>NC_064626.1:1283011495-1283636495 GCF_023864275.1 Schistocerca cancellata | reverse complement strand
TGTTGACAAGGAGGATTGGCCTAAAGAAAAAATTCAGTCTGATACGGTGCTTTGCACAATATGTAACATACGCCACCGCTTATTACAATCATAAATAATTAACATTAATAGATGCTGTATTTTAGATTGAAACACCAATTACATCTGTAGCAAGCAAACAATCATGGAAATAATGGATTTACTGAATAGGTTAACGATGCAGCAACACGTTAATGACACACAGTGGGCACTGTACATTTCATTACAATGTTGGAGAATTGATAAGAATAGTAATGGCGATAATCACCTTTACGTTTAACTGAAATTCTTGAGCCACGTTATTTCGTTTTCTCTCTGAAAACTCCTGTGTTTATGGAATCTTCTGACGTTATGAGAACAAATCGTTTTCCACGTGTTCAGTGAGCAGTACCCCTATTTCCAGACTAATTTTCTGGACTATGAGCAGTTGCAATGCAGCTGCTCAGCAAATAGAGAAGGTAATCAAAAACGTAAAATGTAGGGCAGATGATGGCAGTTGAGGAATAATTTCACCTATTGGTCATGAATCAGAGATAAAGGTAAACGTTTTTCATGCTCAGTAATGTCTGTCACTCAGCAACGGACTCAGCAGAACGTTTGTTTTAGTTATTTGATGGTTGAAATTCACGCGTGAACGTTGAAAGTAACGGTAACCCAATGTACTACTTCCGAAAGTGGCCAGTCTTTGTAACTATTTCCCTAATCTTATCTAGTCATCCAGCACGTCAGACAAAACCATTCCATTGCTGACCTCCACATATCAGAACATTAAATTACTAAGTCTAGGGGTGACAAATCAAAAAAATATCAAGAATAAAAATCACCACATGGAAATAACGCTTGAGATATATGCACCTGGAAATGCTTTTATAAAATCGGTGTAGTATTTAATGTTCAACGCATGAGAAAATCTGAAGCAAAATGAATACTGTAGTTAGAATCATCAGATCAAGAGTTCATGTACAACCATTAGTAAAATAAGAGATAGATTTTTCGTTTATTGATGGAATCATTGCGTTCCAAATTAACACAGAGTACACATTTTTGTTGTATATCTGAAGTTTCTTCTGCATATTCAATAAAACTAATATTAATTGCATTCACTGTGCCCCTCCCCCCTTCCCCCCCCCCCCCCAAAAAAAAAAACTAACCGCCTGCTGCTTGTCCCCACATCAGACCACAGGTACGATCTTGTTTAAAAAGCTCTAAATGTTTCACTTCTGTCTTCCATTTCGTTTTTTCTTCGACAGTATTGCTGAATTATACTTTAGATTATACTTTAGACACACCTTTTCACAAATCTGGTTTAGATCTCTTTGATTATATTTTGCAGTGTTATCATCTGTTTTTTGTAAAGGAAGCACTTTGGTTTCGTGCAATCCTTGGCAGTGTGTATTTCTCACATGTGTTTATTTGATCGATTTCACTTAGTAGATAGCAAAATTCGTCCACTTCTTTAAGAGTCTCTTATTCAATTTTAACATTTAGCAGTCCAATGTGTCGAGCTGATGCTTACTTTTCTTTGTGTGGATATTACAGCCATCGTCTGTTACAGGTTCCGTTTCGTTGAGCATCTGGTTCCCGTTCACACATCGATGTAGTCTATTACTCGCCTTAGTGCACACACAATACGCAAATTAAACATCGGTTGTTGCAATGAGAAACTCTGCTTTACACCTTTATTGTTTCTGAACGAACGTACCATTTCCTCAGTGATGACCACACCAGTCTGCATCACATAAACAGAATTCATTATTTTTTACTCCTTTATGTACTCTTTACCGAAGTGCCTAAGAAAAAAAAAATCACTCCACTCCACATTCTCAAAAATCCTTCCATAAATCTGCGAATTGAAGATACACATAACGTTATTTCGCAACTACAGATCCAGTTTCTAGGCAAGCACGACTAGTACAGGTGCAAACACCCCATCGAAATTACCTACACGTCATAACATGCTTTGTCGTATTTTGCCTCAAAAACGGTAACGAAACTTTTTAGTGCATCAACATCGGCACTGTCTTGTTCTGATTGTACCAAATTTCGTATGCACTTTCGGTTTCTGGCAAGTGGATTTACGTTGTCGTGCCAGTATAGACTGTATTATTAGGTTCAAATGGCTCTGAGCACTATGAGACTTAACATCTGAGGTCATCCGTCCCCTAGACATAGAACTACTTAAAACTAACTAACCTAAGGACATCACACACATCCATGCCCGAGGCAGGATTCGAACCTGAGACCGTAGTGGTTGCGCGGTTCCAGACTGAAGCGCCTAGAACCGCTTTGCCACACCGGTCGGCTGTATTAATAGCAAAAACACGAATCATTGATGTACATTTAATCTAAAACTCTATTTACTGATCGACCACAAAAGAAACGTATTTCTTTTCCAATTTTTCATTATTCACCGAGCTACGTTACGATCTGACAGTTTTATAGATTATTCTATACTATTTTCAGCTGCCATGGAACTGGAAGTATCGACATACTATCTGAAAATGAAATATTTATTTACAGTTTATTGCAGAAAGACTACGATTGCTAAACGACGCGGAAGAAAAGTTAATGGCCTCAATTTCCTTTTTTGGTACGCACATATTTTTAAACCAATAAATTAGATTTACGTAATTACGTAAAACGTTACAGAATTTTCTGAAACCGGTTAGTTATTAGTAGTGACTGTTACGTGATGTCTTCATTCACATGCTGAGTATAGAAAAGTTATAGTATTTGACTTCACATGACAAGTTTCCGATATTTATAGTAAGTTATGGTTATGGGATCGTTTTGTATGTCAAGTTCAAAATCAAATTTTTCTGTGAAGCATTTTTTTGGAAAATCGCAGGCTAAATTATAAAATGTCGAGAAAATTGGTTTTTATTTGCTATGGAAAGTATTTTTTTGGAGGAAAATTCAGTAGAAGACTCACACATTTATCGGTAGATTTTCTCAAACCGATTACTACGATTTTTCCCGGCATCATGAGATGCACGAAAAGAAGAGGATGTGTTTGTGACTGGGTCCTAACTTCGAATGAGACAAATGCTGCCACAAGCCAGAAGAAGACAAATTGAAACTATAGTTACGTAGCAAGCGCACGGAAAAAGCAAATGAATTTCTGCTCCTCTCGACTTGCACCATGATAGTACTTCGCGAACGTAGACAAAAGAAAAAATATTTGTCTTCCAGTCTCTGTTCCGCTGTCTGCACATACCTCTTCACTTCTTCTCAACTTCTTCTCACAGCCCGAAGGATGCGAAACAGACTTCCTAGAAAGCGCACTTCGAAATCGACTCTTTCTTCGGAAGCTTTGTCAATGAGACTGATGCTACGCAACGGCGCGTTTGGTTTTTTGCCCTAACTCATTGTTGACACTGACGTCATGATGACATGTATCTGTTACAATCGTTGACAATCGGAGTCTGTGTTAAGCGAAACGAATAGAGCGATGATGATCAAGAGGCAGTCTGTGAGAGAAACACTCGGACGCGATCTAAAGGGAGGGACTGCCAGGGGTTCAAAATGTCTCGCTACAGTCGTGTATACTCGACTCGTTTCGCATCCTTAAGGAGTAAATAATTTTGTATTTGGCGAACAACGACCGAACGCCACTATTTGCGTCTTTGTTTCAAAAGTGTATTCTCTTTATTTGCTTTTCCGATGGGTTTACCGTCAAGAAGTACATCCTTACTACGAGATTACTGAACGAAAAAGCGATGTAGCTAACAAATCCCGATGAAAAGAAATAGATTGCCAATGGACTGAAATTTATGAACAACGCACGCCAGCCATACATCTCCATCGACATCTACCGGACAATTCTACGTATAAATACAGAAGTGCGAGTATTAACAAGAGCCTCAGATGTTCTGCATTTGTACCTGTACATATTGGAATATAACCTAAATCCTTTCGCTCTGATAAAGTTAAAAAGGCCACACTAATTTAGACGCAAATATCTATACTCTGCAAACCGCTGTGAAGTGCATGGAAGAGGACATTTTCCATTGTACGAAGTATTGGGTTTTCTTCCCCTTCTCATTTACATATGGGGCGCAAGAATGATTGATTAAATACCTCTCTGCGTGATGAAATTCATTTATCTGTGTCTTCGCGATCCCTACGTGGGCGATACGTGTATGTTGTACCGAGCCACATGCCTGTCGGAAGTCAAGAAGTACTTCACTTAGCTGAAGGCGAGGTTCCATGACTTTCAGTGCGTCGTGTGAAGGCGATTTCAATTGCACGTGATCACTGTTTACCGAGTCAAAGCAGGTTTCCATGAAGGACGTCATCCTGTTCATAATACCCTATTAAGTTTCTGCTGAGAACGTTTACTGAGACTATATAACAATGAGAGGCTGTGAAGGATACTGGACAGTGGTTTTGTGGTTCACTTATGCTGCCCTTCACGTGGAAGAGCCTGATCTATGCTTGCATGCTATCATTTAGAATAGTTTCTTGTCAGCGTACTATGGTTGAAGGAGGTGTTAGCTGGATATTCGGTGTAGAATATGACAGTGATTCCATCAGGCACTGGATCTTTGTTTGACTTTAACGATCTCAGTTGTTTCTCGGCGCCACTGATCTATCTTTATAGTTGTACGAGAATGAAACTGCTCGCCTCTGCTTTGTAAAAGATTGTTTGGAAACGGAGATAAGCATTTCTGCTCTTGCTCCGCTAAACTTTATATCGGTCCCTCCCTCGTCCATCTGTGCCTACACACTAACTTCCGTGCCGCTACCAGCCTTTCTATCATGTTTTGTGAGAGATGTTTCGATAATATTCTTCTACGCTACTCATTGAAGGCTTCCTGTGAGTTTCACAGTTAATAAAATATTCCGGGCTATTTTGCCGTGATCTAAGAAATTTCGCTTTAAAGCCCTACGTTTCGTCCCCATCTACGGAATACATTTTCAAAGGGGGGGGGGGCGGGGGGTCCGATTCACAGCTTGGCTCGCTACTGAGTACTGACTAAAGCAAAATTCCGCTTCCGCTCAGTGGCGTGACGTCTCGTGTTTTGAATACGCGAGCGCAGTTGGCCGTTGTCGACTGCCGTCGTCCGCTGTTGCTATCACGCCCTCCTCCGTCCTATTAAAATTCCTGGGTGTTTCACAATCTCTGTGGCCTCTCTGTGTAGCCTTTCGTGGCATCCGTTTGTGGCTGCCAGTACTTTAGTCCTGTCCAAATGAATGTGATGGCCTTCTGCCTGTAAAGCAAGTCGTACACCTCCCCACAACTATACGGAATCGTATAAATTCCAGCTTTTTCCAGCATCCTTGGCCGGTTTTAGAAGATCTTGTACCTTACGTGTGAAAGTGTAAATTAACACGATGCTCCACTTTCTCAAATTTTTTTCTATGCGGTCAGTCGCGTCCTTAATGAATGGCAGAAGAACTTTCGATGTCACCGGCGTTTGAGCACCACTATGATTTCTATGCGGTGGTCTTAACGCTCTTTTTACCTCAGCGAACGAATAATCATCCTTGAGCAGTGCAGTGGTGAGATGTTTTAATAGTGTGTCAAGCAGCTCTGGTTCACAGGTTTTCCTTGCTCTACCCACCAACGTTTTTATGACGCCTCGCTTTTGTTGTGGGTGGTAGTTCGAATCCCAGACTAGGTAACAGTCTGTGAGCGTGGGTTTACGGTAAACTGTGTGGCCCAAGCTACCATATTCTTTCTTGAAAACTAGTAAATCAAGAAAATTTAATCTTCCACCTGCCTCCTCCTCCTTAGTAAATTGAATCTTCGGATTGATCCCGTTCAGATGTTTGTGAAAACTATCCAGTTCCTCCCTGCCATGCCGCCACAAAATAAACACACCATCCACGCAACGGAACCAAATATTCGGTTTCTTGTTCGCAGTATTCACCCCACCCAGCCTCATTTGCGAGCCATCAGAGTTTTGCCGGCTACCAAAAATCTAATGGAACTGGAAGCATCATTGGCAAACTGAACTACTACTTCAGATTCATTCCTCTCGCCTCTCAGATTGTAGCTCCGTTTCACGAGTTATGGTGTAAGACTGTTCTGTTTTCATGGAACAAGGAATGTCAGTTGGCTTTTGATCAACTGAAACAGGCGCTGCTTAGTGACACGTGCCTCATACATTTTGATCTGTCTAAACCGGTGGTGTTAGCGGTTGATGTTTCTTCTGTTGGCCTAGACGGCGTCCTGTCGCATCGTGTTGGAGCAACTGACTGTCCAATAGCATTTTCCTCCAAACTTCTAAGACACAGGAAAATTACAGTCGGATTGGCTATCATTTATGGTGAAACCAAGTTTCATCTTCCCTCTATGAAAGGAATTTCTACTTGACCACAGATCACGAGTGTTGGATAGACCGTTGTGTTCCTGCTGCCAATAAGGCGAGTACGCCATTTTTTTGTTAAATTTTTTTACAAACTTCCAACAGGAGCGACTTATTTGCAGATATCTGTGTAGTTACTAGATTATTTTTCTACTTCCTTGCGATATCGAGTGCATACTAGGCACAAGCTCTGATTCTAATAACAGCATAGCGTACAGTACCGCCGTTGTTATCGACCCTCGTAACGTATAGGGTTTTGTCTGTTTTGGTTAGTGTAGCTGAGTGCCGTTTAGACCGTCAGTGAGAGAGCACTATGAATTCCTGTTGCGAATAAGCCGAGTACACCAGTCATTTGTTACATAGTTTTATGAGCTTCAAACAGGAGCGACTGCAGTAATGGATAGGAACTGTGATTGCTGTGTACAGATGCGAGCTGAGTTGGCGAGCCTTCGCTCACAGCTCCAGGCTGCGTTGGCTTCTGTCACACAGCTTGAGGCTGCTGCCAAGGGGCGTCACTGTGGGGGATCGGACGTGGGGTTGCGAGGAACGTCGAGCACGACCCAAGTGTCCCCCGATCGGTCCACTGCTGTGTCCACCCCGGGTACTGCCTGCACTGAGGTTGCTCCCTCACCCGCGATCGAGTGGGAGATCATTCCAAAGTCTGGCAGGCATCGAAAAACTTTCTGAGGGGACGATCGTAGGGCCTCGCCGGTTTGTTTTGACGAATATGTTTCGGGAATTATCTGTGGCTGACGATGTCTGTGAGCTGGATGCAGTTCTCCACCCTGTTCCAGAGGAAGCTTATAGGCCAGCAATGTCTGGTCATTCACAGAGGGTGGGTTTGCTGGTAGCTGGGAGCTCCGAAGTTAGGCGCGTAGTAGGACCGCCTAGGAGCATAACTGCCAAGGAGGAGAAGGAAGCCAGTGTGTACTCCATGTGCGTACCGGGAGGAGTCATTCCGGATGTAGAAATGGTGCTCCGGATGCCATGAAGACTACAGGGTGCAGCCAACTGCAATTGGTGGCTTATGTCGGTACCAGTGACGTGTGTCACTTTGGATCAGAGGAGATTATCTCTTGTTTCGGGCGCCTAGCGGAAATGGCAAAGACTGCCACTGTTGCTTCCGAGATGAAGGCGGAGCTCACCATCTGCAGCATCCTCGATAGAACAGACTGTGGTCCTTTGGGGCAGAGCCGAGTGGAGAGTCTCAATCAGAGGCTCAGGCGGTTCTGTGAACGTGTAGGCTGCAGATTCCTTGACTTGCGCCATCGGGTGGTGGGTTTCCGGGTTCCATTAAACCCAGGAAGTGGCTACACGGGTATCGGGGGCTGTGTGGAAGGGACTGGGCGGTTTTTTACATTAGAGGGTCTCAGGGAACCACAGAAAGGGCGTCCATGTAAAATACTGTGCAAAACACAGTAAGTTAGTTGCAGAAACGATCGGTATTGTAGTGGTAAATTGTCGTAGCTGTGTTGAGAAAGAACCAGAGCTCCAAGCCCTAGTAGAAAGCACTGAAGCTCAAATAGTTATAGGTACACAAAGGTGGCTAAAGCCGGAAATAAGTTCAGCCGAAATTTTTCAAACGATCTAGCATTGTTCAGAAAGGATAGATTAAATACAGGTAATGGTGGAGTATTTATTGCTGTCAGAGGTAGTTTGCCTCGTAGTGAAATTGAAGTAGATAGTCCCTGCGAAACACTATGGGTAGAGGCTATCTTGACAATCGGACTAAACTACTAACTGGATCGCTTTACCGACACGACTCTGAAGATATAGTTGCTGAACAGTTCAAAGAAAACTTGAGTCTCATTTCAAACAGGTACCCCACTCATACAGTTATAGTTGGTGGTGACTTCAATCTACCCTCGATATGCTGGAAAGTTGTACGTTTAAAGCCGGTGCAAGGCATAAAACTTTATCTGACATTGTACTGAATGCTTTCTCAGAACATTATTTTGAACAATTAGTTAATGAGCGCATTCGAAGCGTAAATGATGGCGAAAGCATACTTGACCACTTATCAACAAATAATCCTGGACAAACAGAGAGTATTGTGACGAATACAGAGATTAGTGACCACAAGGCAGTTGCTGCTAGTCTGAACGCCGTAACACCTACAACCATAAAAAAGAAACGCAAGTATATTTATTTAAAAAAGCTGATAAAAATGCTCTTAACGCCGTTTTAAGAGCCAATATTCGCTCCTTCCGATCTGATCATGTAAGCGTAGAAAAGGTGTGGAAAGATTTCAGAGAGATAGTATTGACAGCAACTGAGAAACATACACCACATAAATTAATAAGTGATGGTACTGATCCCCCATGGTACACAGAACGGGTCAAAACCCTCTTCCAGAAGCAATGAAAACAGTACGTCAAATTTAAAAGAACGCAACATCCCCAAGACTGGCAAAGTTTTACAGAAGTTCGAAATATAGCGCGTACTTCAATGCGAGATGCGTTTAATAATTTCGATAACGAAACTCTGTCTCGTAATCTGGCAGAAAACCCGAAGAGATTCTGTTCATACATAAAGCACACCCGTGGCAAGACGCAATCAATACATTTCCTGCGCGAGAACAACGGTGAAGTCACTGATGACAGTGCCACTAAAGCAGAGTTATTAAACACGGTTTTCCGAAACTCCTTCACCAAAGAAGACGAAGTAAACATTCCTGAATTCCAATCGAGAACAACTGCCAAGATGGCAAACATAAAAGTAGATATCCTCGTTGTCGCAAAGCCACTTAAATAACTTAGTAAAGGCAATGCTTTTGGTCCAGATTGTATACCAGTCAGGTTCCTGTCAGAGTATGCTGATACAATAGCTCCATATTTAGCAATTATATACAAGCACTCCCTCACCGAAAGATCCGTACCTAAAGACTGGAAAATTGCTAAGGTCACATCAGTACCCAAAACGGGAAGTAGGAGTAATCCGGTGAATTACAGGCTCATATCATTAACGTCCTTTTGCAGTAGGCTTCTGGAACATATACTGTATTCCAACATTATGAAGTACCTCAAAGAAACCGATTTATTGACACATAGCCAACACGGATTCAGAAAATATCGTTCTTGCGAAACACAACTAGCCCTTTATACTCATGAAGTAATGACTGCTGTCGACAGGGGATGTCAAATTGATTCCATGTTTTTAGATTTCCAAAAGGCTTTCGACACCGATACTCACAAGCTTCTTCTAACCAAACTGCGTGCCTATGGCATACGCCTGAGTTGTGCAACTGCATTCGTGATTTCCTGTCAGAAAGGTCACAGATAGTAGTAACAGACGGAAAGTCATCGAGTAAAACAGAAGTAATATCCTTCGTTCCCCAAGGAAGTGTTATAGACCTCTATTGTTGCTGATGTCTATTAACGATGTAGGAGACAATCTTAGTAGCCGTCTTAGATTGTTTGCAGATGATGCTGTCATTTACCGTCTTATCATCTGATGACCGAAACGGACTGCAAAATTATTTAGATACGATATCTGTATGATGCGAAAAATGGCAATTGACCCTGAATAAAGAAAAGTGTGAAGTTACTCACATGAGTAATTAAAGAAATCCACTTAAATTTCGATTAGGTGTTAAGTCACACAAATCTAAAGGCTGTAAATTCAACTAAAAAACACAGAAATGGAATAAACTGTGAATTATCAGTTCCTGGGTCGGCCGCGGTGGCCGTGCGGTTCTAAGCGCTCCAGTCCGGAGCCGCGCTGCTGCTACGGTCGCAGGTTCGAATCCTGCCTCGGACATGGGTGTGTGTGATGTCCTTAGGTTAGTTAGGTTTAAGTAGTTCTAAGTACTAGGGGACTGATGACCACAGCAGTTGAGTCCCATAGTACTCAGAGCCATTTGAACCATTTTTATCAGTTCCTCTTTTCCCTATTATTATGGTCCTTCCTGTGATATAGCAGGTGTAAACAGATGAACTCCTAGACCAACTAATAAACCGTTTGTGATATGTGTAAATGCAGAAAGCGTGAAGACTCTCAATCAAGTTAAAAGTAATATTAATTGAAACTGCTGCCGTATCTGTCACCGCTTCCCTATCTCCGGATAAAAAGTAACCTGTCTGAAGATCTTGTGCTTGCTAACATTGGCAGCATCAGAGATCGAACCTACAGCAGGTGTTCCAGTTACATGAAATTATGCAACGACGCACAGAGGGAAGGCCACTTAAAAGGAAAGCGGTAAATCAGGTGAATAAATATATACTGACAGTTTAAGACGCAGTAGCCTTCTACAGCAGAGTACGACATCGATCCACACTTCTGGATTACTCGTCTCATAGCCAATCCTCCACAAAAATTAGAAGTTACAAGAGAAGATAAACAACAAGTAAATGTTCGTTCAGTCCCTACAGAGTACTAACTCGTAACATGGGGGAAAGCACCTTGAGAGGAACATGAGATATACGAGATTCGAATATTAAGGGCGGCAAGCACTGCAACTCTTAGTCAGCATCAATAAGTATTTTCAACATAGTTAATGTGAAGCGTGTGTATTCTTCTAAGTCGAGAGTTTTCATTGCTTGTGTTAGTGCTTTTGCCGTGTGAAGAGTGGACGAATGTTGAGTGGTAAATTAGAGGGCGAATTTCTCCGAAGGGTGGAGGAATGTTGAGTGGCACTTAAGTAAATAAATTAGTGAAATCAAAGTGAAGTAGAAATTAGAATATAAATGAAAAACTTGGTGTAGTTTAGAGAGTTACATACTGGCAAACAGCGTACAGAACAGAAGAGACAATGACCATGAAGTCAGCAAGTTCCACATAAGCGGGCGCTGTCGAATCAGCCGTCAGGGCATCGCCCGACCGGCTCACGTGTTTCTCAGTTGTCACATGTGAGCAAAGGCCCTCGCCTACATCCCAAGAGCCAATGACCGACGTTAAGAAGAGTCTTCGAGAAGCTTTTCAACGTGACAAAAGAGGCAATGGCCGTGAAGTCGTTCACCTCCAGTGAACTGAAGCGAATAAATACGCGAGACGCAGTGGGCCCGAGAGATGGGACGAAGACGAGACGAAGACGAAGACGGAGACGGAGACGGAGACGGAGACGGAGACGGAGACGAGCGATGAAGAAGACGAAGAAGTGAAGAAGTGTAGCAGTTGTTTTAAGTCAGTTTCGGTACTGAAGACCGTCTCACAAGAAGAGACTACATCATGCACAGACGCACCAAGTCCGCCGCTGTAATGGAATAGCAAGCAGCAGCCTCAGCGTCAGAAGACAGAAGTTAAAAGGTATTTGAAGTCTGATCTTTACGTACCCGGGTGACTCGTGAGGACGGGAAGGAGACGGCCTCACATCAGCAGTCACCTGTGAGCTGGGATGAAGACTTGACAGCCGAAGACTGGCAAGCGGGAGTCCGTGGTTCGAGTCCGCGACACTGGCCTTCCCCCGCCGCGCCGCTCCGCTGGCCGACGCACAACACACGCGGCCGCTTAGAGAAGAGAAACACTGGGACGCCACATCCAAGGTACCACCATCCGATGCACGACGTCGCTCGCAATAATTAAACGGGCCACTTCGCGCTGCGCGTCTCCAGTCAGCTGGGCGAGACGGCGACACGAGATACACACCGCTACGCGTAATCAGACGCCGCCGCCAGCGCTGCCGCAGCAGAAGGCTACGCAAACGACACAGCTGCAGTTCTCCGAACCAGAACATCCAGTAAGATACAGTGACAGAAGTGTTACATTTAGTAACAGGAACTGTTACACAGTGCAGTCTGCTCGCAGAGCAAGCTGTGTGCGTACACAATTACTGTGCTTGCGGTTGTCACGCGTATTTGCATACTCCTGAGGTGTGAATGGGTCCTTACCGATAAGATGTTACACATGACAGACTCCAAAGTAATGGAGGCCAGTATACGTTAAGTAAAGATTGTGGCACCTTCCGCGCTTATTGTTTATAACGATTTAACAGCACCATCTCTAACCTGTTATAGAATGAATTCCGTCAAAAATCTGCAGCCTATGGGCTCGGAAAACAGGCCTCTGTGATTTTATTGCCTTGGAGGAGGAAGAGGGAAGTGTTTACGCCAGTAAAATCTAGTTGCTGCAGCCACACTTACTGGGGAGTCTGCACTGACCAACAACCTACGGGTTTTCAGCCACAGTGTCAGAGGAAGATTATATGGCACTTAGGTTGGTCACTCTACAGCGGTGCCAGGCGGGCAGCCCTGTGAAAAGTGTCTTCTCTCGTAGTGATATGTCTGTGTCTCTTGTCGTAGGACTCCATTCTTTAACGATTTACGCCATCTTTCGACTTTCTTAAATGATGCTTTCGGCAGATATTAAGGTATCTGTGACCTTGCCATCCTAAGGTCATGTATTTAAGCAACATATTGGCAGGTTCAAAATACCGAAAAGATTGATATTTTAATAGAATATTGTATTTTCAGTTTTCCGACTTGTTAGATGTTCATATAATTATCCCAGGATTTCGATCATTGGACCCGTAATTTTTTTCCGTCCTCTCGGGGCGGTGGGTTTGTTCGCTATCACACAAGGGCTTGTAAACTACTTTGATGAGCCTGTATAAAATAGCCTCTAACTTGATACTTGCGATTTACATTCCATGTGTCCATATTTAAGGCCGCCTTGACTTAATAAGGAACTTCTCTTCGTTATTTTGAGACGAATAAGAAAATAATTGCGAAAGAATTTCAGTATTCGCGTATATTTAAAATACCTATAGTTCATGTGGTGTCTAAGCACAGCACTCACCACCAGGTAGCACCAGAGGCGTCAATAGGTCGACACTAGGGCTGTTGATAAAATATTGATATCTCGATATTTTGCGAAAAACATCGAAATATGTCGGAGATATCTTCTACATTGATATGTCGATATAAAAATGGCAGTGTCGAGTGCAAACATTTTTATTTGACAGCTTATTTTTTTCACAATTTTCGGTACAAATTTGAAGCTGTTCGTTTGAAATCGTAGTAAAACACAATTTTACTTTGTCGCTGTGAAGGAGTCTTACTACTTTTTGAGCTTTCAACACGTCCAATTTTTGTCTTTGACTGTGTGAAGCAAATATATGTGGTACAATAGAAGTTTGTTTACACAGGGATGGGGGTGACACTGTGAATGAAATAAAAAGATTTCTGATGTGAAGAAATAGCAGTTTTTAATTTTTTTAACGCAAGTAGAGTGCTATTTCTTCACATCGGCTCTCTTCAGAAACAATTGCTGAATATGATGAACAATAATCTGCATGAGAAGACTGTTCTTTGTGGTCAGCGGAAACATGTGAGGGACAATGGTGACGAAATCGGCGGTCGGCGCTACCATCAGAAACTGCAACGTTTAGCTTCACCACGCAATTTTGACACTACGACTGGAGGTCACTGCCGTTGGCAGAAATATATAAAAAAAAAAGGAACAGCGAAGTCGACAAATGCGTCCCGGACAAATCCGATATGTGGCAATACTAACCGACGGACCCAGTGGACAGCTTCTATTGTCCCACTTACCTGCAATTACCATTGTTAGCAAAGTGGTTATCGCCAAGCGTGTACGTGCATCGTTCGCCTTTCAACTCTTGCCCTAAGGGGGACGGGTGGGTTAGTCTGTTGATGTACAGACTATCTAACAATACTTAAATATACAACTCTAAAACCGAAGTATATTTACAATGAGATGCCGATACTGATATGGGCCGAAAAGTCTATGTTATTTTTCCGTCGATATCTCGATACGTTTTCTCGAAACCTCGGAAGCCTATAATGTTACATTTTTATGTCGATATATCGGACACCCAACATTTTTAAAAATATTAACAGTACTAATCAACAACGTAGTCCAGAGACGGCGTATAGCACAGCGATTACTGCACCAAGAATTAACAGCGGATGGCGCCGCCAGAAAAGTAATTCGCGACGGCGCCAAAGTCGAGTGGGCAGTTCCAATCAAATCAAATGGCTGTGAGCACTATGGGACTTAACATCTGAGGTCATCAGTCCCCTAGAACTTAGAACTACCTAAACCTAACTAACCTAAGGACATCACACACATCCATGCCCGAGGCAGCATTCGAACCTGCGACCGTAGCGGTCTCGCGGTTCCAAACTGACGCGCCTAGAACTGCTTGGCCACACCGGCCGGCGCAGTTCCAATCCAGCGAAACTACCGAGAAGACCGCCTTCTACTTGTGTACTACATCACACATCGTCTGCTTCTAGCGGATCCACACCAGACAGTCTTCAGCGAACATTCTAGTGGGACAAGAACTGTTTACCGTCCAACCTTAGCTTCTGGAATAGGAGCTGAACTTCAGGATCTGCTGCCTGAGCTGATTCGTACAAAGTTGAGTATCCGTCAATAAATGTGTTTTGTCATTAATCATTATCAGTGTTCCACTGTTCCTTCGTCAAATGGTTTAAATGGCTCTAAGCACTATGGGACTTAACATCTGAGGTCATCACTTACATCCATGCCCGAGGCAGGATTCGATAATTATGTTTCGGTTGTTGGGCGCTCAACTGTGCAGTTATCAGCGCCTCTACAAATTTCCAACCTTTACTCAGTCCAATCTCGCCACTTTCATCAATGATGATGAAATGATGAGGACAACATAAACCCCCAGTCATGTCGAGGCCGGCGAAAATCCCTGAACCCGCCGAGAATCGAACCGGGGACCCGATGCTCGGGAAGCGAGTAAGTGACCGCGAGCCACGAGCTGCGGACGCAGGATTCGAACCTGCGACCGTAGCAGTAGCGCGGTTCCAGACTGAAGCGTCTAGAACCGCTCCGTCATAGCGGCCGGCTGTTCCCTCGTCCTCCTCCCATAATGTTTTCCTCAGCGCGCTATAAATAGCGTGGCGACTAGTAAAATCTCCTTCCGTGGTCATATCAAAAGCATGATACAACAGCTGACGCCGAGGAGGGAGTGGATCTGCGCAAGTTGCAGAATTAATTTTTGTGATTGCCCTCCCACCTACCGTTGTTGCTTGTTCTTTATTCCTTGATATTTCTTTTCACGTGTCTAGAGTACTAGTGTGTAGACGTTTGACTCAGAACAGGCACTAATACTGAAAATTAAATGTCGTGTGACGAGGGCCTCCCGTCGGGTAGACCGCTCGCCTGGTGCAAGTCTTTCGATTTGACGCCACTTCGACGACTTGCGC
Organism: Schistocerca cancellata; assembly: GCF_023864275.1. NCBI lineage: Eukaryota > Metazoa > Arthropoda > Insecta > Orthoptera > Acrididae > Schistocerca > Schistocerca cancellata. The sequence continues at coordinate 1,283,621,023 of NC_064626.1, read as the reverse complement.
GTCGATGGGGATGAAATGATAGTGATAAGGACAACACAACACCCAGTGCCTGAGTGGAGAAAATCTCCGACCCAGCCGGGAATCCAACCCGGGCCCTTAGGATCGACACGCTGTTGCGCTGACCACTCAGCTACCGGGGGCGGACGGCACTAATACTGAGACAAGTGTGTTACTCTGTGTGCGACGTCTAACCTAAACACCTTGCAGGCATGGCTTCTGCGTCACAGGACGGTTCTCCAGTGCGTGTTACTCAGTTACAGAGCGAGCAGATCCAGCTAACACAACAACAGCAGCAGACTCAGGCGCAGCAGCTACTCCACCATTCCTCAGCTTCAATAAATTGCATGAGGACTGGTTGGATTACTTAGCTCCATTCATAAATCACATGGAGGCACACCAGATGCAGCGTACGAAGAGTAAAGCATTTTTTTCTTTCAGTAGCAGGCACCGAATTTTACAGGCTCATAGTGAAGTTGTTTCCTGGCAGACAACCAGAACAGTTAGAGTTTGACAGTTTAGTTAGCAAGTTGACCACTTGCTTTGATGTATGTGCTTACTTCATCGATTTCTTAGCCACTGGTGCCCCCAATACTTATCTTCTCACATTAAACGCCTATCATCATTCCACAACCGCAATACCACATCGGATACGTCTAGCATTTTGGCTGTACCTTTACATAACACAAAATCTTTCTCCGTGTCATTCTACATCTCAGCCATACGACTATGGAACGCGCTCCCCTGTGATCTGCGTCTTATCCAGAACCACTGAGCATTCAAGAGGGAACTCAAGACTTATATATTAGGGACGGTATAGCCACCATTGTTGTGCTCCTCTCATCTATTCTTTCTCCTCTCCATCATAGCTTCGAATTTTACCATTCTATTTCTCTTCCTCTAACCGATCTACCTCTTCTATATCTCTTTCACCCCATTCTATCGTCTTATGTCTCTGCTTGATGAGAATAACTCACAAGCTGCAAGAATATAACGCCCGCATCTCGTGGTCGTGCGGTAGCGTTCTCGCTTCCCACGCCCGGGTTCCCGGGTTCGATTCCTGGCGGGGTCAGGGATTTTCTCTGCCTCGTGATGGCTGGGTGTTGTGTGCTGACCTTAGGTTAGTTAGGTTTAAGTAGTTCTAAGTTCTAGGGGACTTATGGCCACAGCAGTTGAGTCCCATAGTGCTCAGAGCCATTTGAACCAAGAATATAACGAGAAAATTCCCAACTAGCAATAGTACTGACAATCATAAAAGAAAAATATGTTTACTTTCATATACATAGTCATTATTATTATTATTATTATTATTATTATTATTATTCTTTATTGTTATAATTATTTTTTTATTGTTATAATTATCATTGTACTACTTTTATAATCTCTATTTTTTTTCTTTAACATTAATACTGTATAACATGTTATATGTCCTTAATGTTCTGTAGGAACTGAAATTTGTTGAATCTGAGTATGCCTGGTTAGGTGTAAGAGAGGGCCTGAAGGCCCTAATCTTGCCAGGTAAAATAAATGCATAAATAAATAAATAAATAAATAAATAAACACCGGTAACTGCTGCGAGGTTCAACTGTTTCCAACTTCAGCGGGCAGCAGGTCAAACTCGTAAAGAGTGGACCACCCAATTACAAGGTTTAATTACGTACTGCAAATTTCTATGTCGTTGTTGACAATCGTACAGTGATGTCATGCTGCTTGACGCTGTAACTTGAAATATTTGTGACGACAGAATTCGTGCTGCTATTTTGAAACAATCGTTCTGTAGATACAGCGTTACAGTTAATTGAGGTTCAGGACACTTATGATTTTGCTAAGTGTGACATCCAAATGTCAAATAATAACTAACTGACCAGTGAAGGTGTTAATAGTGCTGTAGAATGTAAACAGTCCCTTGCCCGGCCGGCCCACGTGACACAGCGTGTGTCTTAACGTATAGAGACAAACTGTGCCAGGCCGCGCCGGCGGAACGCTGGTACACAGAAGAACGTAGCAAAGTCTCGCGCAAAATGCTTTAGTGCCCGAGTCGTGACGCAAGTTGTTATTTTTGCAACAAGAAAAGGTCATGTTCAGTCGGTGTGCACGAAAAAGCTGCATGTACAGCAAATATCAAAGGAACATGGCTCTAGACCAATTCAGATCATTAATGTTGTCATGGCACAGCCAGCCATGAAACAGTGCGACCCAGTGGCCGTAGTAAGTATTGTGAAGGGTTACCCAAGTACAAAACTTCGCAGTCGGGTGATTTTAACCTGTCACGCGCTGAAGTATTTGAGAGCAACAGACAGGAAGTGATAGTTCTGTCTTAGAAGTGGACTAGTCGGGACATGGTGTTTGTTACTTTGACAGTAGCGAAGGAAGATGTCAAACTGCAGGTGTACACTGGTACTTCAGTTACACTTCTGAACAAACCCACTAAACGATCAGGTCCACACATACTGTAACAACTTTCAGCATGACAGCTACTTTTCAACGTGTAACGAAGACAGTTGTATTCAAGTGCTTTCTGCCAAATCTTCACAGAAAATTTTTGGCTTCGATTCTTTTGACATTTTCGGATTGTCAGTCCAGAAGTCAGTGTTGAAAATTTTAGCAGATGTTATTATAGACAAGTTTCAAGTTCTGTGTGACAAATTTAGTGAACTTCTTAGCGATGGTCTCGATTGTGCGAACAGCTTTTAGCTCACGTGTGACTCAAAGACAATGGACAACCAAGGTTTTGTGGAGCTAGGCAAGCGTCCATTCCCATTAGGGAGCAGGTCGCTGAACAGTTACGGCAATGGTAAGCTGATGGTGTCATCCATCCACTCAGTGCAAGTCAGTGGTCTTAGTTATCCTTCGCAAACTTTCGGGACGTCTTCGACTGTGGGTTGATTTTAAGTCGACTGTGAACTCTCAGACAATGACAGACACGTACCCTTTGTCCCACCTGAGGATAGGCGAGGGTCGTTCTTTTTCTGAGACAGACTTGGCGGATGCTTACCTACAATTGCCTTTCAATGACTACTCAAAGAAATTTTTTATTATTAACAGTCATCTCGGGTTGTTTGAATTTCAGCACCTGCCCTTCGGCAGTGCCTCAGCATCGGCGATTTTTCAACGCTTTTTAGAACATGTGGCTGCCTAGGTGCCTTCTTGGTCAAATTACCTGGATGACACTGTCGTAACTGAACGTTCCGCAGAAAAACATTTAGCCAATCTCGAGTGTCTTTTTCAGGTACAGCCCTAAAATGTCGAAAAGACAAGTGCCATTTTTTCCAGACGGAAATAGAATATCTAGGACATACCATAAGTAAATTAATGAACCTGCTTTCGTAAGTCATTTGTTCTATAATGGTTCTTAGGTACCGTTAGGAAACCTCAGGATTTAGGGTAAATAATTTGAATTTAATGTAACCTTACACTCTTGTTGTCTTTTTAGGCTCAAATGTTCAGATGTGTGTGAAATCTTATGGGATTTAACTGCTAAGGTCATCAGTCCCTAAACTTACACACTACTTAACCTAAATTATCCTAAGGACAAACACACACACCCATGCCCGAGGGAGGACTCGAACCTCCACCGGGACCAGCCGCACAGTCCACGACTGCAGCGCCTGAGTCCACTCGGCTAATCCTGCATAGCGTCTTTTTAGGGCTGAATATCATCTGTCTTAACAAGTTTATTAATTCACTGCCTAATAATTCTCGTAACGGCCTTTGCTTTCTTTCTGAAATTTTGTACTTCTTGCGTGCAGCGCATGATTTTTGCCTTTTGGAAGGTGTTGAGAAACGTTGTGAAGTATTGTTTGTTGTGTGATTGCAGTCTTAGTTGTGCTAGCCTCGTGATTTATTTGTTGCACTTTGTAACACAAGATTTCTTGAATTTCACTATAGTTACTTCTGAGCTCTATTAAAACAAAATTGCATTGAAAGTGTTCTCACTGGTGTGAAAGCTTTTCCGCTGTCATTTGCCATTGATGGTCAGATAAAGCGGTTATTATGGGGCTCACCTCTTTCTCATTAAAGACAGCGGGATGTAGGTACTAACTATCAGGCATTGCACCCTTCTGCTATTCCTAGGAGTGTTCTAGTTGGGAAGATACCGTATCTGGTCATCAGTCACTCCAGGTGCACTCAATCGTTATTGTCCTACATCAAATAAATATCGAAATCCTCACATGTTCTGACAACTTGCAGCTATTATCACTATCCGACTTGTATCCTCTGCAGTAGTCAAATTAAGTGTAGAACCTTTTGCCTGTTCGACCCTCTACACTGACAAAACCATTATGTGCTGTGTTCCCAACTTTGTCACTGATTTACAGCACTCGAACAGTTGTTTAATACGGTACTCGTTTACGTCTTTCTTCGCACATTATTCCATTTATGTTTCCTTTTGTGATGTCTACAGCAATCTGATATTAAACAGTATCCACCTAGATACATCTCTTTAATTTCTTTGACTTTGAAAAGGTGTACTACTTCCCCGCAAAACAAACCTGAAGAAATATCTTTTGATTTTTCGGTTTCCTTTCTTTGATGACACTGATCAGTATTTAATCTGCAGTGAAATTGGGATTGTGAGGCCGAAAGTGCAGGAGGTCAGGTCCATATGTAGGAGGATAAGTGGAAAAACTTCGCGATAAGGAAATCAGGCACAAGTACATAACAGTGACCTCAGAAAGGTACCAGTTAGTTGAATGTAGTCAATTACAGTCATTGGAAAAGGAATGGACAAGGTACAGGGACACAGTACTAGAACTGACTAGAGAATGTCTTGGAACAGTAGTGTGTAAAGGTAGGATGAAGCAAACAGCTTGGTGGAATGACACAGTCAAGGCAGCCTGTAAAAGGAAAAAGAAGGCGTATCAAAAATGGCTACATACTAGAACTCAGGTAGACGTTATGTTGAAGAAAGAAATAAAGCCAAACAGATAATTGCAGCATGCAAGAAGAAATCTTGGGAAGACTTTCGAAACAGGTTGGAGACTTTGGGTCAAGCTGCTGGAAAACCATTCTGGAGTGTAATTAGCAGTCTTCGAAAGGGAGGTAAGAAGGAAATGACAAGTATTTTGGACAGGTCAGGAAAACTGCTGGTGAATCCTGTGGATTCCTTGGGCAATGGAGCGAATATTTTGAAGAGTTGCTCAATGTAGGTGAAAATACGATCAGTAATGTTTCAGATTTCGAGGTACAATGGGATAGGAATGATGATGGAAATAGGATCACATTTGAGGAAGTGGAGAAAATGGTCAATAGATTGCAGTGCAATAAAGCAGCTGGTGTGGATGAAATTAAGTCGGAACTCATCAAATACAGTGGAATGTCAGGTCTTAAATGGCTATACAGGATAATTGAAATGGGCTGGGAGTCGGGACAGGTTCCATCAGACTAGACAAAAGCAGTAATCACACCAATCTTTAAACATGGAAACAGAAAAGATTGTAACAACTACAGAGGAATCTCTTTAATCAGCGTTGTGGGTAAAATCTTCTCAGGTATTGTTGAAAGGAAAGTGCGAGTATTAGTTGAGGACCAAGTGGATGAAAATCAGTTTGGGTTTAGGCCTCTTAGAGGTTGTCAGGACCAGATCTTTAGCTTACGGCAAATAATGGAGAAGTGTTATGAGTGGAACAGGGAATTGTATCTATGCTTTATAGATCTAGAAAAGGCATACGACCGGGTTCCTAGGAGGAAGTTATTGTCTGTTCTACGAGATTATGGAATAGGAGGCAAACTTTTTCAAGCAATTAAAGGTCTTTACATGGATATTCAGGCAGCAGTTAGAGTTGACGGTAAATTGAGTTCATGGTTCAGAGTAGTTTCAGGGGTAAGACAAGGCTGTAACCTGTCTCCACTGTTGTTCATATTATTTATGGATCATATGTTGAAAACAATAGACTGGCTGGGTGAGATTAATATATGTGATCACAAAATAAGCAGTCTTGCATATGCCGATGACTTAGTTGTGATGGCAGATTCGATTGAAAGTTTGCAAAGTAATATTTCAGAGCTAGACCAGAAATGTAAGGACTATGGTATGAAGATTAGCATCTCCAAAACGAAAATAATGTCAGTGGGAAAGAGATATAAACGGATTGAGTGCCAAATAGGAGGAACAAAGTTAGAACAGGTGGACGGATTCAAGTACTTAGGATGCATATTCTCACAGGATGGAAACGCAGTGAAAGAACTGGAAGCGAGGTGTAGCAAAGCTAATGCAGTGAGCGCTCAGCTACGATCTACTCTCTTCTGCAAGAAGGAAGTCAGTACCAAGACTAAGTTATCTGTGCACCGTTCAATCTTTCGACCAACTTTGTTGTATGGGAGCGAAAGCTGGGTGGATTCAGGTTACCTTATCAACAAGGTTGAGGTTACGGATATGAAAGTAGCTAGGATGGTTGCAGGTACTAGTAGATGGGAACAATGGCAGGAGGGTGTCGACAATGAGGAAATCAAAGAAGAACTGGGAATGAACTCTATAGATGTTGCAGTCAGGGCGAACAGGCTTAGATGGTGGGGTCATGTTACACGCGTGGGAGAAGCAAGGTTACCCAAGAGACTCATGGGTTCAGCAGTAGAGGGTAGGAGGAGTCGGGGCAGACCGAGGAGAAGGTACCTGGATTCGGTTAAGAATGATTTTGAAGTAATAGGCTTAACATCAGAAGAGGCACCAATGTTAGCACTGAATAGGGGATCATGGAGGAATTTTATAAGGGGGACTATGCTCCAGACTGAACGCTGAAAGGCATAATCGGTCTTAAATGATGATGATGATGATAATTTCGTGTTAAGAGTAGTTCATCTTTGATAGTATAGTTGCGTGATGCCAAAAATACACAAATTATTAATTATTTGTGCTATCCAATCACCCTATTTTAACTTTTCGCTTAACTCCTGCTGTTGTGGTTATAGTCAGTTGGTGCTCCTGTTTTTCGGAAATATTATCCATTTACTGAAATTATTGAAAATAACAGGGGGTAGGTGCCATAGTTATGTCACGCACGCTGCCTCTGGTGATTAGCAGTTCAAGAAATCTCTTAAAGATAACACTCATATGTAGGCCATGACGTATGACGTGCGACTGTGTGTAGTTCTGTGCATCATTCATGCACATACATGACTGGCGCAGATGGTTAAACGAATCCCGAGGCTCTGAGGCGTGTTGTGATATTCAAAGAGTGAAAGGTCTTCACCTTAGTGAAAGAAGCATTCTCGGTGGTGTTCTTGATACCATCGTCAATTGCAGAGATAATGTTACGCTCTTTCCTGCACTCGAAATAATCAGTAGATATTCTTCTTTATGAATATCCTTCGTCGCATATCTCATATCACAAGTCACAAATGGCTCTGAGCACTATGCGACTTAACTTCTGAGGTCATCAGTCGCCTAGAACTTAGAACTAATTAAACCTAACTAACCTACGGATATCACACACATCCATGCCCGAGGCAGGATTCGAACCTGCTACCGTAGCGGTCGCTCAGTTCCAGACTGTAGCGCCTAGAACCGCAGGACCACTCCGTCCGGCTCACAAGTTACATTCCTGAGACCTACGCTTGATGTAAAAGCAGTTGCTCTAAAGTCTCGACCACCCACAGAGTTCTGAATTAATTGTCCGACTGTATCTGCACCCTTTGGGTTGTCTGGAGGCGCTCCTCCACAGTCTGTAAAGCTCTAAAGCGGTCGGAAGCTTTTACATTATATCTGGCTGACTTGTAGCGTCTCTGAACGCTTTTGCCTGATTTGTCAGTTTTGACAGCTGTAAATTGATCTGCCCCTTTCATAGCCTGAGTGACTTTAAATGCAGCGCCAACTGCTCCAGTTCAGCTTGTGCTACTGTCAGTTTAACTCTGATGTGTTTCCATCAAAGCAGGTTACTTCAGAGGTATGCAGTGTTCCCACTATCGATCATTTTTTACTTACAGACTTGTACACTGTGTGTAGTAATCGTTTAAAAATAAACTATGCAATAATAACACAATTAAACAGGATATAAGGTGTTTTATTTCAAGCCAAACCAGACTGGCTACATACAATCGCGTCACACTGCGGTCTCAAGTAACTGTGGTGTTAATGGAATAATCGGCGGGTAATTAGGGTCAGGGTGTTCACAATGAAGAAAGTAATCACGCAGAGTTGAATCTATGCCTGTTGGCAGCTGCCTCTTGTCCACATTCTTCTTCAGATGCAGAAACCTTCTCACTGCCTCAGGCACAGGTGCGAGTCTTCCCTTCATTCGAATGACGAACCCTGGTCTCTCTGCCAATCCATGGTTCCGCCGGTAATCTCTCTTGTTTCGATACAGGTCGACTAGACTCTTCACTAGAACCCCGATCCATGTGGTAGGTGGCGGGTTCTCCTGCGAATGACAAAAAGAATTATTTTTTTTATGCTGCTTGCATGAGATACACTAAACTTATCACTTACGGTATTACAGCCTACAAACATTTTGTAACAAGGGAGTGCCTACGAATTTTGCAAGTAATGAAAAAAATACATATGTAACACGTGAACTGATTTAACTGAATCTTTACTGTGACAATATCACTTCTCCATAACCATTCCAACCAAATAAATTAAAACAAGTGATGCCATGTAGAGTAATGCTCTTATTCATACAAACGCATATTCCTTTTTATATTAATCTGATGAAGATCGTTCTTCGTTTCCACCTATTCTTTAGCGATGCACTGCGTTTGGTTTCAAGATGACCTCATCATCACATCATAGTGTTTTACAGAGTTTGGGTGTAGCCATAGATTTAAATGAATCCTAAAATTAAATTTCTTACAACTGTTTCATGTAAGAAAAATTAATAAGAAGTCTACGTTTCTGTTTCTAATGTAATGCTATGTTTTCAACTGCTACATGGACAACATACCATTGCTTGGATGTCAGCTCTTAGTCGCGCCATCGCAGTCTGCACTTCCTGCGACGGTGGCTCTCGGATAATCTTCCTTCGGCGCGGTCTGTTGGCAAAGATCTGCAGCCGACTGGGTGGAACTGGAACTCCAGGAGGATGGTAAGAGCCAGAGACTTCCTCCTCTTCATCTTCAACGTCAGACAAGTCAAAATGCACAATTCTTGGTGTCGGACCAAACTGTGAAGAGAAAAAAATCATGTCAATAAAGATGTCTCCATAACATTATTGAAATTCATTTCTGCCTTTGTTCTTGGAACACAATGACAGTACTTATTCTCTGATGTTGTACAAAGAGGACTCCTGCTGCTTACATGAATTGGCTGAAGCTGTGGTTTATCAGCGGCGGCCTCTTCGCAGTCGGTGGTGGTGGACTCCACCTCCTTCTCCTTCGGCTTTGGTCGAGGTGGCCGAAGGCGGCGGAGAGGCGCAGGTGTTGGCGGCTCGTCGGCCAGCCTGGGGTTCCCCTGGCCGGTGGCTGGCGAGCTGAGCAGCGGCTTCACTCGCGAAAACATCTGGAAGCGTAAAACAAGCAGGCTTTAGTTAGCTAGAGTGTTCGCCGAGACGAAAATGGTCTTGTGAAATCTGGCTTGTTGACTAGGAGGATTGGCCTAAAGAAACACTCCAGTCTCAAACGGTACTTTGCACAATATGTAATATACGCCACCGCTTATTACAATCATAAAGAATTAACCTTAAGAGATGCTATGTTTTAGATTGAAACACCATATAAACTAAACATAAAACTGATCATTAAAAAACAACAAATATTTGTAGCCAGCAAACAATCATTGAGAATAATGGAGTTACTGAATAGGTTAACGACGCTGTAAAACGTAAATGATACACAGTGGGCACCGTACATTCAATTAGTTTTCGTAAAAGCTTGCTCCCAAGTAAAATCAAATTAATCTGCAAAATGTTTGAAGAATGTTGGAGAATTGATAAGAATAGTAATGGCGATAATCACCTTTACGTTTAACTGAAATTCTTGAGCCACGTTATTTCGTTTTCTCTCTGAAAACTCCTGTGTTTATGGAATCTTCTGACATTATGAGAACAAATCGTTTTCCACGTGTTCAGTGACCTGTACCCCTATTTCCAGACTAATTTTCTGGACTATGAGCAGTTGCAACGCAGCTGCTCAGCAAATAGAGAAGGTAATCCAAAACGTAGAATGTAGGGCAGATGATTCCAGTTGAGGAATAATTTCACCTATTGGTCATGAATCAGAGATAAACGTAATCGTTTTTGATGCTGAGTAATGTCTGTCACTCAGCAACGGAGTCAGCAGAACATTTGTTATAGTTATTTAATGTTTGAAATTCATGCGTGAACGTTGAAAGTAATAGTAACCCAATGTACTACTTCCGAAAGTGACCAGTCTTTGTAACTGTTTCCCTAATCTTATCTACTCATCCAGCACGTCAAACAAAACCATTCCATTGCTGACCTCCACGTATCAGAACATTAAATTACTAAGTATGGGGGTGAAAAAAATAAAAAAAATATCAAGAATAAAAATCACCACATGGAAATAACGCTTGAGATACATGCACCTGGAAATGCTTTTATGAAATCGGTGTAGTATTTAATGTTCAACGCATGAGAAAATCTGAAGCAAAATGAATACTGAAGTTAGAATCATCAGATCAACAGTTCATGTACAACCATTAGCAAAATAAGTGCTAGATTTTTTGTTTATTGATGGCATCATTGCGTTCCAAATTAACACAGAGTACATATTTTTGTTGTAGATCTCAAGTTTCTTCTGCATAGTCAATGAAACTAATGTGAGTTTCACCAACTGTGCCCCCCCCCCTCCCCCCATCTCACCCCCTGCTGCTTGTCCCCACATCAGACCACAGGTACGATCTTGTTTCAAAAGCTCTAAATGTTTCTTTTCCGTCTTCGTTTTTGTTTTGTTTTTTTCCACAGTATTACAGAGTTATACTTTATATTACACTTTAGACACAGGTTTTCACAAATGTGATCCAGACCTCATTGTTTATATTTTGCAATATATACATCTACTTATTGTAAAGGAAGCACTTTCGTTTTGTGCAATCCTTGGCATTATGTATTTCTCACATCTATTTATTTTATCGATTTTACTTTGTAGATAGCAAAATTCGTCCACTTCTTTAAGAGTCTCTTGTTCAATTTTGACATTTAGCAGTCTAACGTGTCTAGCTGATGTTTACTTTTCTTTGTGTGGATATTACAACCATCGTCTGGTACAGGTTCCGTTTCGTTGAGCATTTGCTTCTCGTTCACACGCCGACGTAGTCCATTACTCGCCTCAGTGCACACACAATACCCGAAATTAATATCGGTAGTTGCAATGAGAAACTCTGCTTTACACCTTTGCTCCTTCGGAACGGTCGTACCATTTCCTGAGTGATGACCACACCAGTCTGCATCCCATAAACAGAATTCATTATTTTTTATTCCTTTATGTACTCGTTACCGAAGTGCTTAAGAAAAAAAAATTCACTCCATTCCACATTCTTGAAAATCCTTCCATAAATCTGTGAACTGAAGATACACATAACTTTTTTCGCAACTATAGATGCAGTTTCTAGGCGAGCAGGACTAGTACAGTGCAAACACCCCATCGAAATTACCGATCTGCCTACACGTCATAACCTGCTTTGTCGTATTTTGCCTCAAAAACGGTAACGAACCGTTTTAGTCCATCAACATCGGCTCTATTTTGTTCTCGTTGTACAAAATTTCATATGCACTTTCGGTTTCTGGCAATTGGATTTATGTTGTCGTGCCAGTATAGTCCGTATTATTACCAAAATCACGAATCATGGATGTACATTTAATCTGAAACTCTATTTACTGATCGACCACAGAAGAAATTTATTTAAAAATTAACATATTTGTTTTCCAATTTTGCATTATTCATCAAGCTACGTTACGATCCGACAGTTTCATAGATTCTCCTATACTGTTTTCAGCTGCCGTGAAACTGGAAGTACTGACACACTATCTGAATATGAAATATTTATTTATAGCTTATTGCAGAAAGACTACGATTGCTAAACGACGCGGAATAAAAGTTAATGACCTGAATTTCCTTTTTTGGTACGCATATATTTTTAAGCCAATAAATTAGATTTACGTAATTACGTAAAACGTTGCAGAATTTTCTGAAACCAGTTAGTTAGTAGTAGTGATTGTTACGTGACGTCTTCATTCACACGCTGAGTACTGAAAAGTAATGGTATTTAACTTCACATGACTAATTTCCGATATTTCTAGTAAGTTATGGTTATGGGATTGTGTTGTATGTCAAGTTCAAAATCAGATGTGCCTGTGAAGAATATTTTTCGAAATCGCAGACTAAATTATGAAATGGCGAGACAGTTGGTTTCTATTTGCTATAGAAAGTATTTTTCGTGGAAAATTCAATAGAAGAACGACATATTTCTCGCTAGATCTTCCAAAAATACGATTAGTACCTACGATTTTTTGCCGGCCATCATGAGATGCACGAAAAGAAGACGTATGTTGTTGTCACTGGGACCTAACTTCGAATGAGGTGAATGCTGCCATGAGCCAAAAGAAGACAAATTGAAACTATAGTTATGTAGCAAGCTCTTCGGAAAAATGAATTTCTGCTCCTTTCGACTTGCACCATTATAGTACTTCGCGGAAGTAGACACAAGACAGAGCATTTGTCTTCCCGTCTCTGTTCCGCCGTCTGCAATTCTAAACTAATTTAAAATTCGTTGATCACCTACCTCCTCACTTCTTCTCAACTTCTTCTCACAGCCCAAAGGATGCGAAACAGACTTCCTAGAAAGCGCACTTCGAAATCGACTCTTTCTTCGGAAGCTATGTCAATGAGACTGATGCTAAGCAACGGCGCGTTTGGTTTTTTGCCCGAATTCATTGTTGACACTGACGTCATGAAGACACGTATCTGTTACAATCGTTAAGAATCGGTGTTAACTGAAAGGAAGAGAGCGATGACGATCAAGAGGCAGTTTGTGAGAGGAACACTCGGACGCGATCTGAAGGGAGGGACTGACAGGGGTTCATAGTGTCTCGCTACAGTCGCGTATACTCGAGTCGTTTCTACATCTACATCTACATCCATACTTCCCAAGCCACCTGAGGGTGTGTGACGGAGGGTACCCTGAGTACCTCTATCAGTTCTCCCTTCTATTCCAGTCTCGTATTGTTCGTGGAAAGAAGGATTGTCGGTATGCCTCTGTGTGGGCTCTAATCTCTCTGATTTTATCCTCATGGTCTCTTCGCGAGATATACGTAGGAGGGAGCAATATACTGCTTGACTCTTCGGTGAAGGTATGTTCTCGAAACTTTGACAAAAGCCCGTACCGAGCTACTGAGCGTCTCTCCTGCAGAGTCTTCCACTGGAGTTTATCTATCATCTCCGTAACGCTTTCGCGATTACTAAATGATCCTGTAACGAAGCGCGCTGCTCTCCGTTGGATCTTCTCTATGTCTTGTATCAACCCTATCTGGTACGGATCCCACACTGCTGAGCAGCATTCAAGCAGTGGGCGAACAAGCGTACTGTAACCTACTTCCTTTGTTTTCGGATTGCATTTCCTTAGGATTCTTCCAATGAATCTCAGTCTGGCATCTGCTTTACCGACAATCAACATTATATGATCATTCCATTTTAAATCACTCCTAATGCGCACTCCCAGATAATTTATGGTATTAACTGCTTCCAGTTGCTGACCTGCTATTTTGTAGCTAAATGATAAAGGATCTATCTTTCTGTGTATTCGCAGCACATTACACTTGTCTACATTGAGATTCAGTTGCCATTCCCTGCACCATGCGTCAATTCGTTGCAGATCCTCCTGCATTTCAGTACAATTTTCCATTGTTACAACCTCTCGATACACCACAGCATCATCTGCAAAAAGCCTCAGTGAACTTCCGATGTCATCCACCAGGTCATTTATGTATATTGTGAATAGCAACGGTCCTATGACACTCCCCTGCGGCACACCTGAAATTACTCTTACTTCGGAAGACTTCTCTCCATTGAGAATAACATGCTGCGTCCTGTTATCTAGGAACTCCTCAATCCAATCACACAATTGGTCTGATAGTCCATATGCTCTTACTTTGTTCAATAAACGACTGTGGGGAACTGTATCGAACGCCTTGCGGAAGTCAAGAAACACGGCATCTACCTGTGAACCCGTGTCTATGGCCCTCTGAGTTTCGAATCATTGAGGAGTAAATCATTTTGTATTTGGCGATCAACGGCTGAGTGCAACTATTTGTGTCCTTGTTTCAAAATTGTATTTTCTTGATTTCCTTTTCCGATAGGTTGGCCATCAAGAAATACATCCTTAATACGAGTTTATTGAACGAAATAGCAATATAGCTAACAAATCCCGATAGAAAGAAATAGATCGCCAATGGACTGAAATTTATGAATAACGCACGCCAGCTATACATCTCCACCGACATCTACCTGATAATACTACCTATAAATATAGAAGTGCGAGTATTAACAAGAGCCTCAGATGTTGTACATTTGGACCTTCGCGAATCTGAATGTAACCTAAAACATTTCGCTGTAATAAAGTTAATAAAAAAACACTAATTAAAACACAAATATCAATACTCTGCAAACTGCTGTGAAGTGCATGGAAGAGGATATTTTCCATTGTACCAAGTATTGGGTTTTTTTCCCGTCCCATTTACATATGGGGCGCAAGAATGATTGATTAAATACCTCTCTGCGTGATGAAATTCATTTATCTGTGTCTTCGCGATGCCTGCGAGGGCGATACGTGTATGTTGTACCGAGCCACATGCCTGTCGGAAGTCAAGAAGTACTTAACTTAGCTGAAGGCGAGCTTCCATAACTTTCAGTGCGTTGTATGAAGGCGATTTCAATTGCACGTGATCACTGTATACCGAGTCAAAGCAGGTTTCCACGAAGGACTTCATCCTGTTCAAAATACCCTATTAAATTTCTGCTGAGAACGGTTACTGAGACTATATAACAATGAGATGCTGTGAAGGGTACTGGACAGTGGTTTTGTGGTTCACTTATGCTGCCCTTCATGTGGCAGAGAGTTATCTCTGCTTGCATCCTATCATTTAGAATAGTTTCTTCTTTAGCATATTTTGGTTAAAAGAGGTTTTCACTCAGCCGGTTGTTCGGTATAGAATTTGATAGTGATTCCATCAAGCACTGGCTCTTTGTTTGAGTTTAACGATCTCAGCTGTTTCTCAACGCCACTGAATCATCTTCGTAGTTGTACGAGAATGAAACTGCTCACCTTTGCTTTATAAACTGCTGTTTGCAAACAGAGATAAGCATTTGTGCTCTTACTCTGGTAAACTTAAAATCGTTCCCTCCATCGTCCATCTGTGCCTACACACTAACTTCCGTGCCGCTACCAGCCTTTCTGTTTTGTGGGAGATATATCGATAATATTCTTCTACGGTACTCATTGAAGGCTTCCTGTGCCTTTCACAGTTAATAAAATATTCCGGGCTATCTTGCCGTGGTCTAAGAAATTTCGTCCCCATCTGCGGAGTACATTTTCAAGGGGGGGTCCGATTCACAGCTTGGCTCGCTACTGAGTACTGACTAACGCAAAATTCCGCTTCCGCTCAGTGGCGTGACGTCTCGTTTTGGAATACGCGAGCGCAGTTGGCCGTTGTCGACTGCCGTCGTCCGCTGTTGCTATCACGCCCTTCTCCGTCCTATTAAAATTCCTGGGGTGTTTCACAATCTCTATGGCCTCTCTGTGTAGCCTTTCGTGGCATCCGCTTGTGGCTGCCAGTACTTGAGTCCTGTCAAAATGAATGTGATGGCCTTCTGGCTGTAAAGCAAGTTGCGCAACAGCTGATCTGTCAATCTCCCCTCTCGTACAATTGCCCTTCTGCTTTTCGAGTCGTTTTTTGGCAGTTCTTTTTGTAGAAGCCACGTATACCCCCCCCCCCCCCCCCCACAACTATACGGAATCGTATAAATTCCAGCTTTTTCCAGCATCCTTGGCCAGTTTTAGAAAATATTGTATCTTCCGTGTGGATGTGTAAATTACCACGATGTTCCGCTTTCTCATATTTTTTCTATGCGGTCAGTTGCTTCCTTAATGAATGGCAGAAAAACTTTCGATTTCACCGGCGTTTGAGCATCACTACGATTTCTCAGCGGTCGCCTTAGTGCTCTTTTCACCTCAGCGAACGAATAATCATTCTTGAGCAATGCAGTGGTGGATGTTTTAATGGTGCGTCAAGCAGCTCTGGCTCACAGATTTTCCTTGCTCTATCCCCCAACGTTTTTATGACGTCTCACTTTTGTTGTTGTTGGTAGTTCGAATCCCGTTCTAGGTAACAGTCTGTGAGCGTGGGTTTTCGGTAAACTGTGTGGCCCAAGCTACCATATTCTTTCTTGAAAACTAGTACATCAAGAAAATTTAATCTTCCACCTGCCTCCTTCTGCTTAGTAAATTGAATCTTCCGATTGATCCCGTTCAGATGTTTGTGAAAACGATCCAGTTCCTCCCTGGCATGCCGCCACAAAACAAACACACCATCCACGCAACGGAGCAAAATGTTCGGTTTCTTGTTCGCAGTATTCACCCCACCCAGCCTCATTTGCGAGCCATCAGAGTTTTGCCGGCTACCAAAAATCTAATGGAACTGCAAGCATCATTGGCAGCCTGAACTACTACTTCAGATTCATTCCCCTCGACTCTTAAATTGTAGCTCCGTTTCACAAGTCATGGCGCAAGGCAGTTCCATTTGAATGGACCAAGATTGTCAGTTGGTTTTTGATCAACTGAAACAGGCGCTGCTTAGTGACACGTGCCTCATACGTTTTGATCGGCCTAAACCTGTGGTGTTAGCGGTTGATGTTCCTTCTGCTGGCCCAGACGGCGTTCTGTCGCATTGTGTCGGAGCAACGGATTCTCCAATAGCATTTTCCTCCAAACTTCTAAGACACAGGCAAGTTACAGTCAGACTGAAAAAGAAGCATTGGCGATCGTTTATGGTGTAAACAAGTTTCATCTTCCCTGTATGGAAGGAATTTCTACTTGACCACGGACCATGAGTATCGGATGGACCGTCACAGACAGAGCGCGACGTGTTTGTTCCTGCTGCTAATGAGGCGAGTACGCCATTTGTTCGTTAAATTTCTTTACGAGTTTCCAATAGGAGCGACGTATTTAAAGATACCTGTTGTTACGTTCCCTGGAAACACACACACTATTAATAAAATGGAATGTCATTTAATTGTACTATGTACGCCGCTATGAAGCAATTCGTATGTACTGTAATTATTTAACAAGAAATATTATTTAATTTTGTATAAAGGACGTTCGTTATTATCGTAATATTTTCTGTAATAATATTCTCGATGTACTTATGATTGTAATATTTCTATACTCATAATGTAATTACGAAATATGTTAATATCTGCGATGAAAAAATGTAAAATATAGCCACAGAGGAAAATAATGTTGTAAGATTACAAAGAGATATTAAAAATCAGCAGTAGTATAAAAAGCACTACATAATATGCATTCTTTGTCGTCTTCCTCGAGAGGTGAGAGAGAGAGGAACCTGTGACGTAGCATTTTATGAATGAGTAGGCTTATTTTGTCTGTATCTATCTTTAGCCGCTATTAGAGGAGAAATTATAAAGGTGTGTAATTTTAATTATTGTTATGGTCTAAATACATTATAATTTATCAAAATTGTGTGTTACTAATGTCAATTAGCTTGCCCATATCATCTATAATATTTCTTTAAAGAATTTTCAGCATTTTTAGGGGACATCGTTGATGTTGCTGGGCTGTACCGCGACCGAACGATTTGCAGCGGCGACACATTAAAATAATTGTTCCGCTATAAAATTAACCAAACCCGTAAATCGGGAGCAGGTAAAATTAGCAGTGAATTACGAAATATTTTTCTTTTACAGCGATCCTGAGGCTGACGGAATTTATTACTGGTTTTACATTTGTGCATTCATAGGCGGATAATTAACGTTGAAGTGGTTAATCTGTTGGTTCTTTCAATTTCTAAAGCAAATAACTTAAACGTATAGTGAAGTGTGTTTTGTCAATGATGATTAAACGTTCAGGTCGGCTTGGCAATATTTAACCATTTTATGCTAACAGAGACAGTCTTGTGTTCCATAGCTAACACCGGGAAAGAATTCAGTAAATATTTAAAAAACCACTGCTTTCAGAAAATGTGTGCCAAGGCCGAAATACGTTAAAAATTTGATGTATACAATTTTCAAAGTCATAAATGTTATTAGTCAGTTAGTATGAATTTATCAGCATGAGAGGGTTGCTAAGGTTCATGTAATTTTAAATGTGCTTAATTCTGTCTAAATGAATTTTTATTACCACACGTAAATTAGGGGTTCTACAACAAAGTTCGTAGTGAAAGAGTAAATAACAAAAATATTTAAAGCCATTTCTTCACCATCTTCATCAATTCATTTATATATATAAATATATATTTTTTTCATTAAACTGTGTAGTTACAAGATTATTTTTCTATTTCCTTGCGAGTTCGAGTGCTTACTAGGCACAAGCTCTTATTCTAATAACAGCCTAGCGTGCAGTACCGCCGTTGTTATCGACCCTTGTATCGTATAGGCTTCTGTTTGTTTTGGTTAGTGTCGCTCGGTGCTGTTTAGACCGTCAGTGAGAGAGCACTGCGAATTCCAGCTGCTAATAAGCCAAGTACACTGTTCGTTTGTTACATATTTTTACGAGCTTCGAACAGGAGTGACTGCAGTAATGGATAGGAACTGTGATTGCTGTGTACAGATGCGAGCTGAGTTGGCGACCCTTCGCTCACAGCTCCAGGCTGCATTGGCTTCCGTCACACAGCTTGAGGCTGCAGCCAAGGGGCGTCACTGTGGGGGTCGGACGCGGGGATGCGAGGGACGTCGAGCACGACCCAAGTGTCCCCCGATCGGTCCACTGCTGTGGCCGCCCCGGGTACTGCCTGCACTCAGGTTGACCCCTCACCCGTGCTCGAGTGGGAGATCATTCCAAAGTCTGGCAGGCAGCGAAAATCTTTCCGAGGGGCTGATCGTACGGCCTCCCTGGTTCGTTTGCCGAACAGGTTTCGGGCGTTATCTGTGGCTGATGATGTCTGTGAGCTGGATGCAGTCGTCCATCCTGTTCCAAAGGAAGTTTCTGGGCGTTCACAGAGGCTGGGTTTGCTGGCAGTTGGGAGTTCCAACTTTAGGCACGTAATGGGGCCCCTTAGGAACATGGCTGCCAAGGAGAAGAAGGAAGCCAATACGCTGTCCATGTGCATACCGGGGGGAGGCATTCTGGATCTGGAAAGGGTGCTTCCGGATGCCATGAAGAGTACAGAGTGCAGCCAACTGCAGGTGTTGTCTCATGTCGGTACCAATGACGTGTGTCACTTTGGACTGGAAAATATTTTCTCTGGTTTTAGGCGGCTAGCGGAAATGGTGAAGACTGCCAGCCTTGCTTGTGAGATCAAGGCGGAGCACGCCATCTGCAGCATCGTCGATAGAACTTGGTGTGGTCCTTTGGTGCAGAGCCGAGTGGAGGGTCTGAATCAGAGGCTCAGGCGGTTCTGTGACTGTGTAGGCTGCAGATTCCTTGACTTGTGCCATCGGGTGGTGGGTTTCCGGGTTCCTATACACACTGGAAGCGGCTACACGGGTAGCGGGTTCAGTGTGGAAGAAACTGGGCGGTTTTTTTTTAGGTTAGAGGGTCTCAGGGATTCTCAGAAAAGGGGCGTCCATCTAAAAGGGGACAAGCAAAACACAGGAATTTAGTTGTAGAAACGATCGGTAATGTAGTTGTAAATTGTTGACGCTGTGTTGAGAAAGAACCACAGCTCCTACCCCAAATAGAAAGCACTGAAGCTCAGATAGTTATAGTCGGCCGGGATGGCCGAGCGGTTCTAGGCGCTACAGTCTGGAACCGCGCAACCGCTACGGTCGCAGGATCGAATCCTGCCTCGGGCATGTATGTGTGTGATGTCCTTAGGTTAGTTAGGTTTAAGTAGTTCTCCTTAGGTTATTTAGGTTTAAGTAGTTCTACGTTGTAGGGGACTGATCACCTCAGAAGTTAAGTCCCATACTGCTCAGAGCCATTCGAACCATTCAGATAGTTATAGGTACAGAAAGCTGGCTAAAGACGGAAATAAGTTCAGCCGAAATAGTATGGGTAGAAGTTATAACTGACAATCGGACTAAACTATTAATTGGATCGTTTGATCGACCCCCGACTCAGAAGATATAGTTATATAGTTGCTGAACAGTTCCAAGAAAACTTGAGTCTCATTTCAAATATTTACCTCACTCATAAATTTATAGTTGGTGGTGACTCCAATCTACAGTCGATATGCTGGAAAAATTATACGTTTAAATCTGGCGGCAGGCATAAAACTTCATCCTAAATTGTACTGAACGCTTTCTCAGAAAATTATTTTGAACAATTAGTTCATGCACCCATTCGAAACGTAAATGGTTTCAAAAGCATAACTGACCATTTTGCAACAAATAATCCAGGACAAATAGTGAGTATTGTGACGAATACAGGGATTAGCGACTACAAGGCACTTGCTGGTAGGCTGAATGCCGTAAAACCTACAACCATCAAAGAGAAACGCAAAGTATATCTATTTAAAAAAGCTGTTAAAAATGCTCTTTACGCCGTTTTAAGAGACAGTCATCACTCCTTCCGATCTCATCCTGTAAGCGTAGAAAAAATGTGGAATGATTTCAAAGAGATGGTATCGACAGCAATTCAGAGATATACACCACATAAATTAGTAAGGGATGGTACTGATCCCCCATGGTACACAAAACGGGTCAGAACGCTGTTGCAGAAGCAACGGAAAAAGAATGCAAAATTTAAAAGAACGCAGAATCCCCAAGACTGGTAAAGTTTTAGAGAAGTTCGAAATATAGCGCGTACTTCAATGCGAGATGCTTTTAATAATTTCCATAACGAAGCTCTGTCTCGAAATCTGGCAGAAAACCGTTCTGGTCATACATAAAGGACACCAGTGGGTAGACGCAACCAATACGTTCATTCACGATAACAACGGTGAAGTCACTGATAACAGTGCCACTATAGAAGAGTTATTAGCCGGCCGCGGTGGCCGAGCGGTTCTAGGCTCTTCAGTCCGGAACCGCGTGACTGCTTCGGTCGCAGGTTCGTATCCTGCCTCGGGCATGGATGTGTGTGATGTCCTTAGGTTAGTTAGGTTTAAGTAGTTCTAAGTTCTAGGGGACTGATGACCTCAGATGTTAAGTCCCCTAGTGCCCAGAGCCATTTGAACCAAGAGTTATTAAACACAGTTTTTCGAATCTTCTCCACCAAGGAAGACGTAGTAAATATTGCTGAATTCCAGTCGAGAACAACTACCAAGACGAGAAACACAGACGTAGATATCCTCGGTGTCGCAAAGGTACTTAAATCACTTAATAAAGGCAAGGCTTCTGGCCAAGATCCTATACCAGTCAGGTTCCTCTCAGAGTATGCTGATACAATAGCTCTATATTTAGCAATTATATACAACCGCTCCATCACAGAGAGATCCGTACTTAAAGACTGGAAAATTGTTCGTCACACCAACACCCAAAACAAAAAGTAGGGGTAACCCGTTGAATTACAGGCCCATACCACAAACGTCGATTTGCAGTAGGGTTTTGGAACATATACTGAATTCGAGCATTATGAAGTACCTCGAAGAAAACGATTTATTGACATATAGTTAGGACGGATTCAGAAAATATCGATCTTGCAGTCACGCGGTTCCAGACTGAAGCGCCTAGAAACGATCGGCCACAGCGGCCGGCTGCGAAATACAACTAGCCCTGTATACTCATGAAGTAATGAGTGCTATCGACAGGGGATGTCAAATTGATACCCTATTTCTAGATTTCCAGAAGGCTTTCGACACCGTTCCTCGCAAGCGTCTTCTAACCAAATGTGTACGTATGGAATAGCGCCTTAGTTGTGCGACTGGATTCGTGATTTCCTGTCAGAAATGTCACAGTTCGTAGTAACAGACGGAAAGTCATCGAGTAAAACAGAAGTAATATCCGGCGTTCCCCAAGGAAGTGTTATAGACTCTATCTTGACGGTCTATAGACCCTCAAGGAATGTAATAGAACCTCTATTGACAGGAGGGTCCTAATATAGACCCTCCTGATCTCTATTAACGATGTAGGAGACAATCTTAGTGGCCGCGCTTAGATTGTACGGTCATTTACCGTCTTGGAATATCATCTGATGAACAAAACGAATTGAAAAATGACTTAGATAAGATTTCTGTATGGTGAGAAATGTGGAAATTTTCCCTGACTAAAGAAAAGTGTGAAGTTTTCACATCAGAACTGAGAGAAATCCATTAAATTTCGATTAGGCAAATCTGTTCGATTACACAAATCTGAGGGCTGTAAATTCAACTAAATGCTTAGGGATTACAATTGCAAATAACCTAAATTGGAACGACCACATAGATAATGTTGTAGGTTGATTAAACCAAGACTACCATTCATTGGAAGAACATTTAGAAGGTGCAACAGGTCTACCAAAGAGACAGCTTACACCACACTTGTCCTCCTATTCTGGAGCATTGCTGTGCGGTGTGGGATCCGCATCAGGTGGGACTGACGGATGACATCGAAAAAGTTCAAAGAAGGGCAGCTCGTTTTGTATTATCACGAAATAGGAAAGATAGTGCCACAGAAATTATACGTGAATTAGAGTGGCAATCATTTTTCGTTGCGACGGGATCTTTTCATGAAGTTTTAATCACCAGTTTTCTCCTCCGATTGCGAAAACATTTTTGGCACCCAACTAAATTGGGAGAAATGATCATCATCATCATCATTTAAGACTGATTATGCCTTTCAGCGTTCAGTCTGGAGCATAGCCCCCCTTATACAGTTCCTCCATGATCCCCTATTCAGTGCTAACATTGATGCCTCTTCTGATGTTAAACCTATTACTTCAAAATCATTCTTAACCGAATCCAGGTACCTTCTCCTCGGTCTGCCCCGACTCCTCCTACCCTCTACTGCTGAATCCATGAGTCTCTTGGGTAACCTTGCTTCTCCCATGCGTGTAACATGACCCCACCATCTAAGCCTGTTCGCCCTGACTGCTACATCTATAGAGTTCATTCCCAGTTTTTCTTTGATTTCCTCATTGTGGACACCCTCCTGCCATTGTTCCTATCTGCTAGTACCTGCAATCATCCTAGCTACTTTCATATCCGTAACCTCAACCTTGTTGATAAGGTAACCTGAATCCACCCAGCTTTCGCTCCCATACAACAAAGTTGGTCGAAAGATTGAACGGTGCACAGATAACTTAGTCTTGGTACTGACTTTCTTCTTGCAGAAGAGAGTAGATCGTAGCTGAGCGCTCACTACATTAGCTTTGCTACACCTCGCTTCCAGTTCTTTCACTATGTTGCCATCCTGTGAGAATATGCATCCTAAGTAATTGAAACCGTCCACCTGTTCTAACTTTGTTCCTCCTATTTGGCACACAGTCCGTTTATATTTCTTTCCCACTGACATTACTTTAGTTTTGGAGATGCTAATCTTCATACCATAGTCCTTACATTTCTGATCTAGCTCTGAAATATTACTTTGCAAACTTTCAATCGAATCTGCCATCACAACTAAGTCATCCTCATATGCAAGACTGCTTATTTTGTGTTCACATATCTTAATCTCACCCAGCCAGTCTATTGTTTTCAACATATGATCCATGAATAATATGAACAACAGTGGAGACAGGTTACAGCCTTGTCTTACCCCTGAAACTACTCTGAACCATGAACTCAATTTACCGTCAACTCTAACTGCTGCCTGACTATCCATGTAAAGACATTTAATTGCTTGCAAAAGTTTGCCTCGTATTCCATAATCTTGTAGAACAGACAATAACTTCCTCCTAGGAACCCGGTCATATGCCTTTTCTAGGTCTATAAAGCATAGATACAATTCCCTGTTCCACTCATAACACTTCTCCATTATTTGCCGTAAGCTAAAGATCTGGTCGTGACAACCTCTAAGAGGCCTAAACCCACACTGATTTTCATCCAATTGGTCCTCAACTAATACTCGCACTTTCCTTTCAACAAAATCTGAGAAGATTTTACCCACAACGCTGATTAAAGAGATACCTCTGTAGTTGTTGCAATCTTTTCTGTTTCCATGTTTAAAGATTGGTGTGATTACTGCTTTTGTCCAGTCTGATGGAACCTGTCCCGACTCCCAGGCCATTTCAATTATCCTGTGTAGCCATTTAAGACCTGACATTCCACTGTATTTGATGAGTTCCGACTTAATTTGATCCACCCCAGCCGCTTTATTGCACTGCAATCTATTGACCATTTTCTCCACTTCCTCAAGTGTGATCCTATTTCCATCATCATTCCTATCCCATTCTACCTCGAAATCTGAAACATTACTGATCGCATTTTCACCTACATTCAGCAACTCTTCAAAATATTCGCTCCATCTGCCCAAGGCATCCACAGGATTCACCAACAGTTTTCCTGACCTGTCCAAAATACTTGTCATTTCCTTCTTACCTCCCTTTCGAAGACTGCTAATTACACTCCAGAATGGTTTTCCAGCAGCTTGACCCATAGTAACCAACCTGTTTCCAAAGTCTTCCCACGATTTCTTCTTGGATGCTGCAATTATCTGTTTGGCTTTGTTTCTTTCTTCAACATAACTTTCTTTGTCTACCTGGGATCTAGTATGTAGCCATTTTTGATACACCTTCTTTTTCCTTTTACAGGCTGCGTTGACTGTATCATTCCACCAAGCTGTTTGCTTCTTCCTACTTTTACACACTACTGTTCCAAGACATTCTTTAGCCACTTCTAGTACTGTGTCCCTGTACCTTGTCCATTCCTTTTCCAATGACTGTAATTGGCTACATTCAACTAACTGGTACCTTTCTGAGATCGCTGTTATGTACTTGTGCCTGATTTCCTTATCCTGAAGTTTCTCTACTCTTATCCTCCTACATATGGACCTGACCTCCTGCACTTCCGGCCTCACAATCCCAATTTCACTGCAGATTAAATAATGATCAGTGTCATCAAAGAATCCCCTGAATACACGTGTGTCCCTCATAGCCTTCCTGAATTCCTGATCTGTTATTATACAGTCAATGACAGATCTGGTTCCCCTGCCTTCCCAAGTATACTGGTGAATGTTCTTATGTTTAAAAAAGGAGTTTGTGATTACTAAGCCCATACTGGCACAGAAATCCAAGAGTTGTTTCCCGTTCCTGTTGGCCTCCATATCCTCTCCAAATTTACCCATAACCTTTTCATTCCCTTCTGTTCGATTTCCAATCCTGGCGTTAAAATCACCCATGAGCAGAACACTGTCCTTGTCGTTTACTCTAACAACTACATCACTGAGTGCCTCATAAAAACTATCCATCTTATCTTGATCTGTCCTTTCACAGTGCGAATATACTGACACAATCCTAATTTTCTTGCTAGACACTGTCAAATCTATCCACATCAGTCGTTCGTTTACATACCTTATTGCAACTACGCTGGGTTCCATTTATTTCCTGATGTAAAGCCCTACACCCCATTGTGCTATTCCTGCTTTGACTCCTGACAGGTAGACCTTGTATTCTCCCACTTCCTCTTCTTTCTCACCCCTTACCCGAACGTCACTAACAGCTAAAACGTCCAGCCCCATCTTACTTGCAGCCTCTGCCAGCTCTACCTTCTTCCCAGAGTAGCCCCCATTGATATTAATAGCTCCCCATCTCATTACCATTTGTTTGCCAAGTCGTATCTTAGGAGTCCCTGGTTTGTCAGTTAGAGGTGGGACTCCGTCACCTCCAAAGGTCCGAGGCATTTTGCTCTGATTGTTGCCAGCATCATATTTAAAGTACCAGGGAAGCAGGTTGCTAGCCTTACTTGCCCCGAGTCCCATTGGGTTTTACCCCTAACGACTGAGGGACTAACCGGTGGATTTGGTAGTCTTTGCCGTATGAGCACAAAGGTGACCACGACTCAGAATATGTCCGAGATGCCCAGCCTTATTCCAAAGTAATTGGTATCCCGACTGTCGGGACCACTTACTTGGCCACTCATACGTTGCCCGTGGTTCATGAACTAGGACATGACTACAGGAACCCACACCATGAACCACTCCAGAACTGCGTCGAAAAACCTTACATCCAAAGACTTCAGCCAACAGTGCGTGCCGCTGCCGAACAGTATCGAGCTACACGAATGGCAAGATGCGTGGGATGATGAACAGGGCCTGGTCTTCTTCGCTGTATAGCAAGAAAACACCACGCTTTACTGACAAAGTTTTACGGTGAGCGAAGTATCGGCGTACTTCTGGCCGAACAATGTCTTTCACACTTCTTGGCCACCATTTGTGCATCTAATTCACCACACTGCTTAAATCTGTATCCACAGCTGTCTCATGTGTTATTTGACTTGCGTCAGAAATGATCATCACGATAAAATAAGAGAAATCAGGGCTCGCACAGAAAAAAGGTCCTCGTTTTTCCCCCACGCCGTTCAAGAGTGGAAAGCTTGAAGGTGGTTCATTGAACCCTCTGCAAGGCACTTTATTGTAAATAGCAGAGTAATCACGTAGCTGTAGATGTAGAAAAGCCACTCACTTCTCTCTTTCCCCCATTCAAGCCTGTTCAGCCATACACGGCGCAGAAATTGCAACGATGGGCTTTATTGCTGGTGAACGACAACTGTGAAATATTGTAGCGCCCTACGGATCAACTTTCCAACGCCGATGTGTTGACAAGTTTACTACCGCTAGACAAGGATGATCAGTTCGACTACTCCGAAGTATTGTGTTTGCAGACAGATGCTCTGGACACTTCCGCAGTTCACAATTTTCAAAAAATGTTCAAATGTGTGTCAGTTCCTAAGGGACCAAACTGCTGAGGTCATCGGTACCTAGACTTACACATTACCTAAACTAACTTATGCTAAGGACAACACACACACCCATGCCCGAGGGAGGACTCGACCCTCCGTCGGGATGTCACAATTTCCCCATGGACGCAAGTCACATAACACATGAGACAGCTGTGGATACAGATTTAAGCAGTGTGGTGAATTAGATGCACAAATGGTGGCCAAGAAGTGCGAAAGACATTGTTCGGCCAGAAGTACGCCGACACTTCGCTCACCGTAAAACTTTGTCAGTAAAGCGTGGTGTTTTGTTGCTATACAGCGAAGAAGACCAGGCCCTGTTCATCATCCCATGCATCCTTCAGCAGGATGAGTTGTTGTATCGGAGCGCGAGGATATTGTGACGACAAAGCAGTTAGCTTGACGTCATTGTTCTTAGCCAGGAATGGACGCCAAGATGGGAAACATGACGTCACTCTGCGCCGCTTTCATGGCCGGCTCCGTCTCAACGCTTTTCCGACTGGCCACGCCCCAGCATTCCGTGGAAACGCATGCACATTCACTTTGCTGGACGTTTCTGGAGCACACTACGGTTTATTGCAGTGGACACTTTCAGTCGTGTCTCCTGTGTGGTTTCGAGGAACTCTACGGCGTCGGTCAGTACTATCAGAACGCTTGCTTCAGTTTTTTTGCACCGAGGGCTTGCCGGAAGCGTTAGCGTCGGATAATGGACCGCAGTTTACGTCACAGAAATCTGAACAGTTTTGCACGGCCTGCGGTAGTGAACATGTGACCACAGCGCCGTTCCACTCACAGTCAAATGGTGAAGCTGAACGTTTCGGCGCGAACATTGAAAGCACGATGAATAAATTTCGTGGGACTTAATCACGGGAGAAAGCCTTGCAGCTATTTTTGTCCACCCAGCGTGCGGTGACTCAAGATGGATCTTTCCCGGCTGAACTCCAGTCCGGCAACACACCCTGCATCATCTGCCACGCCCACCAACGAAGAGTACCGGCCTGTGCAAAAGATTCACATTTTCAGATCCAGGACGCAGTATACTCTCCAGGGCCTTCTGTCTGGACAGCGATTGCAACACGCAAAAGCTTCGCGTGTCCTTGGACACAACACGTTCTCAGTTTCTTCCCCAACAGGCTCGGTGCTCAAGACATCGGAACCAGCTCCACCTTCCGAGGCTCTGCGATCCTGCCCTTGCATTTCGTTTTAGAGATTGAGCACGCAGCCAGAAGCCAGGTTTGCGGCCTTAAGCGGAGCAGACAGCATCTTAGCCAGAAACGCTTGTCATGGAGGTGGATCACCCTTCATCGCCGAGGTCATCTTCAAAGTAGCCCACGTCGCCATGAGCGACGCCTGTATGCCCTGCCGCCTTCCTCTCCGAGGGATGTCCTCCAGCGTTCGAGACTCCGACCCTGGACGTAGGCCTGCGCCCTCCCTCCGTTTGGCCACGCGTTCCCGCGGGGGCTCTGGGCGAATGCCCGATGCGGACAGCAGCTTATCGCCAGCTTCTGTCCCGGTTCCAGTCCCATCTGCTGCGCCTGCACACCCAGTCCTCCCCCACACCACTAGTTCGCACCCAGTCTTATGCGCCCACGGCCAGGAGATTTGAAGGGGGGGGGGGGGGGGTAGTCTGGTGTCGCAAGCACAGCACCAACCACCAGGCAGCACCACAGGCGTCGACAGGTCGACAACCCACTCCAGAGACGACGTATAACCCAGCGATTGCCGCACCAAGAAGTCGCAGTAGCGGCGCCGCCAGAGAAGTGATACGCACCGGCGCCACAGCAGAGCGGGCGGTTCCAAATTAACTCGACCACAGAGAAGACCGCCTTCTACTTGTGTACTTCATGCCACACCCTCTGCTTCTAGCGAATCCACACCAGTTCGTCTTCAGTGAACGTTCTTGGGGGACCGGAACTGTCTGCTGGTCAGCATTAGCTTCTGGAGTAGTCGTTGAACTTCACGATCTGCTGTCTGAGTTGTTTTGTACAAAGTTGAGCGTTCGTCACTAAATGTGTGTGTTCTTGTCACTAGTCATTATCAGTGCTTCAGTATTCTTCTCGTCCTCCTTTCATAGTGTTTTCCTTAGCGCACTATAAAACAGATCTCAAGATGGTCATTATAGTC
Organism: Schistocerca cancellata; assembly: GCF_023864275.1. Taxonomy (NCBI): domain Eukaryota; kingdom Metazoa; phylum Arthropoda; class Insecta; order Orthoptera; family Acrididae; genus Schistocerca; species Schistocerca cancellata. The sequence continues at coordinate 1,283,592,035 of NC_064626.1, read as the reverse complement.
TATTGACAAAAAAGAAATGGTGACCATAGATGTAAAGTAAAGGAAACTTGTGCACTATAAATAGTTGAGGGTGGCGACGAGTAAAATCTCCTTCTGTGGTTCAATGAGAAGTGTGACACATCAGTTCTGCATGCACAGAATCTTATATAAAGCACACTATTTTTGCTATTCTGATCAGCGGTTGGCACATTCCACAACCTAAATCTCCTCAAAGCTCCATTTTATGCTAATTACTGTTCTGAAACTGTTCTAATAAATCAGAATACAATTTGTTTCTCGCCTATAAATGGTAAATTTAAATACTCCACTTCCTACAAGGATTTTAAATGCGATGAGCGGCGCACAAAACACACTAGACTGAAATAAAAGCGGCATCTCAAGTATTTGTAGCGGCGCGAGCGTTCACTTCTAACACTTCTGTAAATATGTGATCTCAATGTTCCTCGATATAACTCAGATGTATCCGTACACGGCCGTTCGAGGCTCGCGTTTCCGGCTGCAGATAACTTCACATCATCAGAACAGCCATTCGTGTAGCTCGACACTGTTCGGCAGCGGCACGCACTGTTGGCTGAAGTCTTTGGATGTAAGGTTTTTCGACGCAGTTCTGGAGTTTCTTATGTAGCCTCGGTTCCGTCCAGAGCAGACAGCGAAACGGAACGATCGCTACTAAAGCGCCGGTGTCCTTGCTTCTGTTCTCGGCATTCTAAATTATTAATAACTTCCCCAATTAGGATTGTACCGCCTCTGTAATTATTCCTGTTGTAAATCTCCGCTTAAAGAACATTTAACTTTAATTTTGATTCCGTATCTTACTAATCACAGCTCCTGCTAATGTTTCAATGGAACCTTTAGACGACTTTTGCTACTTCTGTTATCGCTGTACTCTTTTAGAAGCCATTAAACGCACTAAAGTTTTATACAACCTCAATACTTCCTATACAGAACAAGAATATAGGTTTGTATTTTCTACATTCTAATTTATCTATAGCATAGTTTACTTCGTTTTTCTGTATTTTAGTTCAAACTATATTTCTTTTAAAATCTCGTAAAGTATTGAAGATAGCTTTACCAAAACGTCTATACCTCCATTAAAACACATATTTTCTCAAAATGTCAGCTCAGTATCTCTTCACCTAACCAAATGTCAAATAACGAAAAATAGCGATTTTTATGGGAACTATTAATTGGATTTTGTTCAAACTTAGTAATACATCATTCTACACACAGTTGCGTAACTCTGCCTGACGCAGCTGTGAATTATTCCTGAAATGTTTGAGTTTTGCAAATTTAGCTGAGAGAATGGAAAGGGAGAATTGAGGTTTAACGTTCCACCGATGGTTAAGTAGTTCGAGATTGAGCACGAGCTCCAAATGGGAAATTGTGAGATGGTAAGTCGGATACAGCATTTTCAAAGGAAGCGTTTCAACATTCACGTGGATAGATTTGGGAAACCACGAGTAACCTGAATTTAGAGGCACAGACGGGGATTCGAATTCATCTATCCTCGTCAGTTGAACTACATTTTACGAATGTTTCACTAAGAGAGTATTAGAAGAAGTGGAAGAAGTAAATACACACGAGGGTGGCTCAAAAAGTGTGTTGAAAAGAGCTATAAGAGAAAAAGAAATAAAATTAACGTACAAAGGTACTAACTCACTGGTACATATGATTTTCACATGTCGTTACAATAGTTATTTAACCATTTGTTGCATCGGTAAGCGAATCTGTCGCAAGAGGCACAGAAGTATTTAGGGTTCAGATCTGAAGCCTTTAACAACAAAGTCCTGGAAGTCAGTGCCGGCTGATAAATGAAGACTGGCCAGCAGGTGCTTCTTTAACGCTATGAAGGGCTGAAAATTGCTTAGTGCAAATTCCAGCCTGTATGGAAAGTGTTCCAGTACAGTGCATCGAAAACCTGGACCAAACCACGCGTAACCGAATCCCCGTGCGCTTGGGCGTTGTCGTGAAACAACACCGCACCCTCAGAAAGGAATGCCGGGCTTGTTCTCCGATTCGCCTTCGGCAGCCGTTCCAGCGCGTCATAGTAACTGACAACATTCCAGGTCTCCTCACAGATGAGCAAGTCAAGCAGGAGTACAACCTGCGAGAACAAAAATACAACGGCCGTAACATTCTCATGGAATTCCGTAGTTATGAACTTCTTTTGCTGGGGAAATACGCAGTGTCTCTCTGACATGGTTGCCATCATCTTCTGACGTGTTACGTGATGCAGAGGTGTAGGACTGGAATATCCTCTACCTAAGATTCCATGAAGTGCTGTAGAGAGTTGCCTCAGTGCTCGCCGAGAAGACGTCTTCCGGTAGAGCATTCATTGTCTTATTCATGATACCCGTACCACTGCCAACGGAAAATTCAACTAATTGGCAATTTATTTCAGCTGGGATGTTTTATTTAAACGCGGCGTTATTACACTTTGCAATTCAATTAGCGATCGTGTTTCTGTTAACGCTTATACCTTGATACTGTTTTTAGAGACGTAGCAGCATGGCTGCTACCATCTGCTGGCGACGTTTGAAAGCGATGAACGTCTCTTTCTGAATCTGGACATAACATTTAATTCGTACAGAGTATTTAGACAGCCGTGAGAACTCTTCTTACTGAGATTTTATTTAAAGGCAAAATCGTTATCACACTTCGCAGTTCAGTTAGCGACCACGTTTCTGCAAACGCCTCTACGTTGATGCTTTTTTTGGGGGCGTGACGCTATTTCCATCTACTCGTGATGTATGAAAGCGTTGAACGTCTGTTTTGAAAGTAGACATTGAATTTAATTCCCGCGGAGTGTTTAGACAACTTGTTACTGAGATTAAATGTTGTGACAATCCTCTGTCCAATTCACATGTATGATGGTTTCCCGCTCCATCTAAGTCCTGTTCCCAACACCGAATCCTCCTCTCCGCTTGAGTAAGAATTACTTCTCCCACCCAAATTTTTCTTTTGGTGTCATCAATCTTCCGACTGGTTTGATGCAGCCCGCTAAAAATTCCGATCCTCTGCCTACCACTTCATCTCGGAGTAGCATATGCACACAGCGCCGGCAGCTATTTGGCGGATATATTCCAGTTTCTGTATTCTCATAGAGATTCTACCATCTACAGGTCTCTCTAGTACCACGGAACCTATTCCCTGATATCTTGACATACATCCTATCACTCCATCCCTTCTTCTCATCAATGTTCACAAACCATCTTGGATATTTGTTTAGTTGCCACTCCCTCTCAATTATTTTAGAAATCCCAAAGGAGTGGTGTCTATGTCTTCCGTCTCAACTAATCTCAAGTCTTCTAAGGCTCTATCTAACTCTGACTCTAATATTGTATCCACTATATCTTCCATATCAAACCCCATTTCTTCTATCATCGGATACTTCCTACTTCTTGTTGAGATCTTCAGTGTGTTCTTTCCTTGATGCGTGGCGCCTTTATATCGCTCCTGTCTGGAGCCTGAGTATGGGGAGAATGACTCATGAGTGCACTGTGACAGATGGTTGAAGCCGCTTCAGTCGAGTACGTAGTTCTAATTTTCATCCACCAGAGTACAATAACTGACACAGACATTCAAAAAACAGGTCAAGAGAATGTTTTTGTGAATTGTTCTGTTTATTTCTTTAAGGCTTTTTTTGTTTATTTATGTTTGTACAGTTTTGTATATGTTTTTAGCAGTGTGAATGATGCATGAATGTGGTCTGAAGTAAATATGTAGATCATTGTTATACTGACCACCTCTGTACGAACTAGCGTGAGAAATTTTTAAGACAGTGTGAATGCAGACGACGGGGAATTTTCTATCATAATATGTTAAGTAAGTTTATAGTAAAAGGAAAGCTAATTCGAGTGCAAATGAAAATAGCTAATAACGTAAAGTATAAATAAAATATCAGAATGTTAAATATTTATTTCGGGAAAAAGTACAGTTCGAAAGTGTGTTATTTGTTTATTGGTTAGTCATGAAAAGCGCTGACTAACGCGGGAGAATAATATTTTTCTATTGGCGTTAAAGGAAACTGACCAATCAGAACGAAGTATTCTCCGCGCGTGTTTTCTCTTGGAGATAGAGAACGCTTACAGGAGTCTAAAGTAGTCGGAGCGTAGACTTTCAATGGTACGGTCGTGTGCAGCGTGAGCTCCGAAGGAAGTTAGAGTTTGCCGATTTTAGTTGTGCTACATGCCTCAAAAGTGCTTTAAAGTGAACGAAAATTTATTCTGGTGTTTTTTTATTTATTTTCTTAAGAAATTACGGGTTTTTTAAAGTAATTTTGTGTACGAGAAAAGACAGTAAGTCCGCGTGGCATATTGAGCAGATCGGTGACCAAAAACTTGGGTGCATTAGACACCGATATACTTAATAGTGTGGCGAGCATTCTCATTTAAGAACACTCCGTGTTTAGTAGCTGTTCAGATTTCCGGAAATACGTTCCCATACACTTGCTAACGTGAATGAAAGGGCTTGTGCATGACTGTGTCGGGATTAGCAGTGGCTTGGCAGTGAACGTGTGCCGGCCGGAGTAACCGTGCGGTTCTAGGCGCTACAGTCTGGAACCGAGCGACCGCTACGGTCACAGGTTCAAATCCTGCCTCGGGCATGGATGTGTGTGATGTCCTTAGGTTAGTTAGGTTTAATTAGTTCTAAGTTCTAGGTGACTGATGACCTCAGAAGTTAAGTCCCATAGTGCTCAGAGCCATTTGAACCATTTGAAGTGAACTTGTAATTCCAAACTTCAGGATATACCGAAGTTTTGCCAGTATTTCCATCTTTCACTCAAAATTAAGACCTTTCCGCGACTTTTAGAATAGTTACGTTGTATGCAGCCTGGTGCGAGTGGCAGTACGATAGGTTTCTGCTCGGCTTTCCTACCGGCGATCTGCTGCGACTTCACAGGCAGGCACAGGACAAAAGGAACCGCACCGCCGCACTCTGCGTCTAATAACAGATTTCATGTCACAGTTTTATTGTTGACGTCCTTGATTTTAATTTCAGCGAAGTTTGTTTGACTCTTCTATGTGCTGAATCTGTCCTTTTTCGATATTTTCGCATTTTTTCCCGGAACTACTTCGCTTTCTCTTCCGTGCGCGTACTATTCATCTGATTCCTTTGTCTTATAGACACTCTGAGAAAATGTGAGTAATGGGGAATTGAGCACTAGATGTCACGAGCGACGGCCCCACGAGTATAAGAGGATGCACGGAGTACTGTCCTCTCAGGAGAGAAGTAGAATGGGTCGATCGAGAGAGCTCCGTGACTAGAGCACCTGAGTGACGAATCCATCATGGACATCTCATCTCGTTCCCAAGTCGACTACTGGTTATGTGACTGTGAACTGGAAACGCGACGGAATAATCAGAGCTAAACTAAGATCAAGAAGACTGAGGCAAGCTGACCGCCGACCACAGCAGTGAGTGGCTGTGAAAAACAATACGTTTGAAAGTGCTGCCAGCAGTGCAGCTGGCACGCTGTGTGAGTGGAGTGGGTAAAATGGTCGAGCAGTTCCTCGTGAGCCACGCGTTTCTAAAGTCGGTGCTAAGCGACACGTCGGGTAGAGAGCGACGCCATTGGACGATGGATTGGAGTGATGTGTCACATTATATCTCTGGCGAACCGATGAAAGGGTCTAGGTTTGGCAGGTGCCTGGACAACATATCTGCCATCATGTGGTGTGAAATCTTATGAGACTTAACTGCTAAGGTCAGCAGTCCCTAAGCTTACACACTACTTAACCTAAATTATCCTAAGGACAAACACACACACCCATACTAGAGGGAGGACTCGAACCTCCGCCGGGACCAGCCGCACAGTCCATGACTGCAGCGCCAGAGACTGCTCGGCTAATCCCGCGAAGCATGCCATCATGTGTAGAACCAACAGTGAAATATGGAGGTTGGTTGGTTGGTTTGGGGAAGGAGACCAGACAGCGTGGTCATCGCTCTCATCGGATTAGGGAAGGATTGGGAAGGAAGTCGGCCGTGCCCTTTCAGAGGAACCATCCCGGCATGCCTGGAGTGATTTAGGGAAATCACGGAAAACCTAAATCAGGATGGCCGGACGCGGGATTGAACCGTCGTCCTCCCGAATGCGAGTCCAGTGTCTAACCACTGCGCCACCCCGCTCGGTGAAATATGGAGGAAGTAGTGCTAAGACATGGGGGTGTTTTTCGTCATTAGGTTTTGGTCCCCTTATTGAGATTGAGAAACCGCTAAATGCGGACGGATACGAACACATTGTGTACAGAACAGTTCGGAGACGATGACACTACCAGCATGAAACTGCGTCCAATCATAAAGCAGCATCTATGAGGCGATAGTTTGAGTACCATAACATCCCTAAAATGGTCTGGCCCGGCCAGAGCCCCGATGTGAACCCATGGAACTTGTTTCGAATAATGTAGAACGTCGACTTCGCTCCGTGCCATAGCGTCCAACATCACTGCCTGGTCTGGCCTCAACTCTTGAGGAAGGGCAGGCTCCTATTTTTCTACAGACATTCAGACACCTCGTCTAAAGAGTCCTCATTCGTATCAAGCCGTCACAAAGGCGTGATGTGGACCACCCTCGCCCCTATTAATGGCCGGCTGAGCGGTTCTAGGCGCTTCGGTCCGGAACCGCGCTGCTGCTACGGTCGCAGGTTCGAATCCTACCTCGGGCATGGATGTGTGTGATGTGCTTAGGTTACTTAGGTTTAAGTAGTTCTAAGTTCTAGGAGACTGATGACCTCACTAATGTTGTGCTGAATTCCTGCCTCTTCCAGAACATTTTCATCCCTAAGTGACTTACATTGTCCATTCTTGAATTTTCCTTAATGTTCTTGCACTTCCTTATTCGCTATATCACTTGAAATATTTCACTTATTACCGAAAGTTTATTCACAGTTACATTCCTCTCTATCCAACTTCTGTGATTCCTTAGAGCACATTTTTCTCCAACTGAACCACATACTGTGGTATTCGTTATCCCATTTTTTCCGCCTTAGAGAACTTGAAACACACGTAAAGAGTCCTCAGTACTTCAGTATCCCATTTCTTTCCACATAATTTTTCCAGACGATTATCTAAACCTCCACTCAACTCTTAATCATTAGAAAATTATGAGTTGAATTTATATCTGCTCCTGGGTCTGCGTTACAATCTGAATTTGGAATCTCTCTATCACCAAGTTGTAATCCGCCTGCAATCTTCCGCTGTCTCCAGGCCTTTTCCAAATAAACCTTTTCGTCTTGTAATTTCCGAATGGTGTGTTCGCAATTACTAGCAAAAATGTATTGCAGCATTCAATCAACCTTTTCCCTGTTTCTTTCCTCCTAGTGAGCCCATGTTTTACTCAATCCTTTCTTCTACTCTCTCTCCTCCTACACGGTTCCAGTTCCCTATGATTATTAGTTTCATCTCTCTTTACGTACTCTATTATTCGTTCAAAGTTTTCTCATACTTCCTCTATTTCTTCATATATTGTCGGGAAAAAATTGCAACACCAAAAAATTGAATAAAATTTCGGGAGAGCTTTTCTCTAGGTAACATATTTAAGTGCTTAACATCGCAAGATCACAGTTTAATGTAAGCACGAGATAAGCCATTGTAAATGTGGAATCATGGTACATTAGAAACCGGTGTAACCACTAGAATGTTGAATGAAATCATGTAAACGTGCATGCATTGTTTTGTACAGATGCCGGATGCCAGTTTCTGGGATGGAACTCTGCCTGTTCCCCTTGGTCCATCAATAAAGGGACAGTTAATGCTGTTTGTGGATGAAGCTGCAGTTGTCGTCCGATGGTGTCCCGTGTGTACCTGATTGCTGACCGGTCTGGTGATTGAAGAGGCCAAGACAACATGTTGACACTGTGTAGAGCAAGTTCGATTACAACGGCCGTATATGGACGAGCGTCATCCTATCGGAAAACACCCCTGCATTGCTGTTCATGAATGGCAACACAATACGTCGATTCACCAGAGTGACGCACAAATTTACAGTCAGGGTGCGTGGGATAACAACGATAGTGCTGCTGCTATCATACGAAACAGTAGCCCAGACCGTAACTCCAGGTGTAGGGGTGGTGTGTCTAGCAGGTTGCTCTCAGCTGGCCTGCTCCTCCTCCTCCTAAACAACGCATGGTCACCGCTGCTACCGAGGCAGAATCAGCTTTCATCATAAAACACGATAGACCTCCATCCTGCCCACCAGTGATCTCTCGTTTGACACCACTGAAGTCGCAAATGGGGATGGTCTGGGGTCAGTGGAGCGCACGCCACAGCTAGTCTGGCTCGTAGCTGTCCTCGAAGTAACCGATTTGTAACAGTTCGCTGTGTCACTGTGGTAACAACTGCTGCTCAAATTGCTGCTGCAGATCCAGTAGGACACGCCAGAGCTGTACGCCGAACACGATGGTTTTCCCTTTCTGTAGTGCCACGTGGTCGTCTGGAGCGTGGTCTTCTTGCGACCGTACATTCTCCTTACCACCGCTGTCAGTAATCATGTACAGTGGCTACAGTCCTGACAAGTCTTTCTGAATTTTCTCAGAAGGCTTCTCATAGCTCTATTACACGATCCCGTTCAAACTCAGTGAGGTCTTGGTAACGGCTTCTTGTCACCTTAAAAGGCACTCTTGTCTAACATCAACTCCACGTCCATTGCCAAAGTTAACTAACGCTCACAACCGTTACAGCACTATTTAAAGCGAACCTGATGTGCCACTCCTATGCTACTGGCGAGAAATTCTAATAGACATCATCTTTCAGATATAGAAACACGCCTATCAACTTGTCGCACAACTCGTTCTTGGTGTTGCGTCTTTTTCCGTCAGTGTATTTTGCTTCTGAAAGTGGCATGCATACCTGAACCATAACCACCCTTCCAACGGTGAACTATCTACGTTCTTGGCCGGCCGAAGTGGCCGTGCGGTTAAAGGCGCTGCAGTGTGGAACCGCAAGACCGCTACGGTCGCAGGTTCGAATCCTGCCTCGGGCATGGATGTGTGTGATGTCCTTAGGTTAGTTAGGTTTAACTAGTTCTAAGTTCTAGGGGACTAATGACCTCAGACGTTGAGTCCCATAGTGCTCAGAGCCATTTGAACCATTTTTATCTACGTTCTTGATGATAAAATCTTTTCGGGTTGACAGCCGAGTCAATTCGTTGCTGTCCAGCAACGTTTCGGCACGTTTCTTACTTGCCACGTTCAGGCGAAATGTCGGGTTCACAGGCGCCGAGGATGAAGAAAGCCCGTGGCCCAGCGGCTATAAAGATCCGGACGAGACGTGAACCCGACACTTCTGCTGAATATGGCAAGTAAGAAACTTGCCGAAACGTTACCGGGGTGCAACGGATTGACTCGGTTGTCAACGCGAGAAGATTTTATCATCAAGACTCGCCGAAAAAGCCTGCATTCTCATACAGCTACGTTCCTTTCCTTACCAACAGTTATCATCAACGTCGTAAGCATTACTTATTTTGTTTTGTTAAATTTTTTTGTATTACAATTGTAAGTTATGTGATTTAATGGGTAATGAGCCGCAGTTCGGCCGCTGCCAGCCTGCCCTCTGTAGGAGGAATGTAAAAGACTTGTAAACAAATAAATAGAAAACTCGTTGCACAACCTATTGAATCAGCCTTGCAGCTCATCCTCGCAGCTCTCAGCTTCGAGACGCCCCGTGTCATTGAGCTAGGTGGTGGGCTAGCACCCAGCGGGTGTCCGCCGTTTGATCTGGCTGGTGTGAGTAGCAGGTGTCGGCTGGTAAGGCACCCCTGACGGCGGCCCGCCAATTAAGCGGGCCATGGACAGTGGCGGTGTTGGATCTGGAGAAGGAGGGGGGGGGGGGGGGAGGGGAGGCCGGCGGCTGGGGGCCAGCGATCGATGCCCGGGCACGCCAGCAGGCGCCCACTCGCGGCCCTGCTGTGCTCTGCACTCAAAGAGCCGGCCAGCTGCACCCTGCTGTGCTCTGCACTCAAAGACCCGACCAGCTGCACCCTGCCTGTCCGCAGGGGGACGCCCTGTTCAGGCTGGCGACACCGACCACTGTGACACTACAGCGTCACGTGGTACCCAACACAGCTAGAAAATACCAGCCGGCCGGAGTGACCGAGCGGTTCTAGGCGCTACAGTCTGGAACCGCACGACCGCTACGGTCGCAGGTTCGAATCCTGCCTCGGGCATGGATGTGTGTGATGTCGTTAGGTTAGCTAGGTTTAAGTAGTTCTATGTTCTAGGGGACTGATGACCGACCTCTGCAGTTAAGTCCCATAGTGCTCAGAGCCATTTTAGAAAATACAGCAGCTTTACTGAGTTCCAGCAAAACTATGAAGACTTTCAGGCAAGGTGTTTACTTCTGTCACAGATTCCGAGCTGAGAGGTCGATCTATGAAACTGCTTATAGCTGTTTCTGCAGCAAACTATCTTCAGCAATAAAACTGGTAACTGCTCCGAAAGCTTACTGATATCGAATGTTTGATTGCCTCTAACCTGTGATATCTTTCTCGATTAAAACCAGTCGAACGTCATTGTTTTAATTCCCTCTTCCTTTTTTAAATAATTATAATGTTTATAAACTTCTTTTATCTTTCTATACAAGTGCGAATGAAAATGTGCTATCTTGGCTAAATTCTCTTGGCTGAAGTCACATGGTCTTTTTTTTCCGCATTGTGATGGATTTAGCAGCACCGCCGACTTACTACTCTGTCCAAAGCGACAGTTTATCGTACGCTCGGCTAAATGAAAGTTAAAAAATATTATTCCATATTTCGATATGTGATAGCATTGATCGGAACAAGACAAAAATATCCAGTAAATATGGGTCTAAGATGCATATATTAAGAGCTATCAGCACATGTACCTCTTCGCTACTGCGAATCACATCTCTTCCACTGTCATTTCTTTGCTATTACGAACGATCTAGAGAATGCAGTAAACAAATGACAACAAATTCCCATTTTACTGTCCATGGATATAGCACTCAGTAAACATCTATTAGTGTCTTACTGTAAACCGTATTCGGAGTTCTGGCTATGTGCAGCGCTTCGTTCTAATGGAACCAGTTGCGCTTTGATATGTTTGTTAAATGCTTTTTAACTGCAGTTTTATCTTTGCACTTGCCAGCACAATTGCATCATTCCAGAAGGAAATGGCAGCCATCGTCATCCTCTGTTATTGTCTGGCAAATGGAAACAACCGTCTAGCACGTGCGCTATAATAGCAAGCATATTTCATGTGTCCTCATTTGTTCCACCTCCCCCCCCCCCCCCCTTTTTTTTAACGGCCTGTCGACTTGGCCACAATTGCACGGAATTTCATACATACCAGCTATCACTAGTGGATAATGTCTTTGGCAATTCTCAGTCATTCTCTAATTTTACGTTTATGGACATTACCTTTGTGCTGTTTATGACACAGGGTCTTCAAATTTTTGATGTTTTATCGATTTGTAAGAGTTTCGATACTTATTCAACGACAAAAATCACTGAAAAATATGGCTAATTCTTCAGAAACCACAAAAGACAATATCAAGCGCGCTTAAGATCTACTCTCCAGGTGTTGTATCAACTGCACTTTTTTCGATTCCTTTTCAAGTTAATACGATGCCACCGCTCGTTATGGTCATAGCTCTGGAAGTGGAGTACAGGAGGTGGACCATAATATGGAGACACATAAAACACAACATATGCCATGCACAATACGGTGTAAGGAAACCATTTTGCATTAAGAACAAATTCCAGTCTTCTAGAAATGGATAAATACAGATGCTATATGGTTTTAGAGGGACTGTTTTACAATTCATGCTGCAAATCGAGGCGGTTCAGTTAGAGACGATACTGGTGGATAAACGTAAGACATCCTTCTGTCCGAAGTAGACCACAAAGGCTCAATAATACTGAGATCTGGTGACTGTTGTGGCGAGGGGAGATGCGAAAATTCATCCTCGTGCTCACAAAACCAGTCCTGGACGATATTACTTTTGTGGACAGGGGTTCTGCATTCTTGGGGCACAGAATCACCGCTGAGGAACAACCATTGTACTATGGGATGGACGTGATCAGCCAAAACGGTCACATAGTTCTTGGCAATAATGAGACCTTGCACAGTACTAATGGGGCCCATTAAATACCACAATATGGGTGCTCAAATCATCAGCCACCCCCCCACCGCCACCCCCTCCCCCGCTCTTGCCCCATAGACTCTGAAACAGTGCGAAACGACAATCATCCGTTCAAACGACGAATGACTTCCTTCCATTGCCGCGCGGGGTAGCCGCGCGGTCTGTGGCACCTTGTCACGGTCAGTGCGGCTCCCCCTGTCGGAGGCTGGAGTCCTCACTCGAGCATGGGTGTTTTTGTTGTCATTATCGTAAGTTAGTTTAAGGGGCTCCGGTAAGGCTCAAAATCATGAAAAGTTCAATTTTTACTTTTTTGCGTTTTCTGAATCAGCAGACTATTACCTTTTAATAGATATATAATTTATTCAATTCCGAAGACTACAACTATTTTTAAATTTTTTTTAAAATGTGTTCTACATGGGCGTGATCCACTGAGGCGCTGTTAAACTGCTGTCAAATGGTGTTATTATTAACGTCCGTGTTCATCAGGTACATTTTAGTGATGTGAGATAAAGTATGTGTTGTGGCTAAACTGTGATGGTTCAATATATATCGCTGGTGTGATTATCGATTGTTTCATGTTTATTTACTCTGTCGTTATCTCGAAAATATTCGTAATTAATTCTGTTTCTTGAGTCTCTGTTTTGTTGAAGTATAATAATAATGAGTAAAAGTAAAGTTATTAGAAATCCTCTGAAGGCTTTTAAGAAAAGGAGAAATGTTGGAAAGCTAAAGGTATGTGTTATTACTGTAAATAATAACATTCTAACATGGTACGAGCGATGCTTGCTTTAGACAAGGAACGCCTTCGGGCTGCAGACAGGGCTGTAAAGAGTCTAGAAATACAAGCAAGAGTAAACAGGAGGAGGAACAAGTGGAAGCTGGAGGAGGAGTTTGCAGAGGATGAAGATAATCCATCCTATGGACCTGGAAGGCACTAAAAAGTTAATCCAATCTTTGTCGCTCGATTCCCAAAACTTTTATTTTCTCATACTAATTACATGTTTTCTAAGGATCTTCCAAACATATTTGTTTCAAACTTTCAGTAAATGTTACACAGTACCTTCTGCATAATTTAACACAGCCTTTTTCCAAAAAACTGTATATTTTTCAATATATAAATAAAAAATTGCAAAAAAATGTTGTGAATTTTCATTACAATTGAAAAAAAAATCATCTTTAATAACTGAACTAAAATTTTGTAAAATCCCTGTGTCAAGTTGTAGCCCATATTCCAATAAATAATCTGTAAAAAGTTCAACTTCCTACCTCAAATACTTTGTGAGGAAAGATGTAATTTATAAGCGTTATTTTAACATTGCAAGTATAGGGCGTTCCGGAGCCCCTTAAGTTAGATTAAGTAGTGCGCAAGCTTTGGGACCTATGAGCTCAGCAGTTTGGTCGCATAAGACCTTACCACAAATTTCCAAATTTCTTCCATTGATACATATTCCAGATTTTATATGTTCGGCACCACGTTTGCCTCATACGGACATTTCGATCATAAATGAACGGTTTTGGAATTCCAGCTGGCCCTGCCATTCCCACCTCATGGAGCGCCCTTCGTGTTGTTGTGGTGCTGTCAGGGTTCGCGAGCGCTGCATTCAGTTCAGCAGTGACTTCTGCTGCTGTCGTATTTTTCGTCACAATCGTCTTCAATGATCATCCGTCACGACCGCACAACACACACTTCTGCCCCATTGTGACTTAATGGATGCTGTTTCTCCGCTTTCCCTGTGTTGTTGTTGTGGTCTTCAGTCCTGAGACTGGTTTGATGCAGCTCTCCATACTACTCTATCCTGTGCAAGCTTCTTCATCTCCCAGTACCTACTGCAACCTACATCCTTCTGAATCTGCTTAGTGTATTCGTCTCTTGGTCTCCCCTTACGGTTTTACCCTCCACGCAGCCCTCCAATACTAAATTGGTGATCCCTTGATGCCTCAGAACATGTCCTACCAACCAATCCCTTCTTCTTGTCAAGTTGTCCCACAAACTCCTCTTCTCCCCAATTCTATTCCATACCTCCTCATTAGTTATGTGATCTTCCCATCCAATCTTCAGCATTCTTCTGTAGCACCACATTTCGAAAGCTTCTATTCTCTTCTTGCCCAAACTATTTATCGTCCATGTTTCACTTCCATACATGGCTACAGTCCATACAAATACTTTCAGAAACGACTTCCTGACACTTAAATCTGTACTCGATGTTAACAAATTTCTCTTCTTCAGAAACGCTTTCTCCGCCATTGCCTGTCTACATTTTGTATCCACTCTACTTCGACCATCGTCAGTTATTTTGCTCCACGAATAACAAAGCTCCTTTACTACTTTAAGTGTCTCATTTCCTAATCTAATTCCCTCAGCTTCACCCGAGCTAATTCGCCTGCATTCCATTATCCTCGTTTTGCTTTTGTTGATGTTCATCTTATATCCTCCTTTCAACACACTGTCCATTCCGTTCAACTGCTCTTCCAAGTCCTTTGCTGTCTCTGACAGAATTACAATGTCATCGGCGAACCTCAAAGTTTTTATTTCTTCTCCATGGATTTTAATATCAACTCGGAATTTTTCTTTTGTTTCCTTCACTGCTTGCTCAATATGCAGATTGAATAACATCGGGGAGAGGCTACAACCCTCTCACTCCCTTCCCAAACACTGCTTCTCTCTCATGTCCCTCGCCTCTTATAACTGCCATCTGGTTTCTGTACAAATCGTAAATAGCCTTTCGCTCCCTGTATTTTACCCCTGCCAACTTTACAATTTGAAAGAGAGTATTCCAGTCAACATTGGCAAAAGCTTTCACTAAGTCTACAGATGCTAGAAACGTAGGTTTGCCTTTCCTTAATCTTTCTTCTAAGATAAGTCGTAGGGTCAGTATTGCCTCACGGGTCCAATATTTCTACGGAAACCAAACTTATCTTCCCCGAGGTCGGCTTGTACCAGTTATTCCATTCGTCTGTAAAGAATTCGCGTTAGTATTTTGCAGCTGTGGCATATTAAACTGATAGTTCAGTAATTTTCACATCTGTCAACACTGGCTTTCTCTGCCTGTATGCGCTGTAAATCTTCGATACGGCACCTTTTTTTTGTGAGTCATCAGTCTTCTTACTGGTTTGAAGTAACCTGCCACGCATTCCTCTACAAACACCAAACACTGAGGCTCTTTTGGTTACGGAAAGAGTCACCATACTAGCACCAATAATTCGTCGATATTATAATTACTCAGTTCGAACATAATGCACTCAGAACTGTACAGGATATCGTTCTGACCACCACAGACACTTACAACTTATTGAGAACATTGCGCAGGCGCCGTTCGTGGTTAAACACAACGGCACAATCGGCAGGCTTGTCTAGCATCTGCTCTTATGTTAAAGAATACATATCTCGCGGTGTTCCCATATTTTAGTCCAACTTGTAACAGCTACATCGATTAGAAGTTGGTTTATACTATGTAACTGTGTATCTGTGATTATGAAGTGTTTGTTCTTTGTTACTTAAGGTCATTGATTTGTGACAGAAAATTTAAAGATTGTAATGCATGTACGAAAAAAAACTAAATAATGTTTAAAATAACGAAATTGTATAATATATGTATGTTTATAAGAAAACATTGTGTACTGAAAGTTGGTAATATGTATGTCACTTGTACAAGGTGTTTATAAATAAATATCGGGGTTTTAACGCTTTATAATATTTATTACATTAAACTTACATTTATAAATGATATGTCAAATGAAAGAGCTACTCAAACAGTTTTACCAAGAACCTTATAAATGTGGAATGTGAGCACCGTTTGTCACACGGCACATATCAAGTGTGGATAGGGCGCAAGAGGCTCAATGACAGGGCTTCACTAGCATGCCTTCCACGTTCACCCGACCTAACGCCATAAGATTCTTTCCTTTGGGGCTTCATCAAGGACCGTGTGTACGTACCTCCACTACCAGCACACCTCCGTGAATTAAAAAACCGTATTGAAGCAGCTGTTGCTACAATGGCTAAAGACACACTCATCAACGTTTCGGAAGAACTCGGCTATATACTTGATGTGTGCCGTGTAACAAATGGTGCTCATATTGAAAATTTATAAGGTTCTTGGTAAAACTGTTTGAGTAGCTCTTTCATTTGACATATCATTTATAAATGTAAGTTTAATGTAATAAATATTATAAAGCGTTAAAACCCCGATATTTATTTATAAACACCTTGTACAAGTGACATACATATTACCAACTTTCAGTACACAATGTTTTCTTATAAACATACATATATTATACAATTTCGTTATTTTAAACATTATTTAGTTTTTTTTCGTACATGCATTACAATCTTTAAATTTAATGTAATAAGGCAACGGCCTTGCTGCAGTGGATACACCGGTTCCCGTGAGATCACCGAAGTTAAGCGCTGTCGGGCGCGGTCGGCACTTGGATGGATGACCATCCAGGCCGCCATGCGCTGTCGCCAGTTTTCAGGGTGCACTCAGCCTCGTGATGCCAATTGAGGAGGTACTCGACCGAATAGTAGCTGCTTCGGTCAAGAATACCATCATACGACCGGGAGAGCGGTGTGCTGACCCCAATCCCCTCCTAACCGCATCCTTCACTGAGGATGACACGGCGGTCGGATGTTCCCTGTAGGCCACTCGTGGCCTGAAGACGGAGTGCTTTTAATGTAATAAATATTATAAAGCGTTAAAACCCCGATATTCATTTATATACACACTGTATTGTGTAACGTAAAAGATGTAGGGAAGTCCCTCCGCAACGGAAGTGGCTTGGAGGGATGTAAAGGTGATTTTGGCGGTCGAACTGGTCGGCTCCTTGGTGGGAACGGTATGCAGTCAGTGGCTAGCCGTTGCACGGTACACATCGAGAGGGAGGCAATTGGAAGCTGTTTTGCAAGGAATTTTGCCTCGGATGTGGATTTGGCTGTTGCATGGTACTTTTGGCTATAAGGAATGGCCCTAACACGTTAAAAATCCGTCACCAAGAAGAAATTGTAAAGAGCATTTAGCCGCCATGTCGCTTGCCACCATTACGTCGCCACTGCTCCACCAACTTCATGCATACAGACATGAGTCAGAGCATGAGCCAGTTAATTTGTGCGAGTGCTTTAATAATAATCCAAGTGCTATAAACCTGTGTTTAGAACTGTATCTTTATCCTAACTATGAACCTATGCAGGATCCACGCCTAAGTGTGCAGAAAACTGAGTATCCTGTTTCAAACAAACAGGTAATTTTGTGTATTAAATGTGTAAAAATTCAGTGCCAGACTGTGTAAATGTTGCTGTCTAAAATACCTGCTTCACAAGTGATGAACAAGGTACGTAAGCTAAACTTATTTGAAACGTAAATTAGCCTTGATTGATATCGTGAACGATTTTTTGAGGTTAATCGAGCTCAGTGTTGGGTAATTTGGTTTGGAGTTCGGTGCTTCCTGCAGCAACATCTCAATACTGAGTCACGTAATGATCGTGATTGTAACTGTTATTATTACGAATTGGGTATAATTTTGCTTTCTATGACTACTGATTTGTGCATTAATGGTAACTACTGCTACCCACAACTCAGACTGCCCTGTATTCGTGTGTATCCAGTATGCTATTCAAAGGGAATCTTAATAAAAGACACCTCAACAACTAATATTCAGTTTTCTGAAACATAATATTTCAAATTAATGTGCCTAATTGGGCTGGCGACTGGTTATTGTTTCATTCGTATGAACTTTTCTACTTTCATGAAACCTCAAAGTTTAAGCCTGTTTAGTTTTCTGTTAAACTGCAATGTATTCAAAATTACAGACATAAATCCTCTCAGAGGGTAACATAGGTTAGTGTGATAGCAAGTGAGTGTTATAAACCCCTGTATTAGGGAGCCCTGCACACTTCGTATGCGTTGTCGTTGGAGTTTAACCCATAGTTTTCGAAGTAGTACAAGGATTTTCATCGGGTAGTGAACCTGCGCTGAGGCATTTGGTAGATACGTCAGAACATAAAGAATTTAAGGTACTAGACTACAATTTCCTCCTGCAGACGAGAACGTTGCCGTAACAAACCGTGCTTCATGCTGCAGGTAGCGACGAAATGAAACGAATGTTCATCTCACACACCGTACTCTGAAGATTAAAATCGTATCTCATCCAGCACAAAGAACGACGCGGAGCTCTCGCGGAATGAAGTGCTTACACCAAATCCGCAGCTCTTTGTTAATGAACAGTGCGCGCGTCTGGATAGAGCCGTTACCGGTTGCAATTCTCCGCACGGGCCCACAGTTCGCGCTCATTCCGCATTGTAAACATCGGGAGTGCGCGGCGCATTCTGCAGCGCAACGAAGACTCGATACGCACGGAACTTGCGAGGCAGACGACGGTACGGGAACGATTTAAACTAGACCAACTGACGGAAGGAATTCATTATTCAACGCGACTCACAGAGGACGATGTTACGTACAGTGAGTAACGCTAATATTCGGAGATTTTTACTTTGTGTCATCATAGCTTTACTCTTAACAAACCAAAACAAAAGAAACAAAAAACAAAAAACGGTTATCATATTAACGGGACATAGTATGTGAAATTCGTTGAAATTTGACATTTTCTGTTTTCTACTCCATAATATACTTTGGACTTTCCTGAACATTTTGGTATATAATACATTAAAATCAGACAATTGTGAGACTTTCCAATAATATTTTGAATGTTGACGTGTGATTTTCAAATTTCTCGGCTACGCACATACTGCCACACTTGAGCAGTCATATCTTGGGAACTACACAGTCTAGAAGGCTTTGAATTGCTTAGTTTTGTGTCTACTGCTACGTCTCAGAATCTGGCATTACGAATAAACAAATCAGTCCTTTGTTTCTGATACTAGTTTTCGTTGAAAGTACTGTGATTGTCGGCTATTTTTGTAGTAAGCTTTGTTGTTTGATGAATTACAGGAATATTATGGGAATGCCATTAGACATAACTGTGACAATTTAGGGTAGATGAAAATAGCTGGGTGCGGTACTTTCTTTCATCGAATATCAACCGATGAAAAGCCATGTCTTGCTTTGTGTCCACCTCCACCAAACACTTGGTGTAAATACAGGCAAGCTGCATTTTCTGACACCCTGCATGAATTTACACATAATCATTCTCTTCCTTTGGCAGCAATGGAGGCAATCAAACCTATTTAAGAGATTTGGCAAATCCTGAGCTACTAAAGAAGTGTTTACGTGGGAAGACCCAGAATATGAATGAGTCCTTCAATAATGTTGTGTGGGGCCGTCTGCCTAAAAATGTATTTCTTGGTCTTATGACTCCAGTTAGCACTGTCTGATGCAGTAATAACTTTTAATGGTGGGAACTATGAAACACTTAAGGTTCTGGGGAAGTCAGGGGTAAGATGTGGACAGAACAAAGCTAAAGGACTGCGGGATCTGGATGAGCTTGTTGTACGTCAGGCAGAGTTAGCTGCTCAACAAATGACAAAAGAAGCAAGGAAGAAAAGGAGGAGGCAAGCAATGGGCTTTTGTGATGCTGAAGAAGACGCAGACTATGGGCCAGGGCAATTCTAGTGTATAAAAGACACAGAAATGTAAGTCTGTATAAGAATTCGTAATAAAAGAAGTTTTAAACCTCAATATCTCTGAACCACATTTTTTGCAATAAATGACCCGTTTTCTAAAAAATTACTGATGTTACAGGTATGAGATTTTCACAGCATGCCAAGTGTGAGATTCAACACATATGGGACTGGAATAATTAAAATATCTCGAGTTGTTTTGTTTTTATGTTCATTTATTTACAAAATTCTGTCAAAAAATTGAGCGTTTGAAAAAAAAGATAACATGCCCAAGAATGCAACTTTAGTAATGATTCTAGTTCAGTGTATCTAGAAAGGTGCATTCAATAATCATGGAAAATTGTAAGTTGGTTTCTTAAAAAGTTTCCATGATAATGGGTCACAATATTCGATAATTTAACATTGTCGGCATATGACATACAATGTCCCCTTAAGATAAATATCAAGTAAACATGCACGAACAATTTTTACACAACTTATAATAGCTGTTAAATAATACGATTAGAATAAAACACTGTTCAATTTTCGTGTTAGTTTAATTTTCGGATAGTTCGCAGTGTATCATTTGTTTTGATTGTTCATGCCAAATTATATACTCTGAGTTAATAGAGTTAATAGAAAGTGTTTGCTTGTCAACGGTATAATGCCAAAATTAATAGCAATTTCGAATACGACTGCTTGTGATTTTTCATTATGCAAAAGGGAAATTATATAGACGAACTGTTGCCATGCTCAACATGAGTAAAAATACTGTGGCAGATATCGTCAGACGATTAAAACTTGAAGACCCTAAAGGCTCCATATCTCAGAATGACCAGTCAAAGAACTTGGATGCACGTGAAAAGAGGAATCCAATACGAAAAATAAACTGCTTGGTTTGATGCAGCCCGCCATGAATTCCTCTCCTGTGCCAACCTCTTAATCTCAGAGGAGCTCTTTCAACCTGCGCCTTCAATTATTTCTGGATGTTTTGCAATCTCTGCCTTCCTCTACAGTTTTTACACTCTACAGCTCCCTCTGGTACTCCTGCTGTGGAGGTCCTTCCCTGATGTCTTAGCAGACGTCCTACCGCCCTGTCCCTTCTCCGTGTCAGTGGTCACCACGTATTCCTTTCATCGCCGATTCTCTAGAGAACACCTCCATTCCTTACCTTATCAGTCCACCCAATTTTGAACATTCCGCTGTAGCACTACATCTCAAATGCTTCGATTCTCCTCTTTCCTGTTTTCCCACAGTTTATATTTCAGTACCATATAAGACTGTGTTCCAAACGCACATTCTGAGATATTTTTTCCTCTAATTACGGATTTGTTGGATACTAGTAGACTTCTCTCTACCAGAAATGCTCTTTTTGCCAGAGCTCGCGTGCCTTTTATGTCCTCCTTGCTGCATCCGTCATTGGTTATTTTGCTGCTTAGCTAGCAGAATTCCTTAACAATAGGGGCAAGTGACTGCATCGCTGTTTTACATCCTTTTTCATCCAAGAGTTTCGTTGTTAGTTTTCCGGTCTTATTGTTCCTTCCTTGTTCTTCCACATGTTGTATATTACCCGTCTTTCCCTATTGCTTACCTCTGTTTTACTCAGAATTTCAAGCGTATTGCATCATTTTACATTGTCGAACGCTTTTTCTAGGTCGACAAATCCTGAGAAGGTGCCTTGACGTTTCTTTAATCTTGCTTCAGCTATCAACCTCAACATCATAATTGCCTCTCTGGTGTCCCTGCCGTTCCTAATGCAAAACTGATCGTTATCTAAGACATCCTAAATTTTCTTTTCCAGTCATTACTCTTTCAGCAACTTGGATGCATGAGCTTAAAAGCGGTAAATCTCACACTCGTAAGCTCTTGATGTCTTCGATGTTTTCCCATAAGGCAGATGGATATCGCCAAACTCATATATTCTATACACGAACGTGAATAGTCGTTTTGATGCCACTTCACCCAATAATTTTAAAAAATCTGGTGGAATGTTATCTATCTAATTTGACTTATTCGATCTTAAGTATTCCAAAGTTCCTTTAAATTCTGATTCTAGTGCTAGATCCCCTATTGAGTCCTGTTTCTTCTTCTGTCACGTCTTCAGACAAGTCTTCCCCCTCACAGAGGCCTTCAGAGCACTCTTTCCACGTAACTGCTCTCTCTCTCTCCTCTGCATTTAACAGTGGAATTCCCAATGCACTCTTAATGTTACCGCAGTTGCTTTTTATTTCACCGAAGTTTGTTTTGACTTTCCGATATGCTGTGTCACTTCTTCCAACAATCATTTCTTTTTCGATTATGCAGCCATTTCACATTAGCTTCCCTGCAGTTCCGATTTATTTCATTCTTAAGTGACTTGTATTTCTGTATTCCTGAATTTCCCTGAACGTTTTTGTACCTCCTTTCATCGATCAACTGAATTTTTCTTCTGTTGCCTAAGGTATTTATCCCTATGTTTTTCTTTCCAACTTGTCTGATTGCTCTTTTTACAGATGTACTTTTACAGATGTACTTTTCAACTTACTGCCTACTAAGCTATTCATTATACAGGGTGAAAAGTATTTAAACCGACAAACTCTGGGAGATTGTACGGGACATCAAAACAAATATTTTTCCCTAATGTCATTTTCTCCTATGAGGACTATTTAAACCGGTAGAGGAAGATTTCTCTGGCGCAAATTAATTGAACCAACAAACACTTTTCCATTTTTTATGACCAAGACATAACACATTAACACAACCCAATTTAAAATATAGTAGATTTTGAAAAATGCCTCCACTGACAGGTAAACAAAGGTTAAACCATCAGATCATGTTCTGTCTGACACGGGCAAAAACCCCAGTAGTATCCTGCTGCTGCTACTATCCGGGCAACCAGATCCTCTTCTGATGCAACAGAAGCTACGTAAACAAGGTTGCGCATCTCTCCCCACACAAAAAAGTCCAGAGGAGACATATCTGGGGATCGAGCAGGCCATGGTAAAGGACCACCTCTGCCAATTCACCTTCCTGGGAACCGTCGGTCCAGGAACCGATGCACACAACGACTGAAATGTGCCGGCGCCCCGTCATGCTGGAACCACGTGCGTTGTCTTGTAGAGAGCGTGACGTCTTCCAGCAATTCTGGCAATGCGCTGGCGAGAAAATTGTAATAGTGCCTGCCATTTAATGGCCTAGGTAGCAGATACGGCCCAATTAAACAGTCCTCAACAACACCGACCCACACATTAACGAAGAACCGCGTTTGATGAGCGCTAGTAACTGTGGCACGTGGGCTATCCTCACTCCAAACATGCGAATTGTGCATATTGAAGACTCCATCAGTCCCGAACGTTGCTTCGTCGGTAAACAACACAGAGGTTGGAAATGTAGGATGCATTTCACACTGTTCCAGGTACCACTGCGAAAACTGTGCTCTGGGTGGATAATCAACTGCTTCCAGGTTGTGGACAGGCTGTAAGTGAAATGGACGTAACAATTGCTCTCGAAGGACTGTTCTTACATTCCTCTGATTCGTCCCCATGTTACGTGCAATAGCACGAGTGCTGATTGTAGGATCCCGCTCCACATGCTGCAAGACAGCTTCCTAGAATTGCAGCGTGCTTACCGTGCGACGGCGTCTCTGTCCAGGTAATCTGCTAAATTGACCCGGTCTCAAGCAGTCGTTGGTACACAGCAGCAAAGGTCGTATGATGCGGGATACGGCGATTAGGGTATTGTTGTTGATAAACCCGCTGTGCAGCTCGTCCGTTGTGGTGCGCTACGTAGTACGCACCAACCATATCAGCGTACTCACTCAAGGTGTATCGCTCCATTAGTAAACAGAGACAATGCACTACTACACTGGTGGACAGCAGTTGCCTACAACTGAAGAGCGTAATACGCCCTCTAACAACTGAAGATCGTAATACGGCCTCTAACAACTGAAGAGCGTAATACGGCCTCCACCGGTTTAAATAATCCTCATAGGAAAAAATGAGATTAGGGAAAAATATTTGTTTTGATGTCCCCTACAACCTCCCAGAGTTTGTCGATTTAAATACTTTTCACCCTGTACAACGTCAGATAACTTCAAACGTATCTTTTCATGTCCTAGTACTTCCGTATCCCATTATTTTGCACACTGATCCTTCCTGATTACTCTCTTAAACTTCAGCCTACCCTCCGTCATTACCAAACTGTGATCTGAGTCTATATCTGCTTCTGGGTACGCACTGCAATGCAACATCCGACTTTGGAATCTCGCCTCACTGCTACTTAATCCAACTTAAATCTTCCCGTATCTCCCGATTTTTTCCAAGTGTACCTCCTCCTCTTGTGATTCTTGAACACAGTATTCGCTATTACTAGGTGACGTTTATTACGGAACTCAATTAGTCTCATTCCTAGTACCAAGCCCATATTATCCCATTACCTTTTCTTCTTCGCCTTACCATACATCTGAATTCCAATCCCCCATGACTATTAGATTAGAGTTTATTACGAGGCAAGAAACATGGTGGACCTATATCATCTTTTACCGATGAAAGTAAATTTAATATTTTAGGGTCGGATGGAGGAAGGATGGTGTTGTGGAGGAAGAAGTTTTATATGAATTGTATGAATGCGTGGTGTCTGTTCTTTCGGGCATTCGTATAACTGTTTACGATGTTGCTGAGCAACAGTCATACAATAATTTTTGAATGAACACACCGCCATTTGACTGTATTGTTGTGTATTTAATTACGACCCAGGTTTCGGCCTGTTTTGCCATTTTCAAGTAACTGAGTTTATGTCATTAACATATATTGATGTCCTCCGATATATGTTATTGATATAAACTGAATAGCATAAAAGGCTGAAACCAGGGTCGTAATTAAAGAAACAACATACAGTCAAACGTCAGCGTGTTCATCTAAAAATTCATATAACTGATTCACCTACATGGCAATGGTTCCACCTTCTTTAGTGCGGATGCGCAAGTACATCCGACCTCCTGCGAGAAACTCAAAGTAGCGAGCATGGAGGAAATGGACGCGGCGCTCAGTGGGAATGTGGGTCGGCCGTGAGGCGAGCAGAGATAGTCCGCGCAGTGGCGATAACACTGTGTCCCGGATGGCACAGTAGTTAATGCCCCTGCCAAGCAAGTAGGAGATCGCGGGCTCGAATCCCCGTCTGGAGCACATTGTGACTGGTCGCCGCCGATTCCACGTAATGTCCCGATGCAGCTGATATCAGTAATCGCTCCCCTTTCCTTTCCTTTCTCCCCCCCCCCCCTACATCTTCGTTTGCATATATAAGGACGAAGAACAATTTACAGTCACAAATGCTATGCCTACTGTAAAGCATGGGTGGGCGGCAGTCTTCCGGTCTGGGGATGAATATCGACTTTGGGACCGGGCGAATTAGTGTTTATCGACAGTATTATGGACAAATGTGTCCGTGTAAACATATTAGGAAACAATTTACGCAAAAGTCCTGAAGAAAATGAAGCTATCAAACACGTTCAAGTTTTACAAGGCTTGTGACGCGAAACATAATGCTCGCATTTTGCAAGCATGTTTACTGTATGGTTACCAAAAGTCTTACATCCACCACTTCAATCACTTGACCTGAACCCTATTTAGAAAGTTCTGGGAGAATTAGAGTGCAATACGATATAAAAAGACGAATCTACCAAAGAAATTCTGATGCGTCAATTAATAGAAGAATGGGAGGTGATAAATAGCAGTACGCAGCAGCTTTTGAAAGAAGTGACGAAACAGAATGGCTACCCGATAAGATATTAAAACATACATTTTTAACAAAAATTTGCTTCAAATAATTAGTTTTTAAAAATGTTCGAATATTAAAGTAACGCAAATGGACAGAGCTTTATTTAAATTCCATTAGTAAAGAAATTTTGTAAGTTAGGTTAATAAAGTTGATGCTGTATTTGGAAGACATGTAACTTAACACTTCGTTATGTTTTTTGTTCAATTTGTTAAGAATAAAATTATGATCCTACAAAGTAAGTACATCATAGTATCCGAATATTAACGTTACGCACTGTATTTGCTACCACAAAATATATGGGGCCGAGTAAGATTTTTAAGCAAAGTGAAGTAAAAGAAAATAAATTTTTATCCTGACTCTTTTACGATGGAGGCGGAGAGAAAGGAGAAGCGTTTGAGAAACTCCGTCCCCTTGTCACAGAGTGGCTTTTATAAGCACAGAAAGCTCCATTATCCCGTAAGTAGTCTACAGTGAACAACGGAAAAATTGAATATCGGCCATTGCGGTGGTAAACTTGCGCATGAAAACTCTTGCTGCTTGCACCTCAGTGTGCTTAATGCAGTATAGTCAACAAAAAAGATCGTTCACCCCTATAGTTTACAAAACGAAAACGAAAAATAGAAAGAACAGCACCATCTCTCACTCTTCTGCAGTTTACATACATTGATCGGTAAAAAAAAAAAAAGAAAAAACAGAACCAAGAAGGGGTTATGGGACATAAACGAAAGTTTGTAGACGTATTTCTACATCTGAAAGATGATTTCTGTTCAGGTTTCATGCCAGTGGCATAGGAGTGGTCGTAGTGGCGTTACTATAGGGGTACAAATCATGTTTGCTTTAAATACGCGCTGTAACAGTCTTGAGCGTTAGTTACCTTTGAGATTGGACACCGGGAGTTGATGTTAATCCAGAACGCCTTTAAGGCTAGAAAGAAAATGGTTCAAATGGCTCTGAGCACTATGGGACTTAACAGCTATGGTCATCAGTCCCCTAGAACTTAGAACTACTTAAACCTAACTAACCTAAGGACAGCACACAACACCCAGTCATCACGAGGCAGAGAAAATCCCTGACCCCGCCGGGAATCGAACCCGGACGTGGGAAGCGAGAACGCTACCGCACGACCACGAGCTGCGGACTTTAAGGCTAGAAAGACGCCATTACAAGCACCTCACGAGGTCATGTAGCAGGGCTACAAGATGAGTGTCCCTCTTGCGATACTGCAGAGAGACTTGTCGGGAATATAGCCGCTGTACATGACTGCTGGCAGCGGTGATCACGAGAATGTACGAGGGCAGAAGACTGGGCTCCAGATAGTCAAGTGGCACTACCGAAAGGGAAGAGCATCGTGTTTAGCGTATGGCTCTGGCGCGTCGTACTGCGTCTGCAACAGCCGTTGGCACCGCAGTGACACAACGGACTGCTACACGTCGGTTACTTCAAGGACAGTTCCGAGCCAGACGCCCTGTGGCGTACACTCCACTGACCACAAACCACCACCACCTGCGTCTTCAGCCGAGTGAAGCGAGAGCTCATTGCAGAGTGGAAGAATGTTGTGTTTTCTGATGAAATATGGTTCCGCCTAGGTGCCAGTGATGGCCGTATGTTGTTCAGAAGAAGCCTAGTTGAGGGCTGCAACCAACCTGTCTACTTGGTAGACACACTGGTCAGGGGTGCAACTTCGTATGACAGCAAGAGCTATCCCATATTATCTCACGAACTCTGACTGTAAATTTGTACGCCAAACTGGTGATTCGACCTTTTGTGCTGCCATTCATGAACAGCATTCAGGGGGTGCTTTCCAACAGGATAACGCTCGCCCACACACCGCTGTTGAAACCCAACTTGGTCTACAGAGTTTCGGCATGTTCCCTTGGCTTGCTCGATATCCAGATCTGTGTGGATCGAACACATATGGGACGTCATCGTACGACGACTCGAGAGTCACCCTCAAACGTCATTAGCTGTCCATTTGTTGACCGATCAAGTGCAACAGGCATGGAACTCGATCCCTCAAACTGACATCCGCCACTTGTACAACACAATGCATCAATGCACGCACGTTTGCATGCTATGCTTGCATTCAACATTCTGGGGGTTACACCGTTTATTAATGTACCAGCATTTCACATTTGCAATGGCTTACCTCGAGCCTACATTAAACTGTGATCTTGCAGTGTTAATCAGTTTAATATGTTACGTAGACAAATGTATAATCGAAATTTCATTATTCTACAAAAAAAAAAAAAAAAAAAAAGGTTCAAATGGCTCTGAGCCGTGGGACTTTAACATCTGAGGTCATCAGTCCCGCGGAACTTAGAACTACTTAAACATAACTAACCTAAGGACAACACACACATCCATGCCCGAGGCCGGGTTCTAACCTGCGACCGTAGCCTAGAACGGTTCGGCCACAGCGGCTGGCAATTATTCTACATTAACTATTTTTTTCGATTTGTCGCTTTTTTCTGTCAGTGGATTCTCATTGTACTCTGCAAGGAAACAACTTTCCCTGAAATGTTTCGAACATATAAAATGGTTTCCTGTCGGTAGAAACCTTTGCCTCTTGACGGTATTTAACAATTATTCTAAAAGCTCTCATTGCGAAACAGCAAACCTGCAGTTAAATTTCTTACTTATTATATTATCGCGTTGTAACCACATTTACCAGACAAGTGCACTGATATACGAGAAGTCTGGAAATATCCGAGTAGCCGTGAAAGAAAATATTGGTTCCTGCGCAACTCCTCATGTTTTATTCACTTACTATGGAATGTGCAGGCAGTACAACTACGGCTAACAAATACCTTATATAAGTGACTGACTGCACCCCAACAGGCACTGAGGGCCCAACGGTACCGAGCGGCCATCGTGTCATCCTCAGCCCATGGGCGTCACTGTCCGCTGCAATGGAGGGACATGTGGTCAGCACACTGCTCTCTCAGCCGTTCTCAGTTTGTAACGGAACATATTAAAGGCTTTACTGTACCGAAGTATGCGATACCCTCCAAATTCAACCAGTTTAACGAGTATTTATGATTATAGAAAAGTTATTGTGTATGTTAACAATGATTGCATAACATGTCTGCATAAACAGTCAACCCATTAAATTATACTGAGTAACTGACCCACACAAAAGTTTATATCACTTGATCACTGATACAGCAAATGTCATCATGTAAAAACACTAAGTTCATCTTAAATAATTAATATGAAGTACGAAAAATAGTGGCCAACTTAGGTATTTTGGATCTCCTTAAATAAAAATCACCCAGTGAAACCTATTTGTTCACTAGGAGCGTTTTCACTCAGTATCCACGTAAGCAATCCTATTTTAGACGAAAACCAACGTAATTCTTAATAATTCATGTTATTTACTTATTTATGCAAATTAGAGAAGTCAATTGACAAACTTCTAAACAACGGCCTTTTTGTAACAAAGAATTATTCTGTCAAGTCAACAAATCTGTCTGTCATTTTAATAACATGTTAAATTATGTCACTCGATGCAAATTAATAACTTTTCTGCACAAATTATGATAACAGATGTACATGTGACTTGTAAACTATATCTCTTTTTAGTAGTTCTTTGACAATGTTATAAATACAAGCAGCAAGAACGGTCGGGAGGCAGTCGGAATGTCACTTTGGTAAAGTGTGTTTGTGTGTTATTGTTTGAGGTGGATAAACAATGCAAAGAACATGTAACGGAAATACTACTTTGTGTTGTGTCATGGTCTTTGGTGGACAGTGGAATTAAGATGGCCACCAGAGTAATAAATATTTGAAGTTTACATATTTGTTGGTTTCGCTCGTTCTTTATCATCAAAAGCATATAAAAAACACGGGACCTCATGTTTTTAACCCTAGACAACCAGACTTAGAGCCAGCATCAGCATCGAGACACAGCAGCGATCCAGCAAGTAGCAGCGATTACCACAACACAATGCATTTTAATGGCGCCAACCTAACATCAAGTGCTAACAAGCTCCGTAAATGGGAGTGAAATAGTGCGATTATAGCAATTAGCTATATCTACGACCAGGCGACCATTACAAAAGTGGGGGCTCGTCCAGGATCTTTGAGTGCATCGATGATAATAGTGCAGCGATAAATTTCGTAAGTGCTTAGCACTCCAAAAAAGTTTATTTGTGCAGTGTGGCAGCAGTGAAAATATGTCAAACGGAAAAAACGTGTGTTATGTGCGACTACGAAAAACAATCATCACGCCGCTCGGAAGATTAACGTCTGGATTATGTCAATGGAATTCATCAATCAAGACTTCAGCTTCGATAAAACCGAATAGAAGTGGAGAAACCAACAGGAACACCGATCACGACATCATAGCATAGCTACATATAGCAAGGTATTTTGTTGTTGTTGTCATTTAAAATAATTAATAGTTGACATGTCTCTACCTGAGAGTGATGAGATCGTAGGAAATGTAAAAATTGAACTAGGGGATGGTGAACAATTAAACTTAACAGAGTGGCTAGCAGGGTTTGCAACTCAAATAAGCTCGCAACTTAAACAATCCAGTGAACATGTAAGTTTGAAACTTAAAGAAAACACAGATAGACTGGATAAGTTAAGTTTGGATTTTGATCTATTAAATACTCATCTCAATGAGAAGTGTGAGGAAATTAAAACTACCCTCAGTAAGGACACTAGAGAACAGTTGATACACTTCAGAAAAGAATTTCAAGTTAAAGTTGAAAGTTTAAATGAAAACATACAAACTAACACAGACAGCATTGCTGTCATCTACAACAGAGTAGATACTGAAGTTGAAAGATTAGATCAGAGAATAGACAAAACATCAGAAAACCTTAAACATGAATACAACCTGTATACCACTAATGTAGATACAAAAGTAGAAAATATACACACTAAATATACACAATTGGAAGATGCATTGATGTCAAAACAAATGTTTTACAATCAAAATACAATGTATGGGCACATCCAAGTGAAATGCTTTCCTGGTGAAAATCTGCACCCTATTGACTTTATTCACCAATGTAAGGATATGTTTGTTGTAGAAATGTCAGATAACATAAAAATTAAGTTAGTAAAACGGTTTCTAGAAGGGGAGGCCCTATCCTGGGCAAATGAGAATAATGATTCTTGGAATACTTTTGAAGAGTTTGAAGCTAAGTTTATTTGCAAATTTTGGTCACAATCCATACAAGCCAGATTAAAGTCAGAATTTCTAAATGGATCAGTGTATAGAGGGAAAGTAGGGGGAATGCAAAAATTTTGCAGAGATCAATTGAAAAAGCTTGCTCACATGAATAACTCTTTTGATATTATGAAACAAATTGATGTTTTAAAAAGAAGGTTACCAGAGAGACTGCAGTGGGAATTGGTCCATGGACCAGACGATTCAATGGAAGAGTTCCTGAAATTTGTAGATAGATTAGATAGGGCCTTGGAAAGAGAAAATAACCAAAGTTTTGGCTCTGGCAACAACCAGTATGGGGGGTGGAACAGGAATGTAAATAGAGATTATTATGGGAGGAGAGACTTTGAAAATTCTGGAAATAATGCTCCAAATAGGGGAGATAGGAGATATGAAAATGATTTCAGAAACAATACACAGGAGGGAGGATGGAGGAGAGATAACAGTAATGATAGAAGTAGGTATTGGGGAAGAGAACAAGATAGAAGGGGATTTGCTGAAACTAGTGAACAAAAGGACAACTACAAACGGACAGACCGAGGGAACCAGCCGGGAAGCGGTGGACAGTCCCACTAGATGTCCGTAGTTTTGGGGCTAGACAATATTATGATAGGACAACACATAACCGAAACTGGAAAAGGAGAGGATACAATGTAAAGAGTAAGTACCATGAAAATACTGATGTTGTTAGAATGAATAAATTAGAATTTAATAAAAGGTTTTGGGATACTATGAGTAAAAGTGATTCAGTTAATAAAAACAGTGTTCAAGCACAGGTAGTTAGTGAAAGTGCAGAAGTTGAAGGAATTGCAGAGTTCCATAGTTGGGCTGAAAAAGATACTAGTGTTAATAACAAGTCAGACACACCACAAATAGAATCTATTTTGGGGGGTTTATTTGATAAGAAGGGGGATGACGAAGTGTTTAATGGAGCCAAAGACTCAATTGCTGAGATTCAGATACATAGGGGGGAAACTGAAGATGGGGTTGTTGTGGAGGAGGAGGAAGAAGTATTAGAGGGACATTTAAATAATGATCCTAAATCAAGTGATGTTGTTGATGAGAGTGTGGAGGAAGAAATAAAAGTATTTGTAGATTGAAAAGTGATTATGTGGGAAAGGTAAGTGATGTGACAAACATGGGTAATAATGAGGTTAATTTAAGTGAAATGCAGACTAGGGAATGTGTATCTGAGGACAAGCTATTGCCGATTGGGAACTATGAAACACTAATCTATGAGAATGGTAATAAAATAATGTTAAAGAAAATATAAAGGGATGGAATGTAAATGTGTGTTTTCAAGAAAAAGGGGAAAAGTTTTTAGAAGTTTTGTGGAACAACTATGGAAACTGTATAAACAAAGATGTCTTTTGGAAAGAATTAGCAAAGGTAAGTGCAACCTTGTATCCTACATGGTGGACAAGAATCCGTAGTGGACTTTATAAAAAAGGGGGTGAAAGCAGTAGTTTGTTAAGTGACAACACAGTGTTAAAAGGAACAGAGGAAAACAAAGGTTTATGTTTAAATGTCAAGGCTTTGCAAACAGAGAGGGATGTGTCTAAATGTAGGAAAGAGACATTAGACTTAGGAACTAAAGAAACTGAAAATGATCTATTGTTTGAAAATACTGAAATAGACAAAGATGTTGAGCTAGGTTGTCCATATGTAAAAGTAAACATTGACATTTGTCCATTTGAAATAAAAGAAAGCCCACATCCTAATGCATATAGACTTATCTTTCCCAGATCAAGAAGGTTATTTGGATTAAGAAACATCACTGAATTGAAACCATATAAACATGATTAAGCACATTTCCCTGTTTGAATACAGTTACTTACCCATTTTCCGTAAAGCATGTTATCAGCAAAGATTTTACTGGGTGTGTCAAATAGCAACTACCACTCATCCTACAGACCCTGGAAAAGTTCCAGATCTCTGAGAGAATGTTTTTATAGTTTTATTGTCACTATTGAATATTAAATTTTGAGACATCTTCTTTACTTGCAACGGGCAAGAAGGTGACAAACATTTATTACTTTCCTTTTTTATTGTTGAATATGGGACATACTTGCACCAAATAAAAGACAATGTAAAAATTGTTGTGCAAGACCCATCATTTTGTTACTGTTGTGCTCTTAGGCATAAGATTTGTGTACAATTTTGTACAGTTAATCAGATGTTCACCAAGTTTGATGTTTGTGTTATGTTGTGACCAATTTAAGCGTTCAATTTTAGTATTAATATGTTCTTGTACTGTCTTGACTATGTGTCTCAATGGGAGACAAGTTTTTTAAATATTTCCTTTTTTTTCAAATGCATATTGTATTCATACGTGTGACTTCTCTAGTGTTTGTGTTTATATATCATGTCCATACTTTTAATTCTGTTCTTTGTTTTCATTTCTTTTATGTGGCTCAAAAAGAACAGACAGTTGCAATATTTTCCTATGGACATATGACCTGTCCATCTATGTAATATATTTATGTTCCTTCTATTATCTTGATTAATCTGTGACTCAATGAGAACTGACTTTGAAATAATTTACATATATTTCTTTATATATCTTAAAATCGAATGTGATATATTTGTGTCTGTTTTTGATCATTTTCCATGTGGCTCACTGGGAGCAAAGATTAACATTTTTTTTTTTACTTTCATATATTACTAAATATTTTTATTATGCTGTCATACTGAGAGCCATAACACAAAGTGCATTTGAAACAACACAACTGAAATATTTGCGGGAAAAAGTCATTTTGAAACGGTGTAACGGTCATTGCATACATACACATTATGCATAGTAAAACAAAAAATATTAAAGTAGTACTTTTCCAAATTTTAACCATTTGACACATTTGTCCTAGTCGGCTAATATCATTAACATTCTGTAAATGATATTACCCGAGGGGGGTATTGTAACGGAACATATTAAAGGCTTTACTGTACTGAAGTATGCGATACCATCCAAATTCAACCAGTTTAACGAGTATTTATGATTATGGAAAAGTTATTGTGTATGTTAACAATGATTGCATAACATGTCTGCATAAACAGTCAACCCATTAAATTATACTGAGTAACTGACCCACACAAAAGTTTATATCACTTGATCACTGATACAGCAAATGTCATCATGTAAAAACACTAAGTTCATCTTAAATAATTAATATGAAGTACGAAAAATAGTGGCCAACTTAGGTATTTTGGATCTCCTTAAATAAAAATCACCCAGTGAAACCTATTTGTTCACTAGGAGCGTTTTCACTCAGTATCCACGTAAGCAATCCTATTTTAGACGAAAACCAACGTAATTCTTAATAATTCATGTTATTTACTTATTTATGCAAATTAGAGAAGTCAATTGACAAACTTCTAAACAACGGCCTTTTTGTAACAAAGAATTATTCTGTCAAGTCAACAAATCTGTCTGTCATTTTAATAACATGTTAAATTATGTCACTCGATGCAAATTAATAACTTTTCTGCACAAATTATGATAACAGATGTACATGTGACTTGTAAACTATATCTCTTTTTAGTAGTTCTTTGACAATGTTATAAATACAAGCAGCAAGAACGGTCGGGAGGCAGTCGGAATGTCACTTTGGTAAAGTGTGTTTGTGTGTTATTGTTTGAGGTGGATAAACAATGCAAAGAACATGTAACGGAAATACTACTTTGTGTTGTGTCATGGTCTTTGGTGGACAGTGGAATTAAGATGGCCACCAGAGTAATAAATATTTGAAGTTTACATATTTGTTGGTTTCGCTCGTTCTTTATCATCAAAAGCATATAAAAAACACGGGACCTCATGTTTTTAACCCTAGACAGCCAGATTTAGAGCCAGCATCAGCATCGAGACACAGCAGCGATCCAGCAAGTAGCAGCGATTACCACAACACAATGCATTTTAATGGCGCCAACCTAACATCAAGTGCTAACAAGCTCCGTAAATGGGAGTGAAATAGTGCGATTATAGCAATTAGCTATATCTACGACCAGGCGACCATTACAAGTTCTACATCTACATCTACATGGATACTCTGCAAATCACATTTAAGTGCCTGGCAGACGGTTCATCGAACCATCTTCACAATACTCTATTATGCCAATATCGTATAGCGACCGCAAAGAACGAACATCTATACCTTTCCGTACGATTATCGTGATGATTGTTTCTCCCTATGTAGGTCCGTGTCAACAAAATATTGTCGCATTCGGAGGAGAAAGTTGGTGATTGGAATTTCGTGAGAAGATTCCGTCGCAACGAGAAACGCCTTTTTTTAATGATGTCAAGCCCAAATCGTGTATCACTTCTGCGACACTCCCTCCCATATTTCGCGATAATACAAAACGTGCTGCCCTTCTTTCAACTTTTTCGATGTACTCGGTCAGTCCTATCTGGTAAGGATCCCACACCGCGCAGCAGTATTCTAAAAGAGGACGGACAAGCGTAGTGTAGGCGGTCTCCTTAGTAGGTCTGTTACATTTATAAGTGTCCTGCCAGTAAAACACAGTCTTTGGTTAGCCTTCCCCACAACATTTTCTATGTGCTCCTTCCAATTTAAGTTGTTCATGATTGTAATACTTAGGTATTTGGTTGAATTTACGGCTTTTAGATTAGACTGCTTTATCGTGTAACCGTAGTTTAACGAGTTCCTTTTAGCACTCACGTGGGTGACCTCACACTTTTCGTTATTTAGGGTCAACTGACACTTTTCGCACCATTCACATATTTCTTGTAAATCGTTTTGCAATTTGTTTTGATCTTCTGATGACTTTATTAGTCGATAAACAACAGCGTCATCTGCAAACAACCCAAGACGGCTGCTCAGATTGTATCCCAAATCGTTTATGTAGATAAGGACAGCAAATGGCCTATAACACTACCTCGGCGAGCGCCAGGAATCACTTCTGCTTTACTCGATGACTTTCCGTCAATTACTACGAACTGTAACCTCTCTGACAGGAAATCACAAATCCAGTCAC
Source organism: Schistocerca cancellata (assembly GCF_023864275.1). Taxonomy (NCBI): domain Eukaryota; kingdom Metazoa; phylum Arthropoda; class Insecta; order Orthoptera; family Acrididae; genus Schistocerca; species Schistocerca cancellata. The sequence continues at coordinate 1,283,556,461 of NC_064626.1, read as the reverse complement.
ATAACTGAGACGATATTCCACAAGCACGCAATTTCAATACTAGCCGCTTGTGTGGTACAATGTCAAAAGCCTACCGGAAATCCAGAAATACGGAATCGATCTGAGATCCCTTGTCAATAGCGCTCAGCACTTCATGTGAATAAATAGCTAGTTGGGTTTCTCAGGAACGATGTTTTCTAAACCCATGTTGACTGTCTAGGCGCTCAGTCCGGAACCGCGCGACTGCTACGGTCGCAGGTTCGAATCCTGCCTCGGGCATGGATGTGTGTGATGTCCTTAGGTTAGTTAGGTTTAAGTAGTTCTAAGTTCTAGGGGACTGATGACCACAGATGTTAAGTCCCATAGTGCTCAGAGCCATTTGAACCATTTTTGAACCATGTTGACTGTGTGTCAATAGACATTTTTCTTCGAGTTAATTCATAATGTTTGAACACAACATATGTTCCAAAATCCTGCTGCATATGGGCCTGTAATTTAGTGTTCACTCTGGAACAGCGCGATGGATACGGTCGCCGATTCGAATCCTGCCTCGGGCATGAATGTGTGTGATGTCCTTAGGTTAGTTAGGTTTAAGTAGTTCTAAGTTCTAGAGGACTGATGACCTCAGATGTTAAGTCCCATAGTGCTCAAAGCTTCAAATGGTTCAAATGGCTCTGAGCACTATCGGACTTAACGTCTATGGTCATCAGTCCGCTAGAACTTAGAACTACTTAAACCTAACTACCCTAAGGACAGCACACAACACCCAGCCATCACGAGGCAGAGAAAATCCCTGACCCCGCCGGGAATCGAACCCGGGAACCCGGGCGTGGGAAGCGAGAACGCTACCGCACGACCACGAGATGCGGGCAGTGCTCAAAGCCATTTGAACCATTTGTAATTTAGTGGATTACTCCTACTACCTTTCTCGAATATTGGTGTGAGCTCTGCAACTTTCCAGTCTTTGGGTACGGATCTGTCGTCGAGCGAACGGTTGTATATGATTGTTAAGTATGGAGGTAATGCATCAGTATACTCCGAAAGGAATCTAATTGGTATACAGTCTGGAGCAGAAGACTTGCTTTCATTAAGTGATTTAATTTGTTTCACTACTCCGAGGATATTTACTTCTACGTTACTCATGTTGGCAGCTGTTCTCGATTCGATTTCTGGAATATTTACTTCGTCTTCGGTCTTCAGTTGACGAGACCGGAGCCGCTACTTGTCAGTCAAGTTGCTCCTCAGTTGGGCCCACTAGCGCACACTGGTCTCCAACAACGCTTGGCAGATCCGGACTGCCACCTATCCAGCTGTCAGCCACGCCCGACGGTGCTTAACTTCAGTGATCTGACGGCAACCGGTGTTACCACTGCCGCAAGATTATTGGCTAAATACCGTACATATATATCCACCAATAAATCCATAATGTTCGAACTGTGTACTTAAAAGTAACAATACGCTTCTACCTATCAGAGTATTACCATCAAGGTGGCGTCCAAGCAAAGGTTCAAAATATCCCGCGACTGCAGCGCTCATGGGGATTCCTGTTATTTTTAGAAGATTTCTGCAGGTCGTGCACTCGGCTGCTGCCACGACTGTCTGGGCTAGTCTTTATCATAAAGAAAGAGAGCCAAATAATATTAATTTGGTAATTACAACCACAGAGAGGATTCTCTTCAAAATTTCGAGCTTACTGATGGTAATCTCGGACCGTACGGATCATTAATTAAAAGGTCACTACACTTAATGGATCAGTTTGTGGAAGTAGATCAGTTTTCCCTGGTCAACGAGTATCACTGATAGAACACCGACACGAAGGACCATTGAATGGAAGGGGCGAAGTAATTAACAAGTTCTCCATTTGTTCAGTATAGAAAATAATCAAGATGGGAGTTTTCCGTAGAAGTTCCTGGCCGTTTCATTTGAATTTAAGGTGGAACCATGCTGTGGTGGAGGCATACCAGTGCCATCCCTCGTTTTGAAAATTTGCTCCCACACAGGTGTCCCACCTTCAGCATCAAAGGATGTCACTGCCCCGCCCGGCCAGGTGTGCAGAAACGGTTCCACTTCCAACGCTCTTTATGTTGGCTACGAGGGACTATTGCTCAGGCGACGGTGCGCGTCCAAGATTACAAACAGTACAGATAGCCTCTCTCCGACATCAGTCCGTTGTCTTCTACCACCCTGGGGGCAGCCTCGTGTTAAGACCCTAAGGTTTAGCCAACATGCTGACATGTTTCTTGTTAGGGAACGTCCAGCTTTCGTGATGGTTGCTTTAGAACTATCACGCGGTTTTCCACCGCGCTTATCTGGAATCACGAATCCACTGACCATAAAGTGGGAAGTTCCGCCGCTCGGCCCCTGTCTCTGTAGTAGTGGTACACAGTTCATGCCTAGCAACACTCAGTTTCTTAAACAGTCATTTTTCCCCTAGAGCTAGGCGGGGTTTCGCCAAGTCATCCAGAATTGTGGATACTTTCTATAAAATAATGTGACAGGCTACGTCACATCCAAATTTAATCGCTTTACGAGATATCATTGTTCTGTAGCTTTCCATCTGTCCGTTTTTCTTTAAATTAGTCTTTTCCGTGATGAAATACTAGGCAAGTGAAGAGGCCTCCACAGTCCAGGACCAGTAGGTTAGGAGAAGAGCTCTGCTACCTGTGACTGGCATACTGTGATAGTGATTTCTCCAGTTTCATTCATATTGCTCGTCTTCTACAGATCGATACACTGTTACTGAGTGCAGCTTCGTACGACGTGCGAAACTAGCAGAGGGCTCCTTCCGCTGTCGGACAGGTTCATTTCGCTGGACGAGAGTGGGCCGAACAGACTGCTCAGTGAAATTTGGTATCGGCAATAAAACTTTAGTCTAATGATTCTGACAGATGAAGTGATACAGAAATTGTGCAGCACCACTGAGAACTTCGCCGCCTAGTCGATATACAGTAATGAGTTAAAACATTTTGAACTGTGACCACCAAGATATTCCAAGCCACCTCATGACGTTCGGGCACCTGACGCGTTTAGAAATGTATAATCGAAACAGAGACCATACGGACCGTAAACTGGGAAATCGACTCATATAACCGTATTTGAGAAAGTGTAAGTAGGCTGTTCATGTTTTCTTATTGGCAACATTACGTAGCGCTCTGTATGAAAATCACTGGCTGTGCTGTGTGCAGTCCGTGGCTAATTTGCATTGTTGTCTGCCATTGTAGTGTTGGGCAGCTGGACGTGAACAGCGCGTAGCGTTGCGCAGTTGGAGGTGAGCCGCCAGCAGTGGTGGATGTGGGGAGAGAGATGGCGGAGTTTTGAAATTACTGGATATCATGAACTGCTATATACATTATGACTTTTGAACACTATTGAGGTAAATACAGTGTTTGTTCTCTATTAAAATCTTTCATTTTCTAACTATCCCTATCAGTAGTTAGTGCCTTCCGTAGTTTGAATCTGTTATTTAGCTGGCAGTAGTGGCGCTCGCTGTATTGCGGTAGTTCGAGTAATGAAGATTTTTGTGAGGTAAGTGATTTGTGTAAGGTATAGGTTAATGTTAGTCAGGGCCATTGTTTTGTAGGGATTATTGAAAGTCATATTGCGTTGCGCTAAAATATTGTGTGTCAGTTTAAGCATAGTCTTGTATAATTGTTCTAAGGGGACGTTTCAAAAGGGCAGACAGTTATGCTCCGTCGCCTGGGAACGATCATCTCTCAAACGGTAAAACTGATCGACTGGTCGCGTATTATTGATGTGAACATTCATGGGAAGTGGATGAGGGGTGGTGGTGAAACCACGGGTAGTCGACAAGGCGTCGGATATCTACGCCCCACCACAGAACGTGGAGTTCGGAGTCTTTCCCGCTCTGTAGAACAGGACAGGCGACGATCTGTGACAGATCTGACGGAGAGTACGTTGCTGCTGTTAAGTTCGTTTCCTGGAACACCGTTTCGCACACACTGTTGAACATCGGAATCCGCAGCAGGCGATCCCTTCGTGTTCACATTTTGACCGAAAGATATCGTCAGTTACGGTAGCAGTGTGCACGGGATCACCGAGAATGGGCCGTGGGTCTGTGGAAACGTGTAGCCTGGTCGGATGAATGTTTCTTTTCACATCAGGTCAGTGGTAGTGTCCGGAGATGCCGTCATCCATGAGAACGACTGCTCGGAACATGCACCGTGCGGCAAGAAAGGAAGAATGAATTGACTGTTGGTGTTAATAACAATCATCCTCCTTTACCTCCTCTGCGTTACTGCAGAAGACGTGTCGCTGAGCACATTTGTTCTGTGCATGCAGTACACGTGAGGCGCCTAGTTGTTTCCACTGCACTGTGTGCAATACGAAGGTTCTGTTACAGTTCACTAACCTGCTGTCTTCAAGTTGATGTCCCCAGCGCAGAAAACAGCACGCAGGTCGCAGGTTCTGTATCTTGAGGCTGAAACTGACTTTTACCGGGGTTCTGTTCTGAAATAATGTGTCACTTCTTTGGGATGCCACTCGCGTATTTTAATATAGCCACAAGAGAAGACAACATGATCTTAATACAACACCTTCTGATACAGCAAAGTACATGATCAAACACAATATTTACGAAAATGTATCTTTACACTATTTGTGGCACGTGTCTGTGCCTCATGACTACCGGAGTGAATGTTTTAATACTGAATACCGGCAAACACATCCTGCTACAGACAACATGTCAGTAAATCTCGAATGCCTAATCCAGAGTGACGAACAGGAACTTAAATAAAAATTGGAAACACATCCTACGACAGACAACATGTCTGTTCTTCTCGACTGCCTAATCCAGAGTGACGAACGGCCCGAAACACTTCGCGCGCCACCCCAAAAAAGGCGTGACCCGAACGCTTCCGAAGTGCTTCGTCTGCAATTTCGTCAGTCTTTTGTTTTTGATTTAAATTGTTTTTAATAATTCTAAAATGACTGATTGATAGTCAGCTGTTGAGAGATATTTATATTAAAAAGTGAAGTCACTCCAATCAGCAGTTTAACTAATAATACTAACTATACTTTAACGTTTTGGCGCCCTTGCTCCGAACACAGCAGCCAATCACAGAGCAGTAGCATTATGCAGGCGGTCTTTCTCACGGGAATGATACCGAATCTAACATCTGTCACAGGTACCTCACACCACATTTCGTCATCTATATACTTCTTGCATCTCCACTGCTCTGGGAACAGCTTCTTGGAGCCTATTATGATGGCTGACTAAGCCAGAAATATTACAACCGCGCCACGAACGCTGTGGGGCGTTGGCATTATAATCGTATGGAGGAAATTCTACCGGGCTTGTATGGCTCCTGTTGTATAATAATTTATTATGTCGAGACTGTGTAGTTACTATACATTTATGCTATTTAGATGATGATCAGTGAGGACATAGCTAGAGTTTCTTCATCATGACCTAGCGATTTTTATTACATGTGAAGACGTAAGTAGTAATCTGAAAACAGTAATGTGAACACCTGTAGTAATTAGGCGGTCTTAAGGCTGCATGCCTCCATTCGACAGTTCTCAGAGTGGCAGTAATGGAAGGCACCAACCAAAGCAGGTCTTACATGTACGTTATTGCGGACCACCGGCAGCCCTCCACGCTTGATGTCTTCCGCAAAGGCGACGGCCATCAAACACGCCTGATCTGAACCCGATGGAACGCGACAACGCTGCGGTCACGAGCCACTGTCCCGTAATTTACGTAGACATCTTGTACCAGATATCTCCGGAAGGCTGCCAAGTACTCGCGATTGCACGTCCCTCAGAATCGCTGGCGTACTGCGTCCAGAGGTGAATCAACACGCTATTAAACTGGTGGTAATACTGTTTTGGCTCATCAGTGTATAGGACGGCATATAAGTAATTTGTCGATTTATCATGTTGTTGTTGTGGTCTTCAGTCCTGAGACTGGTTTGATGCAGCTCTCCATGCTACTCTATCCTGTGCAAGCTGCTTCATCTCCCAGTACCTACTGCATCCTACATCCTTCTGAAACTGCTTAGTGTATTCATCTCTTGGTCTCCCTCTACGATTTTTACCCTCCACGCTGCCCTCCAATACTAAATTGGTGATCCCTTGATGCCTCAGAACATGTCCTGCCGACCGATCCCTTCTTCTGGTCAAGTTGTGCCACAGACTTCTCTTCTCCCCAATCCTGTTCAATACTTCCTCATTAGTTATGTGATCTACCCATCCAATCTTCAGCATTCTTCTGTAGCACCACATTTCGAAAGCTTCTATTCTCTTCTTGTCCAAACTATTTATCGTCAATGTTTCACTTCCATACATGGCTACACTCTATACAAATACTTTCAGAAACGACTTCCTGACACTTAAAGCTATACTCGATGTTAACAAATTTCTCTTCTTCAGAAACGCTTTCCTTGCCATTGCCAGTCTACATTTTATATCCTCTCTACTTCGACCATCATCAGTTATTTTGCTCCCCAAATAGCAAAACTCCTTTACTGCTTTAAGTGTCTCATTTCCTAATCTAATTCCCTCAGCATCACGCGACTTAATTCGACTACATTCCGTTATCCTCGTTTTGCTTTTGTTGATGTTCATCTTATATCCTCCTTTCAAGACACTGTCAATTCCATTCAACTGCTCTTCCAAGTCCTTTGCTGTCTCTGACAGAATTACAATGTCAAACCTCAAAGTTTTTATTTCTTCTCCATGGATTTTAATACCTACTCCGAATTTTTCTTTTGTTTCCTTTACTGCTTGCTCAATATAGAGATTGAATAACATCGGGGAGAGGCTACAACCCTGTCTTTCTCCCTTTCCAACCACTGTTTCCCTTTCATGTCCCTCGTCTCTTATAAGTGCCATCTGGTTTCTGTACAAATTGTAAATAGCCTTTCGCTCCCTGTATTTTATCCCTGCCACCTTTAGAATTTGAAAGAGAGTATTCCAGTCAACATTGTCAAAAGCTTTCACTAAGTCTACAGATGCTAGAAACGTAGGTTTGCCTTTCCTTAATCTTTCTTCTAAGATCGATTTATCATAGCTGTTCCATTCTCTGTGACAGGTAGAACGGCCACCAGAGTGCACAGCGATCTTTGGGGCCTTATTGCGTATATAAGAGGCGTGAACTGCGTCAGGTGTTGAGTGATCGCCTTCAAGAACACGGAATTGAAGCGTACTCTTGTGAGACAGTGTTATCAGCAGCACCTGACAGATTCTGAAATGGGCCTCATTCTGGGTCTCCGTTAGGCCAGCTTGTCGAATCGTTTTGGGGTGTTCGGGTGTGACGGAAGCCCGACGATGGACTCTGTGGGAGCGTGGGGGCAGGCCCACTTACCGCCAAGGCTCTGGTCGACTGCTTCTGTCCAGATGAGGGCGGATCGCCGTGTCGTGCGTCAAGGAGATTGTATCCCCTTCATGGCTGCACCTGCCATCCGAGAACAAATCCTGGACCACTTGCAATTTTCTGTGTCATCCCGCATCATTCGTTGGAGACCAGCACCAGCTAGACTAAGTCACAGACATCCTGCATCCTCATGTTTTATCTCTCATCCGTTAATATTATGGTGCCATTTTTCAACAGGACAGTGATCGGCCACACATGACACTTGAACTGTCCATGTGGTATTGAGGTATTCCCTCGGTTAGCAAAATCCCCACATCCAACCGCTATAGAACAGGTGAGAGACCAGCGCGGACATGAACTCGTTCCCAGCGCCAATATCGAGACTACAGGGGACCAGTTGCAACAGTTATGCGTCAGGTTGACACATGAGAGGATACAACGTCTTTATGAAACCTTTCCAACCGAATCAATGTATGCATCCAGGACTGAAGGTGATAAATGCGCTCATACTTCCAAAGTTCCTTGTAAATTTGGCGCGATATTGTACTCATTGCAATAATATAACATAAGCTGTGCACACTCAATGTGTGAAGTTCCTCCTCCTCTTCTAGATGCTTTACATTTTTGGTCAGGCAGTGTATTTATTGTAAAAGTCATGATGAGCAGATTCCTTGTATTGAAAAATTGGAAATAAATTCTTTAAATTCTTTACATTGTGAGAAGTACTGTATCTTGGAATTCGCGTGAAGTAAAGTTTCGGTCGAGGTTGTGCAAACATGGGCTTATATTATTATATTTATTAGACGATGTATCGCAACCTAGAGTACATGGAGTACTAACAAAATTAAAACCTTTGATGGTAAAAATAATACTGGAAAAACTATTAATAGCAGAAATATACAATATTCCATCCAAGTAGAGAAATAATATTCTTGCTTAAAGTCAGAAGGGTAATATATAAAACACACACACACATATACACTCCTGGAAATGGAAAAAAGAACACATTGACACCGGTGTGTCAGACCCACCATACTTGCTCCGGACACTGCGAGAGGGCTGTACAAGCAATGATCACACGCACGGCACAGCGGACACACCAGGAACCGCGGTGTTGGCCGTCGAATGGCGCTAGCTGCGCAGCATTTGTGCACCGCCGCCGTCAGTGTCAGCCAGTTTGCCGTGGCATACGGAGCTCCATCGCAGTCTTTAACACTGGTAGCATGCCGCGACAGCGTGGACGTGAACCGTATGTGCAGTTGACGGACTTTGAGCGAGGGCGTATAGTGGGCATGCGGGAGGCCGGGTGGACGTACCGCCGAATTGCTCAACACGTGGGGCGTGGGGTCTCCACAGTACATCGATGTTGTCGCCAGTGGTCGGCGGAAGGTGCACGTGCCCGTCGACCTGGAACCGGACCGCAGCGACGCACGGATGCACGCCAAGACCGTAGGATCCTACGCAGTGCCGTAGGGGACCGCACCGCCACTTCCCAGCAAATTAGGGACACTGTTGCTCCTGGGGTATCGGCGAGGACCATTCGCAACCGTCTCCATGAAGCTGGGCTACGGTCCCGCACACCGTTAGGCCGTCTTCTGCTCACGCCCCAACAGCGTGCAGCCCGCCTCCAGTGGTGTCGCGACAGGCGTGAATGGAGGGACGAATGGAGACGTGTCGTCTTCAGCGATGAGAGTCGCTTCTGCCTTGGTGCCAATGATGGTCGTATGCGTGTTTGGCGCCGTGCAGGTGAGCGCCACAATCAGGACTGCAGACGACCGAGGCACACAGGGCCAACACCCGGCATCATGGTGTGGGGAGCGATCTCCTACACTGGCCGTACACCACTGGTGATCGTCGAGGGGACACTGAATAGTGCACGGTACATCCAAACCGTCATCGAACCCATCGTTCTACCATTCCTAGACCGGCAAGGGAACTTGCTGTTCCAACAGGACAATGCACGTCCGCATGTATCCCGTGCCACCCAACGTGCTCTAGAAGGTGTAAGTCAACTACCCTGGCCAGCAAGATCTCCGGATCTGTCCCCCATTGAGCATGTTTGGGACTGGATGAAGCGTCGTCTCACGCGGTCTGCACGTCCAGCACGAACGCTGGTCCAACTGAGGCGCCAGGTGGAAATGGCATGGCAAGCCGTTCCACAGGACTACATCCAGCATCTCTACGATCGTCTCCATGGGAGAATAGCAGCCTGCATTGTTGCGAAAGGTGGATATACACTGTACTAGTGCCGACATTGTGCATGCTCTGTTGCCTGTGTCTATGTGCCTGTGGTTCTGTCAGTGTGATCATGTGATGTATCTGACCCCAGGAATGTGTCAATAAAGTTTCCCCTTCCTGGGACAATGAATTCACGGTGTTCTTATTTCAATTTCCAGGAGTGTATATATATGTATATGATAATTAAATGATTAAATCGACACCCTAGCTGCAAACAGGCGTTGATGAACTTCATTGGGGACATGTTGAAAATGTGTACCCCGACCGGGACTCGAACCCGGGATCTCCTGCTTACATGGCAGACGCTCTATCCATCTGAGCCACCGCGGACACAGAGGGTAGTGCGTCTGCAGGGACTTATCCCTTGCACGCTCCCCGTGAGATCCACATTCCCAACATGTCCACACCACTACATTCGTAGTGCGCCTAATAGATGTTTGCCCATCATACTCATTAATCGTGGCAGATTAATCTACCAAGTCCCGTACGAGTTCGGGCATAGCGTGTGCGTTCGCACAAGAAGGTCAATGGCCGGGAAGCCATGTTTTTTAACTATATATGACGGTAGTATCTGTTCCCGAAAGAACAGTTTCCGTGGATGACCATGCAACTTTGCTAGAAATGAAATGATAATTAAATGGACACCCTAGCTGCAAACAGGCGTTGATGAACTTCATTTGGGACATTTTCAACATGGTTCAAATGGTTCAAATGGCTCTGAGCACTATGGGACTCAACTGCTGAGGTCATTAGTCCCCTAGAACTTAGAACTAGTTAAACCGAACTAACCTAAGGACATCACAAACATCCATGCCCGAGGCAGGATTCGAACCTGCGGTCTTGCGGTTCCAGACTGCAGCGCCTTTAACCGCACGGCCACTTCGGCCGGCATTTTTTCAACATGTCCCCAATGAAGTTCATCAACGCCTGTTTGCAGCTAGGGTGTCCATTTAATTATCATTTCATTTCTAGCAAAGCTGCATGGTCATCCACGGTAACTGTTCTTTCGGGAACAGATACTACCGTCACACACACATATATATATAGTGTGTCTGTACATGTATGTACATATAGGTGGGCACCAAGACAACCACTAGTACCAGCTGTAAGAACTTTAATAACGGGCTTACAGCATCACACTGAATAAGTAAGAGAAGCAACCACCTTTGTAAAGACCTTCATTAATACTGGCCTTCACCCTATACCAAACAAATCGCAGAGGATAACACAAGTACACAGAGTTAAGTGCAATACAGACCAAAAAAAAGCTGTAGAATCTACAACAGCTTATCGCTAGTAAACGATGATGGAATCAATTCTCTCTGTGTACAATATTTCTACAATAAAACGTAATGCTTTTAAACTACATGGCACTACAGTGTAGTTCTATAATTCATTTGATAAAAGTTCTCACGATCTCACAGTGCTCTAATACCAGCACAGCAAACACAAGCCGATTTCACCTGTCTCAGTTCATATTGCACCACTGTAATTTTCTCAGCCAAACAGTATCAATGCCTGCCTCTAACACATGCGGCTCACAAAAGCAAACTGCACCTTTCGCTCTCCACCGTTTAGCAGGAACTATTTTCTCCACTGTTCCTCGTCTCTTCCTCTGCACACTAGCAAAAGAAACCGTCTGCTACCCAGCTTGACGATGTCCGAGCACAGCTGGCCGTGTCCTGCACTGCCGCTTCTTACTTCCATAGCGTTCCCTCCAGTCTCTCTTGGTTGTCGGTCGTCAACGAACTCCCTGCTGTCACTAGCTGACACCTGTGGCCGTGCCTCGGCTAGCCACATTGAACACGAAGGCATGCTAGCTGACACGCTGTCTAGAACCGGCACCGAATCCATTGCTTGGCCGCAGCAGAATGGCCCTCGGCGTAGGCACAAGTGTTCACCTCAGCACCATCCCGCTGACTACCTCTCCACCAGATTCTGGTTGCAGCAGCGCCTTGGGCCACTCACGCTGAAGTGCAGCGCACCTGCCCCACACCTCGCCCGTCGCTGCCCCTGTGGCCTCCATCTCTGCCCCAAATCGATGCTGCCGCTGGTTATCCTGACTGTTAGACTCCTGCTCATCCTGCCGCGCCGTCACGGCTCAGCTCAACTGGTGCAGGTTCCACGACTTGCTACCGACACGCGCCCACTGATGCGAGCTCAGCGTCTCACCCGCGCAATATTCGTGGCAGGGTTCTCTTCCCGCCCACCCAGTCGGTCCCAACTACGCTGATGCGGCACATGTCGGCTCCAAGTCATGGACCCAGCGCCTAGTTCAGGGGAGCCCTGGCGGCGCAACAGGAAGTTCGTAGCGCTGGAAGCCACATCGGCTACGGACAGGACCGAGGCCACCGGCGTCAGGGGCCAAGTTGTGGGGCGGCACTAGTGGCTGCTGTAGCGCGCTGGAAAAAGCGAGCAGTGGTATCTCTGGTGCTAAAATATTTCGCCCAGATACGCTTCCGAAACAGTATCTGGTGTTCCTAAGAGTAGAGTGAATTATTAACTAGATATGATATTTTTGACATCCTACAGCTGTGAAAACAATGGGTTTGTTCATAAAGATCTTTGAGCTACCAGTCACAATTTTCTTTTCTTCATTTTTTGCACCACACGTTTCGAGAAATGATTCCCATTTTCAAGTATGTATTTTTTTGTACAATGCCATGTTTTCGTATTGTTTACGATGTGTGAGGTTCTGATTTGTTTCGTCGACGTTACTGCAATATCGTATGTAGCTAGTGGCGAAATTTGGAAGCACTTGTACTTACAGTTTTCTTATGTTCCATTTGTGTGGAGTATCACACGTGTTAAACATCACTCACAACTCTCAGTACACAGTACACACGAGAATAAACAAACAGTTACAAAAAATGTTTTAGATATAGTTGATAATGTAACACGTCCTCAATAGACATGCTTTTGTACGAGTACAGAAGCTGTTTACCTGACAATATGGATTTGTAAACATCTGTTTTACAGCGTCGTATATTTCCTTGTGTTACTACTTTTATTTAAGTATATTTTCGAAGCATCTGAAGAAAATCACTTAGAAGTTTTTCTTTTAGTATTTTGTCTTCGCATTCTCTGTAATGTATATATATATATATATATATATATATATATATATATATATATATATATATATATATATATATATATATCCAGTTCTTCTAATAAATCCATTTCATGCCCTTTACTTAGTCGGTGGAGTAGTCTGACATTTTGCCCTACTTTTGTAAATAGGTGTCTTGCATTGTGTACGTGTGTAGGTATTGCTGATTTTGTATGTCTGTTGTATGAGTAGGCTGTAACGTGTTCTGTGTACCTGGTGTTGAAATTGCGGCCTATTGATCCTATGTAGAACATGGAGCATTGCTGGCATGTTACTTTCTATATTCCAGAGTCTGAGTATGGGTCATGATTACACCTTATGTTATGTATTTTTGCTGTAGTTTATTTGATGTAGCAAACCAAACTCTTACGTTGTGATTTTTGAGAATATTGCGATCTTCTACGACGCATTGGTAGTGTATGGGATGCTAGATTGTCTTTTTCTTCTGTGGTGCACTTTGTATTTGGGTCTTTAGTTTGTTTAGGACTGTGTTAACCAAGCAAACAGCATAATCATTAGCAAGCGCAATCTGTTTCACTATACTTATTTCTTGTTGCATGTTTTCTTGTTGCATAGGTATTTTAGTTGCCCTACGCAGCATTCATCTATATGCTACCTGTTTATGTATGTCTGGGTGACATGAAGGTGCATGGATTGTGGTGTCAGTCATTGTATTTTTCCCACCAGTTTTGAAATTGCATGTGTTCTTGTTACACAATACAAGACACCCATTTAGAAAAGTAGAGCAAAATATCGAAGTACTCCACCGACTAACTAAACGGCATGAAATAGATTTATTAGAACAACTTGAGATATGTACACATTACAGAAAATACGAAGAAAAAATGCTGAAAGAAAAGTTTGAAAGTGATTTTCTTCAGATGCTTCGAAAATATGCTTAGATAAAAGTAGTAACACATGGAAATAAACACCACTGTAAAATAGATGGAAGCAAATCCATTTTGTTAAGATAAGTAGCTTCTGTACAAAAGCATGTTTGTTGAGGACCTGTAATATTAATTCTGTGAACTACATCTAAGAACATCTCTGTTACTGTTCGTTTATGTAAGCTATTCTCTATGTGACTGTGCACTGAAAGTTGTGAGTTACGTTTAACATGTGTGAGACTTTGCACAAATGGACCATAAGAAGACTGCTAAATATAAGTTCTTCCAAATTTCGCCTGTAACTACATATAAAAATCGATAACTAACTAAAAATTGCGCTTTTTTATGTATTACAGTAAAGTTAACCTCACACGCCGAAAACATTACGAAAAACTGGCATACAACAAAGATATACACACTTGAAAATGGGGATCTTTTCCGGAAACGCGTCGTGTAAAACATAAATAAAAGGAAATAGTGACTAGTAGCAGAAGGTTACCTATAAACAAACTCATTATTAACTGGATGAGAACAGCCATGAAGTTTGTTAACGCAGAAAACAACTACTTTAGGATTTAACTGATGATGCAAAAAGCAGCGATTCATAGAAATCTGAGCACTACGCTGAAGATTATTGTTGGTTTTGTAAGCAAGCAATAGAATGAACTACTGTATTATGATGGCTTCAGGTATAGATTAAAAACAAAGAATTTTTGCTTCCTCAATTTATTCTTCCTCGAATGATGCGAACGTGCTAACCATTACAGAATTAACGATGTGCAATTATCAATAAATTAATATGAGGGCTATTCGGAAAGTAAGGAACGATAGGTCGCGAAATGGAAAGCACAGTGAAAATCAAACCTGTTTTATTTGCAACAGCTAGCTACAATTTCCAGCTACTTATCTCCATAGTCGCCGATCCGACTTAGGCGTTTGTCGTAGCGTTGTACCAACTTTCCAATACCCTCGTTATAGATGGCAGCAGCCAGTGCTTTCCGCCTATTCTCTACGCTGGCCTACAGCGTGTTGTCTGTGCCAAAATGTTGTCTTCATAGCCGGCGGTTCATGTGAGCAGAAATGAAACTCAGAGGGAGACAATTACGGGCTAATCAAACATTTCCAATTGAAAACAATGCAAGAGCATCTTCATTGCCCCTGCCAAATGTGGCTGAGAATTGTCTTGCAGAAGAAAACGCACGAGACTTATGTAATGTTGGCTGCATAGCTTCAGGCGTAATTTCTCACCAGGCCCTCGTACTTGGCAGGAGACATTCTTGTTCTAGGTATCTTTATGTGCTCCCTGTGTGCTCAGAACTAAAGAGAACGACGTAACGCGATCGACCGCATACTAGAGACACTGCCTAACACACCTGTGCAAAACGTCATCGGATTTTCACTGTGGTTTCCATTTCGCGACCGATCGTTCTTTACTTTCCGAATAGCCCAGGTATCAGAAGAAGTTGCGGGGTGGTCGGGACGTCACAGGGTGAGTTCACACTCTAAACACGTGTAAAAAGGACTCTTGTCGCTACACTGATCAGAATTCTCTTCTGGCTGCGGCTAGTGACGTGAGTGCAAGGTATTTCGGTATGCTTGTGGCAAAGTATAGATTGTGTTTGTCCGTTAAAGTTACTCATACTTTTTTTTTTTTAAGAAGAATGTTAATCATTCTCATGCCTAATTAGGCTGGCGACCGTTTTCTTTATCCTTTGAACAGTGTGGAAAGGTTAAATATTGTTTATTACTGTTTGAAGATTTACGTAATTCTGACTTTCACTTCCGATAACCCACCTCCGTCAGGTACAACACGGTCAACAGTCCGGACACTTGGATGATGTCGTCAAGGATACGGAGCAGCATACATATCACACGACCCTTGGGCATTTTGATCACAATAGCCATACATCAACACGATATCGACTTTTTTCCGCAATTGGTAAACTTTCCATTTTAACACGGGTAATGTATCACGATGCAAATACCATCGGCACTGGCGGAATGTTAGGTAATACCACGTACTTATACGTTTGTGACTGTTACAGCGCCATCTGTCACACAGCGAAGTGGTCCAACTAAAACGTTCATATTTCTTTACGTACTACACGAGTATGTAATAAAAAATGGGGTTCCTATTTTAAAAAACGCAGTTGATATCCGTTTGACCTATGGCAGCGCCATCTAGTGGGCAAACCATAGCGCCATCTGGTTTCCCCCTTCAAGCTAGACGAGTTTCGTTCTTTGTAGTTTTTTCGTTTGACGCTGATTTTCTGAGATATTTGGCCCGGTCACTATCAATGAACCACCCTGTATATAAAAGTGAACTGCTGGACGTCAGTCTCACTAAAACGTAAAAGTGGATTAACCGGTTTGGATGATTCTTCTTTTGTTGCGTTCGTAATTGTTAAGGCGAGGTTTGTACGGAAGGAAAGTTTGGAAAAAATGCCTAGAAAATTGGACAATTCTGGAAATACTGAAGGAGCTTTTTTTCTATAGGATTTTCACGATTTTCGTTATTCACGATTGAAACGATCAATATGAATACTTCTTTTCTTGTTTTGTTGATTACGGTCTTGGACTTGAATCATCCAGTCTGTTTTTGTCAGCACAGACTGTATGTTTCACATATTCGTACATAAGGTTTTCGTCAGCACAGGAATTCATCTGGAGAGGCTTCTCAAGCTCAGATAATTATGTGTTTTTGTTTATTTATTTTTATTTATTTGTTTATCTATTGCAGTGTTATATTTCCCGCCCTTCTTTCTCATTTGGGCTTTCGACTGGCAATGGCGAAGTTAGAAATATTTTTTGTACTTTTTTATTTTTGTTTTTTATTTTTTTATATTATTAATTTTTTAATACTTTTTGAGAAGTAAGGGCTTAATTTCATCTTCCACATGTACCAGCCTGACTGAAAGTTCTTCTTACTGTGGTATATTTCAAAATACAGTACAACACACATCGTTACGTTGCATGTTTTGCATTCATATTTCGTTTCGCGGCGCACATCTACGCTATAGTGCGAGTTTCTTGGACTCGTCACTTGGAATGACATTTGGAAAGTGCCTCCCAGTAAAGCGCAGAGGATTCTCGTCATCAGAGAGTCTTCCTTTCCTATCTCTTCTCCGTTCCGTAGTAAATTTTTCCACAACTTCTCGTACCAGACATAAATGAAAATCTGCTAATGGTATTTTTCTCCGTGTCGCCGTCTGTGAAAAGTGTGAGCATTCAAAGCACAAAATTCCACAACATGAAAAAAAAACTTTTTGTATTATTTAACAGATTTACGCACAGATCCAACTAAATGTTCAAATATGTGTGAAATCTTATGGGACTTAACTGCTAAGGTCATCAGTCCCTAAGCTTACACACTACTTAACCTGAATTATCCTAAGGACAAACACGCACACACCCATGCCCGAGGGAGGATTCGAACATCCGCCAGGACCAGCCGCACTGTCCACGACTGCAGTGCCCAGACCGCTCGGTTAATCCCGCGCGGCTGATTCAACTAAACTTAATAGCATGGCAGAGGAGGCTACTGCACCCCTACTTGCATTGCAGTTCGACAACACATCGCGGTTTCATTCCTCTCTCGCCAGTCTTCCTGTTTTGTCTTTCCTGTGCCACGCGTTTTTGTAGTGTTACAGGTTGTCAGCATCAACGCTTCTCTCTTGTCGCTCCTCTCGATGGCAAGCACTGTATTACTTGACATAAATCCAACTTCTCCTCGTTTCAGTTTCTTCTGTAGCTTTTGAAAATTGCTCCTGTTGTTACGTGCAGTACCCTACGCTGCAGTTCTATGGTCGTGAAGCCAGAGGAACGGACCTGGACTTGTATACCAATCGTCAACATGCAGGATATCTCCACGTTCGCAGTATGGCTTCAATGGTGTTACCACTATATCGCCGGATTTCTCCAAATTATGGACTTCAATTTCTGTTCGTGTGCCTGTGTATACAATGAAATCGAAGACGTATCCAGTTTGACAGTCGCACAACACGAATGTCTTGATGCCAAATCTACTTCTTTTCGAAGGAATGAATTGTTTAAAAGACAAGCCACCTTTTAATAATAATAGGCTTTCATCAACACAGAGCTTTTTGTATGGATTAAACGCACTGCGGAAGGCCATACGAACTGTGTCACTTATTTTGCTAATTCAGTAAAATGCAACTTTCTCAAAAGAAACATAAAACGGTCACGGAACAGAACGTCGCCGAAAATTTGAGTTCCGGGAAGAGTTGGAAACAAATTACTTCCTTCAACGTATGCATTGCGAAACAACCACAGCGAGAAAACCCAAGAAAGAGCTAATATGTAAATTTACCTACAATCGTTGTTCACAAGCGCCATCCGGGAATGCAACTGGGGAGGGAGAAAAAGGGTGGTTATCCCAGAAGTATCCTCCGCCACACACCGTGTTCTGGCTTGCGTATTATAGGTGTAGATATTCCCTGGATGTAGTGAGCTGGGATTAGAAGACAAGATATAACAAGAGGTGGCGAATCCCATGAAACAAAGAAGTAGGCGAGTGAAAAGGAAGAACACTTCACAGTCTGATACGGGTTTATCTGTTTGTCTCCCCTGATAGGTGAAATACAGTCGCAGCGGAATGAGATAATGGGGACTGTGAAAGCAGTGAAACAACAGTCGTAATTTGTTTGCCGTGAAAAATCTGCGGAACTGACAGTTTTGAACGGGGACTCAGCTACGGATGGCAGGTGTAACATGATTAATTAGAATCTGAACCGACAGAATTCTCTGGAATGTAAATAATTTATAACGAACCTGCGAGAAAATTGTCACCTCTGAAATATTCATAAGTAAAACACAAAAACATATTTCACGCTGAATATTACAATCTTTTTAATCGCACGGGACGCTAAAGCCAAGAATATTGTTCCATAATTCATGCAAATAATGTTTACGAAAGCATCTGAATATGAAGCTGCGAAGAATTCTAATTTATTAGTCATAAATCGAGTTCAGTTGTACAGGTAAATGAACGCGGGAAAGTCGAAACTAATTTGCGCTACAATATTATGCCCCTTTTTTGTGCATAAAACGACTGTTAAATTAAATATTATGACTGTGATATTCGGTTTTTTGGAGTGGACGTATTTCTTCGACAGTCATTAATAAAAATAATATTCGAGCGAGCACGGTTTCGATGGACCGAGCGGCGTGGAACGTTGAGTAATAAATTACTCGTTTTTACGACGTTACACGCAAAACACGCAGGGAAAAAATATCTGTGTTTGTCCAGCGGAACTATCGCGTGTAAATTTAATCTGAACCTGGTGGCAATGAAATAACGAATTTTCATTAAATTTGAAATATCGCAGTTATATCTGCAGAACACTTTACGCTCGTGATCTCAGCATGGGCGATAAGACGAGTCTGTCGTTCATAGGGAAGTGCGAGTGCTGGAGGAACTGTTTAGGCATCCACTACAAGCAATTATTTTAAGCAGAACAATTTGACGTCATAATGCCGCTAGTGTGTGGGTACAAAATAACACGCGGCGTGCTGATTGCAAATTTGTTGTTTTAGCTGTCAGATGGTGGGAGGAATTTGGTTCGTACTTCAGCACCCTCTGTTACGGCAGATAGTCATTCTGTTCGTCAGCAGCATTTGTAAATAATCATTATATTTACCTCAGCTGTGTTCACGCCTTAGCTAGTTTGTTGTTTATTCACCCACAGATTATTTTACAATAATATTATGAAAGTAAAGCCTTAGTTTCTGACTGCAGACATTGCCTGTAATGCTTTGCACTAAGCCATGTACTTACTGATATGGTTTGAGTCTTACAACCACACATACGAACTGGGACTTTCGACGAAAGTATTAAAAGGTGAACAGTGGACGGTAAGAGACTATTTGAGACATGTTAAATGATGAAAGTGTTCTATAAATTCATTTATTGAATGTACTTTAACATTAGTGTACACGTGGCCGTAACGTAAAATGATGGAAATTGCATGTAGTACGTATCTGCAGTGAAGTATTACAGAAATATCAATGGGATTTATAACTAAAAATCACTGGCTAGGTGCCAGTAGGATTCGCGCACCGACAGTTACGTACAAATATATATAGTTTGTCCATTTCGAGAATAGAGAATCTCGAACATTGTTGCCTGTTTTCGACATTGATACTGGCAAGATATAGGTCCAAGGGAATCCAAGATTTTCGATACTGTTTGACGTTGCATAGCAAATGACAAAAGATATATTTTTGCTGTGATATAATTACAAGTTAACAATTTTCGGATTTTTTCCTGTAAAACCTTGCTTCTTGCCAGATTTTATAACGTAGGTTTTGATGAATAATTTATCGAATGGCCGTATATTTTGGGTGCACTGATTTAGAAACCAAAGGCTTATAGAGCTTAGTATCTGACATAAATTTCAATTTGATACGTCTACCCATTCCTGACAATAAGGGGGCTTAAAGAGACGGACAAATTGACAGACAGATAACGAATGACAAAAATATGTTTTCTCATGCGATATAATTACAAATACACACGTTTCGGATTTTTCCTTTACTTGTACTTTGGAAACTTATTTCTTGCCAAATTTCACGAGTCTAGGTCAACTGGAAGTACGCTGTAAGTGTTGATGACTGGGTTAGCAAGCATCAAGCAATGTGATATAAGTGGCCGTATCTTTTGATTGCATTGATTTAGGAGCTAACTTCTGTTATACCGCCAAGGGACCGTAGACGTTAGTGTATGACATGAATTGCAGCTTGATGCGCCAGACCGTTCCTTAGAGAAAGGGGTCTTGATAGACAGACGGACAGACAATCTGCTAAAAAGTGAAAAAAAATTTCAGTGTGATATATAATTACAAATTTATAGTTTTCGAATATTTTCCTTTGTTTGAACTGTAAAAACTTGCTTCTTGCCAAATTTCATGATTGCTGTCCGACGGGAAGTACCCTACAGGTTTTGACGAGTAATGCATACATCGGAATCGGACCCGGATCTCCTGTTTTCTCAGTAGGTGCGTTGATCACTAAGCCACCTTGACACAGCGGTTCGCACAACTGCACGGATGATGCAGGCAGGCGTCCCTCCTCGATCCAAATTATCACTGCTGCCCCTCGCTGCTTTAAATTCCCCCTTACACCCGAACAGAACAGCCGAGGCTCCCCACGTCCTTCTCTATGTTCTGGAATAGCACCTCAGGGTCGAACGTAGATGGGGTATCCAGCCCGATACCCAGGTGCAAGTACTTATACAGATGAAATGAAGCAATTCAAGAGACTTTACTGGTCTCGTGTAGATGTGATTTTATGTTTACAGACTGAAGCGGCGAGTGAACATTTGTACCACTGAGAAGGGAGGCGTGTCGGGGTAATCCGCGCAGTCGTGCCAACTGCTGTGCCACGGTGGCTTAGTGGCTAGGGCACCTGCGTAGTACCCAGAAGACCCAGCTTCGATTTCCGGTCTGACACAAATTTTCACTCGCCGCTTCAGTCTATATGCATAAAATCCTATATGTGTGAGACCAGTAAAGACTCTGAAAACGTGTCATTTCATTTGATAAGTAAGTTTGCGAGTACCAAAATATTTCACAAAAACGGCCGTATCTTTTGACTGCATTGACTTAGAAGATCCAGTTTTCTATACCACCAAGGGAATGTAGGACTTATTATGTGGTATAAATTTCACCTTGACGCGTCTACCCGTTCCTGAAGAAAAGGGTTTTTAACCGTCTGTCAGACAGGAGATAGACGGGCGAACAACAAAGTGACATTGTAAGGGTTCCGTTTTTACCGACTGAGATACACTCTTTAAAAATAAGGTTTTTATATTCAAAACAAAACTTAACTACGTGTTGGTCTACCTTTGAAACGTAGTACAGTAGCGACTCTGCGCGCCATGGATTCGGCAAGTGGACTGTAGGTTTGAGGAATATCGCACCAGATGTCTAAGCACGAGTCATGCAAATCCCGTAAATCACGCATCGGTTATTTGTGGGCTCGGAGATGGCGCCCCACAAAACATCCCAGACGTGTTCCATCTGATGCAGAGACGCACTTTGATGGCCAAGGCATCAACGTGATTGCACTACCATGCTCCTCAGAGCACTGTAGCACACTACATTCTGGCCTTGTTACACTAAAAGGTTGTTGTTGTTGTTGTGGTCTTCAATCCTGAGACTGGTTTGATGCAGTTCTCCATGCTACTCTATCCTGTGCAAGCTTCTTCATCTCCCAGTACCTACTGCAACCTACATCCTTCTGAATCTGCTTAGTGTATTCATCTCTTGGTCTCCCCCTACGATTTTTACCCTCCACGCTGCCCTCCAATACTAAGTTGGTGATCCCTTGATGCCTCACAACATGTCCTACCAACCGATCCCTTCTTCTTGTCACGTTGTGCCGCAAACTCCTCTTCTGCCCAATCCTATTCAATACCTCCTCATTAGTTATATGATCTTCGCATCTAATCTTCAGCATTCTTCTGTAGCACCACATTTCGAAAGCTTCTATTCTCTTCTTGTCCAAACTATTTACCGTCCATGTTTCACTTCCATACATGGCTACACTCCATACAAATACTTTCAGAAATGACTTCCTAACACTTAAATCTATATTCGATGTTAACAAATTTCTCTTCTTCAGAAACACTTTCCTTGCCATTGCCAGTCTATATTTTATATCCTCTCTACTTCGACCATCATCAGTTATTTTGCTCCCCAAACAGCAAAACTCGTTCACTACTTTAAGTGTCTCATTTCCTAACCTAATTCCCTCAGCATCACCCAACTTAATTCGGCTACATTGCATTATCCTCGTTTTGCTTTTGTTGATGTTCATCTTATATCCTCCTTTCAAGAGACTGTCCATTCCATTCAACTGTTCTTCCAAGTCCTTTGCTGTCTGTGACAGAATTATAATGTCATCGGCGAACCTCAAAGTTTTTATTTCTTTTCCATGGATTTTAATACCTACTGCGAATTTTTCTTTTGTTTCCTTTACTGCTTGCTCAATATACAGACTGAATAACATCGGGGCCGGCCGGAGTGGCCGTGCGGTTCTAGGCGCTACAGTCTGGAGCCGAGCGACCGCTACGGTAGCAGGTTCGAATCCTGCCTCGGGCATGGATGTGTGTGATGTCCTTAGGTTAGTTAGGTTTAAGTAGTTCTAAGTTCTAGGGGACTGATGACCACAGATGTTAAGTCCCATAGTGCTCAGAGCCATTTGAAGCCAATAACATCGGGGAGAGGCTACAACCCTGTCTTATTCCCTTCCCAACCACTGCTTCCCTTTCATGTCCCTGGACTCTTATAACTGCCATCTGGTGTCTGTACAAATTGTAAATAGCCTTTCGCTCCCTGTATTTTACCCCTGCCACCTTTAGAATTTGGAAGAGAGTATTCCAGTCAACATTGTTAAAAGCTTTCTCTAAGTCTACAAATGCTAGAAACGTAGGTTTGCCTTTCCTTAATCTTTCTGCTAAGAGAAGTCGTAAGGTCAGTATTGCCTCACGTGTTCCAGTATTTCTACGGAATCCAAACTGATCTTCCCCGAGGTCGGCTTCTACTAGTTTTTCCATTCGTCTTTAAAGAATTCGTGTTATTATTTTGCAGCTGTGGCTTATTAAACTGATTGTTCGGTAATTTTCACATCTGTCAACACCTGCTTTCTTTGGGATTGGAATTATTATATTCTTCTTGAAGTCTGAGGGTATTTCGCCTGTTTCATACATCTACACTAAAAGGTATCCTGCTCGAAGGTGCTAGCGCTGTCGGGGAGCAGACCAAGTCTGAAGGGACGCAAGTGGCAGTAACACTCAAGTAGTCCGCAGCTGACGTGGTGACTTCGAATACTGTCACAACTCGCACACAAGCCCAAGTGAATGTCCCGCATAGCATAATATTGCTCCCAGGGGCCTGCGTTTGTGGCACCTTACATGTTTCCCACAGGCGTGTATCACGTTGTATCTGCACTCGACTATCCACCTGGCATAACAAGCAACTTGCTTCGTTCGACTATGTCTTCCGCTGTGCAGCTCCCTGTTCAACAATGTGCGCTGAACCATGGGCTCCGAAGCTCCTGCGCCTGCACCAGCTTTACACTGTGTCCTCAGATCTGCGACAGACTGCCGCCTGTACTGCTTTACAGGGCGTGCAAGCCTCCTACCTTCACGTTGTCTGACAAGGCGTGGGCGTCGCCCACTCATAGCTTGACCGTCCTTCAGCCAGCTTCCAAAGGTACGCGAGCAGCCGACGAGCTTCGCTGTTTCCGAGATGCTCGGTACTTGACGCTGGGCCCTTTGTCAGAACAGGTCGTCAATGGATTTCCATATCTGCGGTCCTTATCGTTGCTAGAAAGATTCGTCTTTGCTCAGCTTGAATACTTTATTTACCGCATCACGTGTCCACATCGCTACCATGCAGCACTCGGTGTCACGGTGGGCAGGGTTCATAATGTCATGCGTCAGCAGTATACAGGGTAAGCCACGTAAGACGTAACACTCCTTTTTTTTTGACGGTTTTTCCAGGTATCGGAACAATGTTTCTGCCAAGATAGTGCGCTAAGGGTCACATACTTTGATATGGCATAAAGTGTCTTGACTGCTGTATTGGTCAAGACACTGAAGCAAGTATGATGTTTTTAGTATTGGTCAAGATATTGAAGCAAGTATGATTTTTCAAAAGTAGGATGATACAGTTTTTTAAACGTCATCCGAAAGCGTTTGGAAAGGCCAATACACATATAATGCTGGTTACTGTTGAGGCTTAAACTCTTCGAAAAGAACCCGAGAAATGTTCTAAAACTGGAAAGGAATACGGCCAGAGTCGGCTGTTGTGGAGGCTCGGTCGCTATAAGCGGCACGGCAGGCGTACACCGCTAAGACAAAACCTCGTATCCTATACAACATAGATCCAGCGTGAGTTATGATTTTTGTACGTGAAACTACGGGATACGCTAGCTTCTGAAGCATCAAATGGGGCTTCACCAAACTATTTCAAAGTGTGTACGTTCCAGGCTTTTGTAAAGCGAGCAAAGTTTCGGCAGGCAGTCTTCAATTTAAATCCTTTAGGTTGATGCTTACTTGTCGATGACGAAACAGAAACGCCAGTCATTCATACTTCAAAATAACAAATAGCCCTATTTAAGGGAAAATGGTGACTACTGTATTAACTTCCTTAGATTTGAAAAAAAAGCCTAACTTGTCCTTGTCTGGAGACACCTGAATGCTTCTTAAAGTAAACCACCTGCACTCCGGACGAATGTGCCTACTCGCAGTTATAATTAGATGAATTCTTCTTCTTCTTGTACCTTCACAATTCCGCTTGGGACTTTGCCTTCTTAACAGTTTTCATCGGTCTTAACAGTTTTCATCGGTCTGCCCTCTCGTTTGCTTTCCTCCTCCATCTTCTGATTCATAGGGCTCTGATGTTCCCTCCCACGCGGTCCGGCTATCACTCGCGGTGTCTTCCTTTTAGTCTTCTTCTTGTCGTTTTCCATTGGAAGACCTTGATTGTCGTCCCTGCGTTTTCTGTCTTTAGGACATGCCCTGGCATGGTTATTCTTTAACTGTTAAGTGGCCTTGCAGTATCACCTCCTTGTGTGAGATGATCCAACTCATAATTGGTCCTTGCTCTCCAGGGTACCATCATTATTTCTAATCCCTCCATAAATTTTTCGTAGTATTTTTCATTCAAAATCTCTGAGTGGTTGTTCATCAGTGCTGGCTAGTACACATGCTTCTCATTCGTATGTAACCATCGGCCTAATCATAATTTTACAGTACATATAGTCACTTTGTACCGTTCGTTAACCATCCAGGATGTCAACAGCTCTTTACGTGTATGATGACACCTGTTACTACTTAAAATGCTGGCTTTTATTTCAGTCGACATGAAATTTCCTATATTTATATTAGCCCCTAGGTATTCCCAATCCTCTACATGCTGAAAATTAAAATCCTTATCCAGATTATTGTTCCCTGTACTGTGGAATTTCATATATTTAGTTTTGGATTCGTTAATTTCCATTCCCATATGCTGTGCAGCTTCTATCAATTCCACCACTACTCTCTCTAATGACATCCTTCGTCTACTAATAACTGCAACACCATCAACACATGCAGCCAACCGTGTGGTTCCTATACGTATGTGTCTAGATATAAGCAGTTTTCGTATAGTTGCTTCTAAGGTCCGCCCCGGTAGCTGAGTGGTCAGCGTGACAGACTGTCAATCCTAAGAGCCCGGGTTCGATTCCCGGCTGGGTCGGAAATTTTCTCCGCTCAGGGACTGGGTGTTGTGTTGTCCTAATCATCATCATTTCATCCCCATCGACGCGCAGGTCGCCGAAGTGGCGTCAAATTGAAAGACCTGCACCAGGCGAACGGTCTATCCGACGGGAGGCCCTAGCCACACGACATTTCCATTTCCAGGTCAAATTGTAAAGCAGTGTGGAAAGAGCATCAGCTTGCCTGACTCATTTACTAGTACTGAAACGGTCGGTTGATTTCCCATTCACTCCCATCATTTCCTAGTAACCCACCAAGGTTACCTTAACAACTGAAATACATTTAGATGGTATACCAGGCAGTTGTATATCTTCTAACATCTCTTCCTTATTTAGACTATTGAAGGCTTCCTTGAAGTCCACGTAGGTATTGTTGAGTTCTATATTATACCCAAATGCTTTTCATGTATTTGTTTCACTATAAACATTTGGTGCATAGCGGATCTTTTAAACTTAAAGTCATTATCGCCCAGTATATCTTCCACATATGGGGCTAATCTTCTGTAGAGAATTCCGGATAAAATCTAATACGCCACATTCAACAGACTTATCCCTCTGTAGTTAGAGCAACATGCCTCGTCACTTTTCTTATGTATTGGCTGGATTACACCTATAGTCCATTCTTCTGGAATTTTCTTTAGATTCCAGATTAAAAAGATAAGTTTGTGTATCCGTTTCTATAAAGTAATGCGACATGTCTTTAACAGTTCGGTAATTATTCCTATATCTTCTGGAGATCTGTGATTTTCTTGACAAATCACAACCTTCTGTAGTTATGCTAGAATAGGCTTTTCTATTTTTTTTTCATCTGTGTGATATATACACTCCTGGAAATGGAAAAAAGAACACACTGACACCGGTGTGTCAGACCCACCATACTTGCTCCGGACACTGCGAGAGGGCTGTACAAGCAATGATCACACGCACGGCACAGCCGACACACCAGGAACCGCGGTGTTGGCCGTCGAATGGCGCTAGCTGCGCAGCATTTGTGCACCGCCGCCGGCAGTGTCAGCCAGTTTGCCGTGGCATACGGAGCTCCATCGCAGTCTTTAACACTGGTAGCATGCCGCGACAGCGTGGACGTGAACCGTATGTGCAGTTGACGGACTTTGAGCGAGGGCGTATAGTGGGCATGCGTGAGGCCGGGTGGACGTACCGCCGAATTGCTCAACACGTGGGGCGTGAGGTCTCCACAGTACATCGATGTTGTCGCCAGTGGTCGGCGGAAGGTGCACGTGCCCGTCGACCTGGGACCGGACCGCAGCGACGCACGGATGCACGCCAAGACCGTAGGATCCTACGCAGTGCCGTAGGGGACCGCACCGCCACTTCCCAGCAAATTAGGGACACTGTTGCTCCTGGGGTATCGGCGAGGACCATTCGCAACCGTCTCCATGAAGCTGGGCTACGGTCCCGCACACCGTTAGGCCGTCTTCCGCTCACGCCCCAACATCGTGCAGCCCGCCTCCAGTGGTGTCGCGACAGGCGTGAATGGAGGGACGAATGGAGACGTGTCGTCTTCAGCGATGAGAGTCGCTTCTGCCTTGGTGCCAATGATGGTCGTATGCGTGTTTGGCGCCGTGCAGGTGAGCGCCACAATCAGGACTGCATACGACCGAGGCACACAGGGCCAACACCCGGCATCATGGTGTGGGGAGCGATCTCCTGCACTGGCCGTACACCACTGGTGATCGTCGAGGGGACACTGAATAGTGCACGGTACATCCAAACCGTCATCGAACCCATCGTTCTACCATTCCTAGACCGGCAAGGGAACTTGCTGTTCCATCAGGACAATGCACGTCCGCATGTATCCCGTGCCACCCAACGTGCTCTAGAAGGTGTAAGTCAACTACCCTGGCCAGCAAGATCTCCGGATCTGTCCCCCATTGAGCATGTTTGGGACTGGATGAAGCGTCGTCTCACGCGGTCTGCACGTCCAGCACGAACGCTGGTCCAACTGAGGCGCCAGGTGGAAATGGCATGGCAAGCCGTTCCACAGGACTAC
Source organism: Schistocerca cancellata (assembly GCF_023864275.1). Classification (NCBI taxonomy): domain Eukaryota; kingdom Metazoa; phylum Arthropoda; class Insecta; order Orthoptera; family Acrididae; genus Schistocerca; species Schistocerca cancellata. The sequence continues at coordinate 1,283,528,619 of NC_064626.1, read as the reverse complement.
ATCCAGCATCTCTACGATCGTCCCCATGGGAGAATAGCAGCCTGCATTGCTGCGAAAGGTGGATATACACTGTACTAGTGCCGACATTGTGCATGCTCTGTTGCCTGTGTCTATGTGCCTGTGGTTCTGTCAGTGTGATCATGTGATGTATCTGACCCCAGGAATGTGTCAATAAAGTTTCCCCTTCCTGGGACAATGAATTCACGGTGTTCTTATTTCAATTTCCAGGAGTGTACGTTGGTTCCTACTCGTGCGATCACCTTCCAGTTTTCCTTTAAAACATTCTCTCCATATGTTCATCACTTTCCACTTTCTGTCAGTAGGTTTCTGTTTATATCCTTGCAGCATGTTATTTTAGGTCTATAGCCTTCTGTTCATTCGCATAACTTCTTATAAAACTTCCTATTCCCATTCCTGTTGTGATGCTTTTTGCTGTCTTCTATCTTTCTTTTTAAGGCTTCTCTTTTCTTTCTCCCTCATATTCTCGACACTTCTGTCCTCTTTTCGTTATACATAAGTTGTAGCGTACTGGGTAGCACGAGCGCAGTTTTGATATCAAATTGATACGCAAATTAATTAAATTGATCAATTAAATACCCCCTGACAACCCTCACCCCCATCCCCGGATACGTCATGTGTTTTCGTCAGCCTGCACATGGGCCCCAGCCCCATACCTCTCTCCTCCCCTAATCCTCCGACACCTGATCCATTAGCGCGAATTTCGAAATTTGGCGGGAACTTCGAATTATGCTGGGAATTTCGAATTTTTTGTTGGACTTTCTTCGTTCCAGGTCTGTGCTGACATGCCACACCACCCGCACTCGGGAATTTGCGGGAAATTAAAAATGGCAGTGCCCTTTCCAGGATCTGAACACCAGTTCTGGATGGAATGCCCAAGTGCACCCCCTTAACACAATTATACCATCAAAGGCGCTTGGAATTGGTGGGAAATTGAAAATAGCGGTGCCCTTTCTGTGATTCGAACCCTAGTCCTTCTGGACAGACAGCCAAAGTGCACCCCCGAACACACGAAGCGGCCCAGATGCAGGAGAGAAAGGTTAGGTTAGTGTATTTATTTTTGTTGGGAAACTGAAGTAAAGACAGGTCTTAATTATGTAATTAAGCAAACAGATCAGTCCTAATTACACCACTATATGCATAGCACTACACAAGGTCTGCTAAAATTGCAATCAGCGAAAAAAATTGACGATGGCATACAACTGGTGTTATCCTGATGGGAAAAAATTTCAAAATCCCTTACGAAACTTGTGGCAGACAAGCTCAAACTCTACCCTCCAACCACAAACTGGAGGGAAAAAGACTGGCGTGTAAGGCACTATCTTCATTCTTTTTGGTGGGAAATTCAAGGGTTGGAACTTAAATTGTGGCAACTATTTATTCACAACCGATACAAAAGGGTTACATATTTGCACCTGTTACTGTCCTTCAAAGTGCCGGCCGAAGTGGCCGAGCGGTTCTAGGCGCTACAGTCTGGAACCGCGCGACCGCTACGGTCGCAGGTTCGAATCCTGCCTCGGGCTTGGATGTGTGTCATGTCCTTAGTTAGGTTTAAGTAGTTCTAAGTTCTAGGGGACTGATGACCACAGAAGTTAAGACCCATAGTGCTCAGAGCCATTTTTTTTGCCCTTCAAAGTAGTCACCAGCGTTGTGTAGAACCCGTTGCCAGCGATGTGGAAGGCTTAGTATACCGTTAGCAGAGCCAGTTCTGTTGATGGTGCGAATGGAGCGGCCTACTGCCTGTCGAATCTTTGGAACAGTTCTGAAGCGAATGCCACGAAGTGGTTCCTTTACCTTTGGAATCAAATCAAAGTCACAAATATTAAGTCCGGGGAGTGTGGTGGATGGTACAGTACTTCCCAGTCCCATCGACCGAGCAGAGCAGCCACAGCTTGCGCTGTATGCGCCCGCGCATTGTCGTGCAAATTGATGGGTGGGTTGCGCAGAAAGTGTCGCCGCTTCTTTCGCAAAGCTGGTCGCAGGTGATGCTCCAAAAACGAACAGAAGTACTGTACACTGACAGTCTGCCGTGGAGGTACGTAATGCATTAGGATAACACCATCACAGTCGTACACGAGAATCACCATAACTTTCACCATACAGCGGCTCTGACGCACTTTCGGCTTTCGCGGCGACCCATAATGACGCCATTCGTTGGACTAGCGTTTTAGTTTTGGCTTCCTGGCATTCGCTTCATAGCTGTTCCAGAGATTCGACAGGCAGTATACCGCTCCATTCGAACCATCAACAAAACAGGCTCTGCTAACGGTATCCTAAGCCTTCCACATCGCTGGCGACGGGTTCTAGGCAACGCTGGTGACTACTGCTAAGGGCAGTATAAGGTGCAAACATGTAACTCTTTTGTAGCGGTTGTGAATAAATAGTTGCCACTATTTAAGTTCCAACCCTTGTATATTTAACTGGCGAAATGCTGGTGTTTAGTAAGTGTATTGCCTGTAAGCATACAGCTGAGGACAGTATCTATCGCTGTTTTTCGTCAAAGTTCACTACAAACACCTGCTCGACAATTACCCTGCTGCCCAGGTAATCAAAGCCAATACACGCTACCACAACTGATGGAAAAGTGCATCACTGTTTTAATTACACTTCGAATTTGTCATGAAAGAAACAGCACTCGTAATGAACGGGTCATAATGCAACACATGTTCTAGGAAAAATCATTGTTGTTGCCGGCCGGAGTGGTCGAGCGGTTCTAGGCGCTTCAGTCTGGAACCGCGCGACCGCTACGGTCGCAGGTTCAAATCCTGCATCGGGCATGGATGTGTGTGATGTCCTTAGGATAGTTAGGTTTAATTAGTTCTAAGTTCTAGGCGACTGATGACTTCAGAAGTTAAGTCGCATAGTGCTCAGAGCCATTTTTGAAAATCATTGTCCCAAAAGACTGCAGATGGGGCAGTAGCTGAACGTGTGTTTTCCTCAATTGGCGCTCAGAAACTAACCAACTTGGAGGTAGTCTTACCGCCTTCCACCCCTGATCCCTGCTTCTCTCTCTCCCTGTCCTCACAATAGGTGGGGATATAGGGCAGTGCTATCTTGCCATTGGTAGTCCACAAAGAGATCCTTCTGATGCCTCTGATATACTGTCTCCATTGCTCAGAAATGAGTCGTAGATAGACAAAAGGTGAGAAGCGAATGTTTCCTGCAACGTGTAAAACGTATTTCTTGGAAAGATTGGACCCCTCTGGAACAGCAACGAAATTCAGAAGACTGCTCCAGATCGCTTTCTTACGTAGGCAGCTGCTGCCATCGAGCCCTGCTTTGCGGTCTACCGCCCTTCCGGTGTGGCGAGAGTTCGCCGTGGTCACTGACCGCCTTGAGGCGATGGTCCTCCGCCAACACAGACGCACGTATAGTCAACTAAACGACAGGAGATAAATGAACGGTTGCACCAAGTGCAGCTTGTCTGTGTGAAATATATCAACACAACTCCTCCCCATATGCCACCCTCCTGTTCGTGGGGCGCAGCTGCGTCAGCGACCACATACAGACTAGGCACGTCCCCAATAACTCCAATAGGCCTGTCGTCGTTCGACAGAGAACTGTTGTGTTGGCAGAAGAGCCAACACCGTGTTACTATTGGCGGGCGAAATGTACGCGTTTTAGCTCACGCAGGCTGGCGTGAGGAGGGAAGAACTATTCTGACTGAGGCCTGGAACATGACAAGGAATGAGAATTCAGGAAGGGGACGTAATTAGTTTGATACTTCACTTTAATCCATTAATGATGAACGTCGCTCTTGACGGTACATGATTCACAATATTATCTGTTCAAAATACATTCTTGAAGACTATGGCGCCTTGCTAGGTCGTAGCAAATGACGTAGCTGAAGGCTATGCTAAACTGTCGTCTCGGCAAATGAGAGCGTATGTAGACAGTGAACAATCGCTAGCAAAGTCGGCTGTACAACTGGGGCGAGTGCTAGGGAGTCTCTCTAGACTAGACCTGCCGTGTGGCGGCGCTCGATCTGCAATCATTGATAGTGGCGACACGCGGGTCCGACGTATACTAACGGACCGCGGCCGATTTAAAGGCTACCACCTAGCAAGTGTGGTGTCTGGCGGCGACACCACAAGAACACTTTTATTTTAAGTCAACACAACTCTTATAATCAAGCATATTTTAAAAAGGAAAACACAATCGCGACGAGAATAAATGTCCTCCTTCTACGAAAATAGAGGCAGTCCGCTTTCTTTTAGTTTATGGGCAAAATAGGTATTGTTTTTAAGGTCGGCTGCAGGATACAACTCGCATCCTATTATTTTGCGACAACCAACGGAGGTGCACCACCACTGATTACGAACGATCAGAGACCTATACACCGCCTAAACACGTCCAACCTGCGTAAAATTGGGAAAAAGTCCACTATTCTGCTGCGAAAATTACCGATCACCGCAGAACGTCCTCGTTTCTTCAAAACCGTCATCAGAGTAAAGGAAAAGCGAGAATTTTAACTGCGAAGAAAAAAAAAAGTATGTTAACCAATTTCTTTCCGTAGTTTTCGTGTTTGCAGCCGGATCTCACCAACATTCTGCCACGATATTTCGGCCCAGAAACGTCCGGCCATCCTCAGGTTAGTAGACGAAATACTGGAGAGGCCTGTTCTTTTTCTCTCTCTTCATTGTAATTTCATTCCCCTGCCCAAGTGGGGCTGGCAGTGGCACAGTCCTCCGCTCTTCAGCCACAAGGGTGACTACACAAAAAGGGGGGATAAAAATGAGGACAAAATAAAAGAACACAGTAAATGGAGATGATGGGAGATAAAGTATACACTAAGATGAGGACATGCACTGGGGTATAGGTAAGAAGCCGACATAAAGTTACAAGAACACAGCTGGCAAATCGAAGTGCACTTAAAAAAACACTGGAGGCAAACACAAGTTAAAGGTCGGCCACAGGGTAAATCACACAGAGCATGTAACCTCCCCCTCACTTATCGACCTTAATGACAGTGAAAAATTGAACCGCGTGTACCTAATGGAAATTTGGGAAAAGCAATCGTCACCGAAGTTAATTTGTCGGTAAAGAGGGAGGAAAGGGTTACATCTAAATGAAAGGAAAAATGCTAATGAAACTGATGGAAATTAATTTTGAAAAGGGGTTAAGTTAATAAAGAAAGTAAATGTGCGGCCGTTACGTTAACAATTAACTAGCGGTAATTAGATATTTGAGATTTGGGGGAAATTACGGTCGCCAGTCCTAAGGACAATTACTATAGTAACTGAAAAAGAAAGGTTATTACACATATAATTAGCACTAGAAGCGTGGCAACTGAAGGTTGACACGTGTAGTGTGAAAACTGAAAGTTTGTCAGAAGTAATAAATTTCGCTACACTCTGACTTAATTTAGCAAAAGAATTATTAAAGCCGGAAAATCGAAAGTTAATTTAGTGACTGAAGTTAATAGTGAGCTTTCTTTCTTAAGCACATCGAAATTCAGTAAAATACGGTTAGTCTTGGACTACCTCAACAATCATTTCAAAAGCTACTTGAATCTACGCAATTTAGAAAATAAGAGATTTAACTTTGAACTTGAATTAAATGATTCTGAACAATTAACAATAGTAAAATTTAGTACGTACCAAGCTGAGCTGCAGTCACAGGTAAGCTAAAATATGGTAACAAAACTCGCACTCTTAATTTGTGCTTGTGTAATCTAAGTATTGTAGCCAGCTATGAATACTTTAACTGAACTTTGAAATTGAAGTAGTGAATTGGAATGATGCTGGCGTTTGAATTTCAACGACACTCGGGTTCATTCCGGAAAAGGTAGGGACCCTGCTTGGCAATGCAATTGGGACAATGAGCAACAAAGGTTCATGCTAAGTTGCTGTAATTTTGTGATTTGAACAGTTTTAAAAGCTGAGGTCTGCCATACAGTTCTAAAACTTTATGTGCGTCCAGTCTTCCTTGTCGGTTGATTGAAGGTTTGAAGCCGTCGATCGAGGAGGTGGCGACAGTCACTCATTGTCGGCCGTTGCTGTTGCAGAAGCTGGATGTTGGCGCGCCTTCTTCTCGACACGGTCACCAGACGAAACGGGCTCTTGATGTGCGCTAGCTAATGTTTCCCGTCCGCGACACCATGTCAGAAACTATCATCGCAAGTCGAGCGCAATTACATGCTGCCAAACCCCGAAAGCGCGGCAACTCGCGGGAACTTTACACAACACTCCTGCTCCACTCGCTACTCCCGCCAGACCCTCCCTCTCTGCTCTGCCCGCGCTCCACGCGACAGAGTTAACACTACCAAAGATCCTACACACTTTGGTTCTTCACACGACCTATCGATGTAATCGTTCGATAGCAGTTTTCCCTAGGCAAGACCCAGCGTAAAAATACAAATAATATTTACGAAATAAACCAATTATACATCGACATAAATGCATAAATATATATATATATACAAATAGTAAAACAATTACAATATACGAAGACACAGAAATATTCAGGTAACAAAAATAAGGAAAACAAATTTATAGTACAATAAATGGAAGACCGAGCGAGGTGGCGCAGTGGCTAGCACACTGGACTCGCATTCGGGAGGACGACGGTTCAATCCCGCGTCCGGCCATGCTGATTTAGGTTTTCCGTGATTTCCCTAAATCGCTCCAGGCAAATGCCGGGATGGTTCCTTTGAAAGGACACGGCCGACTTTCTTCCCCGACCTTCCCTAATCCGATGAGACTGATGACCTCGCTGTCTGGTCTCCTCCCCTAAAAAAAAAACAACAACAACAAAAACAAAACAACAAATAAATGGAAATAGGAGGATATGCATTTCCGGCGTTACAAGCACGACACTTAAAAAACCACTGGAAACGACGGAACACTCATAAAGAATAAAAAACCGATGGTAGGGACGTGCCGAGGGGAAGAGACCTGATGCACTCATGGTATTTACAGCGAATTCCGCGCTTGCGAATCGTATTGACGGTGTCACCTTCTAACGCATGCGCCGTAAACCGCCAGTACGATTAGCATGATGGGAATTCGCTGTAAATACCATGAGTGCATCAGGTCTCTTATGTACTTCGTCTACTCACCTGAGGATGGCCTGACGTCTCTGGGCCGAAATATCGTGGCAGAATGTTGATGGGATCCGGCTGCGAAACCGAATTACTGGAAGAAGAAAACGTCAGGAAAATTCCATAAGTCTCTCTTTCTTTCAGCTTTATGGACAAATTACACGACCTGAGGGCGTCCCTCGCGTTCAGATAAATGTCTGTAAATAAACTGTCATGCACGTGTGCATTACAGACATTTCAGACACGTGAAATAACGCTAGCGAATAGAATCTTACACGCCATTAGCTCACATGTCGGAAAAAAACACGATCATTTTCACACTCGACAAAAACTTGATCTAATTCAAGAGCATGTGCTGTTTTGTATACTATGGCAAGTCCCGTTTTACCAATGCAATGCTATATCACACTGGCATTTACGAAACAAATGGTGAGAGCATCTCTTGTAATAGAACCTCCTACAAGATTTTACCGTATCTCATCTGCATGCTTACATTTGACATTTTTGCTCCGTAACTCCCTCTACCAACGTGGCTGTAAACCTTCTGTCATATAGTACATTCTTATTTTCTAGTTTTGTAAGCAATTTGATCATCACTGCCTGTTTCACCCAATCTACTCACATGCCAGGAAAAACGAACACTATCATTTCTAGGTTTCACGCTGAGCTATAAATCAAGTGGTGTCTACTTTATAATTAGAGGTTATGAAGTATGAAACAGAACAGGATTTGTGGTAACACCTATCCTTAAAACGCGCAATTGCGAAGATAAAGTAAAACACTCATGATTCCACGAGAATAGATGCATCCGATTTCTGTTAGTTTTATGAAAAAACTCTGTGTAGTTTCTGTCCAGTCTTTGACCAGTTGGTCCATTCTTTGTAACAGAACCTCCTATAAGATTTTACAGCATCCCTCTCTTCCCATACTCGAAAAAACAAACACCGTCTGTGTGTTGACATCGAGCATATTACATACACACATTGGAGCACGTGGACACTGCTCGGAGCCTTGTACAGATCTGCATAAAGTTTTGTCGACTGTACTGGAGGAAGATCATATCCAGCAGACTATCAATCACAATAGAAGGTTCCTGTATTTGTCCTTGATATAGGTACGAAAAATGGGTCGCTATGCTGTCAATTGCCTAGTTTCAACTACTTTTCGAAGTCATCCAATCACCAACATCCACATCTCAAATACATGTACACACACCATTGTATACAGGGTGGTCCATTGATCGTGACCGGGCCAAACATCTCACGAAATAAGCGTCAAACGAAAAAACTACAAAGAACAAAACTTGTCTATCTTGAAGGGGGAAACCAGATGGCGCTATCGTTGGCCCGCTAGATGGCACTGCCATAGGTCAAACGGATATCAACTGCGTTTTTTTAAATAGGAACCCCCATTTTTTATTACATATTCGTGTTGTACGTAAAGAAATATGAATGTTTTAGTTGGACCACTGTTTTCGCTTTGTGACAGATGGCGCTGTAATAGACACAAACGTTTAACTACGTGGTATCACGTAACATTCCGCCAGTGCGGACGGTATTTGCTTCGTGATACGTCACCCGTGTCAAAATGGACCGTTTACCAATTGCAGAAAAGGTCGATATCGTGTTGATGAGTGGCTATTGTGATCAAAATGCCCAACGGGCGTGTGCTATGTATGTTGCTCGGTATCCTGGACGACATCATCCAAGTATCCGGCCCGTTCGCCGGATGGTTACATTATTTAAGGAAACGACCTGCAACAAATGATGATGCCCAAATAGGTGTTTTAGCTGCTGTCGCGGCTAATCCGTACATCAGTAGCAGACAAACTACTAGATAATTGGGAATCTCAAATACGTCGGTGTTGAGAATGCTACATCAACATCGATTGGACCCGCACAATATTTCTATGCACCAGGAATTGCGCGGCGACGACTTTGAACGTCGTGTACTGTTCTGCCACTGGGCATAAGAGAAATTATGGGACGATGATAGATTTTTTGCACGCGTTCTATTTAGCGACGAAGCGTCATTCACAAACAGCGGTAACGTAAACCGGCATAATATGCACTATTGGGCAGCGGAAAATCCACGATGGTTGCGACAAGTGGAACAGCGACCTAGGTGGGTTAATGTATGGTGCGGCATCATGGGAGGAAGGATAATTGGCCCCCATTATATCGATGGCAATCTAAATTGTGCAATGTGTGCTGATTTCCTACGTAATGTTCTACCGATGTTACTACAAGATGTTTCACTGCATGACAGAATGGCGATGTACTTCCAACATCATGGATGTCCGGCACATAGCTCGCGTGCGGTTGAAGCGGTATTGAACAGCATATTTCATGACAGGTGGATTGGTCGTCGAAGCACCATACTATGGTCCGCGCGTTCACCGGATCTGACGTCCCCGGATTTCTTTCTGTGGGGAAAGTTGAAGGATATGTGATACCGTGATCCACCGACAACGCCTGACAACGTGCGTCAGCGCGTTGTCGATGCATGTGCGAACATTACGGAAGGTGAACTTCTCGCTGTTGAGAGAAATGTCGTTACACGTATTGCCAAACGCGATGAGGTTGACGGATATCATTTTGAGCATTTATTGCATTAATGTGGTATATACAGGTAATCACGCTGTAACAGCATGCTTGTTCAGAAATGATAAGTTCACAAAGGTACATGCATCACATTGGAACAACCGAAATAAAATGTTCAAACGTACCTACGTTCTGTATTTTAGTTTAAAAAACCTACCTGTTACCAAATGTTCGTCTAAAATTGTGAGCCATATACCTGTGGCTATTACAGAGCCATCTACCACAAAGCGAAAAAAGTGGTCCAACTAAAACATTCATGTTTCTTTACGTACTACACGAAAAATGGGGCTTCCTATTTAAAAAATCCGTTTGACCTATGGCAGCGCCATCTAGCTGGCCAACCATAGCGCCATCTGGTTTCCCCCTTCAAGCTAGACGAGTTTAGATCATTATAGTTTTTTTGTTTGATGCTTATTTCGTGAGATATATGGCCCGGTTACTGACAATGGACCACCCTGTATAGGAAATGTCTTAGGATTTTTGGTAGGTTAGCGATTAATACAGGTAAATATTCTTGTACAAAATCTTTATTAACTTTTGCTGATACGCTTACGACACAGAAAATAACTCTTTCCTTATTTTTGTTACGTGTAGTTTTAAGAATGTCCAAGTTAACTTTTAACTTATAACTTAAATCCACATCTGAATCCTGTTTCTTTCTCCAACCAGTAATTTCACAAATACAGAGAAGGTATATTCTCGAATTCTGCCCCTCACGATTATTATCCTATTGTTGGGGTAGTACCAATGCATTATCTGGAATGTAAAGTACAGCGGAGTACTTGGACGAGTTTTTGGGTGTAACAGCGCAATAGCTGTACAGACTAGTGTACCGCAGTATCCGATCATGATAGTGGGATTGTGCGGTGCGGGATAGTGTAATAGCTGGCTGTTGTGGCCCAGCGGTTCTAGGCGCTACAGTCTGGAACCGCGCGACCGCTACGGTCACAGGTTCGAATCCTGCCTCGGGCATGGATGTCTGTGATGTCCTTAGGTTTAAGTAGTTCTAAGTTCTAGGGGCTGATGACCTCAGATGTTATGTCCCATAGTGCTCAGAGCCATTTGAACTATTTTGATAGTGTAATACTCGGGAGGGGCACTCGCCCTCCCTCCCAAGGACACCTTGCACACAAAATAGCGCAATTCGGCTAGGAGTTTACAACTGGATCGCAAGTACAATCAGATTTAGAATGTATGACCAGAAGATCAAGTGCAGCCATCGCGGATCTTTAAAAAGGAGGCATGAGAGCCGCTACCTATTTTTACTTCAGTTTTCCAACAAAAATAAATAAAGTACACTAACCTAACCTTCATCTCCTGCAACTGTGCAGTTTCGTGTGTTGGGGGGTGCACTTTGGTTTTCTGTTCAGAAGGATCAGGGTTCGAATCGCAAAAAGGGCACCCCCATTTTTAATTTCCCTCCAATTACAAGCACCTTTGGTGATATAATTGTGTTAGGGGGAGTACGTCCAGGTGGAGCGGTGTTCGAGTCCCAGAAAGGGCACCGCAATTTTTAATTTCCCTCCAATTTCCGAGAGGGAGCTGGAGTGTGGCGTCAGCATAGCACTATGACAAAGAAATTCCACCAAAATCCGAATTCCCACCAAAATTCGAAGTTTCCATCTAAATTCGATATTACCGCCCAGATTCGAAATTCCCGGCACGTGCAGGCTGACGAAAACACATGAAGTCATTTGGGGTGGGGGTGATGGTGGTCGGGGGGGGGGGGGGGGGGGGTAATTAATTGCCGGCACATTTAGGCTGACGAAAACACATAAGTCATCTGGGTTGGGGGTAATTAATTGATCAATTTAATTAATTTGCATATCAATTCCATATCAATATTACACTCATTCCTCCAGCGCCCTACTACTTACATTGGCTAATTAATATGACTGTGAGACAGCAACTGTGTGGTTCTGAAGAGATTGATAAATCAGCCAAACAGTTGCAAATAAAGGTTTATCATCCCTTGACCATGGTTTCGATATTTGCAAAAATAAGTTCTTCAGAAGTATTGGCCCTAAAAATGTATATACCAGTTACAAAATAATTATTACAAATATAATAAAATATTAATAGAAAAATACTTGTGAAGTAAATGTACTCACTTAGTACATCACATGATGGCACAATAGATAAGATGCAGCTGAGTGGCTCTTGTCATAAACGAAATTGATGAAACAAGGATTAATGAAAACCATGGCTTTAGATAGAGCCAGATTACATATATCGTACTTCAGAATGATTACCCATTAATAAATACCCACAGGTGTCAACATATAAATGTAATACGCGTCAGAGGATAAAATATTAGCGTAAGTTATATGTACCTTTTGCCAGATACTAAGCCCAACTGCTAAAAATATACAGGCTGAAGCGACCGGGTAAAATTGGGCTACAGAGGGCGCTAAAACACATGTGCGTAAGAAGTGCGCCTCGGTTGTGTTGAACAACAGCATTTTATAATAAAGTAAGTATGAAATTTCCTCTACAACGCTAATAAATTTACAGGTGTACATAATGTATAAAATTATTAATACATTTGCTGACAGATCAATATTGTACATAAATTCAGCGTGCAGAAGGTAGAGTTCTGTTTACAAAAAAACACTGTTACAAATGTATGGGGAAAGAAGAGCAAATATAAGCTAAAATAACCTCACTAATAGGAAAAAAATTCCCCTTCACACTACCGAATCTTAAGCGATAAGAAAAATGGGAAAGCAACATAAATGCGCGAAAGCACTGCGTCTTATTAGTGTTAAGTAGCATATTTTACATGACAGCAATATGACAATTGCTTATAGAAGGCCACTAACAAATGCAACAGTTTTATAGGTTGTTGTTGTTGTTGTGGTCTTCAGTCCTGAGACTGGTTTGATGCAGCTCTCCATGCTACTCTATCCTGTGCAAGCTTCTTCATATCCCAGTACCTACTGCAACCTACATCCTTCTGAATCTGCTTAGTGTATTGATCTCTTGGTCTCCCTCTACGATTTTTACCCTCCACGCTGCCCTCCAATGCTAAATTTGTGATCCCTCGATGCCTCAGAACATGTCCTACCAACCGATCCCTTCTTCTAGTCAAGTTGTGCCACAAACTTCTCTTCTCCCCAATCCTATTCAATATTTCCTCATTAGTTATGTGATCTACCCATCTAATCTTCAGTTTTCTTCTGTAGCACCACATTTCGAAAGCTTCTATTCTCTTCTTGTCCAAACTAGTTATCGTCCATGTCTCACTTCCATACATGGCTACACTCCATACAAATACTTTCAGAAACGACTTCCTGACACCTAAATCTATATTCGATGTTAACAAATTTCTCTTCTTGAGAAACGCTTTCCTTGCCATTGCCAGTCTACATTTTATATCCTCTCTACTTCGACCATCCTCGGTTATTTTACTCCCTAAATAGCAAAACTCCTTTACTACTTTAAGTGTCTCATTTCCTAATCTAATTCCCTCAGCATCACCCGACTTAATTTGACTACATTCCATTACCCTCGTTTTGCTTTCATTGATGTTCATCTTATATCCTCCTTTCAAGACACTGTCCATTCCGTTCAACTGCTCTTGCAAGTCCTTTGCTGTCTCTGACAGAATTACAATGTCATCGGCGAACCTCAATGTTTTTACTTCTTCTCCATGAATTTTAATACCTACTCCGAATTTTTCTTTTGTTTCCTTTACTGCTTGCTCAATATACAGATTGAATAACATCGGGGAGAGGCTACAACCCTGTCTCACTCCTTTCCCAACCACTGCTTCCCTTTCATGCCCCTCGACTCTTATAACTGCCATCTGGTTTCTGTACAAATTGTAAATAGCCTTTCGCTCCCTGTATTTTACCCCTGCCACCTTCAGAATTTGAAAGAGAGTATTCCAGTCAACATTGTCAAAAGCTTTCTCTAAGTCTACAAATGCTAGAAACGTAGGTTTGCCTTTTCTTAATCTTTCTTCCAAGATAAGTCGTAAGGTCAGTATTGCCTCACGTGTTCCAACATTTCTACGGAATCCAAACTGATCTTCCCCGAGGTCGGCTTCTACCAGTTTTTCCATTCGTCTGTAAAGAATTCGCGTTAGTATTTTGCAGCTGTGACTTATTAAACTGATAGTTCGGTAACTTTCACATCTGTCAACACCTGCTTTCTTTGGGATTGGAATTATTATATTCTTCTTAAAGTCTGAGGGTATTTCGCCTGTCTCATACATCGTGCTCACCAGATGGTAGAGTTTTGTCATGACTGGCTCTCCTGAGGCCATCAGTAGTTCAAATGGAATGTTGTCTACTCCCGGGGCCTTGTTTTGACTCAGGTCTTTCAGTGCTCTGTCAAACTCTTCACGCAGTATCGTATCTCCCATTTCATCTTCATCTACATCCTCTTCCATTTCCATAATATTGTCCTCAAGTACATCGCCCTTGTATAAACCCTCTATATACTCCTTCCACCTTTCTGCTTTCCCTTCTTTGCTTAGAACTGGGTTGCCATCTGAGCTCTTGATATTAATACAAGTGGTTCTCTTCTCTCCAAAGGTCTCTTTAATTTTCCTGTAGGCAGTATCTGTCTTACCCCTAGTGTGACAAACCTCTGCATCCTTACATTTGTCCTCTAGCCATCCCTGCTTAGCCATTTTGCATTTCCTGTCGATTTCATTTTTGAGACATTTGTATTCCTTTTTGCCTGCTTCATTTACTGCATTTTTATATTTTCTCCTTTCATCAATTAAATTCAATATTTCTTCTGTTACCCAAGGATTTCTACTAGCCCTCGTCTTTTTACCTACTTGATCGTCTGCTGCCTTCACCACTCCATCCCTCAGAGCTACCCATTCTTCTTCTACTGTATTTCTTTCCCCCATTCCTGTCAATTGTTCCCTAATGCTCTCCCTGAAACTCTCTACAACCCCTGGTTCTTTCAGTTTATCCAAGTCCCATCTCCTTAAATTCCCACCTTTTTTAAGTTTCTTCAGTTTTAATCTGCAGTTCATAACCAATAGATTGTGGTCAGAATCTACATCTGCCCCAGGAAATGTCTTACAATTTAAAACCTGGTTCCTAAATCTCTGTCTTACCATTATATAATCTATCTGAAACCTGTCAGTATCTCCAGGCTTCTTCCATGTATACAGCCTCTTTTCATGATTCTTGAACCAAGTGTTAGCTATGATTAAGTTATGCTCTGTGCAAAATTCTACAAGGCGGCTTCCTCTTTCATTCCTTCCCCCCAATCCATATTCACCTACTATGTTTCCTTCTCTCCCTTTTCCTACTGACAAGTTCCAGTCACCCATCACTATTAAATTTTCGTCTCCCTTCGCTACTTGAATAATTTCTTTTATCTCGTCATACATTTCACCTATTTCTTCATCATCTGCAGAGCTAGTTGGCATATAAACTTGTACTACTGTAGTAGGCATGGGCTTTGTGTCTATCTTGGCCACAATAATGCGTTCACTATGCTGTTTGTAGTAGCTAACCCGCACTCCTATTTTTTTATTCATTATTAAACCTACTCCTGCATTACCCCTATTTGATTTTGTATTTATAACCCTGTAATCACCTGACCAAAAGTCTTGTTCCTCCTGCCACCGAACTTCACTAATTCCCACTATATCTAACTTTAACTTATCCATCTCCCTTTTTAAATTTTCTAACCTACCTGCCCGATTAAGTGATCTGACATTCCACGCTCAGATCCGTAGAACGCCAGTTTTCTTTCTACTGATAACGACGTCCTCTTGAGTAGTCCCCGCCCGGAGATCCGAATGGGGGACTATTTTATCTCCGGAATATTTTACCCAAGAGGACGCCATCATCATTTAATCATACAGTAGAGCTGCATGTCCTCGGGAAAAATTACGGCTGTAGTTTCCCCTTGCTTTCAGCCGTTCGCAGTACCAGCACAGCAAGGCCGTTTTGGTTAATGTTACAAGGCCAGATCAGTCAATCATCCAGACTGTTGCCCCTGCAACTACTGAAAAGGCTGCTGCCCCTCCTCAGGAACCACATGTTTGTCTGGCCTCTCCACAGATACCCCTCCGTTGTGGTTGCACCTACGGTACGGCCATCTGTATCGCTGAGGCACGCAAGCCTCCCCACCAACGGCAAGGTCCATGGTTCATGGGGGGAGGGTTTTATAGGTATACATTAAATATAAAATCTGTAATAAATTTTTGTAGCACAGTGATATTGCTCGTAGCTTTAGTGTGCAGAAGATAACAGATAACGATGTTTACTTCTGTTACCAAAAAGGTGGAGGACATAATAAATGGATAAAGTTACATCGCAACATAAAAAGAGAATATTCTGTTAAACTGTACACATACCGTTTTTTGGAATATCAGCTGTATGAACATGTATTGATAAGGCCACGAAAAATGAAACCCAGCGATATGAAATTTCAGGAGCTCAATAGCAGAAAAATATATATTTTGAGGAAAACGACATGTTCAGCGACATTGGCGGAGGTCGTGTATACGTATTATGTGACCGTGAGCAGCGGTTGAAATCCACAAGGAAGTGCTCCGTCTCGAGTTTCAACTGATCGTTCAAAATGTTATCGTCTCCCTTAGTAAGATGTTTATAAATTTCAATTTCTTCTGATAAATCCAATTTCCAGCCTTTTATTTCCTTATGTAAAACTACGGTTGCCCCTAATTCCCTCGCCGAATGGTCTGAAATAAGTAAATGTTCAGCAAATGAAGAACTATGCGCATTTCCCCATTTCTCACCCAACAGCTGCTCCTTATATCTGGCTTTAATTGCTCTGCCAGGCTGCTCTGTATAATAGGCAGGGCAATTTTTACAGACGATTTTATAGACGCCTGAATTTGTGAAAGGATCTTGTTCAGTTTTCAATGTATGTACTAAATTTTTCCTCAAACTATTGTTCGTAGAGAACGTAACTTTACAAGCGTATTTTCTAGTCAGAAGACGGCTAATCCTAGAGGACACATTAGCTACAAGTGGAATCGAAATGAACTTGCCGTTTCTCTCTTCGTTATTCTACAGTTTGTCACCTAGTGCTGAAAATTTTTTGTTTTCCCTTTTGTTGCTAGGTATCTGGTCGACTACGTCTTGTTTATGACCATTATTGCTAGAAATAGTCTTAGCCAAATTAATTTTTTTCTGAAAATTCTATGGGGAAAGTGGTGTTGTTAAGGCACGATTTATTGCTGAAGTTATGAGCCCGAGGGTGGGAAGAATCTGATGGAATAATACTATCAGAGTACGTTGTCTAACGATGAATATCGAAAGAGACATCGCCATTCTGTATGCGTAATTTCAGATCAAGGGAATTTAGGTCAGCGTTCTCATTTTGAGAATCTAATTGTTGGTCGGTTCCATCAAGTCGTCTGCATACCGCGCGTAAAACCGTATTTTACTCACTAGTTCTGACCTGGTTTTGAAGAAGCCATCTTCAGGGGAGTTATAAAACTGTCAGCGAGGATGCCAGCCAGCTAAGGGGCTGCCCATCGCAAGGCCAAAGGATTGAACATACAATTTACCGTTAAAAGTGAAATAGTTGTATTTGAGCACTACCTTTAACAAACTCATTAGTTCTGTACTTTCCCTCTCAGTTAACTTTTTATCCAGTAGTTGGTTTATTTCAACAATTTCAAGTGTCACGTCAATCGGGACGTTCGTGTACAGGCTTGTAATATCAAATGATAACTACCTAGTATTACGAGTGCATTTGAACATTTTCATTTTGCTAATCAGATCTTGCCTTTTTCAACAGAAAAATTGCAGTCAAAAGCAAAAACTTCCTTGAGTTTTCTGTGTAAATGATTAATTCTCGTATTTTTGGAGACATTTTAGTCTACATCTACATCTACATCTACATCCATACTCCGCAAGCCACCTGACGGTGTGTGACGGAGGGTACCTTCAGTACCTCTATCGGTTCTCCCTTCTATTCCAGTCTCGTATTGTTCGTGGAAAGAAGGATATTTGGTATGCCTCTGTGTGGGCTCTTATCTCTCTGATTTTATCCTCATGGTCTCTTCGCGAGATATACGTAGGAGCGAGCAATATTGGTCTCTTCGCGAGATATACGTAGGAGGGAGCAATATACTGCTTGACTCTTCGGTGAAGGTATGTTCTCGAAACTTAGACAAAAGCCCGTACCGAGCTACTGAGCGTCTCTCCTGCAGAGTCTTCCACTGGAGTTTATCTATCATCTCCGTAACGCTTTCGCGATTACTAAATGATCCTGTAACTAAGCGCGCTGCTCTCTGTTGGATCTTCTCTATGTCTTGTATCAACCCTATCTGGTACGGATCCCACACTGCTGAGCAGTATTCAAGCAGTGGGCGAACAAGCGTACTGTAACCTACTTCCTTTGTTTTCGGATTGCATTTCCTTAGGATTCTTCCAATGAATCTCAGTCTGGCATCTACTTTACCGACGATCAACATTATATGATCATTTCATTTTAAATCACTCCTAATGCGTACTCCCAGATAATTTATGGTATTAACTGCTTCCAGTTGCTGACCTGCTATTTTGTAGCTAAATGATAAAGGATCTATCTTTCTGTGTATTCGCAGCACATTACACTTGTCTACATTGAGATTCAATTGCCATTCCCTGCACCATGCGTCAATTCGCTGCAGATCCTCCTGCATTTCAGTACAATTTTCCATTGTTACAACCTCTCGATACACCACAGCATCATCCGCAAAAAGCCTCAGTGAACTTCCGATGTCATCCACCAGGTCATTTATGTATATTGTGAAGAGCAACGGTCCTATGACACTCCCCTGCGGCACACCTGAAATCACTCTTACTTCGGAAGACTTCTCTCCATTGAGAATAACATGCTGTGTCCTGTTATCTAGGAACTCCTCAATCCAATCACACAATTGGTCTGATAGTCCATATGCTCTTACTTTGTTCATTAAACGACTGTGGGGAACTGTATCGAACGCCTTGCGGAAGTCAAGAAACACGGCATCTACCTGTGAACCCGTGTCTATGGCCCTCTGAGTCTCGTGGACGAATAGCGCGAGCTGGGTTTCACATGACCGTCTTTTTCGAAACCCATGCTGATTCCTACAGAGCAGATTTCTAGTCTCCAGGAAAGTCATTATACTCGAACACAATACGTGTTCCAAAATTCTACAACTGATCGACGTTAGAGATATATGTCTATAGTTCTGCACATCTGTTCGACGTCCGTTCTTGAAAACGGGGATGACCTGTGCCCTTTTCCAATCCTTTTTTCAGTTGCACCACATATCCACGTTCATCATCATACCACTCCTCATTCTGGGTCTCGTGGAGTCCACTACTACGTCCACAGTTATATTATTCTTACAACATTCCCGTTCCTTGTCTATGGCATTGTTATGTTCCACTAGCTGTAGTTTCTGTTTCAACTTATTATGATATTCAAAATCTGTATCTTTATCTTCCAGTTTGTCTACATTCCATTCTAGAATTACCGTAGTTTTCCCTTTATATACCATAGCAATCTTTTGTCTCATTTTTGCAGCTACAAGGTAGTGGTCCGAGTCAGAGTTTGCTCGCCGAGTCATGCGTACCTTTCCAGTCTCGCTGGCCCATCTTTTGGATACATTTATGTGGTCAGTCTGATTTGTATCATTCGTTCCTGGAATTTTCGAGGTCCTTCTGAATATTTTTTCTTGGGAAACATGTGCTTACTGCTTTAAAATCACTGGCAACCGCGAACTGTTCAACCCTCAGCCCATTAGTACTTGTTTCCTTGCCCAAACTTTCCTGACAAAAATAGCATGGAAAGGTACTTCTTTTCCTAGCTTTGCATTATAATCCCCCAGCACTATTCTTGAATCATGTGCAGTTATCCTTTCACATACTTCATGCAGTTAATCGCAAAAACCGCCCACCAGATCCTCATCTGATGCCACTGTTAGAGCGTACGAGTATATGTTTACAGAAGTCATATGGAATCTTCCATTTATTCTGAGCGTGCATATCCTGTCGTACGGTGTAAAGGAAAAGTTGGTTTCCTGCAGTTTTCTTGCTATAATGAACACACCATGGTCCCCTTGTCTGTAATCTCTCCCTGAGTAATACAATGTAGAATTTTGTTTCCGTATGTCTCATTTACTATTTAACAACTAATTCCAATTCGTAATGCAATATCTATTCGGGTACACTTTTCATTGCTGCTGGTTGCGGCAGGGTACATATATTCTATGTTCCAAATGCAAAGATTCCTATTCATATCCTTGTTCCTCAGTTTATTTTGTCTTCGGGAAAGCAATCCGGCTTTTTCTGTTAAGTTATTCGCAACAATAATCTTTTTCCAAGGCAGAGTTGTTGGCTATGCGCTTAACACCCTATTCGTCGGAGGACCATTTCTCCTGCTTTCGTTTGCCCTAATCCTGCTTCCCACTGGGTTTGGGTTCCCAATCATTCACAAGGTTGCTAAGATTCACGGGATTTGCTAACTTGGAGGTGAGAGACGGGGTTGAGCAGGATAGGCTATGTGATTTTACCTTGTGTAAAGTCATGTTTTACACATGACTACCCCATTAGAGGTCCAAGCTCTGTCTTCAACAATGTGCGCTGATCGATGTGCTGGCAAGCACTTGCGACTGCATAAGCATTGCACTGCGTCGTCATACACTCCTGGAAATGGAAAAAAGAACACATTGACACCGGTGTGTCAGACCCACCATACTTGCTCCGGACACTGCGAGAGGGCTGTACAAGCAATGATCACACGCACGGCACAGCGGACACACCATGAACCACGGTATTGGCCGTCGAACGGCGCTAGCTGCGCAGCATTTGTGCACCGCCGCCGTCAGTGTCAGCCAGTTTGCCGTGACATACGGAGCTCCATCGCAGTCGTCAACACTGGTAGCATGCCACGACAGCGTGGACGTGAGCTGTATGTGCAGTTGACGGACTTTGAGCGAGGGCGTATAGTGGGCATGCGGGAGGCCGGGTGGACGTACTGCCGAATTGCTAAACACGTGGGGCGTGAGGTCTCCACAGTACATCGATGTTGTCGCCAGTGGTCGGCGGAAGGTGCACGTGCCCGTCGACCTGGGACCGGACCGCAGCGACGCACGGATGCACGCCAAGACCGTAGGATCCTACACAGTGCCGTACGGGACCGCACCGCCACTTCCCAGCAAATTAGGGACACTGTTGCTCCTGGGGTATCGGCGAGGACCATTCGCAACCGTCTCCATGAAGTTGGGCTACGGTCCCGCACACCGTTAGGCCGTCTTCCGCTCACGCCCCAACATCGTGCAGCCCGCCTCCAGTGGTGTCGCGACAGGCGTGAATGGAGGGACGAATGGAGACGTGTCGTCTTCAGCGATGAGAGTCGCTTCTGCCTTGGTGCCAATGATGGTCGTATGCGTGTTTGGCGCCGTTCAGGTGAGCGCCACAATCAGGACTGCATACGACCAAGGCACACAGGGCCAACACCCGGCATCATGGTGTGGGGAGCGATCTCCTACACTGGCCGTACACCACAGGTAATCGTCGAGGGGACACTGAATAGTGCACGGTACATCCAAACCGTCATCGAACCCATCGCTCTACCATTCCTATACCGGCAAGGGAACTTGCTGTTCCAACAGGACAATGCACGTCCGCATGTATCCCGTGCCACCCAACGTGCTCTAGAAGGTGTAAGTCAACTACCCTGGCCAGCAAGATCTCCGGATCTGTCCCCCATTGAGCATGTTTGGGACTGGATGAAGCGTCGTCTCACGCGGTCTGCACGTCCAGCACGAACGCTGGTCCAACTGAGGCGCCAGGTGGAAATGGCATGGCAAGCCGTTCCACAGGACTACATCCAGCATCTCTACGATCGTCTCCATGGGAGAATAGCAGCCTGCATTGCTGCGAAAGGTGGATATACACTGTACTAGTGCCGACATTGTGCATGCTCTGTTGCCTGTGTCTATGTGCCTGTGGTTCTGTCAGTGTGATCATGTGATGTATCTGACCCCAGGAATGTGTCAATAAAGTTTCCCCTTCCTGGGACAATGAATTCACGGTGTTCTTATTTCAGTTTCCAGGAGTGTATATGCCGCGTATTGCCACTTATCCTGCTTTACAGGACGTGCAGTCTGATCTGCACTTTCTATTATAGCATGTGGGTGTCAAACAACATGTCATCTGTAGTACCTCTTCAGGCTTTTCCGGCGAGACCTTGACATGTTGAATAATCGGGTCTACTGCTGGATGATTGTGTCGCTCTGGCACAACATTTCGGCCACGTAAATCGTTGCCTTCTTCAGGTGCTACCTGAGACTGCCGTATTGGCTGCTGCTGCCTGACAGGGACACATGAGCCCCTGTGGGTCGGTGGAGTCTAAGCCGGAAGGCTATTCCTCCAAACTGACGGAGCGTGCGATGTGGCCTGACTTCATGTTTGATGTCCTGTCAGTCTGCTGGGACGGTGTTCTGGACGTGCTGGCAACTCAGTGGTCGCGAAGCAGGTGGGGCCACCTGGTTGCGTTAAGACGCTCTACCCGGTGGCCCAGGGCTCGAAGGAGCGGATTTTCGGACTGCGCGGTCTTCTCGTAAAAGAGCCGTGCAGCCTGACGAAACCTGTCTCGAACAGTAGGGATGTTGGAGATGCATTTAAGGTCGTCCGACGGGAAGTCCCGAGGGAGGTGCAATGCCAGACGTAGAATCCGGTTCTGAAGGTGTTGCAGGCGGTCGACGTGGGTCGCTGCAGCATTGCCCCAAACCACAGCGGCGTAGTCGATAAGCGGGCGTATAAGCGTAAGATAGAGCGCAACACCCAGTTCTGGCGGGAGCGCAGGTGTCGGATTGAGGAAGGGGTAGAGTTGAGTCATTCTACCCCTGACCTTTTTGACGATGTCGCCGATATGGTGTCTCCGCGTGAGCCCTCTATCCAGCGTCACACCCAGGTACTTGGCGGTAGTGCCCCAGGGTACGGCGGTTCCCCTGACGGTCATCTGCGGTAGGTCGGCTGGGATATGCTTCTTGGTGATGAGGAGGGCTTGCGTCTTAGCCACATTGAAGCTGAGGCGCCACCTCCTGGCCCACTGACTAAGTGTGTCAGCCGCTGCCTGTATGCGTCGTTGCTGCACGTGTACATCGCCGTATCATCCGCGTAGAGGGCGAGTTGGACCCTGTCCATTCGCGGCATGTCTGCAGTATACAGGATGTACAGTATGGGGCCGGGGACGAAGACTTGGGGAACTCCAGCCCTAACCCGGCGGCGCGTCGACTGGTCCTCTGTGCGTACATGAAAGCTTCTGTCGGCGAGGTAAGATTTTAAGAGACGGACATGCGGCAGGGGCACACCGAGGTCCAGGAGCTTCAAGAGAAGCCCCTCATGCCATACAGAATCGAACGCCCGTGAAACATCCAGGAAGATGGCTCCGAAATATTCCCGCCGTTCGATGGCGTCAAGGGCCTCTTCAACGAGGCGAAGCAGTTGGTGCGTCGTTGCGTGTCCAGGGCGAAAACCACATTGTTCGTTCGGTAGGATGTGACGCAGGAGGCGGCAGAGATACAGCCTTTCAAAGACTTTGCTGACCGCTGGCAGCAAACTGATGGGCTTTTAGCTGCTCGGGAGACGAGGGTCCTTCCCAGGCTTTCGGATGGGGATGACCTCGGCGTGTTTCCACTCCTGAGGATAGCAGCCAGTGTCAAGGATGCTGTTGAAAAGGCGAGCCAGGTGTTCAGCGGCTGTCGGTGGCATTCGTCGCAGCATTTCATTCGTAAGCTGGTCAGGGCCGCCTGTCTTGCGTTTGCTGAGCCGCCGAAGTTGATCGGAGACTTCATCAGCATACACCTCTTCGATGCGTTCGTCACCCGTAGCGGCAGCGAGGAACACCGGGAGACGTTGAGCAACTAGGCGAACGTGATACGGATCCATGGGGTCCATGACAGGCTGGAAATTTTGTTCAAAAACGTCAGCAATGGCGTTCGCTTTGTCCTCTGGGCTGCTGACGATGTTTCGTCCAACCTGTAAAGGCGGAAACTTCTGACGCCTGCGGAGGAAGAGCTGTGTGGCTTTCCAGGCGTTACCATCGTCAATCCGAAGAGTGGCCAGGCGGTTGGACCATTCCTGATGGCGGTGGTTTGCAACGGCAACTTTTGTGTCCCTCCTCATCCTGTTGAGAGCCCTCTTCGTCGCTGTGTTGCGCGTCAGCTGCCATTCACGAAAGAGGCGGTTTTTGGCAGTTATCGCTTCCGTGAGATGCGGTGGTAGTTGCCGGGATCGGTCAGGTGGGCCAGAACGCGGCCGCGGCGTGACTCGGAGTACCGCTTGTTGAGTACAGTCGTGGAGGAATCGGGCACAGCCATCAACCCCAAAATCGTCTGCGTCAGGTGTGTCACGGAGACTCTCTTCCAACAGCGCCTGATACTGGTTCCAGTTGGTGTTCCTGGTTGGGATGCCTCTCCGCGTCACTGGCTGGGCATCGATGTCGATGTCAAATATAACTGGGACGTGGTCCGAAGATAAGGCAGTGCGGGTGATGGCTGGTATAACATAGGGCACCCCCTTGGCCACCGTATTATCGAGCACGTCCAGAGACCCATCGTTGTTGGGAAAGTGGGTGGGTTCGTGAGGTCCGAGGATGACGGCGTTCCACCGCTGGGCCGCTCGGAGAAGTTTGCGTCCGTGGTTGTTAGTGACACAGGAATGCCATTCGGTGTGCTTAGCGTTAAAGTCACCACCAGCAAAGACCTTTCCAGGTAACGCCAGCAAAGCTTCAACGTCCAGGAGGAGTAACTGTCGTCCAGGCGGACGGTAGACAGCGCCCATGCGAGGTGTCGACAGCTACAGCAGTGGCCTCCATCGCTTGTAGCTGCGGAAGAGGAACGTGATGGCGCACTAGGGAAGTTCGCACGTAGATTGCAGTGCCACCGCCATGAGTTGGCCTGTCGGTCGGGTAACACACGTAGCTGGCAGCCCGGACATGGACACCAGGTTTCAGAAAAGTCCCAGAAACCAGGCAAATGTGACGGCCTCATCCCGCAGCAGCTGTCGGAATTCGCCATCTTGGGTGCGGATGCCCTGGGCATTCCACATGCAGACAGTGACGCCTCGTTGACTACGGGCCATGCTGGGAGGTCAGTGGTCCGGTGGAGATTGCCTGAACGGCTGCACTGACAGCGGCAATGAGTTGCCGTCCGGGATATCTTTGAGAAGCTCCCGAGATTCTTGCAAGAGGAGCTTCATTTCGGCCATGTTGGAATCGGCCGCCTGGGATGGGGCAGTTGCAGCTCGTGAGAGTGGAGCCGGGGTCGCCACGACGTCAGCCTGTCGTCCCTGTTGGGAGTGGTCGTGTTGGCCCCGGGCTTCACCCTGCTGCTGTGCAGAGCGCAGCGCCGATGTTAGCGCTGCGGCCCGTGGACGGCGGTCCATCTCGGTGTTGGTAGCTGGAGCAACAGTGGCCGGCTTCGGCGCAGGTACGGAGGCCTGCGGTGAGGAGCCAGAGGTAGTAGCAGCAGCAAAACTGACGCCAGGTCTGACTGGTGCAGGCCGCTTTATGGAGCCGGGTCGGTGACCACGGCTTTGTGCCACAGCCCGTTGGAAGCTAGAACAGCCACGGTAGGAGGCCACATGTTCCCCACCACATCCAGCGCATTTGGGTGGTCCATCTGTCCGCTGCCGTGTGCAGTTTCGACTGGCGTGCTCCCCCGCACACTTAACACAGCGTGGGGACAGCGTGCAGAACCGTGCCACATGCCCAACCATTTGACAGTTGAAGCATTGCGGTTCGCCCCTCTTCGAGCGCAGTTTTTCAGTAGTGACAGGTGTCGCCGCGATCTTCGTGACCTGCCATAGCCCGCAGTTGTGTGGGATATCACAGGTGACCGCTAGGACCAGCGGATTCTCCTTTCGGGTGCGGCGAGAGTGTAGGCGGGTTATCGACCGGAGACCAAATCCATAGCCCATGTCATCCAGTTGTCGCCGGACGTGATCCAGGCTGTAGTTTCGAGGGAGGTCCCGAAAGACGATCTTGAGTGTCTTGTCCGTTGCAGAAGGGTAGGTATAGAACGGCTTCTCGCGTTCCCCGAACGTAGCCGTAACTTTCCTGTAATCTTCTGCCGATTTTAAGGTGTCCTTATAGAGGTTGGCGCCAGCCGGCTTGATAATGACGTTATCTTGGCCGACAAGGTGAAGTAGCATCCTGTAGAGGCCGTCGTAGTCCTCCTAGTGTTGTACCACAACGGGCGGCGGTTTGGGTTCTCTCTTCTGAGCAGGCATCTCCACACCGTCAGCGAGCTCCTCAAAGGCGTTTGCCGTCTGAACCGGCGGCGCTGAGGAGAGCTGAGCCTTCCTCGATGGTCGTTTGAGGAGTTCAAACCCTTCGTCATCGACGGCGACATCGGTCTGTTTCGCCTTTTTGCCCTTAGGAGGGGCGCGGGTGGTTCCTGTGGCAGTAGTCGCGCGCCTTTTCGTTGTCATGGCGGCGGCGGGAACGTCATTTCTGGCTGTCGACTCGTCCTCCGAATCGGGCAGCGGAACTTGCAGTGCATCCGAAACGTATTCCATGTCCGTATCCATATTCATTGCCACGGTCGTCGTAGGTGGGGGGCCGGATGGGGCCGCCGGCAAAGAGGGCTTTGCCGGAGGGCGATCCGCCACACCCTTCGCTGTTCGGGCATCCTCTCGCTCCGACATCTCAACGCTAACTGCCGCGTGCGTGCGTGCGTTGCCGTATTGGAGGATCTTGTCCAGTATTTACGCTCACAGGAAGCTGGGTGCTCTCTCTGCCGTCCGCGCCCGCCTGGCGCTGCTTGTAATGTGTTGTCTCTTCCCCGGTGCTCCCTCGGACGGCCGCGCCCGACTTGGTCGCCTTCTGTGGCAGCTGTCTGAGGCCCGTCCTGTGTCGGGCGTTCCGTTTGCTGTCCGCGCCCGCCTGGTGCTGCTCCTGAGGTGTCGGCACTTCCCTGGTGCTCCCACGGACGTCCGCGCCCGCCTCGTCCACCATCTGCAGTTGTGGCAGCTGTCTGAGGCCCGTCCTGTGTCGGGCGTTCCGTTCGCTGTCCGCGCCCGCTCCATCCGCTTACTTAAGGCTAACTTAAATTAGCTGCTTTGTGCAGAGTTTACCTTGCGGTATTTTCTGCTTCTGCTGAAGTGGTGTGTGTTTATGTTATCATCTTTATTTTTGTGTGGCATCTGTAGGTGCGGGACGTTGTGATTTCATCAGTTTTGGGGTTTTCTTGGTCTTCAGGTCATGATGGGGGATGGCAGTGCTTTTCTGCTTTCAGTCTTCATCAGTCTAGCATGGCCACTGGTCGTCTGTAGCGGTCTCTGGGATTGGCTGGAGCTCCTAGCTCCCTGATGAGAAGGTTCGTAGAAGTCCTTGTCCGGGTATAAAACCGTCTTGCTTTCTTCTTGTGCCGTTCCAGCACTTTGTCTTCTTCGGCTGCCTCGTGGAGGTATCCATGAGGGAACTGCGAGTGCACATGGAAGACCCGCCTCAGGATCTTGGTTTGCAGACACTGGAGGCGTTGAATATGTGTCCTCGCTGCACTGCCCCAGACCTCGCACGCATAATCAATCAGCGGTCGTAGGTAGAGTCGAAATACGAGAAGGCCGTTATCCGGCGATAGCTCCAATTGTTCGTTTGGGAATGGGTAGAGTGTGCCCATCCGTTAGATGACCTTTACCCTCACGTCTTCAATGTGAGGCTTCCACGTCAACCTTTTATCCATGAGGACCCCCAGATGGCGGACGGTGTCGCTCCATGGAATTTCAACATCGTAGAGGCGGAGTCTTCTTTCTGGTGCAGTCCTCTTCCTCGTGAAGATAATGGCCTGTGTCTTCGCCAGGTTAAACGCAATACGCCATTTTGCAGCCCAATCTTGCAAGGCACGGCAAGCTGCCTGAAGGCGAGGGATCAGCACCTCGCGCCAGCGACTTCTGGAGGACAATATCGTGTCGTCCGCGTAGACAGCTTTTTCGACCAGTGGAGGTGTTGGCAGGTCCGATGTGAACACGCAGTATAGTACCGGCCCGAGGACTGAGCCTTGAGGTACTCCAGCTCAGATAGGGCGTGCTGCAGAGAGTTGATCTTCGACTCGTACAGCGAAAGTGCGTTGCTCCAGATAGGACGCTATCAGTCGGACGTAGGCCTTCGGGAAGCACAGACGGTGCATTTTCCATAATAACCACCGATGCCACACGCTATCGAATGCCTTCTTGACATCGAAGAGGACTGCCCCGCTATAGTCTCGCTGGTTGAATGTCTTGGCAATGTATTCAACGGCCCGGAGGATCTGCATCGTGGTGGAGTGGCCACTGCGGAAGCCGAACTGTTCCGGCGGCATGAGTTCCTCAGCGTCGATGTAGACTTGCAACCGTCGAAGCAAGAGCCTCTCGAACAGCTCGCTGAGATGTGGTAGCAAGCTGATCGGCCTATAGCTGGATGGTTGGTGGCGGTCCTTCCCAGGTTTAGGTACTGCCACCACGATGGAGTGCTTCCAGGCGCGTGGACAGATTACAGTTCTCAGAATCCACGAAAAGATGGCTGCCAGATGTACAATCGCCGTCCAGGGCAGCTGCTTCAGGAGCAAGCCTGTGTTGTCATCGACGCCAGGGGCCGTGTTTGGAGGCAGTGATCGCAGGCCCTCGTGAAGTTCTTGAGGCGTGATGGTCGGGATAGGTTCGCCCTCCTCCTCCTCTTCTTGGAGCAGCGCCTCCACGTCGCTTTCAGTGTAGACAACTCGTTGTGGGTCCACCCCCTCGTTGAGCGGTCGAAAGTTTTCTTTGACTGTATCAGCCAATGCATTCGCCTTATCTTCGGGCCGGAAGACATCACCAGCATCTGTTGCAAGCGGCAGAATCCGGGTGCGTCGTTTCGTGAAGAATCGGATGGACTGAAAATTTATCGGGTCAGGCGTGAATGACCGACGTTTCTCAGCCCACCGCTGATTCTTATGTGCGATGAGCCTGGCCTTGATGTCGCGCCGGAGGAGGCTGAAGTGCCGCTTGAGGTCTCGATTCCTGGTAATCCTCCACTTACGACGCAGCCGATTTCGCAGCCGGATTGTGCCCAAGATGTCTTGAGGCAGTCCTGGTGCTCGGATGGTAGCAGGTTTCGGCGGACGCATAGCATGGACGAGCGCATCCGTGACGTCAGCAACGAAGTGGTCGATGGAAACTTCGTTGATGTCGTCTGCAGCACGCACGTTGCAAACGGAGTGGGTAAACTGAACCTTGAAGCTGTTCCAGTTCGTTCTTCTGTAGTTGAGGCAGCCGGTGGAATGGTCCGGAGCAACTTGGAGGGTGAAGAGCACTGGGAGGTGGTTGGAATTCAGTGCATGAACCACCTCCGCTGTCAGATGCTGCGGAAGACCCTCGGTTATGGCCACATCAATCACGTCCGGGCCACCGTTGGACAGGTAACAAGTGGGCTCTTCAGGGCGACAAACATAGGTTTGTGCTTCCTCGGTTGCACGGAGAAGAAGGCGTCCACTCCAGTTGGTGGCCTGAGAATTCCAGGCGGCATGCTTGGAATTCAGGTCCCCAGCGATGAAAAGGCGTCCAGGCATGCGGAGCAGTGTTCTAGCATCTTCTAGGTCCAGCACTCTTCTCGGGCTGCGATAGACCACAACGAAGGTGACGGGTCCCGTGTTCGTTTCCACGACGACTGCCGTTGCCTCGATGAGTCTCCTTGCCGGTCGTTGTATCTCATGACGCCTGATAGACCTTTGTATGAAGATGGCCGTCCCCCTCCTCTTGTCAGTCGGTCTGTCCTGTAACAACAGTAGTTAGGGATGTTGCTACGAATCCCAGGCTTCAAGAACGTTTCACCGACCATACATATATCGATGTTGAAATCCGTCAGAAATTGTTGCAAATCAGGCACATCATGTGTGAGACTATCGGCATTATATGCCACAATCCTCAAGTCTTCAAGCCGTCTGTTCCTGGCCATGATTGACGGTGGTAGGTGCTTCTTTTGCTGCCTGGAAGGCTCTGCTGATTGTCGCTTCAACTGTGGCGGCAATGGTAACTGGCAGTTGCGCCAGCGTGTTGGTGTTGCTGGCGAGTGAGTGTCCGCGCCCGCCTGGTGCTGCTCCTGAGGTGTCGGCACTTCCCTGGTGCTCCCACGGACGTCCGCGCCCGCCTCGCCCACCATCTGCAGTTGTGGCAGCTGTCTGAGGCCCGTCGCGCGTCGGGCGCTCCGTTCGCGGTCCACGCCCGCCTGGCGCTGTCGCCACGGTAACACGTGGCACTAGCTTCGCTGCCAAATACACGAGTGGCGCCGCATTTAGTGTTGCCATCGCCAACGCCGCTTCTTCTTCGGCCTATCACGGTCACTCCGATCGCGGCTGCAGTAAGCTTCTGCCAGCAGCGACAAAGGACGCCGGCCGGCCGGTCAGAACCTCGCCGTGCAGCACCTGCCTCCTGCTTTATCCACTGCCGCCATCCTTGGGGGTCCCACCCAGTGGTCGCCGCTCCACGTGGTCGCCACACATCCGGAATGTCAACAACAAAGCTGTGGCCGCCTTCGCGTTTTC
Source organism: Schistocerca cancellata (assembly GCF_023864275.1). Taxonomy (NCBI): domain Eukaryota; kingdom Metazoa; phylum Arthropoda; class Insecta; order Orthoptera; family Acrididae; genus Schistocerca; species Schistocerca cancellata. Next base: position 1,283,498,471 of record NC_064626.1, on the reverse strand, counting down.
TTTCAGGTGCTCAGCCCCGAGTCATTGCTCCCTCCGTATCCCGCCATTGCGGGATCGCTTCCGACATATCGCGCGCCTGTTCTTTACGAAGGCGCAGTGATCCACCATCAGGCATATACAACCTGGCCATAAAGTCCTCCACCGGCCTACTATTCATTGACCTGAATTTATGCAGGAATGAAGTAACTCCGCAGCAACCATTCACCACTAGGCAACCCGATGTACTGAGCGTCGAAAAGTTACCGGTAGCCACTTGAGAGACGTGGAAGTGGCGGACCCAAATGCTTGGCACTTTTACAAAACCCCACGGATGCTTACTCTGAAAGTATAATGCTCCCTCCAGTTAACATACCCCACTGGTCGCGTCGCATACCACCCAACCAAAGAGCTCAGGAAGAGCTCGAAGCTGTTAGTGCCAACATGAACGACCAAATGTCCAATTGGATCAGTTCGCGGATGAAACAGTTTTATTCACGACGGACAGACTCTGTGCGGCTAACATTCGACGACTACAGAGGCAGCTGTACGTGACCAGAGAGTAGTGTCGTCGCAACGAGGTAGAACACAAGCTGGAAAGATGATGGCGATGTACTTCAGGAAGAAGAGGCCGTCGCGCTTTGATCATCTCAGGCTGCACATTCCGTGAAGCCGCTGGGTTCAATACCTCGGCGCTTTCCTAGACAAGTACATTTTATTGACAAGCACCCGTTCTTACACGCAACGTCGAAGAACTGCGTACCAAGGTCACGGCTATGGCAAGGCAATTCATGCCTTTCTTCAGCAGCGTTGATCTGGGCACGCTTGTCAAATTCTATAAGGTCTCCGTTTTGACGAAGAGAATTTGTGGTAACTCGGTAAGGTGGGAGGGGGCGGCATAGCCAGCCCCCCCCCCCCCCCCATGACGCAAACAGATACAGGTCTTGCAAAACACTTGCCTTCTCAGGATACATGCGACGCACCGCTGCGCCATGACAGTGGACCTCCATATCGAAACTCATACGGATACTACCGATAAAGCGATTCTGAAGCATCTTCGAACCCTCTACTGATCTACTGAGTCTCGGAAAGTTACCGGTAGCCACTTTAGAGACATGGAAGTGGCGGACCCGAATGCTTGGCACTCTTACAAAACCCCACGTACGCTTACTCTGCAGGTTTAAATCCACCATCATTTGATATACACCAGTTGTAGCGGATTTATAGACGCCATAGGGCCCCAAAACCTCCCCAAAGCGAAGAAGTAAATAAAGAAATCCGTCCCTCGCAACCTGACATGATGAGATGGAGATCACCTGAGGTGACGGGCTCCAAAACAGACGACAACATGTTCGCTCCAAGCTGCGTCCGAGCCGTTACTCCACGCCTCGCTTGTGCTCTTGATACCGACCGACGACGCCTACGCTCCGAGACGCGTCCCGAGTTTTCACTCGGCTTTTCTCCACGCTGGGTCCGACGTCGACCGCACCCGCGGCCGTAAGCACGCATCTCACCGCCTCTCCCGGATTACGCCGACCGCGTCAGCGGCACGTTCTACGGAGCCTCTCTCTCCTCGTCGCTCTCAGCGCCCCCGCTACCTCCTACCGGCCAGTAGCTTCCACTTCTCTCCTGGACCGTTCACGAGCCTTACCGCTCTCCACCGATACGGCCGCAGCGCCGTCGACCTTATCTGGAACTCCTAAGGCTACGCTAGTGACTATCGGTGGTCAAGTTGCGTGGTTTCAAGTCCGAGTCGCTGTTCTGTTGAACACTATAAGACAGAAAAACTACGCACCACGCAGGAATTATCCGAATTGGCCGCAAATAAATAGGTGTGGTCTAAATGTAAGGGCAATAAAATGAATACAAATGAGAGCTGGTTTCTCGGGATGGGGCAGGATAAGGTTACGATTGTGGACGGGGCCGTAATGAGTTACTCTCGGTTGCACAACAAATACGTAAACTTTATTAAAAGAAATTAACATTTTAAAACAATCTCTTTAAAAAAATTTACTCTGTGACAACTGAAGGCCTTATCACGAGAAAAAAATTCCACAATTTTGGGGCCGAAGGGCACCAACAATAACCTCAAACATCCAACGGTTGAAGGCCTGAATTAGAAGTCAGAAGAACAATTCCCAATAGCCCATATTAAGATAAATACTTCGTTTTAGAACGAACTGTAACACGACTGAAGGGATAATTATAAAAGAAGTGAAATTATAACTCGGCTGACGGCTCCAAACAATTTTAAATAACAAACAGCTGAAGGCCTGAATCAGAAGTCAGGAAAATAATTCCATATATCACACATCTCAACAAATACGTTACTTTTAAATTAACTTTGCTTTAAAAAAACTTATTGTAACACAGTAGAAAGCCTTATTATAAAAGAAGTGAAATTATTACTCGGCTGAAGGCCACACCAACAATAATTAGAAAATTACAAATACCCTTAAAACACATCACAATCTAAGGTGAGACAGGCAGCCAAAATCTGTACTCACGTTACAGGGTGGCAACTCAAACTAGGGGCAGCTTAAGCGCCGACCGACCGACTAACCAATCCACCTAACGCCCGGTCACCGGTACAACGATGGAATATTTTTAGGCAAGGGGGAAGAGACAGGCAGCACTACGTTTTCAGAAAACACCCGAGGCCGAAGGGAACACTAGAACCGAGGTAGACCTCCCAAGAAATACGCACAGTACAATGCAAGAGGCTGTCGAAGTACACGCCATGTCGGACAGCATCAACACGACGCGAAACGTACACTGTCGGAAACGTACGCAAACCTCCAGGACAGGTAACTGGGGCATTAGCGGCCACAGGGCAGAAAATACCGCTGGTTGCACTTAATTCAATGACGAACAACAAACAGAGAAACAGGGCCGCAATATTTAACCGCCTCGGAACGCTTCACTCGTTGCCGCCAGCCTCAGCGGCCCTGGGTGCGACAACCCGCCGACCAGAGGCGAGATGTGAAAATAGTCGAGGTCGCACTAGCAGTTGACTCGTCACTTAACGTAAACGTCCCAGGTTCGGTGTGCAACGAAGTCGCCGCTCTCGCAGCTGCCCCTCCTCGATCCGGCAGTGGCAGCACACCGCCAGCGGTCACGCCACGCCCTCGCGCTGCACGGACCTGCTCGTTGCTGCGGCCCAACCCAACTCATGTCCGTTCGCAACCCCCTCACCAAATCCAGTACGCAAAAAAAATGGCTCTGATCACTACGAGACTTCACTTGAGAGGTCACCAGTCCCCTAGAACTTACAGTTAAACAGAGAACCGACTCGTGGCGATAACATATTAGACCTTCTGGTGACAAACGCACACGAACTATTTGAAACAGTTAACGCATAACAGGGAATCAGCTATCATAAACTGGTTACTGCATCGATGATTTCAGCCGTAAATAGAAATATTAAAAAAGGTAGGAAGATTTTTCTGTTTGCAAAAGTGACAAAAAGCAGACAACAGAGTACCTGGCGGCACAACACAAAAGTTTTGTCTCAAGTACAGACAGTGTTGAGGATCAGTGGACAAAGTTCAAAACCATCGTACAATATGCGTTAGATGAGTATGTGCCAAGCAAGATCGTAAGAGATGGAAAAGAGCCACCGTGGTACACCAACCGAGTTAGAAAACTGCTGCGGAAGCAAAGGGAACTTCACAGCAAACATAAACATAGCCAAAGCCTTGCAGACAAACAAAAATTACGCGAAGCGAAATGTAGTGTGAGGAGGACTATGCGAGAGGCGTTCAATGAATTCGAAAGTAAAGTTCTATGTACTGACTTGGTAGAAAATCCTAAGAAATTTTGGTCTTATGTCAAAGCGGTAGGTCGATCAAAACAAAATGTCCAGACACTCTGTGACCAAAATGGTACTGAAACAGAGGATAACAGACTAAAGGCCGAAATACCAAATGTCTTTTTCCAAAGCTCTTTCACAGAGGAAGACTGCACTGTAGTTCCTTCTCTAGATTGTGGCACAGATGACAAAATGGTAGATACCGAAATAGACGACAGATGGATAGAGAAACAATTAAAATCGCTCAAAAGAGGAAAGGCCGCTGGACCTGATGCGATACCAGTTCGATTTTACACAGAGTACGCGAAGGAACTTGCCCCCCCTCTTGCAGCGGTGTACCGTAGGTCTCCAGAAGAGCATAGCGTTCCAAAAGATTGGAAAAGGGCACAGGTCATCCCCATTTTCAAGAAGAGACATCGAACAGATGTGCAGAACTATAGACCTATATCTCTAACGTCGATCAGTTGTAGAATTTTGGAACACATATTATGTTCGAGTATGATGATTTTTCTGGAGACAAGAAGTATACTCTGTAGGAATCAGCTTGAGTTTCGAAAAAGACGATCGTGTGAAACCCAGCTCGCGCTATTCGTCCACGAGACTCAGAGCGCCATAGACACGGGTTCACAGGTAGATGCCGTGTTTTTCGACTTCCGCAACGCGTTCGATACAGTTCCCCACAGTCGTTTAATGAACAAAGTAAGTGCATATGGAATATCAGACCAATTGTGTGATTGGATTGAGGAGTTCCTAGATAACAGGACACAGCATGTTATTCTCAATGGAGAGAAGTCTTCCGAAGTAAGAGTGATTTCATGTGTGCCACAGGGGAGTGTCGTAGGACCGTTGCTATTCACAATATACATAAATGACCTTCTGGATGACATCGGAAGTTCACTGAGGCTTTTTGCGGATGATGCTGTGGTATATCCAGAGGTTGTAACAATGGAAAATTGTACTGGAATGCAGGAGGATCTGCAGCGAATTGACGCATGCTGCAGGTAATGGCAATTGAATCTGAATGTAGACAAGTGTAATGTGCTGCGAATACATAGAAAGAAAGATCCCTTATCATTTAGCTACAATATAGCAGGTCAGCAACTGGAAGCAGTTAATTGCATAAATTATCTGGGAGTACGCATTACGAGTGATTTAAAATGGAATGATCATATAAAGTTGATCGTCGGTAAAGCAGATGCCAGACTGAGATTCATTGGAAGAATCCTAAGGAAATGGAATCCGAAAACAAAGGAAGTAGGTTACAGTACACTTGTTCGCCCACTGCTTGAATACAGGTCAGCAGTGGGGGATCCGTACCAGATAGGGTTGATAGAAGAGATACAGAAGATCCAACGGAGAGCAGCGCGCTTCGTTACAGGATCATTTAGTAATCGCGAAAGCGTTACGGAGATGATAGATAAACTCCAGTGGAAGACTTTGCAAGAGAGACGCTCAGTAGCTCGGTACGGGCTTTTGTTAAAGTTTCGAGAACATACCTTCACCGAAGAGTCAAGCAGTATATTGCTCCCTCCTACGTATATCTCGCGAAGAGACCATGAGGATAAAATCAGAGAGATTAGAGCCCACACAGAGGCATACCGACAATCCTTCTTTCCACGAACAATACGAAACTGTAATAGAAGGGAGAACCGATGGAGGTACTCAAGTTACCCTCCGCCACACACCCTCAGGTGGCTTGCGGAGAATGGATGTAGATGTAGATGAACTTAGAACTACTTAAACCTAACTAACCTACGGACATCACACACATCCATGCCTGAGGCAGGATTCGAACCTGCGACCGTAGCAGTCGCGCGGTTCGAGACTGTAGCACCTAGAGCCGCTCGGCCACACCGGCCGGCTCCATTACGCACACAGCATTAAAATAAATGCTCATTCTAAACCACAAGATACACACGGATCCGGGAAAACCAAGAACTCATTATACTAAAACCAGTCACTGTGAAACAACATCGACGAATTACAAGCCCGCACCAACACAGAGAAGCCAGAAGCGGTCGGAAGACCAAATGTACGTCGTTCGCTGCGACGACTGACCGAACGACCAACCAGCGGTAGTCCCCACTCAAGTCCGGCACGGGAAACATCCCGGTATAAATCGTCAACTGACAACTTATTCCCATGAGGTCACTTCGACGGGCGGACACACACACACGGGTGGAAGTTGCACTACTCGAATATCACGGTCCATTCAACTAAAACTCGTTGAATCCAGTCCTTGACGTGGTCGTGCAGTCAGGCGACCACATCCTTCCGTCGGGCAGTGCATGTGTGTCGCCAGGGGTCGGGCGAGTACTAGCTGTCTGCACCTCACTGCTGCCCCGTCCCAACTCAACTCGCACGACACTCGACAACCCAGAAATACTAGAGGCCGCGTGGGTAGCTCAGATGGTAGAGCACTTGCCCGCGAAAGACAAAGGTACCGAGTTCGAGGAGTCTCGGTCCGGCACACAGATTTAATCTGCCAGGAAGTTTCATATCAGCGCAGACGCCGCTGCAGACTGAAAATCTCATTTTGGGTATTATCTAGCTGAAAAGTAACTCCACGCTGTCTTGCCGTGAAGGGCAACAAAATGGGGCGTAGAACACTGGTCACGTGCTGCTGTGCTTAACGTGCCGTGGATGACACCCAAAGGGGTCTTGCTATGAAGTGAAGTGGCACCCGAGTCTTCCACTCCCGGTTGACGGCCTGTATGACGGGCGACAGTCAAGTCGGCATCCAACCGCTGTCTGGGGCACCTGCAGACATGTCTTCGCTGGTCACAGAGCTCAGTTCGAAACGGGACTCAACTCTGAAGATTATTCCACTGTAGTCAGTGAGATTCCAGGTCGAGCGTGCCCGACACCACTGCAAACGAACTTGTTGGTGTACAGAAGTCGTGGGGCATAGTGCAAGGGGCACCGTGGCGTCAGCCCCCTTTCTGTGAACCAACTGCCAATAGTCGTTGTGGCCAATGAAGCACCAGTTGCGTGCGGGATCGATGATGATGATGAATCCGGTGCTCTGTGTGCCTCTCTGACGATTCCTCGATCCTGACGTTCTGCCGTCTCTGTACGTCGACCGCTTCCTTCTTGACGCTGTGTATCGCCACGGTTTACCCATTCCTGCCGACATCGTCGAGTAGTGGTATCTCTCTCATTCAGATGTCGAGCGATTGGCCGATTACTCCAGCTGGCTACTCTGAGCCCAACTAGACCTCCTCTCTGAAATGCTGGTGTCGTTCACACGTCTGTGTGCGAGGCAGAGTTACTGACCAGCTGAGTACAGGGAATGAAATTCGCAAAGATCTTATGCACTGGTATCAGAACGTCCCCTGTGTACTGTCCTTGCGCTCTGCTCCGTGAAATTGCGTTATTGTGTCAGATACCCATCCATCGGCAGCCAAAGTTTATAGTTCTGCATATCCCGCCGACATCTGTATGAATATCAGTATCTGAGCGATTCTCATAACTCCTTCGTGAGGCATCATTTTTTTCTATCTTAGAGTGTATGTCATTTATGAATGTAAACAAAGTTCATTTATTCTTGCCATCTGGGGTACGTCAATTGGCGTGGCTCTTTTGGCCACGACACGAAATTTAGAAAATCTCTGTCCAACTCGATGTTCTTTCAACTTTTCAAAGATGGAAATCACAATGCGCAAGATCTGGACTTCCACGATATCCATAATCAAGTTTCACAATATATATAAACGACCTAGTAGATAGTGTCGGAAGTTCCATGCGGCTTTTCGCGGATGATGCTGTAGCATACAGAGAAGTTGCAGCATTAGAAAATTGTAGCGAAATGCAGGAAGATCTGCAGCGGATAGGCACTTGGTGCAGGGAGTGCCAACTGACCCTTAACAATAGACGAATGTAATGTATTGCGAATACATAAAAAGAAGGATCCTTTACTGTATGATTATATGATAGAGGAACAAACACTGGTAGCAGTTACTTCTGTAAAATATCTGGGAGTATGCGTACGGAGCGATTTGAAGTGTAATGATCATATAAAATTAATTGTTGGTAAGGCAGGTGCCAGGTTGAGATTCATTGGGAGAGTCTTTAGAAAATGTAGTCCATCAGCAAAGGAGGTGGCTTACAAAACACTCGTTCGACCTATACTTGAGTGTTGCTCATCAGTGTCGAATCCGTACCAGATCGGCTTGACGGAGGAGATAGAGAAGATCCAAAGAAGAGCGGCGCGTTTCGTCACAGGGTTATTTGGTAACCGTGATAGCGTTACGGAGATGTTTAGCAAACTCAAGTGGCAGACTCTGCAAGAGAGGCGGTCTGCATCGCGGTGTAGCTTGCGTATCTGAATGAGGTATCGAATATGTTGCTTCCCCCTACTTATACCTCCCGAGAAGATCACGAATGTAAAATTAGAGAGATTCGAGCGGGCACGGAGGCTTTCCGGCAGTCGTTCTTCCCGCGAACCATACGCGACTGGAACAGGAAAGGCAGGTAATGACAGTGGCACGTAAAGTGCCCTCCGCCACACACCGTTAGGTGGCTTGCGGAGTATAAATGTAGATGTAGATGTATCTGTGGGGCATGGAATCAAATTAATGGCACCATTTCACTGCAGCTTAACACGACACTGCATTTGGTCTACATACCAGAATTTCACGTGAGTCTTAGTACAATTTAGATGTTATAGCCTCCCTATCCCTCCCCCCCCCGCCCCCCCCCCCACACACACACCGCCACGTCTAACTTTGGAGTATGTTTCCGATTGTCACGTCATTTCACATTCCCACTGTGATGCACCTACTGTTCGTACCACAGAGAACTGTGTCTGCAGGAAACCTATAACATGTGAACTCTTCCTACAAAGCGCCACTTTCGTTGAACAATGGTGTTCTCGTGGGACGTCCTTCCATAGTCCATACGTATTAAAGTCTGTATCAGTCCAACCCTTGAAATAAAAGTCTGTCAGATAGCAAAAATGTTTTCAGCTGTAAACATGTTTTTCCCCTAACAGCTTCTTGCATAACATACAAGAATTGGTTAGTAGAAATAATTAGTCATTTTGACAGACAAAGCTGAAAATGGCCAGCTTGTAGCCACTTAAATATGTGCTCTAGGATTGCGCAGTTAACGTTTTACATCACAGATTTTATCGTGAATATGATGTCTGGAACACGAACCAACTAATTAACTAACTAGGCTCAGGGCTGTGACTGGAAGCAGTGATCCAGGTAAGTAACTGCCAGTTCAGCGTTGTCTCCTTCGACAGTAGCTCCAGATACAAGTTTTGATGGGGCCCTTAGTGACATGGTATCCAGAGAAAGTTCGCAGGTGTTTTATATCCCTGTATATCTACCGTTTTCTACTCAAGTTAATAAGATTAATATTCTTCCACTGTATCTATGGAATGACTGTTAACTCAAGCCGGTAGTCTCTGACTAATTATAGAATGAAATAATTTGCAAAGGCAAATATTTTCTGATTTCTTGCGTAATCAAGCTTCAGGCCTCTATACAAATCAGCTTAATGTATTCAGTCTCCTTTTTTGTTTGTAGATCGGTGCTCTCAGAAAGCTGACTGAGCGTTGCGAACCACCGCAAGAGTATAAACTTCGGTAACACTAAAAGGAAAAATACTTCTTATCTGAAACAAGTTTCAAGAACGCGCCCGTATCGCGAGCACTCGCATGCCTCCGCCACGTCTTTATACCCTTGGGAGATAAGACGTTTTATTCCGCTCAGCATAATGTTTTGCGTCACGAAGCACAAAAACCCTAATGACCTGCACATAACTGGTTCATTTCGCTCGGAATGGGAAGCGCTATTTCTCGGCAGAGGCGTATAAATCAAGTGGGACTATCTCGAGCAGAGCTAACCGCCATCTCGAGGGCAGGGCGCGCCTGCCAGCAGATAAAACTCGCAGGGGTTGGCCGACACACGGGGAGATGGATGGCGCGGAGCGACTTTATTCGCGTTCGCCTCATTTCGCGGCCGGATGTGGCCGACCCTGTCCGAATTACAGCCGCATTCGTCAGGCGGCGCATCGGCAGCAAGCAGACAGCCCGCACAGATGCGGCAGATATCTGGCGACCGTGACAGCGTCTGGCGCTAACGCACCGTCGGCGAAAGGAGGAAAATTTCTCGAACTTGTTTGGAAATGGCGCCGATATCGGAAAAGTTTTGGTGCTACTCTGGTAGCACATATAACACATGCAACAAGACTCAACCGCCCATACGACAAGTTTTCTTTGGAAAGCTTATAATACTTCAACACAGTACTACATATTTTTTTTCATTTTTATGGTAAATTCAGATTACAAATGTATATATTTTGTCAAATTATCCTCACTAAAAATTATCTGGTAACCACAAAGCAAGCGTACAGCGACTTATTTAAAATTAATGTTTGTGATGACCTCAACCCACAGGAAAAATAATTATCAAAATCTGAACTGTGAAATCATGCAAAATTCTAGTTGTAAAACCACACTCTTTGTTATACTTCTCCATTGGTCACGATCCCACTTTGTTTATGAACTGAAAACTCTAATATTCACGAGAAACTGCTCTGAAATTAACCTGAACCGACAAAATTGCGTATATATTCTCTGAAACTTCAAAGACATCTAAGACAATATCTGAAAGGACTCAGAAAAAGTGACAAAATTTCGTGAATCTCACACAGTACTGTTAATAATTGCATGAACACTGGGGGGTTCACCACACATCTGCCCACTTTTGAGTATAACCAGTGTCTCTTAATTATACGACTCATAGCAATACAATATCAGAAACTTTTGTTACTGGGTAAACAGTCCCTACGTGATTTGACGGCTGACATTTATAATTTACGCTCACGTCAGGAAATGCACCAATACGGGAATAGCAGCTTTTCCGTTATTGGTCAGAACGCAAGCAATTATGGCGGTCGCCGTAATTTTCGCGCGACGCCATATTTCGCGGCAAAATACTCTTATTAGTCACTGTCATATATCTAGTCTCATAACAGTACATAGAACTACATATAATAACTACAATGATTTTGACATGCAAGGAGAATTAGTTCTAATGAGAGGAAGAAGTTTATATTTACTGGAGTTTCAACAATGACTACCAGGCAACTTTTAATTCACTGACTAATTTTATTTTCGTTAGCATAAAGCAAACATAAACTAAACAAAGAATTTATTTGAATAGAGTCTGTAATTCTTATACTTTTTATAGAGAAAGAAAGTTTCTAGGTCAGGGGATAACGTTCGGCGAAATCTCTTAACTTTTTGTTGCATACGAAGCGTTGCGTTGGGCAGCACGATGTCGGCGGGTTACGCTGATGAGAGCAGGATACAGGCAGTTCCGCTGGTTAATCTTCTCCGGCGAAACGCAAATAAAGTCCCGGCACAGCTGTATCATTAACCCCGTGGTGATTAACAAACCACAAGACGCCAGTATACGACCGTTGTTGACATGTCCTCCCTTTCAAAGTACATTACGTAGACATCGCTCGTTTTTACACTTTATACACTGTCCGTGACGCTATCGCCCACCATTACACAGTTCGTCACATTCATATAGTCTTAGCCACAAATACACAGTTCATAGAATTGTTCTTGTGTGTGAAGCACAGCGTAAACAATGTCCACTCTGTTCTCGCATTTCAAACTTCGACAACGTCACTGAAAGCCATTTGTATTGCACAGTTAATTAAAGTCTTCACTTTCACGGCTTGGTAGAATGTGACAGACAACAGTTCCACCACCCAAAACCAATACCAGCAAAGTTCATTCGCATAAAAGCACTGTTCGTGTCGGCCACAACAAAGTACTGTTAGCGGCAATTTCACAGTCCGGTTTATTTGCTTTTAAAGTTCGCTGGTGATGGCATTACATACCGCAGTGGTAAAGAGAATTAACAGTCTGATAGTTCGGTATCACTGTCCATACAATTACGTATGCTTTTCATAAAACACAGTACTATTTTTCCGCGCACGCTTCACAGACACACCATCCACCATCCCCTCTACTGCACAACAACCTTTCGACTATCGATATCACTATCGCTGTCCTCAGTGTTGACTGCATTTTTCACGATTAATAATATTCCAAAAGAGAACTTTACAAACTTTACCACAGGTACAAAGCAAGAAACAAATTTATCCATTGGCAAACGAAATAATCACAATTACATCTTTACATTTAAAAACCACAGTAGAATGTTATAATCACAATTATAAATGCCCATATGAACAAAAGAAAAAGAATAGAAATCTAAAGAAAATCACGAAAAAAATGTTATATGCGTAATTAGCAATGCCTTCACATGTTATAAACAAATTAACAGGAACATAGGCAACGTCAGGGCTTTTGATGTATATAAGAACAATATCGACAGAAAGATAAACTTGGCATGCCATTAACATCATTGGTACGTGAGAGAGGACACACGCAAAGTTGCAAGATGATAATGAGTGAGGCCACACATGAGTAATGGCGAAAGCGGGAGTGGAACTTAGTATGTGAATTTTGTGATAAAAGACTGGGCAAGGCAATATGGAGATAACGAGAAATGGTACAAGCCATAGTACAATAATTAATTGAGAACAATGTCAAGAGTATGTATGGATGGAATGTACTGTGTGGCCCAATGTATTTAATTCTGCTAGTAAATGGAAGGAAGAGCCTGTTGCCTAACAATTGTCATGAAACCACGAGGCCGTATCTGCAGCAACCCCACTTTAAGTAAGACCATGCCAATTCAGAAACGTATTAGAATCAACGCCTGAATATTGTAGATGTTTCATTAACTTCAATTTTTTTCGATGTCAGTAAGTATCCCAAATAATCATTACCAATAGAAGGATCCTGTTCCCACAATTAACGTAACTGTGTGTCACATAAATAAAATGATTTGCATTTTAAATTTATGAAAAGCCAGAGAGTAGAAGCTTAAATTTTGTTAGCTCAATGACACGTGAGTTTCTACAATTTAACTGACAGTGTTGTTAACTTTTGCTGATTTAGATATTTTCCTTATCTTGTTTGGAAAGAGACTTACTGATTTTTTCAATCCGTTTGTGGCAGAATAGAAGCACAAAATTTATTTAATGAGTGTTATGTAAAATTATGTGTTTTCTGTAAGTTGTGTGATTTTTTGCTTTCGCATTTTGTCGTTGCCTATTCCGATTCCTGTCGACTGTGACGTATGCAGTGTTCTTCTTCCGCGTTTCTGATAAGGATTTGTTTATTGATAAGAAATGATTTTGTAGAACTAGAAGATAGCATTATAGTGAAGTACGTTTCTCTACCGTTAGTGTGTTACATGTCATAATTAGTGAATGGCTTTTGATTCTGAATTAGTACCATGTGTTCAGTGTCAGATTAATTTTCAAACTTCTTATAACGGGTTGCATTTTCAACCAAGTTTTGTCGCGTGAATTCTCCATCGCCATTCACAGAACATTCAGTAATTATTACCTACATTCACATTTTCAGTTTACACAAACACTTTCATTACTTTTACACAAATGCGAACTGGCGACCAGAATGTTTGAGAAGAAACTTCAATTTCATTAAATTTCGGTTCAAAATTAATAACATCCTTCCTAACTATGCAAAAGTATTTAATACAATTACACATTTTTCTAGTTTCTATCCTTATTAGCTCAATGTGTTTCGGTTATACTCTTGTTGGCACCCTATCGGTACAAAATTATTCGGAATAGATGTCTTTCCTAAAAACAACAGAACATTACACGTATCGTTTAATTACTGCAGGGTCTGGATACATTATAAGCTTTTTGTAAATAGTCATCCTCACGCATACCTTCACAAGAACGAGCACAAACTCTGTGTCATTGTAAGAGTCCGTTATTTGGCCTATTCATTTGCCTTACCGGAAGCAAAGGTTCACGCTAGTTTTCATGTTGTATTACCTTCTGAGTGATGACTAATTATTTTTGGTGTTTCACCGGATTGAGTATCGCGACCACGCCTGTTCTTGCAACGTAGAAAGGAACTTCCACCTTACAAGAACAAAACAGAAATAATGCTCTTTCTGTATATATTATAGTCAAACAAACTTAAGCGCTACATTAAAAGAGAAGGAAAATTTAATATTCTAAAAAATATTCCATGAGCTTTCACCTAAGTTGTGAAAACTTGTGGGAAAAAAAGACTCATATATTTATGCACACTGCCGGGTATGTCGTTATCAGTAATAGAAGAGCACAGGAATATGCGATATTTATAAGTTAATGTACAAATTTCCAGGTTGTGCATGGTGATCAGAACTCTTCTTCTTCCGCTGCACTATCACTGTTAGGTCAATCGATATGGTTCCCATCCTTTTCTCAGTTTTCCACGACCTGTTGTTCCTTGTGGTCATGCATCTGGCGTGATAGTCTCTCTAGATCCATTCTTTAAAGATGTTTATTATATTTATTTCTTTTTCACGTAATTTTACTTTCAAATTCCTTTCGAATATCTTTACTTCACAGTTTAGTTGTTCTTCCACATTCCTTCACCACTGTAAGAAATTTCATTTATGTTCCTTGTATTTGCTTTTCCGTCTTTTCTTCAATAGCCACGATTCTCACTTCTATATGATCGGGTTGGCAATGCGACTTTTTATGAAATTTCAGTCGTGTTTCTTTCCGAGTTTCATGCTTTAAATTTCTATTAATTGATTCACAGACACTTTTCAATCCATTACACTTAAACTGAATACCTTCTCCGTATTCATACAATATTTCACGTCCAAGATAAATAAACTATTTTACTTGTTCGGTTGTTTAATCATTAACTATTGGGTTGGTGCATGAGCTAGAAGCGTTTTCTATAAGTTTAATAAGCACAACAGATACTCATAATGGAGGTCTCAGTCATCAATAATGCTGGGATAACTTTTCGATTCTGTGACAGGAGAAATCACATGGTTTTGAGGAGAAGAACTCGTCGAGCAAGTTTTAATCCGGAAAGGAAGTTCCTTGAAGGTTGTTCGCTACAAAAGGCGAAATCTGAGGTAGCAAGATGAAGTTATTAAGGTGGGTGCAGAATGACTTCTCAACCCTTCTCCTCTATAGAGTTTTTTGTCAGTCTAGCAGAATGCAGGCAGGTGTTATCGCAGAGTTTTCCTGGTCGTTGTTCTTGGGATGCGTCATCAAGACCTCTAAGTTGCTATCAGTAAATGTCAGCAGTGACGGTTAAAGCTCGGGAAAGCACTTCTCAGTTCACCTCACCGTTGGTGTTCCAACACATGCGTAACATTATCATTTGTGCATGCGCGCCACACAAGCCAGTAGATGACGAGAAAGCAGACATGCACATATGGGCACCCGTTGATTTTTGTGATTTCGGTTTAGAGCATGCAGTGCCCATGCATCCGAGTTTTGAACCTTCCCATTGTAAGTGAATGTCACACGTTGTTCGAATGATAATCGTTCATTACATTTGCCGGTCCTCGAGTACACTGACGTAGGTTACAGCGGATTAACGCGTTTAAACGATCGTCATCAAACCCGAATGTTTCTGGCTTCCTACGCTGCTGTCACCTCTCTACTGAACTCAAACAGACGAATATGTTGGAAATCGGAAAAATTACAATTTCTCCACGTGGTATTCCATTTTTCACTGTCCACAGCTCCATTCACTATCTCCAAATGACAAAATGACAATATGCAATCTCAGATAGCAACAGTGAACGACAAACAAAAATCACAATCTATAAATAAACCCATAGCATCCGGAATATCAACATACAGAACAAAAACGCTATGAACTTATGCACCGTCCTAATTCTGTCTTAATTCTCACATTCACAATATGCCTCTGAATTACAAACTTTACACAAGATATTTTTGTATTATACTCTGTACATATTGATTTTAGATCATTGATTCCTTTTTGTAAATCATCTTCTCTTGAAAAAAATAAGTGTAGGATCATCAGAATAAATGAGTGATTTTGGCTTCACCGAATTGTTTAGTTGTTCCCAAGTGTTTATTCTAGAAATCTGCGAAATACATTGTCAGTGTAAATACTGAACAGTGTAGGGGACAGACTGCAGCCTGGTCTCAGATTTTTATTTCTTTGTATCGGTTCTCTGTATATGTCTTCTACAACAGAGATTACTGATCTTTCTTCATACAGCCTTTCGATAACTTATATAAACTGTAAACGGTACCGGTTTTTCCATAATATTTCTCTGATCACATTATCTAAATCCTTTTAAAATCTTTGAAAAATATTTGGATCTTTGTTAAACTCTCTCTGCTTTTCAATGAGTTGTCTTAAGCTAGAAACTGCATCAATCGTTGATCGCCCCTTTCTAAATCCGACATCTTCTTCCACTGGCAAATATTTCGCCATGTTTTTCAGTCTTGTGTTTAAAATTATTCCATAAAGTTTATATGCAATTCCATGTAAACTTATCCCTCTAAAGTTTTAACTTATATTTTTCTCCTTTCTTATGGACAGATATTAATTTTGCTTTATTCCAGTTTCATGGTGCAATTTTTTGTTTCCAACACACGCTAAACAAACGCAATACTTTAACGTGTAGTGATAACCCCCATATTTGATTAACACAGGTTTAATTCCGTCGCATACTTTTTACTGCAGTAAAAGCTGCTGTGATTCTTTTATTGTTAATATGTCATCTAGGCCTTTTACTACAATTTCTGAATCTCTTTCTTTCCTCTCTTCCTTGTTAACATAATACCATAGGTTTTTATAGTGATTAGTGCAATCTTCTGTTCGCAATATTGTTTAAACTAATCATAACCTTTCCTGTTTTATGTAATGTTTCCGAAGGTTTATATGCTACGTAATGGTCTCCATAAATATCATCTTCTGTATTACTAATGTATCTGTCATAGACTTGCTGGTAGTCTCTCTTCAACATACCTTTTGTGTAGTTTCTTTTCTGTTTATAGAGTTGTCTATTTTACAGTGTAGGCTGTGAAAGATAGTTTTTATATGCTTTTTTCGTGAATTTAAATGAACTAATACCTTAGTTACAGCTTTTGTTATTGCTTTTTCAATAATTGTCCATTCTTTTTAATAGTGTCTCTGATTGTTCGAAATATTTCCTTAAACTGTTCAGATATGGGTCCTTAATACTTTCATCCTGCATACCTCTTCTTGATTCTGTAGCAAGATTTCTTCCGCCACCAATGAGCAAAAGTGTGTGTTTAATGTATTTCAAGTTAGTGATCAGTACCACTATCAGAATTTATCTTGTATCTTTTACTTGATCCTGTATTCTTCTGTTCATTGTTACGTAATCTATAACTGATAGTCGAAGGATATTTATGAATATTTTTTACCCTAAAAACGGTATTAGTTATTTTTAAATCACTGCGAGTAGAAAAATCTCCAAGTAATTGCCCATTCTGATTATAAGGTTATTTTCCTTAGGTTCGAACGACATGAGGTATTGAATTATTTACTACCCTTGCGTATAGGTCACTAAAGAGAAAAACTTGAGTTTTTTTCGTTGTCCACAGTTTTTTGAAGGGTACCACAAAAGATTTCTCAAATGTTACGTTTCTGCGGTGCATAAATTGTTATGAGAGTTACGTTTCTCTTTTTTATCGTGGCTGCTATAATTATTACGTATTCAGTATCAGCGAAATTATTCATATGTTTTCCCATATTCCGTTTATCTATATTGCTGCACATTTACTTGCTCTTTCTTCCTACTGTATTCCTCTATACAAAATTGTATATTTTCCGACATTTTTACTGCCTTTCAGTTTCTCAGTTTCTGAGATAACTGTGAAACCTATCTGTTGTTGTGAGAAAATCTTTCTTATTTCCTTTTATTGGTAATCAATTAATCTTGCATCTCACGTAGCTAATCTTACTTTTCCAGATATCCATTTTCTCTGGTTCTTTTCTTTGCCGGAGTCCCTGAGTCGTCGTAGATAATTTATTCTCTCTTCCGAAGCAAATTTGCGAACTGCAACTATTTGAAACGTCCCTGAATGGATCACCAGTCTAAAGCAGGTGAGACGGTTGATGGTTCTGCCATCTTCGAGCTTACAAGTCAAATCTTAAATGAGTCCTGGAGCAGCACTTCCTCAGTATTCGATGTTACAGGTGCACCACTAGTTTTCAGTCGCCGGAGCGTCGTTAGGCTGCCAAGTTACACCACGGACAGTTGACGTTGACAGTGGTGCAAGAGAGGCTTTATATTCCCATCATCATCCCATTAGTACCCACTGATCAGAACTTGAGTACTAAATCGCATGTTGGACATCTTCTCTGAAGCCTGTCTTCAGGAAAATCGATCTCTACACGTGATAATAAAAGTATCAGGAAATTGCCTTTGTTGGATAGTACCAGTTATAATACAAAAGCTACAGATGTAATTTACATTTTTTTTCTTTAATAAAGTAATTGAAGTAGCCTTCTAAATTTCTGATACTTGACTTGTGTGTAATATTTCTTTCTTACTGCGTGAAAAAGTATCTGAGTTGCATTTAAATAATTGATTGCGAGAGATAAAATACTGTTCTTATAAGTGTTAATACTTTCAGTTCAGACCAGGGTAACAAGAGTGTGTGAAAGCATACTATCTATAGTGGTGGCCAAGGAACGTTCAATTTTTTTAAAGGAAATATCAACGTGCTGCGCACAGGTAAGCATCAGGCGCCAGACCATGACGTGGAAGTGTATCGTCCAAGACCTTCCTGACGATAGAGGCCCAGTAATGGACGAGGGGCACCACATCGCTGCAGCAGGGCAGTTTGCAGATCTTCGACCTGTGGAAATGCAAACCCTTCCAACATGTCCTGATAAGCGATAGAGGTTACTGTCGCCTCTGCAAAGAAAGATGTTCACTCGACACGATCATGAAGCAGATCACATCATACTTGTACCTTGGGAGTGTTGCACACGATTTCAATGCTGAAATGGAGGTTTTCAGAGACCCATAGCCTCGCACTATGTCGGTTTGATTTTACGGACACATGAAGGCAAGCTTCGTCCTTGAACATCTGGTCATAGTCGATACGAATCAAAATCTCAACTGCAAACGCTTTGAAATATGGCCCGTCATCAGGTTGAAGGGCATGCAGTAGCTGCACCTTCTAGGCATGAAACTCCAGCTTTTTGCATAGCACCCTGTGCTCCGTAGTTCAAGGTAAGTGCAACTATCGAGACACTTGACGGATTCATTTGTTTCGGCTCTGGATAAATGCCTGTTTCTCGCGTTCCACTCTGCATTAATCGTGCTCTGATGCCCAAAACTCATCCTCTTCATGAGACTTCCGGATTCCTTGAAACTCGTGTACTACTGACTGATGTTCGAAAGTGATAGTGGTGTGCCTGTGTAACATTTCCGGAACTTCCACTGGAGATGGGTGTCAGATTTGTTGCCTTTCAGCCATTGCACCCACTGTGCCTTCTGCTGGTGGTGGGGAGGAGGCATCGCGCTAACTGCACTTTCTACCTATTCCTCATTTCTGAAATATACTCAATCAAAGTTGTAAAGATCGCTTTGGAACACCTGTATGTTCGGACTTTCCTTCCATAACGCTGCTAGAAGACATGGAAGAGATTCAGCTGCTTCGCTTGAAAGTATGGCATTGTTGATAACACGGAATGAATCATTTTGTATCGTAATGGGCACGGCACCGTTGAATTCGGCTTGAATTTGCCGGCGTCGCTGACCAGCGAGACTACTAGACGTTGTATGGCAGAGGGCGCCACTGCTCTCGGCTTGGCGGAGGTCGGCAGATACTCGCCACCCGTGACGGTTCTTCGGCAGGTGTTCCACTGGACAGCAACAACACAGCTGGCTTGCCGACATCTGTCGTCAGTGCGTAGGGGTGACGGTCAGTGACTGATTAGATGCTGTGGACTTCCATGTGTCGGCGATGCGGACATAGAATGTTGTCGGGAACTCCCCCTCTTGACAGTTACATGTATTTCGTGCGGACTGTCGTTAGAAGTAATATCACTGATTAATTTCGGATCCTCCCACAGTAGCCAATTACACTGCAGCCTCAAGCCGCGTTTCCCTGATTTAATATTCTGTTGCTAGAATTTTGATCATGTCCACACTGATATTTGTTTCAATATCTGTAACTGAGCTTTTGCTGTGACGTATCAGGTGTATAAGGCTATTCGTTATCAGGAAAGATAAGTCCTATCATTATTGCAGAGTAGTTATTCCGTATGCACTTTTTAAATCTTGCTCATTCTGATTTTTATATGGCTTTATTGTCATGATTCACAGTGCTTATGTCACAGGGTTATGTATTTAATTTGTTTAAATGTTGAATTCTTAATACTCAGCAAAAAGAGCCTGCTGGATTAATTAAAATATTTATTTAGCATAGATATTAATATTTAATAAATCATTTGGAAATTATTGGAGACTGTATTCGACGTCATCAGGACAGCTCTCCTAGTCCCCTTGTGCCTTCTGCCACGTATATCATTGTGGAGGGAAGTTTCCTTAGTCCGTTGGAATGCACAATGGACCTGAATGCATGCAGGTGATCAGACGGGATGCTTACGTACGTGTCTCCTGTCAGCGTCGTATCTAGACGTATCGGGGTCCCGTATCACTCCAACTGCACAAGCCCCACACCATTACAGAGCCTCCACCAGCTTCTGCAGTCTCCTGCGTTGTCTCCATTCTCTTGATACAATTCGAAACGATACTGGTATGACCAGGCACCCTGTTTCCAGTCATCAACGTCCAATGTCGATGGTGACGGGCCCAGGCGAGGCGTAAAGCTTTGTGCCTTGCAGTCATCAAGTGTACAGGAATAGGCCTTTGGCTCCGAAAGCCCATATGTTTCGTTGAATGGTTCGCAGGCTGACACTTGTTCATGGCCCAGCATTGAAATCTGCAGCAATTTGCGGTAGAGTTGCACATCTGTCACGCTGAACAATTCTCTTCAGTCGTCGTCGGTCCCGTTCTTGCAGGATCTTTCTCCGGCCGCAGCGATGTCGGAGATTTGATGTTTTACCGGAATGCTGATATTCACAGTACACTCGTGAAATGGTCGTATTGGAAAATCCCCCCATCATCGCTACCTCGGAGATGCTGTGTCCCTTCGCTCGTGCGCCGATTATAACACCACGCTGGAACTCACTTAAATCTTGATAACCTGCCATTTTAGCAGCAGTAAGCGATCTAAAAACTACGCCGGACACTTGTTGTCTGATATAGGCGCTGCAGACTACAGCGCCGTATTCTGTCTGTTTACATATCTCTGTATTTGAATACGCGTGCCTATACTATTTTCTTTGGCGCTTCAGTGTAGGTATATACTGATTGTGTTAAGTAATATTATGTATATTATGTATAGGTGTGTATTGATTCCGTTAAGTAATATTGCATCTGCCTCGCGGGATTAGCCGAGCGGTCTGGGGCGCTGCAGTCATGGACTGTGCGGATGGTCCCGGCGGAGGTTCGAGTCCTCCCTCGGGCATGGGTGTGTGTGTTTGTCCTTAGGATAATTTAGGATAAGTAGTGTGTAAGCTTAGGGACTGATGACCTTGGCAGATAAGTACCATAAGATTTCACACACACACAATATCGCATCTGATGTAGTTGGTTATAACTACCCATAACCAGTCAGATTGCTAATCATTAGCCGTTGTTGGCCTTTTCGTTGTTAGGGTTAATGATAACATATAAAGGCTTCTTGTAAATTTTTTATTTCGTCACACCAGTTGTGACGACAGATCCCCGAAAGTCTCCTTCATTGTATTTTCCCGCAATAATTTCACAGTCGTTTTCCCTTTTGCGTGGACAGTATGTATGCAGTAGTTGGCAAGGAAATTTTAGAATCTCAAATTCGATTGCAATCGTTACGAAAAGAGACATTCCCTTGCATAGTAACGACACAGGGTATAATTTTCTAGGGCAGTGCCATGTGTAGATACGAAATATTCACTGCACTGGAATGTGCTGTAGGAATATCTAGTGTCCATGGTCGAAGCTGTTAATCCAACTTTCCAGAAACTGAAGCATAGTACAACAGCTTCTCAACAGAATTCAGTCTCTTACGAAGTTATGAAGGATGGGACACATTTTGACAAGACAGAAGTTAGTGGCAAACAAAGAGCTGCTTACGTTTACCACTTACACGTAGATGAAATTTGCTATATTATTGGAGCAGCTCTTGTGGCCGTTGGTCATTGATGTCAAGACAGACTAAAAACTGAAACGTCAAGAAAGTTTGCGAACATAGCAACAAAGAGGATAAATATTTATCTGTCGGTGTGCGACACTCGTCAGTGTAAAAAGAGTACGAAGAAAAGGATGCTTGATTCGAAATCTTTACTTCAATCAGAAATGAACAGTCCTTGCTGAGACGATATGATCGGCATGCAACCGCAAAAAGACATGAATTTATGTTTATAATGGTGTATCAGGACCACTTTACAAAATTTGTTTTGTTACAAGCAATGCGAAGCAAGACAGTCCCCCAACTCGTAGTACGTTATCCTTTCGTTGGTTACTAAATTCATTTCCCCTGGTCACCTTCCTCCTGGCAGTCCTTTTCCGGTAATCCGAATGGGGGACTGTTCCGTATCTTTTGCCAATGGAGGAATCATCATGATGCTTTTTCAATCACAAGCCACACGTTCTGTGGATACACGGTATGTGTCTTTAATGTAGTGCTTTCCATTGCCTTCCGCATCCTCATGCTGGTGACCAGTGCTGATTCTTCCGCCTTTACGGGCAGTTTCCCAGCCCTAGGGTAAGAGACTGTCCTGAACCTCTGTCCGCTCCTCCGCCCTCTCCAACAAGGCCGTTAGCAGAATGAGGGTGACTTCTTATGCCTGAAGACTTCGCTCGCCAATGCTGATTATTAATCAAAACTTAAGCGGTAGTAGGTTTTGAACCCGGGACCGAGGAGGTTTATTCACTGGACCGCTAGCTAGCAGTTGCTTACCACAGCTGTTGACAATTTTATAGTCGTAAAATTTGAAATTTTCCCGGCGAATCAACTGTTCAAAAAGATTTCGGGCTTGCAGTCGGTCGTCGTAAACTTCATCGGACGAGATTTCGGCTGGAAAACTGCCAGCCATCTTCAGGTGAGCCTCGTTCGGCACACCTCAAGATGGCTGGCAGTTGTCCAGCCGAAATATCGTGCAATGAAGCTTACGACGACCGGCTACAAGCCCGAAATCTTTTTGTACAATTTTATAGTCGGTATATCAGTGAGGGAAATATAAATAAGACTCAATTTCGATCTCAGTGTTCGGTAACACACACATGGCGACCTAGAACATATGACAACCGATTTCAAGCGCAACTTGCAAATAAGCAGACAGTGAAGAAGTTGTAATTAAAAGAAAATTTAAACACGCAAATATGGCACTCAAATACACTCCTGGAAATGGAAAAAAGAACACATTGACACCGGTGTGTCAGACCCACCATACTTGCTCCGGACACTGCGAGAGGGCTGTACAAGCAATGATCACACGCACGGCACAGCGGACACACCAGGAACCGCGGTGTTGGCCGTCGAATGGCGCTAGCTGCGCAGCATTTGTGCACCGCCGCCGTCAGTGTCAGCCAGTTTGCCGTGGCATACGGAGCTCCATCGCAGTCTTTAACACTGGTAGCATGCCGCGACAGCGTGGACGTGAACCGTATGTGCTGTTGACGGACTTTGAGCGAGGGCGTATAGTGGGCATGCGTGAGGCCGGGTGGACGTACCGCCGAATTGCTCAACACGTGGGGCGTGAGGTCTCCACAGTACATCGATGTTGTCGCCAGTGGTCGGCGGAAGATGCACGTGCCCGTCGACCTGGGACCGGACCGCAGCGACGCACGGATGCACGCCAAGACCGTAGGATCCTACGCAGTGCCGTAGGGGACCGCACCGCCACTTCCCAGCAAATTAGGGACACTGTTGCTCCTGGGGTATCGGCGAGGACCATTCGCAACCGTCTCCATGAAGCTGGGCTACGGTCCCGCACACCGTTAGGCCGTCTTCCGCTCACGCCCCAACATCGTGCAGCCCGCCTCCAGTGGTGTCGCGACAGGCGTGAATGGAGGGACGAATGGAGACGTGTCGTCTTCAGCGATGAGAGTCGCTTTTGCCTTGGTGCCAATGATGGTCGTATGCGTGTTTGGCGCCGTGCAGGTGAGCGCCACAATCAGGACTGCATACGACCGAGGCACACAGGGCCAACACCCGGCATCATGGTGTGGGGAGCGATCTCCTACACTGGCCGTACACCACTGGTGATCGTCGAGGGGACACTGAATAGTGCACGGTACATCCAAACCGTCATCGAACCCATCGTTCTACCATTCCTAGACCGGCAAGGGAACCTGCTGTTCCAACAGGACAATGCACGTCCGCATGTATCCCGTGCCACCCAACGTGCTCTAGAAGGTGTAAGTCAACTACCCTGGCCAGCAAGATCTCCGGATCTGTCCCCCATTGAGCATGTTTGGGACTGGATGAAGCGTCGTCTCACGCGGTCTGCACGTCCAGCACGAACGCTGGTCCAACTGAGGCGCCAGGTGGAAATGGCATGGCAAGCCGTTCCACAGGACTACATCCAGCATCTCTATGATCGTCTCCATGTGAGAATAGCAGCCTGCATTGCTGCGAAAGGTGGATATACACTGTACTAGTGCCGACATTGTGCATGCTCTGTTGCCTGTGTCTATGTGCCTGTGGTTCTGTCAGTGTGATCATGTGATGTATCTGACCCCAGGAATGTGTCAATAAAGTTTCCCCTTCCTGGGACAATGAATTCACGGTGTTCTTATTTCAATTTCCAGGAGTGTAATTTCATACACAGCCACCAAAGAGTGAATTGAACTCAGAGTGATGGAGAGTCACAGACAACTGAGCGTAGTGGGAGCAACTTCAACACGAGAGCACATGCGTCTGTCTAGTAACAAGTGCCTTACTCTCAAAGGACAGAACCCACCCCAACACCCACATCAGCTACTATGCCTCCTTAATCCAGGGTAAATCGACTGCGTCGACATTAGGTCCAAGTATTGCCGACCAACACAACTCTAGCGACAACCAGCCTTTTACATAATCTTGCGCCCTTAAGCTCGGTGATAAGTACACCATACGTCACATGTGCCACTTAACTCTCTCTCTCTCTCGACCTGACTGCGACCGACTGCCTTCCGATGTGGTCAACAAGCTGCTCCAATGAATCACAACCAAAGACTCAACTATCATGTGACCGAAGCCCCACTTGGCGACTAGCGAGAGACGGATCACGCCAGTAGGTAAGGACGAAAAAACATGGCTGAAGTATTGCCTCACGTCTTCCTACATGTCTCCGGAATCTTAACCGAGGTCGGCTTCTACCAGTTTTTTCTATTCTTCTGTAAGGAACTCGTGTTAGCACTTTTTAAACAGTTTGGTAATTTTCACACCTTTGGCAACTGCTTTCTTTGGAATCGGAATTATTGATTTCTTCTTGGAATCTGAAGGTATTTCGCCTGTCTCACACCAGATGGAAGAGTTTTGTCACTGATGGCTCTATCTATCAGTAGTTCTGACGGAGTATCGTCTACTCGCAGGGCCTTGTTTCCACTTATCTTCATCTGCGTCCTGTTCCCTTCCTGCGATATTACCTTCAGGTTTTTTTTTTTTTCTTTATTGATTTTCAATTTCCCCCGAAGGGGGCGGCCCGGCAGCAGCTTACTACGCTGCTCTACAGCCTACAGACTTTTTTTAAATAAAGGAAGAAGAAAGAAACAAGGAAAAACAGGCGATAAAATGGCGATTTAAAGTGAAAAA
The DNA here is from genome assembly GCF_023864275.1 of Schistocerca cancellata. Taxonomy (NCBI): domain Eukaryota; kingdom Metazoa; phylum Arthropoda; class Insecta; order Orthoptera; family Acrididae; genus Schistocerca; species Schistocerca cancellata. Next base: position 1,283,472,949 of record NC_064626.1, on the reverse strand, counting down.
TGGCGTAAAATTTCGGAAAGTTAAAACAGAAAGCAAAGGGGGTGGCAATGTAGATAAAAGACACAGGAATCAGACAAGTAACACAGTAGACACACAATTAAAAAAACATGGCCACAGTCTGGTTTCTGTTCGCAGTAATAAAAAGCACACCCAGCGACAGTATGATGGCTGTTCGCTACACTTCCCAAAAGACACAACACGGAGCACACACTGGAAAAACACACTGTAAAACACTGCACGAAAAAGGCGGCACAAAGATGGCACTCCCGACCCAAGGCAGATGGGGGGGGGGGACCTGGAGTAGGGGGAAAAACAAGGAGGGAGGAGAGGAAAAAACGAAAAGGGGGGGGGACCAAGGAGGGAGAGGACTAATCAAAGGGGAGAAGGGCAGACGCGAGAGGGAATGAGAGGAGGCAGAGGAGGGAAATGTAAAAGGATGCGGGGGAGAGAAGGGGGCAAAGAGAGGGGAGGTGGGGAAGAAAGAGGATGGAAGGGGGGGAGAGGGAGCCCGGGAAAAGGGCAGAGGAAAGGAGGGGGAGTGAGGATCAGAGTTGATAGGAGGCATAAATGGAGGGAGAGAGGGCATCATCCGGGAGGGGGAGTTGATGGAAGCCACCTTGGGAAAGGAGATGTAGGGTGTAGAGATGGAGGGTAGTGGGGACACAACGGGGAAGACGTGGCAGGGGGCGGGGATGGGAGAGGAGAGGAGCAACCAGGGGGTGAGGGGGTTCAAGACGGCGGGAGGTGTAGAGGATGCGGATATGTTCGAGGAATAGGAGCAGATGGGGGAAAGGAATGAGATCATAGAGGATCCGCGTGGGGGACGGGAGGCGTATACGGAAGGCGAGGCGGAGTGCATGACGCTCAAGAATTTGGGTGGACTTATAGAATTTGGGGGGGGGGGGCAGATATCCAGGCAGGACTGGCATAACAGAGGATGGGACGGATTAAGGATTTGTAGGTGTGGAGGATGGTAGAGGGGTGCAACCCCCACGTCCGGCCAGAGAGGAGTTTGAGGAGTCGGAGGCGGTTGTGGGCTTTGGATTGGATGGAGCGGAGATGAGGTATCCAGGTGAGGTGACGGTCAATGGTGAGGCCAAGGTAGGTGAGGGTGGGGGTTACCTTCAGGTTCATCTCAGTTGTACATACCCACTATACACTCCCTACCTCTATACGAGAAAACTACGAGAACTGCAGAATTGTGGTCTAGAGCCTCGCCCCGTTCGAAGCTTTTACGGTGAGCCGCTTTTCACACGTGGCAGACACGTGCGCGTGCCGGCGGTGGCGGGAAGGCGAGACTCCGACAATGGCGGCCGGCCGGCAGGTAACTGGCTCAATCCTGCGCTCAATTTGGCGGGCGCGGCGTATCGCCGCTGACGGTGATTGAATTCCCCGCCGACAGGGGCGCTGCATTCGCCTGGCAAGCGCGTACGGCGTCGCGCGTGCAGAACCAAACCTGACAGGCAACTCAATTATGCGAGCGGGCAGTGAGTGCTGCTCGCAGCGAAGTGAATCCCCGCGCGAAAGACGCAGCGAAAAAAAAAACCGGAAAAACGAGGGATTTTTTTCGGTTTCGTGATCTGCTGGAGAGGAATAAAACTGCGAGGGAAACAGATACCGCGGTTCGCGGAAGACCTCCTCATTCCGGCTGCATTAGAGGAAAGATTAGAATACTTGCTGAAACCGACATCACAGATTATGGGTTTTGGATTAAAAACAAATACTAATACGGTTAAAAGAAGATGGAATGAATCGGGGACGACGTTATATAAGTAATTATTGCTAGGGATCAAGATTATATAGCAATATCCGAAGCAACTGGCTACGCCATAATTTCTAAATTAAACAAATGAAAGTGTAGTGCCTGCTGCCACCTGTGGTCGTGAGAATGCTCGTAGGCTTGTAACGTCCCCCTTCCCTTCTATCGACAATGTTAGAACTATACGTCCGCGCAAGCATGTGCCTAAACAATTGGAATAAAATTTTGAAGAGGCTATCGTTCCGAAGATTCAGTATAAAGTCGATAAATGAGGGGGAGGTTAATAACAAGATGCCTTCTAGGACAACTTATTCTGCCTACTTAATTACTGTAAAATTTAGTATGGTTGTTCGAAGAATCAAGAGAGGATTTCATAAAGATATTATAAACTCTATAGAAGGTAATTATCATAAAACCAACTCCAGGAACTACTACAAAATCTTTGGGAAACAACTACAACAGTATGAGGCCCCTACACTAATACTGAAAGATGAAGATGGAAGAATGACACACAGTAACAAGGAAAATGCAGAAATCATGGCAAAAGCATTTAACAAACTTCTGAATTGCGAGGAACCCAAAGAACCCTTACAAATCAACATAAATACCCCAATAAAAACCAAACCTAACAAACTAGACCCTCCAACTTTCCAAGAAGTAGAAAAAATTCTTAAAGAACAAAAAAATTATAAGGCATGTGGAGAAGATCAGGTTTTTGTTGAAATGTGGAAATATGCAAGTGACACGATCAAGACCTCCTTACACATGGCTCTAACAAAAATTTGGGTAACAGAACGATTTCCCGAACATTGGACCACAGCTATCATCCACCCACTACAGAAAAAGGGAAATAGAGCAACCCAGACAACTACAGAGGAATCTCTCTCCTAGATTGCACATACAAAATTCTATCCAAGATCCTATATGAAAGAATCAAGGAGCAATTAGAACATGAGTTAGGGGAATATCAGGGAGGTTTCAGACCATGGAGAAGCTGTGCAGAGCAGATAATTAGTTTAAAATTGATCATGGCATACTACAAGAAACGGAACAAACCTCTCGCAATAACATTTGTAGATTTTAAGAAGGCATATGACTCCATCCAAAACTAATTAAAATAATACAACTCACTCTAACCAACACCAAATCAAAAGTGAAGTTTAGAGGAGAAATTTCGGAACCATTCCTCATAAAAACAGGCTTAAGACAAGGTGACTGCCGATCACCATTACTGTTCAACTGTGCACTGGAATACAATATGAGAGAATGGTACAAGGACAATCCAAAGAGGATAAGAATTGGAAGTGCAAAAGATGATATTAGCTTAAACTGCTTTGGATTCGCTGATGATCTTGCTCTCCTAGCCAACACCGTTCAAGAAGCCAGGTAACAAGTGAAATCACTACAAGAAATAGCAGAGAAAGTAGGCCTTACAATATCATTTGAAAAAACAGAGATTATGCTAACTGATCCACCACTTGCAAACAAAATTACAATAGGAGAACAGGAAATCAAAATTGTTGATAAATTTAAATATCTAGGCGAAATAATAACATACAATCTAAATGAGAAGCCATCATGGCAGAATAGAATAAAAAAACTGAACTATGCAAATTACATTACCAAAACTACATACAACAAAAAAGCCTATTCATAGATGCAAAATTAAAACACTGTAAAACAGTTACACAACCAGAAATAACGTATGCAGCTGAAACTATCTTCAAAACAACTAATACAGCAGAAATTGACAGAATACTAAATATAGAAAGAAGAATAATTAGGACATGTATAAATAAACAGTATAAAATAAATGGACATTGGAGAATAGCATCAAATGAAACAGTATATAAGAAAACAGAACCAGTCATGAGCACAATCAGGAAGAAACGCATCTCATTCTTTGGACATCTGATGAGAACTCCAGAAAACAGAATTAGTAAAAAAAAAATACAAAAATTGTGGAATAGCAAGAGCGACATTAAATGGATCACAGAAATTAAGGAAGATATAAAAGAACTTCAATTTACAGTAGATGTCCTAAAAAACAAGACAGAGAAAACCAGAATACTGCAAGACCCGCAAAACAGACTACAAATGAAAATCAATAAAAGGAGTACAGGAAGAGTTGTCTGAAATGAAGAAAGAAAGAAAATATCTGAAAGAATGAAGAAATGTTGGGCAGACAGAAGATCAAAACACCTCTCATATAAGAATAGACTCTAATAATTGTATTACCTAAATATCATATTAAGTTATTGTTGAACCAAATTGTATCCCTGTGTAACAACTTGTTTAGAACTTTGTATTTTTGACTAGAGTGGTCCAATGAAGGCCTTAAAATAAATAATTAATAATGGTTTTTCGAAAGGTTTGTGCTATCATTCACGCACTGTGCCAACGAGAAGGGATACCACGTGGATCGGAACAGAACAATAAGAGTTACCGAAATAATTATAGCTAAAAGAAATACGGTCGCCAGCGAAATTGGGCAAAATTTCTGTTTGGTAGGTGAATTAATGAGCCGAACAGTCAACGTCAAGAATTAGTCGAACACGCGCGGCAACAGAAGGTTACACGCTTGTTAGCAAAAACAATTGAAACATGTACGTAATAAAGCGAGAAAGAAAATAGTTTGCACTCGAAATATCATTAACTAATAGAGCTGAAATTTTGAATACATACAAGATAAGACTTAGATTAATGGTTGCTTACTGTTGTAAGTGACAATGGCGCTACCTTACAATAACGTCTACTATTTTCATATGAATCTTGGAAAATGGCAAAAAATAATTGAAAGATACTCTATTGACTTCTGAACAGGGAAGTAGAAATTGATAATTACTGTATCAAAAGGTAATTATTATACTTCGGCATGACTGCAAGTCAAACTGTGAACCAGAACTTTACTAACAAATTTCAATAATCACTGATATTTGCACTCACTCATTAATTCTACTTAGTGCTTTTGTTCATAGTGCCAGGAATCATTTTAATTTGATTACTTGATTTACTATTTGCAACAATTAGATCGCCTCAGATTAAAGTTCAAATTTAAAGTTAGTGAGACGGAAATTACTGAATGCTTTAAGTTCAAATCTTTAATCTACCTGAATCATTTAGTTCATAAGCAAAATTAACTGGCACTGCATTTTTCATGGGGTACAATAGGACAGGACAGGAACCTACTTGGTGAATGATTTTAGGAGAATCACGGGTAAACAGTTTTGGTTAAACTGTGGTAATTGTTCACTCGCAAAACACCACAAAGCTGACTAACGCCGTTACAAAACTAATCGACAATAAGCTGTGATGCAGCAATCTTACTTCTGTCCATTCTCGCCGTGACGAAGTTGCTGACGACGATACTGGTGCTGGCTCCTTTCCATGACAGTTAGCGAGCAGGGGAGTTACTGGCAACGATATTGGCGTGGCGGGTTCTCGATGCTGCTGCAGCCAATATTTCCTCCGCCCACGTTTATCACTTGCCACGTGCCGCTAAACAGTCACTCCTCCAGTACAGTGCACGCCATCCATGCGTCCGCATGTAACAACAACAACGACGCTGTACTATTGTACATATAAGTAAATTTTTTTTGCATCTGATTTTTCGATAAACTAGTGTAATTGATGTTCTGCTTTCATTTCTTTTTTGTTTCATGCCATTGTGTTAAGAAAACTGTAAACGAGTTTCAATGTGAAAATTAATGTTTATGTCAAATGTCAAGCAATATTGTAATAGAATTGAAATGTAACGAATTTTGAAACTGTTGTAAGATGTTTAAAATTGAAATTTGCGTCTGGTCCATACGTAGGCAATGTGTTAGGATATGTAGAATGCAAAACTTCGGGTGAATACCCTGTCTGTAAGGGAGCGGAAAAAGGTGGATGGCAGGCGAGCGCGGGAAAATGCACGCGGGCACTGCACGGCACAACGGGCTCAGCAGTAGTAGTTGGAGTTTGGCATTGGTCTGAGCAACACCTTCTGGAGCGAGGAGGCTCCCCTGGAAGACGTAGTTTCACTGAGCCTCGGATATGCTGTTCCAACGCCCACACAGCATGGCAAAATTCCATAGGCACTAAATGGAAAAGTATTGCAACGCTAAGAATAATTAAAGTGCCGATACGTCAAGAGCCATAGCTGTGGTTGCATGTGTGCTCTGTGCCTCGCCATCTCGCCGCCCGCCAACAGCCGCATCGATACAAGCAGGTTGAATCTTTTAGTACTGTATTCGTATGGACCATAGAGTGAACTGTTCAATAATAACCTAAATTTTACCAGATCTTTCCCATCATTTAATTATCCTCACAACTAACCTAGACAGGGTCCTTTCCAAATGTTGTGCAATCCGAGTGTCCCGAAATGAAAAATTAAATTTTGTGTTAATAATAATTACTTGCAGACCTAGTTATGTTAGAATGGTGTTTAAAGAACTGTTTTGTTAATGAACCAGTAAATGAATAACGGAGGTCTAACGAAGTTGAGAGATAACTTTAATATTGATATAGTAATGAAGTTTAATTATTTCGAGACAGATATAAAGGTAATTAAATGAGAAGTAAATAAGATAAAAAGAGTAGTAACTCATATACTGGAAATCTTGAACGCATGATAGTTTCAGTAATCAATTTTTTTAATATAGTGATCATAACAGTTTCAGGGTCCCCCCCCCTTTTTATTCATTTGAATTCTGAAGTGTTCCACATTGGTTTGACCAGCAAAAGTTAAAGTCAATATATAAGTCAAAATTTATCAGTGTTTTATCTTTATCAAAATTGACGTTTTGTGTGTGTCACGAATGTGCTATTGCTAGGGTAACCTATGCCCGATTTCAATCAGATCAATAGACAGTACGAAGTTTTGTAGTATACATCAAAGTGTAGTGTTATGTATTCATGGTTTTTCCATATCAGGACAGAACGTGAAACTATCAGTTCAATAGATTTTCTGGTTCTAAAATCCTACTATATTATGCAGTGTTATTACGTGTTGTTTTGCATGAATATACACCAACTTGTACAGGGAAGAAACTCAGTTAATGTCTAATTAGGCTGGCGACCGTATTATTATTAAATTGGTGGCATCTTCAGTGTTGCTTTTGGTCCATCCTGACGTGTAGTTGCATTTGAACTTACTTGACGGATCATTGTTATTACAGAGTGGGTGTAAGTCTAATTTTCCACCATTCAGGTACACGCGGTCGATATCTATATGAAAATCCTGTCTCATAAGGCGAACCCCGCTCACTTACCATAGTACAGGCTTTAATGAGTATTGTGTGCCCCACGCGCACGTTACACGCACTTCACACCAGAGTTCTCTCTCTGTGTAGCGCGTTCTCTGGCGTAACATCCTCCCGTGTCCAGAGACGCCGCTACTCCACCGATACTTTTTCGTTGACAAAAACCTAACGTTTCCCTAACATTCCCTCAGCGATTACTCATCGATATTTACATAATATACATAATTGGTTCTACAGCAAGAATTGAACAAATTAATTCATACATCGTGTACATATAACTTTACATAAAGATAAAAGCAACTATATATACAACAATAAATGGTAAAAGAGCACATCGGCATGAAAGTGTTACAGGCTGCTGCACAAAGGAGATGACTAGCTGAAACTTGTGTCTAGAATAATGCTTGCAAGCTTTTGCCGTCAGTGCTTCTGAAAGTAATGTTATTCTCACAGAAAGACTGAATTCGTATAATTTAGGCCTTAACCTAACTTGAACTGCGTTATCTAAATGCATTGAGATTATCTTCTAAAATGAATTAACTGCACCGTGAATTTAGACAGATATGTGCTCTGTAACTGGAAACATTTTTTGTTGCATCTGTAATTAAGCACAGAACTATCTCTGAACACATCATATACTCGTACGGAGACGAACTTACCTAGTACGAGGAATAGGAACACATTATACAGGTTGTAAAAGGTAACTGTTTACAATGTACCACGGTGCTGTAGAGGAAGTCGAGACGAACAATGTGTTGTAAGACACTTGTGGTCTGTGAAGTCGGGGAAACTATCTGAAACTGGACTACAAAAATCATGTAAAAAGCGTACCGCTTTCTTCTTGCACACTATTAGTCAGACAGAAATATAAATACCATCATCTTGTGAGAAATTTAATGTAGTTTAATTTTGTTCTGGGATATTTTTCCGCTAGAGACCGTGGTTTTCCGGTTATTCGAGAGAAACGTATGAAAGTTACTTTGACATACACACCCACTGACACATTCACTGCCACACCCCCTCCCCCCACTCCCCAACAGTCGGGATTTTTGGTATGCTCTTCATGGCTGTCTCTTCCATTACTGCACAAAATTCTGAGACAGCGCAAATTATTTCCCATATTATCCTTTGTAAGTCCTCATCGACAGGTCTACTACGCCACTGGCATTCCCACTCACATAAAATTATAAAATTAACTTTTGTGTAAATTTTACATCACAGTTTTGTGTATTAAAACAGCATAAAATTATCAAGTAAATTGTTTTGTTTGTCTGACCTTCTTCCAGCGGAACAGCTTGTAAGGGTTAAGTTTAGATCGAACTGCAAACGAAGTTTTTGCGTACTTGTACAAAAGTCTTTTTGTCTCATTATCCTCACGACAAAGCTTAAATCAATAATCTTAGCGAGACAGACCAGAACGTCGGTGACGTAATAGCCACACCAGTGAAGACAAAAAAGTTCGATTATGGTTAAGTCTTGTAGTCGCAAATTTGTGTACATACAAAAAAATTTGTACATATTAAAAATTCTGACCGTTGGGGGATGAGTATGAGGCGGCGATGTGCTTGAAGTTATCTCTGAAATTATTCGAAAACCACGGCCTCTAACGGGAACGTTATAGTAAAATATTGAAATGCATTAAATTTCCTTCAACTAAATTTCCTTGAAGTAATAGCTTGCGGGAAGACAGCGTGAGAATACTGAAAATGTTGCGCGGTGAGTATGCGTTGCGGCTGAGATAGGTTTTGTAGGTCAATTTGACTTTATAGACCACAAGAGTCTCTAATCAAATTGTTCATCTCGACTCCTTTTACATCACTGTGATACGTCGTAAACAGTTACCGTTACACCGTACATTTCTGGTTGCAGTGTGCTGGCGTAGCTGTCGCAAACATGAATAATTACAATTTTTTTTGTTTTGAATCGTCAGTCTCCTGTCTGGTACAATGCGGCTCGCCACGATTCCCTCTCCTATGCACTTGCAGCCTACGTCCTCAGTTATTTGCTGGACGTATTCCTTCTCAGTCTTCCTCTACAGCTTCTCCCCTCTACAGCTCCACCTAGTATCACTGAAGTTATTCCCTGATGTCTTAACAGATGTCCTATCATCTTGTCCCTTCCTCTTGTCAGTGCTTTCTACATACGCCGTTCCTCGCGATCCTCTTGAGAACCTCTTCATTCCTTACCTTATCACTCCACCTAATTTTCAGCATTCTTCTGTAGAACCACATCTCAAATGCTTCGATTCTCTTCTGTTCAGTTTTCTCCACTGTCCATTTTTCACTGCCATGCAATACTGTGCGCCAAACGTACATTATCAGAAATTTCTTCTTGAAATTAAGACCTGTGTTCGACCCTAGTACACTACTATTGTCCAGGAGTAACCTTTTTGCCAGTGCTGTTCTTCTTTCTATGTCCCTTTCCCCGTCCATTTTGGGTTAGTTTGGTACCTAGGTGGCAGAATTACTTAACTTCATCTACTTCGTGTTCACCAACCCTGATGTTAAGTTTCTCACTGTTATCATGTTTGCTACTACTCATTACTTTCATCTTTCTTCGATTTACTCTCTTATTCCCTACTCATTAGATCATCCCATTCAACAGGCCCTGTAGTTGTTAATCATTGTCACTGCAGATGGCAATGTGATCAGTGAATCTTAGCATTGATCTCCTTCAACGCCACTGAGCGATCGTAAGCTCCCTCCGATATCCTTTGCCCTTGAATTATAATTTGGCTCCGCTCTTGAACCTTTCTTTTATTTCAGTCATTGCCTCATCGATGTACGGATTTAGCTGCGTGGGCGAAAGACTTCATCCCTGCCTTACACCCTTTTTAATTCAAGCACTTTATTCTTGGTCTTCCACTCTTTTCGGTCCCTCTTGGTTCTTGTACAGATTTTATATTACCCGTCTTTCCCTAGAGCTTACCCCTCTCTCTCCTAGAATTTCGAATATCTTCCACCATCTGACACAGTCGAACGCGTTTTCTATTTCGACAAACCCTACGAACGTGTTTTGATTTCCCTTCAGTCTTTCTCCCCGCAGCTTCAGAACTGACTTTTCTGCATATTATTCTTGTCAGCAACTTGGATGCATGGGCAGTTATGCAGATTGTGCGATAATCCACGGCCTGTCGCTCTTGCAGTCTGCGGAATTGTGTGGATGAGGTTTTTTTCCGAATGTCTGATGGTGTTTCGCCAAAGTGAACAATCGTTTTGTTGCCATTTCCCCAATGATTTCAGAAAATCGGATGGAATATTATCTATCCCTTCTGCCTTGTTTGATATGAAGTCTTCCAAAGCTCTTCCGAATTCTAATTCTAATATTGGATGCCCGATCTTTTAATAATCGCCTCCTGTTCCTTCTTCTGTCGCGTCTTCCCCCTCATAAAGACCATCAATGTACTACTTCCACTTATCCCCTCTCTCCTCTGCATTTAACAGTGGAATTCCCGTTGCGCTATTAATTTCACGGCCCTTTAATTTCACACAAGGTGTTTTGAATTTTCTATATGCGGAGTCAGTCCTTCCTACATTAACTTGTTCTTTCATTTCTTCACATTTCTCATTTAGCCAGTTCGCTTTAAGTTTCCTGCACTTACTCTTTATTTCATTCCTGAGTGACTTGTATTTCTGTATTCCTGAATTTCTCCGAACATATTTGTACTTCCTTCTGCCAGCCATATGTCTTCTGTTACCCATGGTTCCTTCACAGTTACCTTCCTTGTACTTAACATTTTTCTTTCAAACTTTTTTGATTGTCCTTTTTTATAGGTGTCCATCCCTCTTCAACTGAATTGCCTACTGAGTTCATATGTTTCTGGATGGTGTCCGACTTTAGCAAAACACAATTTTGTTTTTTATTCCAATTGCAGCATCATCAGTGAAACATGTTTGGTATAAAAAACAAAATTGTGTTTTGCTCAAGGCAAGCCCCATCCAGAAACATATATATTGTTAAAGCAAACAGAGGAGTTCAACCTCAAGATGATTATGCCTACGGAGTTATTCATTATCGCAGTGTCCATAGCCTCAGAGAATTTCAAATGTATCTCTTCATACTGTGGGGCGGCGGTTAACTTGTGAAAATAAAATTTTGCTGTATAAATGTTTGAATGTTGAATCAGTTTCAGGCTTTTAGAATGTTGTTAATGCTGTCTTTCGCCGTTCTCAACACTGGCTCTCTATTTACTTTTTTAGCCCCCAGAAAGTGGGGCGGCGGTTAACTTGTGAAAATAAAATTTTGCTGTATAAATGTTTGAATGTTGAATCAGTTTCAGGCTTTTAGAATGTTGTTAATGCTGTCTTTCTCCGTTCTCAACACTGGCTCTCTATTTACTTTTTTAGCCCCCAGAAAGTGATTTAACAAAACGTGAAGCCTGTAATTAGAGTTCCTAGTGCCCACTTCATCTGAGAATACCATTATAGCTGCAGCTTATAGCTCTGAGGAATTAGGAGATTGTCCGGGATTTCTAATCAAAAACGATTTTCCAAAATTGTTGAGTATATTCTGAAATTCACTGATAACAACACAAGTATCCCTACAACCTAACTAACAGAGCAGTTCAGAGTCTAATGCGCTGATGCAACTATAAATGTCCGAATTAAATGTTAACAAGAATGCTCGCCAAAATTTGATGAGAATATTTCATCAAACGCCTCGCTAAATAATTGGTAGAATGTCTGTCCCGCGACGGCACGTGAAAATACGACAATACGCAACTGAAGCTAGATAATGAAAATCATCCCAGAATTAACCCTTCACTTGAAATGATTTCATGGTTCCGCGTATCTCTAGTAACTTAATACGGCACCCGAGGCTGTTTGTAGCAGTGATACCGAGGCGACGCGACTCCCGACACAGATGGCGTGCTATTTAGCGTCTGGAGAGAACTGGGGCCTTCCTTCCTCGCGCAGCGCTCTTATATATATAGCCGCGGTGCGGACGGCTAAGGGAACGCCTGATCAAATCGGCTCTTCCGACTAGCCGCTGGGCTAGTAACGCACCACTTCAAGTTACATAATAATTTATAGCTTCTTTTGCTGATGGCCGATGAAGCTCTTAATTTAAACGTGCATTCAGCACGCAGGTAAGTATTGATAATAAAATTTTGACGTGGCTAAGTTAAATATTTTGGGCGAGAGAATTAATTAAATTACACTGCACGCAGTAGATGAGCTCTGAACTGGCCCTTTTGAGATCCGCTATCGCTATAATGTTATAGGTATTCAAAAGAAACTTTTCACGTCTTCACAGTGATAGCGGACCTCCAACCTATTTAAATCTAAACATCCTAGCCTTATTTATTAGCCTACTTAATCTATCTTGCTTCCTTCAGTTTTGAGATGAAAACCAGAAAATCATGAATTTCCACTCAAGTCTTATTCTGTGAAATCCAAAGTACTGTTTTTATTAAATCATTATGAAAGATGAATCTAAATATAAATTTTGAAGTCTCTAGCTCTTTTCCGTTGCGCCAATGATTTTTTCAGAAAAACATTCAAATTTCGAAAATGGCTGAAGTTATCGAACTGATATTTAACCCACATTAATTTAGTATTATTCCTGACATGCTAGAAAAGTTTTTGGTCATTTGCTTGATTTTTAAGGTATTGCGCAACATTTATGACGTCAGAGCTAGTTACAGCAGACTGGCTATCACACAATGGAAGCTGATGTGAATTTACTACAGCGTGAGTAGGCTGCTTCCCTACATCACCCTCTACTTAAATTATTTGTTTATGAATGTTAATGAATGAAAAAAAAATTAATTACAAAAAGGGAAGCAAGAGATAAAAAATCAAAATCAAAATATAAACATGTAGAAACATTAAAGAAAACTGATTACCTACATTAATTATTTAAATTGTGGGCATGTTCACTGCCTTTTTAAACAATGTCATTACTCAAAATTTTAAGGAAAGTCAATGAAATATTTTGGCATACATATTGCCTTAGACAAACAAACACATACGAATTGAAAAATTATGAAAATCTTAGATCCATTAAATACATTAAATACATTTTTACATACATAAATTCAAAGAAAATGACATGATACATAAACAGATGATTATCTCTTAGCAGTCTTTTCTAAACCTGAAAGAAAAGTTCACAAATAATTTTTACACACGTGGTTGTAGCCGCTGTGGCTGGCGTCCTACACTTCCATTCACAAGGGTAGAGGAGGGGAAGTTGCTACGGTGTGCGTCCTTCCCGTTCTCTCTAAATTACATGGGGGAAAGGGGAGGGGTCACTGTGAGTTGTGTCCAAGTCACTCCACGCTTTCACGCAGCTACCAGGCTGCCATTATCTGGTTTGTCCTGTAGAACAAACAAAAAGAGTGCCTCAGACTCTGTTCACTTAACATCTAAGGGTGGGTCACAATGAAATGGGTATATATACATTTTATCCTTCAATATTTTGCTGGAACAAAGTTAACAGAACTTTTTCAATATTACTCTCGTGGTTACTTAAATGTCATAAAATCGGTAAACAAATGGCTCAGAACGCCGTTAGTCACTTACTAGAGAAAATTTATGCTCAAGGCATACAATCATGAATCCTATTTAATTTCAATTCATTATTTCTGGGCCGGAACACTAAACCAATGCTCGGTACATTCCTGACAAATCTGCATTTTATTTACTTAACTGACTCATCTTTGATTACCTTATACTTAGAGATAGTATGAGTATATTTGATTAGTGATGGTTTTCTCAGCTTCTTTGTACATGTGAGTAACTCTTGGTAATAGTACAGTTCTGAGTGTTCAAAACACACTACGTTTAGTTGACTACAAAATCCACTTATTGGTCCTCTGCTGTTGTGTTAGTTCCACATCTGCAATTAGGTACTTACTTACTTTGAAGTGTATTTATGCTGAGCTAAAATTAACGTTTCACGTCTGCCATTATGTTATTTATTTTGTTAGTGTGTGTACTTATTTAACACTCACTCTATTGATATTTAAAGCATAGGATAGCACATTTATTTCATATTCATAGTGTATTGTAGCTGATCAGTTTGCTCACGTGGCAATCCATTTCCACTTGATCGGACGCTGAAACCTCAGGTAGTTTCTCTCGACCTACCACTAAAGTGCATCAAGTAATTATGGACGAGCGTAATTCTAAATTCCTTAAACCTATAGGACACCATGAGCTGCTCTGTCTCATCTAACATAAGGGTACCTATGGTCGCATTCACGCCTCCAACTCATAACCTCAATACGTGTAGGTGTATCCTGTCACACACTACACTAAAATAATGGCCAGCTCCAACCTTATAAATACTTCAGGGACGTGTCCTTCACGTCTCAACCACAAACACTGCTCAATTCTATTACACTGCCTTTCCTTACTACACCAGGTGAGTTTAATCTTACAACTTATCTGCATATTTATCCTGACACTAAGCAATCTCTTTTACTATTTCTTAGTTAGCTCTAATGCATACATTAGGTTTCCCTACCACTTCAGATCCTGCTTGTATATGAATTCATACATCTTTTTAAATTACTGTAGGTGGACCATTTCCAATAAAACAACACTTTGTAATTACCATATTACCAGTGTTCTATGCATACTTCTAACTCAAATACATTGTACCTTAATTACATCATACTTCTCTATTGTTTGTCACTATTAGGTTTGTCACATTAGGTATTTTTCTTCACTAATCGGTGGATAGAATGGTTACAGAACTCATGGCTTGATAGCCATGAAAGAAAAATTTCATGTCTGGAAAGAAGAGGTCGAAATTTTTGTGGATAGGAAAGATGAAGAATGAGTGAGACCTGAAATTGAAAGAAGATCTCACACAGCTGGGACTGCACAGCTGCCACACTGTGTAGAGGTTACAGAACAACCTCCTCCCTACAGCATTCATTGGCTGAATGCTGGCTTGATAGTCATGACGGAAAATTTTAGTATTTGGAAAGAAAAGGTCGAAATTTTTGTGGATAGGAAAGATGAAGAATGAGTGAGACCTGAAATGGAAAGAAGATCTCACACAGCTGGAACTGCACAGCTGCCACATTGCGTAGAGGTTACAGAACAACCTCCTCCCTACAGCAATCATTAGTTTAATGCTGTATTGATAACCATACCGGAAAATTTAATGTATGAAAGAAGAGGTCGAAATTTTTGAGGACAGGAAAGAGGAAGAATGAGTGAGACCTGAAAGGGAAAGAAGATCTCACACAGCTGGGACTGCACAGCTGCCACACTGTGTAGAGGTTACAGAACAACCTCCTCACTACAGCATTAATTGGCTACCTATGAATCTCTTTAGGTCGATCACGTTCCTGAGACCTAATAGCTTCTTACTTTTAGGGTACTCTAGCCTATATGCATTGGCATGTGGTTTTCCTATGATCCTGAAAGGTCCTTGGTATACGAACATGAATTTCTTTGTTTCTGCATTTACTTTCTTTGATTTTTCTTTGGTTTTGACAAGGACTAATTGACCTATTTCAAAACTAGTAGATACAGCTTTTGCGTCATGACGCTTCTTCCTTTCCAACGCTCTTTTTCTCATATTTGCCCTAGCCTTTAGTTTCTTCTCGTCTGTGGATATTTGCGTTAGAATAGGGAATTCTACCATATCTGCAATCACATTGTGCGGTTCTTGGCCAAACATCAATTCGCAAGGTGCAAAACCAGTTGCATCATGTCTTAAGTTGTTAATTACATTCTCAAAATACTTAATGTGCTCTACTGAATGCATATCCCCTTGTATTCTGGTGTTAGCAGCACGGACTTTCTGGCACACTACACAAGATGCTAGACGCTTGGCCACACGGCGGTACATGTAGTCAAACACAACCTTCTCTTTTAATTTTGCAATGCACTTCTTTGCACCGTAGTGCCCATACCTCAGGTGTACATAGTCGATTAGTAAGTCTACATGTTGTGAGGGAAAGCACAGCTTCCACTCAGAAACACCTATCTTTTTCCTCCTAAACAGAATACCTTTATGCAAACAATAGTATTCCGAAACCTTAGGATAGTTCGCATTTCCTAAATAGCTCTTCACTAATTTCAGTTGGTCATCTGCATTCTGCTCACGTCTCAAGTTCTTAATCACTCTCTTTAATGCACCTTCTTCCTTTACTTCGTGCAATGCAAACATTGGAACTTCATTTTGGTCTGTTGCTGTAATTCCCGCGTCATCACAGAGCTCCGCACTTCTAGATAACCCATCAGCTACCAGATTGTCTTTCCCTTGAATATATCTAACCTCAAGGTCAAACTGCTGGAGATACAATGACCATCTTACCAAACGAGAATTCCTCAACTTACAGGTCTTTAAAAAGGTCAACGCCTTATGGTCACTGTAAACAATTATCTTGTGACCTAATAAATACTGCTCAAACTTCTGTACCCCAAATACAATTGCTAATGCTTCCAGTTCTGAGATGCCATAATTTCTCTCTGCTGCCTGTAAAGATCGACTTGCGAAAGCTATAGTCTTGTGCTCTTCTTGTTCGTTCTCTATTTCTACTTGGAATATTTCCACAGCTATACCATAGCCACTAACATCAACAGACATACAGAATGGTTTTTCAAAATCAGGATGATGTAAAATTGGACTATTAATTAAAGATTGTTTAAGCACCTCAAACGCCTGTTGACATTCTGCTGTCCAAACCCAAGGGGTATTCTTTTTCAGCAGGAGGTGAAGACAGGGAGCATTAAAAGCCTGATCACTAACAAAACGCCTATAGAAGCCGAACAGACCAAACATTGATCTCAACTGCTTCTTGTTTCTGGGAGCCTCAAATTTTTCAATGACTGCTAGCTTGCCTGGGTCAGGCAGAATACCTTTTCCACTTATCCTATATCCCAAGAAACCTATTTCCTCTTTAACGCACTCTGTCTTTTCAATCTTTAGTTTCATGCCACCTCTCTCAGTAGCCTCTAACACTTCCTCTAATAAAGCTATGTGTTCTTCCCAGGTAGAAGTTGCTATTAACAGATCATCTACGTAGACTGTTATTTTATTACTTAAAGCTGGTCCTAAAACATGGCACATCACACGTACGAAGGCACAAACAGAGATATTAAGTCCGAAAGGTACCACACGGTATTGGTAACAAACTCCTTCGTACCAGAAAGCTGTGTACTTCCTCGAACTTTCCGCCAGTGGCAAATTCCAATATCCACACGTGATGTCCATAGAAGTTAAGAATTTTACTCCCCGGAATTTTTGCAATAACTCGTCCATGTTCTGCGGTCTTTCACTTTCCCTAACCACTATTTCATTCAACCAACGAGCGTCCAAGACCAATCTGACACTCCCGTCTCTTTTTGGTACAACAACAAGAGGATTATTGTACTCACTGACCGCTTTCTCAATCACACCCCACTCCAGCATTCTCTGTATCTCCTTTCGAACCGCCTCCTTCCTAGCTACATGTATTTGGTATGGCTTCCTGAAAAACACTTGGCCGGGTTTCACCTTTAATTGACATTCATAACCTTTGACTATGCCAGGTCGATCTGAAAATACCTTATGATGCCTTTTTAGAACCTGTCTCAGTTCTTCCTTTTGATTGTCTGAAATCTTATCGATTTCCTACAATTTAGCTTCTATTTTGTCTAATATAATTGCTTCTTCTTCTTCTTCTGTGTTCAGCTTACTGTTACTAAGATTAACTCCTTCGTCCCAATACCTCCTATTTTTCAGAACTCGTATAGGCAGCTCCCAAGTTTCATGATCAGTTACTACATGTTTATCACTAAAAGGTACTATAATTACTCCGGTTATTGGTAAGACCATTTTTAACTGGCTTCTTTCAAAGTCAACAACACTCTGATATTTCGACAAGAAATCTATGCCAATTAAAACCTCAATACTGAGATTGTTTACAATTAAACATGGATGATCAATTAAATTACCATTAATGTTAAAGGGTAGTAAAGCTTCTTGCTTTACCGTTTTTGAAACCTTGCCAGTAGCACCAATTATTCTTAGTCCTGATACCCTCATTACTGTAAGCTTGTCTTTACCAGGTAATGCATCAAGGAAGGACTGAGATATTGCACTCACCTCACTTCCACTGTCTAAGAGACAACGTACATTGATACCCAACATATTCACTATAGGGTGGCTTATTCTAGGTTGTACAGGTGGTTCCTCAAATTCATCTAGTAGTTCCTTTTGGATTTGTCTCCAACTAAAGTGATTGACATCTGTCTTCATTACATTTAGGTCACAGTGTGTAGGGGTTTCCTGAATTACATTTTCAGCTGCCTTTTCCAGTCGGTCTATTAATTTTAAATCGAAACACCGCACGACTTCATTACATTTAGTTTGCTGAACATAACCCAAATTACTGTAGTCTGAGAGATTCTGCGTCTCCAGACCGGGCATAACACTAGTTACAGCTAAACCACTTTTACCATTCTCGTCGGTTTCCTTCTCAAGTGACAACTGGTCACAGCTACTGGGTTCATCGACCCTCAACAGCCTACCCTCTACATTCTCACTTATCTCCTGTCCTAAATCTATTAGTACATTATCAACATCTTGCACAGGCACTTTAGATAAGAGCACATCATCTTCATCGTAAATATAAGCATGAATTTCTTCTGCTTCTTCACCTGTCAATTCAGTATTTTGTAGCTGCTCCCTATCGTTACACTGCTGCGCCTTCTCTTTCTCTTCCCACTTAGAAAGCGTCTCTAACACGGTATCTATCAAATACTGTGAGTGATCTAATATTTCTGTTGTATCCTTAGATGCTACCGACTCTTCATCCACATGTTCAGTTTGAGTATTCTGATCTGTCTTACCAATTCCCGTAACTACTGGCTTAGGAAAAGTAACCGCCTGGTGAGCGCCAGTGTCCTCATAGACGGGAACTAGTTTTCCTGCCTCGGCCTACTACTGTTTCCTTTAGTTTCATTATAGTTAGCTGGCATAGCATTACTTTCCGTACTGTTGTTTACATGCATATTTCTGTTTGGAACAAAATTATTATCCCTTGGGCGCCATTGTTGGTTCTGATAGTTATTTCCCCAATTCCTACCTCTCCTAGGATGGCGAACACCTACTGTTCTGATGTTTACATTGCCATTTTGCTCGTTCCTAAAATTACTACTATTATTATTAGAATTTCTGTTATTACGTGATTGCTCCTCATTGGCCGCAACACGTTCTACACGTTCCAAATATTCAATGAAACGATCAAGATTGTCTCTAGGGGCAGATATAATTCTAGTTTGCCAGTACCATGGCAGTTTGGCTTCAAGACCCAGTATTATCATTTCAGGTTTCAGCTTTTCGTCCAAATGTGACAAACGTGAAATCCATGACCTAGCAAATTCTTTAATAGATTCCTTGCCTGCATTGAAGCGTTTTCCACTCCAAAATTCTCTCAACACTTCATTTTGCTTGTTACTAGACCAATACTCATTAATGAAAGCTGTTTTAAACTCCGCTAATGTTTTACACTTCAACATAACATCAGCTGACCAACGCATGGCGTCACCTGCTAAATGGCTTCTAATAAATGATATTTTCTCTCGTTCAGACCAAGTTGGTGGAATCACATCTTCAAAATCGTTCCAGAAATCTAGCGGGTGGATATTTTTATCTGGATCGAACCGCAAGAACTGCCGACACCCGATAAAAGCGGCGTTTGCAGCTACAACTTGTTGTATACTACCATTACCAGAAGTTACTGAAGCTACTTTACTCTCAATGTTAGCAATGTTAGTACTGATATTTTCTACTTTCATTTCAACATTATCTACTCTTTGTACAATATGAGTAGTATCAGTTTTGATTGCATGTACGTCTGCTTGACATATGTTTATCTTTATATTAACATCTTTAAATCTATCTGAGCAAAGTTCAGATTTCGCCTCGATCTTTTCTGTTAACTTGTGCTCCAGCTTCGCATCTTCCATTTGGAAGTCCTTGCGAACCTCAGTAACTTCGGATTTTACTGTTTTATACATTTCAGAAAATTGTTGAGCAACCTTTTTCTTAATATCCTCATGGTTGTAATCAATTTTATAGTTCAAACTGTCCAGATTGTCTTTCAACTTATTGCAACTAGCCTTGAAAGAATTTTCTAATTCAGCTTTATTGGATTCTAATTTATTATCCTATGCCTCAAACCGTTTATTAAAATTAGTTTGACTGGCCACAATCCTGTTATTTACCTCAATTATATCAGATTTTAATTCCGCATTACTGCTTTTGACCTGTTCACTTATTTCAGACTTTAATTCAGCATTACTGGCAGCTATTTTTGCATTACTGGTAGCTATTGCTTGTAATATAACATTTAAATTAACAGCCCCAGCATCTTTGGGTTGCTCACTAGCTGGCTTTTTATCACACTCAGGTGACGAAAAACTAGCTCCAATACCAGAATCATCAAAACTAAATGACACTTCTGATTGATTAGTCATATCTAACTTCTCCTTCTTAAACTCTACCATCTCTGATGACTGTTTCAATTTTAATTCATCAGAGAAACTATCATCCAATAAATCAACAATTTCTAATTTTTGTTTTACTACAGGGGTCTCTATTATTGAATCATTGCCCCTTTTTAAACTACTGTCAGGAGACAATATTTCATATTTCACCTTAACCATACTACTTTCATGCATATTTACACTTGAACCGTTGTCTGAATTTACAGTTCCCTCAACAGACATAGGTTCTAATTTAAGTTGAAACTCAGTTTCTTTTGGCGGTTCCATCGCCGACAGTCTTTTAGTGCAGGTTAGTAAAATTTTTAACAGCTTTTCACCTAACTTAGTTCCTTCTGCACGACGTATGGCGTTGCCGGCGCGGCGTACCAGGATTCATGATGCGACGTGGCACGTTGAACTGCAGACGGCACTCCGACGGCTGTTGTGTGTTTGCGTGGCCCGCAATTGCAGGCGCTGCGCCGGCTGCTCCAGCGGACGACTGCGATGCGGCAAAACTGGCTTCTCGCGATGCCGGCAGCACCGCTAGACTCAGTGCCAGCTCCGTCAATCCAGATGTGTTGTTAATCCAATTGCGTCGTCCACATGCACACGTAACACATTCACTGTTCTATACTCAGTTGCGTGTCGCATTTCACTCGCGAATCCGAATAGTTAAAAATCACTTTCACTTAGTTAAATTTCCCGGCCGATGCACCATATGTGGGGCGGCGGTTAACTTGTGAAAATAAAATTTTGCTGTACAAATGTTTGAATGTTGAATCAGTTTCAGGCTTTTAGAATGTTGTTAATGCTGTCTTTCGCCGTTCTCAACACTGGCTCTCTATTTACTTTTTTAGCCCCCAGAAAGTGATTTAACAAAACGTGAAGCCTGTAATTAGAGTTCCTAGTGCCCACTTCATCTGAGAATACCATTATAGCTGCAGCTTATAGCTCTGAGGAATTAGGAGATTGTCCGGAATTTCTAATCAAAAACGATTTTCCAAAATTGTTGAGTATATTCTGAAATTCACTGATAACAACACAAGTATCCCTACAACCTAACTAACAGAGCAGTTCAGAGTCTAATGCGCTGATGCAACTATAAATGTCCGAATTAAATGTTAACAAGAATGCTCGCCAAAATTTGATGAGAATATTTCATCAAACGCCTCGCTAAATAATTGGTAGAATGTCTGTCCCGTGACGGCACGTGAAAATACGACAATACGCAACTGAAGCTAGATAATGAAAATCATCCCAGAATTAACCCTTCACTTGAAATGATTTCATGGTTCCGTGTATCTCTAGCAACTTAATACGGCACCCGAGGCTGTTTGTAGCAGTGATACCGAGGCGACGCGACTCCCGACACAGATGGCGTGCTATTTAGCGTCTGGAGAGAACTGGGGCCTTCCTTCCTCGCGCAGCGTTCTTATATACATAGCCGCGGTGCGGACGGCTAAGGGAACGCTTGATCAAATCGGCTCTCCCGACTAGCCGCTGGGCTAGTGACGCACCACTTCAAGTTACATAATAATTTATAGCTTCTTTTGCTGATGGCCGATGAAGCTCTTAATTTAAACGTGCATTCAGCACGCAGGTAAGTATTGATAATAAAATTTTGACGTGGCTAAGTTAAATATTTTGGGCGAGAGAATTAATTAAATTACACTGCACGCAGTAGATGAGCTCTGAACTGGCCCTTTTGAGATCCGCTATCGCTATAATGTTATAGGTATTCAAAAGAAACTTTTCACATCTTCACAGTCATAGCGGACCTCCAACCCATTTAAATCTAAACATCCTAGCCTTATTTATTAGCCTACTTAATATATCTTGCTTCCTTCAGTTTTGAGACGAAAACCAGAAAATCATGAATTTCCACTCAAGTCTTATTCTGTGAAATCCAAAGTACTGTTTTTATTAAATCATTATGAAAGATGAATCTAAATATAAATTTTGAAGTCTCTAGCTCTTTTCCGTTGCGCCAATGATTTTTTCAGAAAAACGTCCAAATTTCGAAAATGGCTGAAGTTATCGAACTGATATTTAACCCACATTAATTTAGTATTATTCCTGACATGCTAGAAAAGTTTTTGGTCATTTGCTTGATTTTTAAGGTATTGCGCAACATTTATGACGTCAGAGCTAGTTACAGCAGACTGGCTATCACACAATGGAAGCTGATGTGAATTTACTACAGCGTGAGTAGGCTGCTTCCCTACAATACCTGTATCTCCCAGAATTTTCCACTCCTGTGCTTCTTGAACAGGATATTCACTGTTACCACGTGAAATGTATTACAGAACTCAGTCATTCTCCTCGCTCATTTCTAGTAACAGGCGAATGTTCTCCCGTACCCCTTTCTTCTACTCCTTCACCTACAGCCATATTTCAATCTCCCATGACAATTAGATTTTCATCTCCCTTTGCGTACTGAATTACCCATTCAGTATCGTCTTCTTTTTTTATGTGTCTCCTCATCTGTGGCTTGTGACGTCGGGCATATGTACCTGGTTTATTGCTTTCCGTGTTGGTTTGATGTCGATTCTGATGAGAAAAACGTCTTCACAGTAATTCACTCTCTATCCTACCTTTCTATTCATAGCGAATCATTCTCTCGTTACACCATTTTCTGCTGCTGTTGGTATTATCCTATACTCATTTGACCAGAAATCGTTGTCCTCTTCCCATTTGACTTCACTGATCTCTACTATTTCTAGGTTGAGCCTCAGCATTTTCCTTGTCAGGCTGTTTAGTTTTGCTAGCATCCGTGGACTAGGGGTACCGTCTATGATTAGTAATCAAAACGTCCTTGGTCCCGGGTTGCAAAATCATCATTGCTTACTTTTTGAATAAAAATCATAATCAATAGCGGCTGAAGACTTCCAGAATAAGAAGTCACCCTCAATCTTCCAACGGTCTTGTCAAAGAAGGTGGAAGATCTGACGGCAGTTCAGGGCACTCTCCTGCCTTTTGGGTGGGAAACTGCCCCTGAATGAGAAAGAATCGGCTGTGATCAACGACATGAGGATGCTGAAGGCAATGGAAACCACTGTATTAAAGTCACATAATACGTATGCACAGAACATGTGACCTACAACTGAAAAAGTGTTATGATGATTTTTCCGTAGGAAGAGATTCCGGACTATTCCATCATTCGGACCTCCGCAAGGGGACTGCCAAAAGAGAGGTGGCCATGAGAAAAAGCTTGAATAATCATCGAGAAGATAACGCTATACAAGCTGGGGCGTGGACTGTGAGAAGGTTGAAAATCTGAAAAGGAAAATGCTAAGGCTCAGTCTAGATGGAGAGGGGGTCAGTGAAGTGGAATGGAAAGAAGACCATTTCTGGTCAGACGAGTATAAACGGTAAGGCAGGACAGGGAGTGTGTTACTGTGAACGGTTGAGCGACAGTGTTGTTATCATCGTACTAGACATCAAACGAACACCAACAACGATAGTTTAGGAATACATGCTGACATCGCAAGCCGAAGATGAAGAAACAGAGAAAGTGTATGAGGATTTTTTAATGTTTTTTTAAATTTTTGATCAACAGTTTTCTGACTGGTTTGATGTGGCGAGCCACGAATTTTCCTCTCCTGTGCTAACCTCTTCATCTGAAACCTACGTCCTGAATTATTTGCTGCACAGTTTCAATCTCTGTCTTTCTCTACAGTTTTATCTTCTACAGCTCCCTCTAGTATCACGGGAGTTACTCCCTGATGTATTAACAGATGTCCTACCATCCTGCCCTTCTTCTTGTCAGTGTTTCTCATATATACACCCTTCCTCGTCGTTTCTGCCGCGAACCTCCTCATTCCTTGCCGTATCAGTCCACGTAATTTTCAAAATTGTTCTGAAGAAAAGTATCTCAGATGCCTCGATTCTCTTCTGCTCCTATTTCCCCACAGTCCGTGTTTCACTATCATACAACGCTGTACTCCAAAAGACAATTCTCAGAAACTTCTTCCTCAAAGTAAGGTCTATTTTTGGTGTTAGTAGACTTCTCTTGTCCAGGAATGCCCTTTTCGCCAGTTGTAGTCTGCTTATTATGTCCTCCTTGCTTCATCCGTCTTGGGCTATTTTTCTGCGTAAGTAGCAAAATTCCTTAACTCCATCTACTTCGTGATCACGAATATTGTTGTTAAATTTTCCGCTCTTCTCTTTTCTGCTGCCTCTCATTACGTTCGTATTTCTTCGAGTTACTCCCAATTCATATTCTGTACTCGTTAGACTGTTCTTTCCATTCAATAGATAGTGCAATTCTGCTTCAGTTTCACCTAGGACAGTAATGGCATCAGCGAATCTTACCATCGATATTCTTTCACGTTCAAATACTCCTTTCATTGGCTCTTCGACGTACAGATTTAACTGCAGGGGCGATAGATACATCCCTGTCTTACACCCTTTTTAATCCGAGCTCTTCAGTCTTGGTCTTCCACTCATACTTTCCCCTCTTGGTTCTTCTACAGACTTATATTATCCATCTTTCCCTACAACTTACTCCTAATTCTCTCAGGATTTCGAACATCTTCCACCATTTGACATCGTCGAATGCTTTTTTCAGGTCGACAAACCCTATGAACGTATCTTTATTTTTCTTTAGTTTTCATTTCATTATCAACCCCAACGTCGTAATTCCTTCGTGTGGCCTTTACCTTTCCTAAAGCCAAACGGATCGTCATCTAACACATCCTTAATTTCCTTTTCCATTCTTCTGTTTGTTATTCCTGTCAGTACCTTAGGTGCATGAACTGTTAAGCTAATTGTGCGATAATTCTCGCACCTGTCTTCGAAATTGAGTGAATGATGTTTTTCCTTAAGTCAGATGGTATATCATCAGACTCATACATTCTACGCCCAAACGTGAATAGTCGTTTACTCACCACTTCCCCCACTGATTTTAGAAATTCTTATGGCATGTTATCTATCGCTGCTGCCTTATTGATTGTACCTCTTCCAAAGCTCTCTCTCAAATTCTGATTCAAATACTGGATCTCTTATCTATTCCCAATTGGCTCCTGTATCTTCTATCACATCAGACAAGTATTCCACTTCATCCAGGTCTTCAATGTACTCTTTCCGCCTATCCGCTTTCTCCCCTGCATTCCGATTGCACTCTTAATGTTTCCATCCTTGCTTTTAATTTCACCGAAGGTTGTTTTGACTTTCCTATATGCTGTGTCAGTCCTTTCGACTGTCATTTCTTTCTCTATTTCATCACATTTTTCATGCAGCCATTTCGTCTTAGTTTCCCTGCAATTCCTATTTATTTCATGCCTCCAGAACCTGTATTTCTGTAGTCCTGAATTTCCCTGAACATTTTTGTACTTTCTTCTTTCATGGATCAACTGAAGTATTTCTTTTGTTACCCATGATTTCTTCGCAATTTCCTTCTTTGTACCTATGTTCTTCTTTCCAACATCTTTGTTGGCCCTTTTAAGAGATGTCCATTCCTCTCCAACTGTACTGCCTACTGAGCTATTCCTTATTGTTGTATCTATAGTCTTAGAGAACTACAATCGGATCTCGTCCTCCTGTATCTCATTTCTGTACGTATTGATTCTTGCTGACGAATCCCTTAAACTTCAGCGTACCTGTGATCACTACTGCATTGTGATCTGTGTCTATATCTGTTCTAGGGCACGCCTTAGAATCCAGTATCTTATTTCTGGATATCGCCTGATCATGATATAATCTACACTCCTGGAAATGGAAAAAAGAACACATTGACACCGGTGTGTCAGACCCACCATACTTGCTCCGGACACTGCGAGAGGGCTGTACAAGCAATGATCACACGCACGGCACAGCGGACACACCAGGAACCGCGGTGTTGGCCGTCGAATGGCGCTAGCTGCGCAGCATTTGTGCACCGCCGCCGTCAGTGTCAGCCAGTTTGCCGTGGCATACGGAGCTCCATCGCAGTCTTTAACACTGGTAGCATGCCGCGACAGCGTGGACGTGAACCGTATGTGCAGTTGACGGACTTTGAGCGAGGGCGTATAGTGGGCATGCGGGAGGCCGGGTGGACGTACCGCCGAATTGCTCAACACGTGGGGCGTGAGGTCTCCACAGTACATCGATGTTGTCGCCAGTGGTCGGCGGAAGGTGCACGTGCCCGTCGACCTGGGACCGGACCGCAGCGACGCACGGATGCACGCCAAGACCGTAGGATCCTACGCAGTGCCGTAGGGGACCGCACCGCCACTTCCCAGCAAATTAGGGACACTGTTGCTCCTGGGGTATCGGTGAGGACCATTCGCAACCGTCTCCATGAAGCTGGCCTACGGTCCCGCACACCGTTAGGCCGTCTTCCGCTCACGCCCCAACATCGTGCAGCCCGCCTTCAGTGGTGTCGCGACAGGCGTGAATGGAGGGACGAATGGAGACGTGTCGTCTTCAGCGATGAGAGTCGCTTCTGCCTTGGTGCCAATGATGGTCGTATGCGTGTTTGGCGCCGTGCAGGTGAGCGCCACAATCAGGACTGCATACGACCGAGGCACACAGGGCCAACACCCGGCATCATGGTGTGGGGAGCGATCTCTTACACTGGCTGTACACCACTGGTGATCGTCGAGGGGACACTGAATAGTGCACGGTACATCCAAACCGTCATCGAACCCATCGTTCTACCATTCCTAGACCGGCAAGGGAACTTGCTGTTCCAACAGGACAATGCACGTCCGCATGTATCCCGTGCCACCCAACGTGCTCTAGAAGGTGTAAGTCAACTACCCTGGCCAGCAAGATCTCCGGATCTGTCCCCCATTGAGCATGTTTGGGACTGGATGAAGCGTCGTCTCACGCGGTCTGCACGTCCAGCACGAACGCTGGTCCAACTGAGGCGCCAGGTGGAAATGGCATGGCAAGCCGTTCCACAGGACTACATCCAGCATCTCTACGATCGTCTCCATGGGAGAATAGCAGCCTGCATTGCTGCGAAAGGTGGATATACACTGTACTAGTGCCGACATTGTGCATGCTCTGTTGCCTGTGTCTATGTGCCTGTGGTTCTGTCAGTGTGATCATGTGATGTATCTGACCCCAGGAATGTGTCAATAAAGTTTCCCCTTCCTGGGACAATGAATTCACGGTGTTCTTATTTCAATTTTCAGGAGTGTAGTTGAAATCTCCTTGTATTTCCCACCTTTTCCAATTATATCTCCTCCTTTTGTGATTATTTAACAGAGTATTAGCTATTACTAGCTGAAATTTATTAGAGAACTCAATTAGTCATTCCGCTCTCTTATTCGTACCACCAAACTCACATTGTTTCGTAACACTGCTCCCCGTACAACCGAATTCCAGTCCTCAACGACTATTAGATTTTCATCTCCCTAAATTAGCGGTTCGATAGCCTCATATACAGGGTGGCGCAGGGAAACGGGAAATTTCGAAATAACGTCATTTCCATGAATAAATTCATAAAAACTAGTAATTTATTAACGAAAGTGAATGTATTCAGTATGCCATTATTCAGTATGTCTTTACAATCAAAATGTCCAAAAGTGTCTCTTTACTTTTTAAAGATGACATGGGAAAGATGTGCTCCAATTCTAACAGCCTGTTATGAAAACTCTGGAATGCGCGGTGTATCAAATCTTGGGGATTGGCAGTGATTTCGTATTCGATGTTCTCCTTCACTTCATGGACTGTTGCAGGATGTGTACGGTACACCTTGCCTTTAAGATATCCCCACAGGAAGAAGTCGCACACACTGAGATCAGGGGATCTCGCAGACCATGCAATGTCACCGTTATGTGAAATAATGCGTCTTCCAAACAATTGGCGAACTGCTGCCATCGATTGTCGAGCAGTGTGTGACGTGGCTCCGTCCTGCTGAAACCACATGTTTTCGACGTTAAGATTAAGCTCGTACAGTCTCGGTGTAAAGAATGTTTGAAGCATTTGAACATATCGAGCGGATGTCACTTGTAACAACAACAACTGTACATATTATCAATTTTTTTCTTTCTGAATTTCGAGAGATTAATGTAAGCAATGTTTTGAATTTCTTTTTCTTTTCGTGTCGTGATGTTAAAGAAACTGTCAGCAACTTTTGAAATGAATATTATTATTTATGTTAGATTTCAAGCAATATTGTAATCAAAGGGAAGTGTATTTAATGTTAAAACTATTGTAAGATGTGAAAATTGTAATTTATACACTTGGTCCATACGTAGGTAATGCATTAGGATATGTGAAGTAGAAAACCTGTGGTGAATACCCTACCTGTAGGGGAGCGGGAAAAGGTGGAGGCAGGCGAGCGTGGGAAAACGCACACTGGCGCGGTTCGGCACAACGGGCTCAGTATAACAGTCGGAGTTGGGCATCGGTCAGAGGAACACGTACCGTATCGAGGAGGCTATCCAGGGAAAGTGGATTCCATTGAGCCTCGGATGTGCCGATCCCGACGACTACATGGCATGGCTATATTCTTAGGCACAAAATTGGAAAGATTACGACGCTAAGAAGAAGGAAAGTGCCGATGCAGTGAGAGCCTTAGCCGTGCTTGTATGTGTGCTGTGCTTCTCGCTATCTCGCTGCCCGCCATCCGCCGCACCGACTTGCACAGGTCAAACATTTAATTCATCTTTAGAATTGTATCTGTGTGGACCAGTGACGAAAATGTTTCTAACTGTTCAATAATAATGTGACTTTTACCAGAATTGCCCTAACAATTAATCATCCTTATCACTGACCTAGACAGGGTCCTTACCACATATTGTGCAACCCGAGTATCCCGAACTGAAAGTTTAAAGTTAGTGTTAATGAGAATTATCAACACACAAAGCTATGCTATAAAGAAGTTTAAAGTTCTGTGTGTTATTGCAAATGTTGGTAAAGAACAAAAGTATGACTAAATTGGAAGAGAGTTTTTTTGAAATGAGTAAGCGATGTTATTTAATTAATTTGAGACAGAAATAATGACAGTTAAATAATTCAGAAGTAAGACAAAAGAGTAGTCATCCAAAAATTGATAATTTTGAGTGTTAATTTACCTTCAGTACTTAATAGTTTCAGTATAACGACCATAACAGTTTTAGGGCCCCCCCTTCTCTTGTCCATTCTTTCAAACCTTGAAGTGTAGTGATCAGATTTGACCAGCAAAGTTAAGTTCCATATCAAATTTAAGTGTATTAGTGTTTATCCATCCTTAATAGTGACATTGTATGTGTACTTTCAAGATTGATAATTCTAGGGTAATCTATGCCCGATTTCAGTCTGATCAATATACAGAATGCAGTTCGTAGTAATCATTGCTGTGTGGTGTTGTGTAATTTTAGCTCGTCCAAATTAGTACAAAAGGAGAAAACTTTAGTTCAGTGGATTTTTCCGGTTCCAAACTTTGCCATATAACGCAACATTACTACGGGTTGTTATGCTTGTGCATGCACTCACATGTACAAGGAAAAACTCACTCAATGCCTAATTAGTCTGGCGACCGTATTATTAATCATTGGTAGAGTCTACTGTGTGTACTTCTTGTCCATGCGAACGCGTAATTATACTTTACATTTGCTTGACGCATCACTGTAGTTACCGACTGGGTATAAGTCCGAATTGCTTCCATTTGGGCACACACGGTCAAATTAAGTACTAAAATCCTTGTTTATAAGGTAAAGCCCGTGAACTTATTACAGTACAGGCTTTAAAGAGTTAACGTAGGCCCGAGCGGGCGGTAGCGTTACAAGTGGCTTCCCGGTGACAGGACATCCAGTTGTGGTCGGTTACAAATTAATGTAAATACCGAACAGTGGATGTTCAGTGGCACGAATTGCAATAATATTCAGTAAAATAAATTGCAGTGAACGTCAAGTATAGTAGTGTGGTATAATTGGCATTTAGTATGGACAGGAACGTAGACAGGATAGATGTGCCAAGCGAAATGGAGAATGCGGCTGGCAGTAGCAGGAGTTTACGCAGCCAGATAACAGATGGCGTTAGCGGAAGACAATTGGCTTACATACAATACCATGAACACGTCAACGAACAGATTGAAATATCGAGATCGTCTCGAACACAGCAAGGGACAAAACAGGAAGTAGAGTGTGACTTGGTAGATGATAGTGGGTACGTGAATGAATCCACTGACATATTTGATTCACCACAGATAAAGAAAGAACCGAAAGAAATTTCTGAAGTAGAATCGGAACACACCGATTTCGTAGAACAAAACAGTGTAAAAATTTTAAGCATGAACGACTTATTTGAACAATTAACCAAACAAATTGCAGGACAGAATGATCAGCTTCAAAAACAAGTCGGCAATCAGGTTAATCAGCTTAAAACACACGTTAACGAGCAGCTCAAAACACAGGGTGATCAGATTAAAGCACAGGTCGAAGGACAGGGAATTAAAATTAGTAAACAAATAGAACAAGTAGAACAAAAGGTGGGTAATTTAAGTCCTGTGGTAAATACTCTGAAATTGATACCATTAACAAAAATATGGATACTATGCAGGAGGAAATTTGTAACCTTAATAGTAGATTCGATGTTGAAATTCTCAACATCCAAGAGAAAGTAGAACCTCTGGTTGAAACTAAGGTAGACGAAAAAGTTTTCGGTCTTAAAACTGAGATCGTAAACGAATGTCAACACGGGATATCACAATTGAAAAGGGTAGTTTCGGACACTGAAAGAGATTTAGGTGAAAAAGTAACCGGATGTGTTCAAAATTGTACGAAAATTCAAGCAAAATTTTCGATCTGGAGAGCAAGATTAAAGATAGGCCTGGTGTTGTCTGTAATGGCACACCAATTACGAAGCTATTAGAAGGTGAGGAACGCTTCGATCCAGCCAAGAAACATAATGGGTGGCATCCGTTAGATTTTATCAAAAATTGCGAGAGAGTATTTCCTGAGCACTTGTCGGATCAGGAAAAGATAAATGTAGTAATTAGCGCCTTAGCAGGTGACGCTAAGCGCTGGGGAATAAATTTAAATACCGAACGAATGACGTTCGAAGAATTTAGGCAAAGATTAATGGAAGAATATTGGTCTGAACAAAAGCAGGACCATTTATGGCGCGAGTTTATCATGGCCAAACAGCATGATAACCGGGGCAGAAATTCTTTGAAAGATTTCTGTGAGTATTGGTACCGGAAATTGACGCATTTAAGAGGCCGGAGATCAGATTCAGAAATTATCTGGGAGCTATATAAAAAGCTTCCAGAAGATTCTAAGAGGTATGTAGGAAGCAACCATCGTAGCTTCCAAGCATTTCTAGAAAGGGTCGAAGACGAAGACCATTGGCGCGCAAGTCGTGCCAATTATCAAAACTTTGGTAACCATAATAACCAAAACAATGACGAAAGAAATGACAGCGATGGATTTCGCGTCAATATGATTCAGAGAGGTAGAGGCAGGGGCAGAGGCAGAGGAAATTATCCAGGTCGCGGTCGAGAGTATACCGCGCAAAATAATAACGACGCGGGAAACTAATTTCCGCGAATGTTGCGGGCCAAACGGAAGCGGACAATACATACCAGCTCCGATTTAAGAAAAGATACCGGACCAACCGTAATGTAATGAGACAGGCTAGGGACAGGCGTGGAACGACGCAATGAGTTGTAACGAACCAAGCGTCAGGTGCGAGCCAGAATGAGTCATCTCTGCCGCACAGAGCGCTACATGTTAACAGGCGAGTGGAGCATCAGAGGGCAACGACACAGCCTTGCAGAACATCTGTTCAGAGAGAAGCCGTTAGCAATACGGCAGCAGTAGGCACGAACGTAGCCGTAAGAGCTGAGGAAAATTTTTACGAGTGATAATTCCGTTGCAAAGGAAACAAATGAAACTGTGAGTACACAGAAAAGTGCGGTTATCAGTGTTTGCATTGAGGTAAAAGGCGATAATGAATTAGCAGAAGTAACTGATTGGCATGTGCAGATTGACGATCTGTACAAGGGCCTAAAGCAATGTGAGTGGGAGGATTTTAAGAAGGAGTATGAGGTGAGGAAATTAGTTAATAGAAAAGGAAATAATAGGGACGTCAATAAGGTGACGTGGCCCGAATTGGAAGAGGGAAAAATAAATAGCGCCGCGAAAAGTACGCGTGCTGCCGGTAGGACGCAGGGTAATGATAGGAAGGAGTTGGAGGATGAAATCCTCCGCATTGATGAGGAAATATCTTCTGTTAACAATACGCCAATAGTACAAGCCGATACCGAGAGGCACCGTGGAGAAGGGGCAGAGGATTACCTGAAAGTAATTAAAGTCCACGAGGATTACACTGAATATGAAGTCACAGTGGATGTGAATAAAGCTGATGATGAGGCCATTTTGCCAAAAGAGGAGATTGAATTAAAATCCAAGCCAGACGAAAATACAGAGGAAGAACTTAGTGCCTGTCTCAGAAAAGCTTTTATGTTGGAACCTGAAAGCGATCCACAATGGTCGGATTCGGACGATAGTTCAGATGATGAAAGGTACGCAAATACAGACGAAGATGAATATTCTAACTTTCCCTATTGTGCAAAAGTAGCGTACTTAAGTGAATCTGGTGTTGAGGAAGAGAGTAGTGATGACTCTAGTGAAGATGAATTTTCAGGTGTAAAAGAAAGTGAATATACTTTTACTGAAAGAGGGTATGAGAAAATTAGTGGAAATAAAGGGGATGCAGTTAATTGCGATATTGTACCTAACGATGATGACATATCAAAACAAAATCCAGACGTTGAAACAGAACAAAGAAAGAAAGAACCACCTGATGACTCAGTGTTTATTTTGCGAAGAGTTCAAGTAAGCAAAGACTTTGAACTCCAGAGGCCTAAAAAGCCACCAGACTTATGTGACTGTTTTATGAACCATAAAAGACTGCCTTGTTAATAAAGAGACTAGGGGCAGGATGCTGTATTTGTATATATTATTACTATTATGCATGACTTTATTATTACTGTAACTCAGTGTTATCTGAAAGTGAATTATTTTTTTGTTGAATTAGAGCCTGGGGCAGATTTATATCGGATTTTGAGAATGTCATGGACACATTACATCATGAAACTACAGGATTCCCACCGGAAGAAATTTTGTTAGGCAGAAGTGGTAAAAGTTTAATTGAAGAAAAACTAGAGTTTCCACCTTGTACAAGTTTGGGATTGAATCAAAAGAAAGAATTGGTAATAAAAAGGGCAAAGCAAAAAGCTGAATCTAGGTCTAGAAGACACGATAAAAATCTAAAAGTTTCAAAATTTAAAATTGGAGATTATGTTCTTTTAAAAACCCACGAAAAGTCTAGTGAACTAAACCATGAAATTTCCAAATTTAAATATATTTATAATGGACCATATATAATACAGAATATTCCACACGATAATGCTTACTACCTGATCCACCCAAAATCCAAAAGACCTTTAGGTGTAAGAAATATTGTGGACCTGAAACTGTATGTTCCTAGGAACGAGTAATTGTGCTGTATCTTATGCTGAACCCAAGTTATTCTAAATGTAACTAATCTTTGTAAATGTCTGTATACCCTTGAAAGTGTGCTAATGTAGTTATGTGAGTTACAGATTACCAATTGTACTGTAACTGTAAAAATGTATGGAGAAAAGGACTGAAGAGAAAGGATAAATGCTATCAGCCAGATAAAAGATGGGACTGTCAAAAATGAAAATGGGCAGTGTATGAACCATAAAACGAAGGACTGCCAAATACCAATGATAAATAGTCGATGAAAAATTGTAAATGTGATCCAGGGGATGTGACAATATGAAGTGAAAAGGACTGCCCAAATCCGCATAATAGGCAGCAAATATGTGTAGTTAATTTTCTGAATATATGTGTGTGTGTTTTGTTTAGTAAGTAAGGAAATGGACTGCTATTCAAAACAAGCAGCAACAAATTATCTTATAGTGTATACAAAATATGCATTTGTTTTTGTAGTTAAATGTTTGTATTCCATAATCTGAAATTATTTCTTGGAGAAGTTAGAAAAAATGATTAAATTACTATTTTAATAATGTTATGATGGGAAGATGGACTCTGCAAAAGGCACTTGAGTAAATGACAAGTAATTATTCTTGATATGTTAAAAAAGTGTAAACCTGTATACAGTAAGTAAAAGGAAATATGTAGTGTAAATCTTTTTGGACATTTAAGTAAAGATTCGGAACCACTGTATAATTGTAAAATTTAGTGTTCCCATAAAATTTAGACTTAAGAAAATTTTCTGGAAACAGGGGCATGTGTAACAACAACAACTGTACATATTATCAATTTTTTTTCTTTCTGAATTTCGAGAGATTAATGTAAGCAATGTTTTGAATTTCTTTTTCTTTTCGTGTCGTGATGTTAAAGAAACTGTCAGCAACTTTTGAAATGAATATTATTATTTATGTTAGATTTCAAGCAATATTGTAATCAAAGGGAAGTGTATTTAATGTTAAAACTGTTGTAAGATGTGAAAATTGTAATTTATACACTTGGTCCATACGTAGGTAATGCATTAGGATATGTGAAGTAGAAAACCTGTGGTGAATACCCTACCTGTAGGGGAGCGGGAAGAGGTGGAGGCAGGTGAGCGCGGGAAAACGCACACTGGCGCGGTTCGGCACAACGGGCTCAGTATAACAGTCGGAGTTGGGCATCGGTCAGAGGAACACGTACCGTATCGAGGAGGCTATCCAGGGAAAGTGGATTCCATTGAGCCTCGGATGTGCCGATCCCGACGACTACATGGCATGGCTATATTCTTAGGCACAAAATTGGAAAGATTACGACGCTAAGAAGAAGGAAAGTGCCGATGCAGTGAGAGCCTTAGCCGTGCTTGTATGTGTGCTGTGCTTCTCGCTATCTCGCTGCCCGCCACCCGCCGCACCGACTTGCACAGGTCAAACATTTAATTCATCTTTAGAATTGTATCTGTGTGGACCAGTGACGAAAATGTTTCTAACTGTTCAATAATAATGTGACTTTTACCAGAATTGCCCTAACAATTAATCATCCTTATCACTGACCTAGACAGGGTCCTTACCACATATTGTGCAACCCGAGTATCCCGAACTGAAAGTTTAAAGTTAGTGTTAATGAGAATTATCAACAGACAAAGCTATGCTATAAAGAAGTTTAAAGTTCTGTGTGTTATTGCAAATGTTGGTAAAGAACAAAAGTATGACTAAATTGGAAGAGAGTTTTTTTGAATTGAGTAAGCGATGTTATTTAATTAATTTGAGACAGAAATAATGACAGTTAAATAATTCAGAAGTAAGACAAAAGAGTAGTCATCCAAAAATTGATAATTTTGAGTGTTAATTTACCTTCAGTACTTAATAGTTTCAGTATAACGACCATAACAGTTTTAGGGCCCCCCCTTCTCTTGTCCATTCTTTCAACCTTGAAGTGTAGTGATCAGATTTGACCAGCAGTTTCAGTATAACGACCATAACAGTTTTAGGGCCCCCCCTTCTCTTGTCCATTCTTTCAACCTTGAAGTGTAGTGATCAGATCTGACCAGCAAAGTTAAGTTCCATATCAAACTTAAGTGTATTAGTGTTTATCCATCCTTAATAGTGACATTGTATGTGTACTTTCAAGATTGCTAATTCTAGGGTAATCTATGCCCGATTTCAGTCTGATCAATATACAGAATGCAGTTCGTAGTAATCATTGCTGTGTGGTGTTGTGTAATTTTAGCTCGTCCAAATTAGTACAAAAGGAGAAAACTTTAGTTCAGTGGATTTTTCCGGTTCCAGACTTTGCCATATAACGCAACACTACTACGGGTTGTTATGCTTGTGCATGCACTCACTTGTACAAGGAAAAACTCACTCAATGCCTAATTAGTCTGGCGACCGTATTATTAATCATTGGTAGAGTCTACTGTGTGTACTTCTTGTCCGTGCGAACGCGTAGTTGTACTGTACATTTGCTTGACGCATCACTGTAGTTACTGACTGGATATATGTACGAATTGCTTCCATTTGGGCACACGCGGTCAAATTAAGTACTAAAATCCTTGTTTATAAGGTGAAGCCCGTGAACTTATTACAGTACAGGCTTTAAAGAGCTAACGTACGCCCGAGCGGGGACGTTATATGTGTCTATTGGGGCATGCTACGTAACTGCTAGAGGGCGGAAGCGTTACACACTGTCACTGCGCTACCATCTTCACGTTCAAAGAAATAAGGGCCGATAACACCATGACATGATACAGCACACCATATTGTGACCATGGCGCTATGTAGTGGTCGCTGGTGAAACTCACAAGGATTGTCCTGTGCCCAATAACGAAAATTCTGTTTGTTCACGAATCCGTTCAGGTGGGAATGGGCTTCGTCTGATATCCATAAGTTACCAAGGAAATTCGCGTCCTCGTTGATTATAGCCAATATCTGGCTACTAAACTCCATACGTGACGCTGGGTCTCGTTTATGTAAGTGTTGCACAATCTGCAACTTATAGGGATGGAAGCCTAATTCGTGCAGTATTCTTTGTAAGCTTCGTCGCTTAATCCCTAGCGAAGATGCATGCTGTCGAACGGAGCGGCGAGGACTTCTCTCGAATGCAGCTCTAGCAGCTGCAATGTTCTCTGGGGTACGTACCGTTGGAATGCCACCGGGAGGTTTCTTTTTCAAGGCAGATCCTGTTTCTTCAAAATTATGCACCCACACTGTAATCGCATGCGCAGATGGGACACGTCCACGACGTCCAAGCTGGTAATGCTGTCGAAATGTTCTCTGAGCGGCAGTCGCACTATCACCATTTTTGTAAAACGCTCTCACAGCTACTGCACGTTCCGCACCAGTCCAATTCTCCATGATTACTAAATTGCAATGCGTTCACATCAATTGTGCAAAGTTTCGAACAGTGCTGCCAACTGTAACGTTCAAAATTTCCCGTTTCCCTGCGCCACCCTGTACTTCTTCTATGTCTTCATCGTCGGCTTGCGATGTCGGCATGTATACCGGAACTACCGCTGTCGATGTTGGTTTGCTATCGATTCTGATGAGAACTACCCAATCACTGAACTATTCATAGTGACTCCCGCACTGCCCTGCCTTCCTATTCATGGGTCGCAGCCACGCTGGGTAGCCCCGTGGTCTGGGGCACATTGTCACGCTTGGCGCGGCTTCCTCCGTCGGAATTTTAGAGTCCTCCCTCTGGCATGGGTGTGTGTGTTGTCCTTAGCGTAAGTTAGATTTATTGGTGTGTAAGCTTAGGACCGACGACCTC
Source organism: Schistocerca cancellata (assembly GCF_023864275.1). NCBI lineage: Eukaryota > Metazoa > Arthropoda > Insecta > Orthoptera > Acrididae > Schistocerca > Schistocerca cancellata. Next base: position 1,283,435,325 of record NC_064626.1, on the reverse strand, counting down.
AGCAGTTTGGTCCCATAGGATCTTCCCACAAATTTCCAATTTCCCTGAGTCCTACTCCCGTTATACCATTTTATGCTGCTGTTGATATTACGCTATACCAATCTGACTAGAAATCCTTGTCTTCTTTCCATGTCACAGTACTGGCCGCCTCTATATCTAAATTGAGCCTTTGCATTCCTTATTAAGATTTTCTAGCTTACCTACCAAGTTCAAAATTCTGACAATTCACGCCCTGACTCGTAGAACTTTGTGGTTTCGTTGGTTACTGAATCTTTGCAGTCCCTCCCCGAAGATCCGAATGTGGGACTAGTCGGGAATCTTTTGACAATGGAGAGATCATCATGACACATCTTCAGTTACAAGCTGCATGTACTGTGGATACACGTTATGCGTCTTTAATGCATAGGGTTCCATTACTTTCTGTATTCTCATGTCGTTGATAATTGCTGGTTCTCCCTCTTTTTACGGGCTGTTTCCCACACTATTTGCAAAAGACTACCCATAACGTCTGTCCGCTCCCCCTCCTTCTTTACAAGGCTGTTGGTGACAGGGTGACTCCTTCTGCCGGAAATCTTTGGCTTTTATTGTTGCTCATTTTTATTCAGAAATTTAGTAGTGGCGAGTTTGGAACGCGGGGCCGAGGACATTTTGAATACTAATTAAAAACGACGGGTCTATGGGGAGGTGTATATGTGCGGAAACTTATTGACATGAGTTAAAGAAACGGCAAAATAATCTGTAAATCGCCATGTTGTAAGTCAAATTATAAAAAGCAGTGAACGTCGGAAAGGAATTAGTCTATGTATACTCATGGGAAATACTGAAAGCGTACAATGCGTAGCAACGAGTTACTGAAAGTAAAAGTCTTATCAACGTAAATACTGTGAAATTTAAGACTTAGTACAGATTATTCTATAAATTTTCAGGACAACGTCCGGATGTATGCAACTCACTGGTACGATACTTCGACGCCACATCATACAAGATGTTCGAGTGATTTTATCAGCAGACTCCAGTCACCTAAGCTGGAAAGCAGCGATTTCTTGGTCAGTTATTACGTTGTTTCGCTTTTTACAAACTAGGCTTTGCTGAACTCGTTACACTGCATTGGCAATAGGTTTGGCAGTCATTACATAGTTTTTTGGGCAGACTGTGTCCTCAACGTATTTTTTTATTTGACAACGAATTTTTTTACTATCGACGGAGTCGTCATGGGGAGTGCTTTGCCTCCCCCGGTGGCCAATCATTTTATGGAAGATTTTGAGGAGCGAGCATTCGCCACAGCTATTTTGAAACAAACAGTATTTTTACGGAACGTTGATGACACTTTAATAGTTCAGCCTTATGGTTTGGACTGCCTCCGAGAGTTCCTCTAACATCTGAAGTACTGTACATGCATCAATGGTTTTTGCCACCGACGGTTCACGGCCGGAACAGCAAATGGGGAAATGAATGTGGTACACAAATAACCCTCCGCCACACACCATAAAGTGGCTTGCTGAGGATATGTATAGGTGTAGAAGAGAGAATTGAAAGTCTGGGACACACGTTAACTATCGTGGACGAACTCGTAAGACGGGAAGCTCATAGCTTCAAAAAAAAAAAGACATGACATATGACAGTAAGGGGCTTACACGGTGCAGCCCATGAAACACCTAAAAGAGGAGACATTTATCCTCTTGACGGAGTCCACATAACTTGTACTCTCGTCCCAGTGCAGCGCAGTTACGGCTAGAAAACAGAGACAGTGGGTCTTCGTGTTTGTTCTACATTTGATGTCACTATTTTACACTTTGTAAATTATATGTATGCTTCGTGACACCGAATAAGTGAATAATTAAAACCCTTCCGGCACTGAAATTTTTCCTCTCTGCCATCAGAGACATTGTAATATCCAACAGCTACTGGACTCGGCTGCCCTGAGTGACAAGGGTTGAGCCGTTCGCTGGGGACTCGGATTAATTATTCACGGCTTCCAGGCTGCAGACTCGCAAGTACCCGCCACGTACGTGCGCGCAATCTGTGGCCGCTCTATGCAAATCTCATTAATAATGTATGCCTGTGTTTAAATGTTTACTACTTGCAGACTACCGCATTAAACTAGCCGTGAATTCATTATGCACGCAGTCCTCCCTGCTTATAGTACTCCAGCAATATCCCCACCGCAACGCACGCCCGATCCTTCAAAGAATAGAACTCCTCTTGTACAAAACAGCTGTCTCCTTACTTTTACAGTGAGTCACTGTGTTACTTAATTGGCATTAAGCATGTAAAACCTTTATGGCTGAAGACGCGAAACGCTAATTACATTGATTTTATTAGTTTAGGACTATTCAACGGTAGACTAATGGAAAAGTCAGAACCAAGACTGCTAAATCACAAAAGATTGTTTAGAAAAGGTTTTAAATTACGTTTCAAGTTTATTGGACGTCAATAAGTGCTTTAACTAAATGGTTCAAATGGCTCTGAGGTCATCAGTCCCCTACAACTTAGAACTACTTAAACCTAACTAACCTAAGGACATCACACACATCCATGCCCGAGGCAGGATTCGAACCTGCGACCGTAGCGGTCGCACGGTTCCAGACTGTAGCGCCTAGAACCGCTCGGTCACCCCGGCCGGCTAAGTGCTTTAACTATCAAACAGTGAATGTCTGTAGACTGGATAATTTACCGTCCGTTTTCGGAAACGCCACTTTTCAAACGTCTAAATGCTTTTTACGCCATGTCTCCTGAGCAGCCGGCCCCGGTGACCGTGCGGTTCTAGGCACTTCAGTCCGGAACCGCGTGACTGCTACGGTCGCAGGTTCGAATCCTGCCTTGGGCATGGATGTGTGTGATGTCCTTGGGTTAATTAGGTTTAAGTATTTCTAAGTTCTAGGGGACTGATGACCTCAGATGTTGAGTCCCATAGTGCTCAGAGCCATTTTTTTTTCTCCTGAGCAATGTGTCGTAATGATACACTGTTGTAGGTACATTCAGTGGTAAATATAGATTGTCTTGCTTGGTTACATGCTTGGTTACATACTTGCTTTGGTTACATACTTATCGTGTGTTTTGTGCAGTGTAATAATCTTTACCACTAGTTCTTCTTTAATTAAAAACTGTTTTCTTCTGTACAGTTGGTCGCACGTTTCTTATTTTATTTAATGACGTTACTATGTACTGGTTTAGTGCATGATTGACGTGAGGTATTAGTGACGGTAAGTAGATGAGGGCGGCTCAAAACGGGCCTTGGGGCCCTGCCCCTGTCTGCATACTATTTTTAGATTAAGAGCTACTAGTGAAGAAGTAATCAATTAAAACGTTCTGTCTGATGAGGATGTTTTACTCCAAGAACAGCGAGAATAAAGTAAGAGATGTTCCTGTTTCCTTCCATTATTCTGAGGGAGGGTGTCAGCGAGACAAATTTTCAAAAAGATTTGAAATTTTGTGCAGAGTGTATTGGGAGTCGCTAAGTGCTCCCCTTCTCAAATGGTGGGTGAATGTAGTCCCGATAATTTGCGCGCTGTGAGTAACGCTACCTCGAGACATGTACACCGTTATACTTTCATGACTGTGTAAAACTTTTAACTTAAGATTATTTCTTCTTAATGAATAGATTAAGACAACTTTTTAAATTTAGAATTCGGTAAAGAATTATATGAAATTTTTCAAATCAATATTTTCATTACCCTGTAACCCGTTGGATAGTCTGCCAGGATGATCAGTGGTGAGTAGTGAAAAATACAATCTTACTTCCTTTCTAGTTAAACAAACAGTTCGTTACAAAAGATGTTGGTTTTCTTATCATGTTTCACGCCTTGTTTCTCGCTCACTTCATGAAACGTGTCCGCCTGCACGTTTTTGAGTAGTTCCTTCGTCTGGCACTCTTGATTGTGGCCTAAACCCACACCGCTTTCCAGAACTTTGTATATTTGATGTCAAACACGACACCGTGTTCCGGTACTACTCTTTATTCGTTTCTTTCTGACCAAATATCTATCGTGTACTTTGTGTAGTGTCACCAACTTTACCACTAATTTTTTCTTTGCAGTTGGTTATAAGTGTGTTATTACGTTTAATTATGTTAGTATGTATTCATCTAAGGATGCTTTCGTACATATTTGCCTCCTGCCTCCTCCTCTCCCCCTCCCGCCCCGAAGGCCCCTCTTTTGACCCGCCCCCATCTACTTACCGTCACTAATACTTCACATCTCCCATACGCTAAACTGCTGGGTAGTAACGTCATTAAATAAAATAAGAAGCGTGTCACTAACTGTACAAAAGAAAACAGTTCTTAATTCAATAAGAAGCAGTGGTAAAATTTATTACACTACACAAAACGCACGATAAGTATGTAACCAAAGGAAGACAACTAAACGGTAGTAATCTTACAGTGTGTCGTGTTTTAACATCGAAACGCATTGTTGTGCTGAGCAGACTGCGGTTAGACTAGAATCAACAGTATCCAAAGAGGAAATAATCGAAAAACGTGCAAGTAGACGGAGTTTCCTGATGTGAGCGAAAAACCAGGCATGAAAAACCATAAGTAAAAAATGTTTGTCGGTGTTTGTCGGTACAGAAAGGAAGTCACATTCTAAACATCTTCCATTACGACCAAAGATGGTGCATTGTTTCAATAAAACGAAACGCTTTTGGTGACAAAAACACTCATTTTTCTAGTCGTCGCGAAGACAAAATCAAAATACGCTCAACAATTCTACAGGTATTACACTAATGCTACTCGAGGCATCCTCCACAACACACAATAAGATGACTTGTGAAGTAAAGCTACATCTGCATGTAGCTGTAGATGTAGATGTAGCTTTACTTCACAAGTCATCTTTTGGTGTGTTGTGGAGGATGCCCTGCATCATGGGTGTTTTACAAATTTTTTTCTGTTGCGCTCGAATTACTCTACTTGTGCCATCGCGATGTCTTCGCCAGATAAAAACATCAGGAAGTTTCAGTAGTCAAAAAGTTTTAATTAACACCTCGAGAAACTCCAAATGCTGCCGTGAAACGTAGTGGTTGTTTCAGTCCTCCACGTACTCATCCTTCAATGCAGCAGATTTTTCTCAAATATAGATGACTTGGCGGAGACCTTAGTAGATTGACTCTGTATTTTGGCTGTTCAAGAAACCATCTATCCCGAAAATTAAATCACCTCGCCGTCGCTTTGGGAAAGTTTGTACGCAGTGCTTCCTTTGGCAGCACGTGTGACTGTATCCCGTTCAGAGGCAGTTGGGAAAGCTCCACGCGACGCTTCGATCGATGGATTTCGATAGTGATCCGTGCGAGTGTGTGTATCGAAGGTTATTACGATCGCCTATCTTTTATCAGAGAAGCCAACGACTTTCCTGGGCATGGCCGTGGAAGGCGATTTATGCGCTTCTGACGGCGAAGAGAGCGAATTTGGCGACTGCACCGACTGTGGACATTCAGCTTTCCTCGTGGCTGCTGGCTGGTCACATCACCGGCAGTAGACTCGGCCGGTGTAGCCGCGCGGAGGACTTGAAGATAGCCTGGACTTATTAATGTTGCAAAAGTTCTACAACGAATGTGGACTGGTTATGGCCGAGGAAAGAAAGCAAGATGAGCAATTCGTGCATTTTATACTCGCCTTGTTATCGAAGGTGATTAACGAGGCTGATTTATAATGTTCGACGTGTCAAAATTTGTAGTTACCGTCACTGAAGTAACAGTTGATTGGTCTTCAATATCGAATAGAAGAAAATAGTACTACTTTCTTCTACGTCGAGTTAATAGGACTTGTGTACTATCTGATCATTCCATTTGAGATAATTTCGAATAGTCGCACCCAGATACTTGACGGACGTTACAGCTTCCAAAGACTGGGCATTTATTTTGTACTCGTAGATTAAGGGGGATTGTCGCCTTTTTATACGCAGTAGGCTACACTTACTTATATTGAGAGATAACTGCCAGCCATTACACCACGCATTTATTTTCTGCAAATCCTCATTGATTTGAAAATTTCCTGGCAGATTAAAACTCGGGACCTTTGCCATTCGCGGGCAAGTGCTCTACCATCTTTTTTTTTTTTTTCATTTTATTCGGTGTTGATCGTTGTGTTTGGTCGTTGCGGACGTCGCAAGATATCCTGTTGAAGTTCGGTGATTGATCATTCCACTCAGTTTTTTATTACAGAGGCCAAGCGGCTCTCTGGCCAAGCACGCTGAGCAACCGTGCCGGCTCTGAGCCACCGAAGCACGACTCACCCCCGGTCCTCACAGCTTCACTTCTGCCAGTATCTCGTCTCCTACCTTCCAAACTTTACAGAAGCTCTCCTGCGAACCTTGCAGAACTAGCACTCCTGAAAGAAAGGATATAGCAGAGACATGGCTTAGCCACAGCCTGGAGGATGTTTCCAGAATTCTGGAAACCTCATTGATTTGTTCACAACTTTCGTGTGATACTACTTTCCTGTAGACTACAGCATCATCGGCAAACAGTCTAAGGCCGCTGTCAGTACCATGAACCAGATCGTTTATGTTAATCGTAAAAAGCAGCGGACCTAATACGCTGCCCTGGGGCACACCTGAAGTTACGCTCGTTTCTGTTGAAGTCACCCCATTCAGGGCGACATACTGCTCCCTTTCTGTTAGAAAACTTTCTATCCAACCACACATGTCATCAGATTGACCGTAAGCTCGCTCTTGCTCCCAAAAGTGTGCGCTTACTTATGACATATGCGGTTCTAAGATCTAAGACGTTTAAACCGAACTGCATTGCGCAGTGCTTAGCATACTGGACTCGCATTCGGGAAGATGACGGTTCAAACCAGCGCCCGGCCAACGTGATACAGGTTTTCCCATGATTTCCCTACATCGCTTAAGGCAAATGCCAGGATGATTCCTCCGAAAGGGCACGGTCGTTTTCCTTCTCCAGCCTTCCCTAAGCCGAGCTTGTGCTACGTCTAGTTGTCGGCGGGACGTTAAACACTAATCTCCTCCCCCTCCTCCTGCTATAGGATGTTTAAGTTTTAGACTGACTGACTTCTCTACTCCTCACGCAGCAGCGGGTCGGTCTCGCTATACTGTAGCTGTTAGTGGAAGAAACACTGACACCTCAGTGTGCGGTAGTGCTGGGGTCCTTCTCTCTGAGTTTGCGTCATGAGCTCATCGTGTGTGACAGAGGTCTAAGTAGAGGTTGTAATGGTCGCCTAGTTGTAGATATAGCTAATTGCTATAATCGCACTATTTCACTCCCATTTACGGAGCTTGTTAGCACTTGATGTTAGGTTGGCGCCATTAAAATGCATTGTGTTGTGGTAATCGCTGCTACTTGCTGGATCGCTGCTGTGTCTCGATGCTGATACTGGCTCTAAATCTGGTTGTCTAGGGTTAAAAACATGAGGTCCCGTGTTTTTTATGTGCTTTTGATGATAAAGAACGAGCGAAACCAACAAATATGTAAACATCAATTATTTATTACTCTGGTGGCCATCTTAATTCCACAGTCCACCAAAGACCATGACACAACACAAAGTAGTACTTCCTTTACATGTTCTCTGCATTGTTTATCCACCTCAAACAATAACACACAAACACACTTTACCAAAGCGACATTCCCGACTGCGTCTTGACCCTTCTTGCTGCTTGTATTTATAACATTGTCAAAGAAGTACTAAAAAGAGATATAGTTTATAAGTCTCATGTACATCTGTTATCATAATTTGTGCAGAAAAGTTATTAATTTGCATCGAGTGACATAATTTAACATGTTATTAAAATGACAGACAGATTTGTTGACTTGACAGAATAATTCTTTGTTACAAAAAGGCCGTTTTTTAGAAGTTTGTCAATTGACTTCTCTAATTTGCATAAATAAGTAAATAACATGAATTATTAAGAATTACCTTGGTTTTCGTCTAAAATAGGATTGCTTACGTGAATACTGAGTGAAAACACTCCTAGTGAACAAATAGGTTTCACTGGGTGATTTTTATTTAAGGAGATCCAAAATACCTAAGTTGGCCACTATTTTTCGTACTTCATTTTAATTATTTAAGATGAACTTAGTGTTTTTACATGATGACATTTGCTGTATCAGTGATCAAGTGATATAAACTTTTGTGTGGGTCAGTTACTCAGTATAATTTAATGGGTTGACTGTTTATGCAGACATGTTATGCAATCATTGTTAACATACACAATAACTTTTCTATAATCATAAATACTCGTTAAACTGATTGAATTTGGAGGGTATCGCATATTTCGGTACAGTAAAGCCTTTAATATGTTCCGTTACAAGGTTCCGCGGAAAAGCGCTGCGAGGTGACCAGGAGAAGAGAAGATTAAGATGATTTGTGTGTTTACTGTGCGGCGGCGTCAATTAAAGAAGCCTCGCTTTATCACGTTTTTTGCTGAGTAGCTGGATTCCATTTCTTGTGAGCTCCGACCATAAAATGCGCCTCTGAGATCACAGGTCCCTTTCCCTGGGCTCTGCTTAACATGGTGAACCAACGAAATTGTTTCCCAACAGTTTCCTCTATAACAGTCGCGCCTCACTCTGCCTTTTTTCAACCAAGCAAAGGAGCTTTCACTTGGCAACACCGTGCTCTGTCACTCTGGGGAAAGTTACAGATGAAGCAACACATTTCTTTATAACATTCTTAAACTTTTTTTGTTGTTGTAAGAGCTGCCCATTCACCGGCATCCCACAGTTTTCAAAGGCTGGGGACTTACTTTTCACCTGCCCAATTGCAATGTATGGCGTGAGTCTGAAAAGTCGTGTCTACTTTTGGGAGACAACAGAACTTTCTGCTAAGCTTCCTCGTCACTCCAACTCATAAAACGTTCCCGCAAGTGATCGCTGCAGGATGTTCTCCCTGCTGCGAAATTCATACTGCGGCACGGCAGGGCGTCAGAATAAAGCTCTGCTGTCTCTCGGCCGCTGTGTGACTGCCAGCCCTCGTGGTTCCCTTTCAGGAGCGCCTGGCCGTCCTGGCGTTCGGTCCATCGACCATGTCGTCCAGTTTACTTCCACAACATTTCCTTACTTCCCAAAAGCACACATGTCGTTCTTTTTTTTACTACTGCAAGTAACCATCAAACGTACATTTAAGGTAAATTAATTACGCAGCTCGATGGTGAGTCTCTAATCTGAAACTTGTGAATTTGCATATGTTGTGGGTCTGTTCCGAAAAACGGTCCCGTAACACAGGTTGTTGACAGAAAGGTGACATTTCACTTCATTCTTCGTCGTTCGGACTTGCTTGATTTCAAGGGACCGGTTAGCGCCATCTGACCATTGGTTCATACGATGGTGCACTGTTGCTGTACACTTTCACCAACTCAACACTAGTTACAGCAGCATTGTTGTTCTTTTTCTTTCGCCTTTATCCTACAGCTAAAGTGTTCGGCGTCTTAGTTGTCGGAATCGGCACTGTTAACGATAGAAGGCGACCGGGGGCTCTTCGTGTCGCCACCCCTTGCCCCTCACCCCCTTCGTTTCCCTGGGACTGAATTTTTGTACCGAAACGGTCTGCGTCCAGTGTTATTCATGTGAAATCATGTGAAAGTTTTCTAAATTTTTGCAAATTGTGTAACTGACGTAAGACGTGTGTACCAACCCGGTATTCACCTAGCGGGGTGTGGGAAACCAACTAAAAACCACATCCAGGGTGGCCAGCACACCGGGCCTTATCGTTTATGACACAGGCGTTTCACTGTATACGAGAACTGCAGGCATGTACCTGCAGCAGACAGAACAATTAATCACATAACTTTATTTTTTCAAGGTGATAATTAATACTGTATGACTACCCCTCTTAAAACTATAAAACTGAGCTACTAATGAACACTGTAGTTTAAGGGCGCCGATAAAACTACGAACTTACAACGAAATACTGCTACACTATATTATAGAAGGTACCTAAACGACAATCGCAAAGAGACACGCAGAAATGACGCTTCCTTTTTTTTTCGAAATCATAGCAAGTCACGATGGTCTCTCGGACATAACAAAAAATTAGCTGTAATATCACCACCGACGGCAATGCAGGCCCTGCAGCGCTGGTGTAGCCTCCTCACATGGCGCCAGGTGGGAGCAGGTAATGAATGCACACAGGACCATTGTCGAATATGAACATTTTGGTGGTCCAGGTTTTACGGTGTGAAGAGGCATAATTCTGGATGAGAGTAGTAAGCGGGCACGTTGAGTGCACTAGCGAGAGTTTTCATGACCACACTTTTGTGAAGCCACCTGTTTCAGGAAACTTCCCCAGAATAAACTGATAACAAAACTATGCCAAATGGAGAGAAATGACCAGAAAGAATGGATAACAAAAACCACCATTCGCGCGTAAAATAATCTCACCACATTAGAATAACAATTTGGGACACGAACTCGGTTAACAAATGCAAGAAATGGTACCAAGCAAGATCGTAATATTACGTGTCATCTGTGAAGGAAGCTGACAACTACAAGATTCGTAGGTGTCGCGAGGTGGCGTGAGTGCCAGCTTACTCAGATGGCAATATCTGTACTGCAGAGCTGCAATCATCAATAAATGTTTTCACAAAGCTTGTAATAAGGGGATGAAATAATGCAAAACTGAAGAAAAATTTTCGAGTAAAAAGTTAAATTTTCAAACTAGAAATAGAGGCCGTGAAATTCATTATTGTTGTTTTCAAATTTCTTCATTCCCTTGTGGCTCACTTAAACATATCCATCTTCAAAAAACTGCAAATCCTAGCCAGTAATACCGATCGCATCTATCTGGCAAAATAATCTTAAAATCGTTATTGAGCCTCATACAAATGTTTTCTCCATACCTAGTATTCAAATATTCACGTTTAATTCTAACTTTAAATGAGTAACTATTGTTGAGCCTCTTCAATAGAGTTTCCATTTATATAGAAAAATTATTTAATAATATACCTAACCGGGAGACTTGAAGATAAATATCTTAACGTAAATAATATTATTCAAGCTATGGAACTATCTATAGAATTATCAAGGTTATATACATATTATTAAAAAAAACAACGATATTTAAATAAAAAAGAACTGTTCTCCATAACTCTGATGGAACAATAGAAATATAAAAGTTTCTTATCCTCAAAAATAACAGAAAAATGTTAAAAGAATTAATAAAAAACTTAAGAACAATCGAAGGAAGAGTATATGCCAAACACTAATATTTCCATAATAATATTTTGATTGTTGTTGTTGTGATCTTCAGTCCTAAGACTGGTTTGACGCAGCTCTCCACGCTACTCTATCCTGTGCAAGGTTCTTCATCTCCCAGCACTTACTGCAGCCTACATCCTTCTGAATCTGCTTAGTGTATTCATCTCTTGGTCTCCCTCTATGATTTTTACCCTCCACGCTGCACTCCAATGCTAAATTTGTGATCCCTTGATGCCTCAGAATATGTCCTACCAACCGATCCCTTCTTCTGGTCAAGTTGTGCCACGTACTCCTCTTCTCCCCAATTCTGTTCAATACTTCATCATTAGTCATGTGATCTACCCATCTAATCTTCAGCATTCTTCTGTAGCACCACATTTCGAAAGCTTCTATTCTCTTCTTGTCCAAACTATTTACCGTCCATGTTTCACTTCCATACATGGCTACACTCCATACAAATACTTTCCGAAATGACTTCCTGACACTTAAATCTATACTCGATGTTAACAAATTTCTCTTCTTCAGAAACGCTTTCCTTGCCATTGCCAGTCTACATTTTATATCCTCTCTACTTCGACCATCATCAGTTATTTTGCTCCCCAAATAGCTAAACTCCTTTACTACTTTAAGTGTCTCATTTCCCAATCTAATTCCCTCAGCATCACCCGACTTAATTCGACTACATTCCATTATCCTCGTTTTGCTTTTGTTGATGTTCATCTTATATCCTCCTTTCAAGACACTGTCCATTCCGTTCAACTGCTCTTCCAAGTCCTTTGCTGTCTCTGACAGAATTACAATGTCATCGGCGAACCTCAAAGTTTTTATTTCTTCTCCATGGAGTTTAATACCTACTCCGAATTTTTCTTTTGTTTATTGCTTGCTCAATATACAGATTGAATATCATCGGGGATACGCTACAACCCTGTCTCACTCGCTTCCCAACCACTGCTTCCCTTTCGTGCCCCACGACTCTTATAACTGCCATCTGGTTTCTGTACAAATTGTAAATAGCCTTTCGCTCCCTGTATTTTACCCCTGCCACCTCCAGGATTTGAAAGAGAGTATTCCAATCAACATTGTCAAAAGCTTTCTCTATGTCTACAAATGCTAGAAACGTAGATTTGCCTTTCCTTAATCTAGCTTCTAAGATAAGCCGTAGGGTCAGTATTGCCTCACATGTTCCAATATTTCTACAGAATCCAAACTGATCTCCCCCAGGTCGGCTTCCACTAGTTTTTCCATTCGTCTATAAAGAATTCGCATTAGTATTTTGCAGCCGTGACTTATTAAACTGATTGTTCGGTAATTTTCACATCTGTCAACACCTGCTTTCATTGGGATTGGAATTATTATATTCTTCTTGAAGTCTGAGGGTATTTCGCCTGTCTCATACATCTTGCTCACCAGATGGTAGAGTTTTGCCAGGACTGGCTCTCCCAAGGCCGTCAGTAGTTCCAATGGAATGTTGTCTACTCCCGGGACCTTGTTTCGACTTTCAGTGCTCTGTCAAACTCTTCACGCAGTATCGTATCTCCCATTTCATCTTCATCTACATTCTCTTCCATTTCCATAATATTGTCCTCAAGTACATCGCCCTTGTATAGACCCTCTATATACTCCTTCCACCTTTCTGCTTTCCCTTCTTTGCCTAGAACTGGGTTTCCATCTGAGCTCTTGACATTCATACAAGTGGCTCTCTTTTCTAGAAAGGTCTCTTTAATTTTCTTGTAAGCAGTATCTATCTTACGCCTAGTGAGATAAGCCTCTACATCCTTACATTTGTCCTCTAGCCATCCCTGCATAGCCATTTTGCTTCCTGTCGATCTCATTTTTGAGACGTCTGTATTCCTTTTTGCCTGTTTCATTTACTGCATTTTTATATTTTCTCCTTTCGTCGATTAAGTTCAATATTTCTTCTGTTACCCAAGGAGTTCTACTAGCCCTCGTCTTTTTACTTACTTGATCGTCTGCTGCTTTCACTCCTTCATCCCTCAGAGCTACCCGTTCTTCCTCTACTGTACTCCTTTCCCCCATTCCTGACAATTGTTCCCTTATGCTCTCCCTGAAACTCTGTACAACCTCTGGTTCTTTCAGTTTATCCAGGTCCCATCTTCTTAAATTCCCACCTTTCTGCAGTTTCTTCAGTTTTAATCTACAGTTCATAACCAATAGATTGTGGTCAGAGTCCACATCTGCCCCTGGAAATGTCTTACAATTTAGAACCTGGTTCCTAAATCTCTGTCTTACCATTATCTAATCTATCTGATACCTCCTAGTATCTCCAGGATTCTTCCATGTATACAACCTTCTTTCATGATTCTTGAACCAAGTGTTAGCTATGATTAAGTTATGCTCTGTCCATAACTCTACCAGGCGGCTTCCTCTTTCATTTCTCTCCCCCAATCCATATTCACCTACTATGTTTCCTTCTCTCCCTTTTCCTACTCTCGAATTCCAGTCTCCCATGACTATTAAATTTTCGTCTCCCTTCACCACCTGAATATTTTATCTCATCATACATTTCTTCAATTTCTTCACCATGTGCAGAGCTAGTTGGCATATAGACTTGTACTACTGTAGTAGGCGTGGGCTTCGTGTCTGTCTTGGTCACAATAATGCGTTCACTATGCGGTTTGTAGTAGCTTACCCGCACTCCTATTTTTTTATTCATTATTAAACCTACTCCCGCATTACCCCTATTTGATTTTGTGCTCATAACCCTGTATTCACCTGACCAAAAGTCTTGTTCCTCCTGCCACCGAACTTCACTAATTCCCACTATGTCTAACTTTAACCTATCCATTTACCTTTTTAAATTTTCTAATCTACCTGCCCGGTTAAGGGATCTGACATTCCTCGCTCCGATCCTTAGAACGCCAGTTTTCTTTCTCCTGATAACGACGTCCTGTTGAGTAGTCCCCGCCCGGAGATCCGAATGGGGGACTATTTTACCTCCGGAATATTTTACCCAAGAGGACGCCATCATCATTTAACCATACAGTAAAGCTGCATGCCCTTGGGAAAAATTACGGCTGTAGTTTCCCCTTGCTTTCAGCTGTTCGCAGTACCAGCAGAGCAAGGCCGTTTTGGTTAGTGTTACAAGGCCAGGTCACTCAATCCTCCAGACTGTTGCCCCTGCAACTACTGAAAAGGCTGCTGCCCCCCTTCAGGAACCACACGTTTGTCTGGCCTCTTAACAGATACCCTTCCGTTGTGGTTGCACCTACGGTACGGCCATCTGTATCGCTGAGGCACGCAAGCCTCCCCACCAACGGCAAGGTCCATGGTTCATGGGGAAGGAATATTTTGATACACACACCAAAAAATATTTGCATCACCTCAGTTCCGAGGGTTCCGGCGCTTGTACAGAAAATTGGAATAGAGATCAACATAAACATCTTTTCCGCCCTTTTTATTGCTCATGAAAATCACACATTGCATATTGTACACCTTCATAGGTGGTGGTCCAGACTGCTGTATCGGAGGATGGTATTCACGTATCGTACAGCCGTTACGGCGCCTTCCATGACCACCAGCGGCGTACGTCGGCCCCACATAAGGCCACACCAAAACATCAGGGGAACCTCCACTTTGCTGCACTCGTTGGACAGTGTTCAGCCTGAGCGGGTTGCCTCCAAACACGTCTCTGACGATTGTCTGACTGAAAGCATATGCGACACTCAGCGTTGAAGAGAACGTTATGACAATTTTGAGCGGTCCATTCGGTATGTTGTTGGGCCCATCTATACCGCCCTCCGTGGTGTCGTGGTCGCTAAGATGGATCTAACCATGGACGTCGGGATGAAGTTGCGCATCATGCAGCCTATTGCGCACAATTTGAGCCGTAACACGACGTCCTGTGGCTGCACGAAAAGCATTATTCAACATGATGGCGTTGCGGTCAGGTTTCCTCCGAGCCATAATCCATAGGTAGCGGTCATCCACTGAGGTAGTACGGCTTGAGCGAGGCATGTCATCGACAATTCCTGTCCGTCTGTATCTCCTCCATCTCCGATCAACATCCGTTTGATTGACTCCGAGACGCCTGGTCACTTTCCTTGTGCAGACCCCTTCCTGGCACAAAGTAACAATGCGGACGCTATCGAACCACGGCATTGACCATCTACGCATGGTTAACCACTGCCAACACGAGCCGTGACCTCCTTCCTGGTGGAAAGACTGGAAGTGAGCGGCTGTCGGACCCCCTCCGTCTAATAGGTGCTGCACAAGCGTGTTTCTTTACCTCTTTGGGCGGGTTTAGTGACATCTCTGAACAGTCAAAGGGACTGTGTCTGTGAAACAATATCCACAGTCGACGTCTATCTTCAGGAGTTCTGGGAACGGGGGTGGTGTAAAACTTTTTTTGATGTATATATTAAATAAGGAATTAAAAGAAGAGATGGTGCTTTACTTATATTTACTAAAACCTAACAAGCTGATAAGTTATTTCAACATTTCTTACTTTCTGATTCTGATTTTGTTATTTTCCTACTCTCAGAATTGTGAATTAAAAGATTTGGCTCTGAGCACTATGGGACTTAACTACTGAGGTCATTAGTCCCCTAGAACTTAGAACTACTTAAACCTAACTAACCTAAGGACATCACACACATCCATGCCCGAGGCAGGATTCGAACCTGCGACCGTAGCGGTCACGCGGTTCCAAACTGACGCGCTTAGAACAGCACGGCCACACCGGCCGGCTTAAAAGATTTCAAAAAGAAGACTAGAATTAGGAAACAGAGAATCCAATGAAAAAGAGTTATTCCATTTACATAATTATTTTAAAGAAGTTCTCAGTACATATTTTATTATTACACTATAAGATGTAGAAAACTTATTTTGATCATGGTAACTTCTATGTTCAGTTGATGCCCAATTTTTAGTCCAGTTGTTTCCCGACTAACCTTAACATTCATCCAGCATTCAACCTCTTTCCATACTATTTTCCTAGCTTATCTAAGAAATCATACAGTCCAAAAGCCTTGCATTTGATGCAGCGAATGCTACTATAAAAATGTTTGTAGACATGTTACATTCCACATAATAATCTTTGAAATTGTACTTCATCTGAACCATATTCTCATTACTAAAGTTGATAACTACATTGTGTACTTGATCACGCAAAAAGATCTCATAAAATTGTTGTAAATCTGTAACACACTCGGATTTACTCATATTTTCTCGTTGTCCAAATTTTCTGCATAATGGCATAGTGGCCGAGCGGCTCTAGGCGCTTCAGTGCACACCAGATCACATTATAGGAAGACATCGAAGCAGTTCAGAGGCGGGCTGCCAGATTTGTTACCATTAGCTTCATACAGTGCAGAAGTACGTTATACTCGTATATCAAAAAATAAAAAAAGCGACAGACCACGAAGGAAGTATCCGAATGGGACGGAAATCGGTAGATGTGTTGTACATGTACAGACAACAAATGATTACAATTTCAGAAAAACTGGATGATTTACTGAAGAGAAAGAGCTTCACAAACTAAGCAAATAATGCGATGGTCCACCTCCGGCCCTTAAACAAGCAGTTACTCAGCTTCTGTCCAGTTTGCGCATTAGATCGTCAAAATCCCGAGATGGTTGGAGAGCCCTGCCCATAAGGCTCCAAACGCTCTCAATAGAGGAGAGATCCTGCGACGTTGCTGGTCAAGGTGGGATTTGGCCGTGTTCGGTCAGGCATTACTTTACTGGATTGTAAGCCTAGGTTGGCTTTCCATGAAGGGCAACAAAAGGGGTTGCAGAATGTCGTTGACTTGGCGCTGTGCTGTAAGGGTGCTGCGGATGACAACCGAAGGACTCCTGCCATGAAAAGAAATGGCTCCCCAGACCATCAGTCCTGGTTGTTGGGCTGCATGGTGGGCGGCAGGCTGTTATCTCACTGCTGTCTAGTGCATCTCCAGGTACTTCTTCCGCCTGGAATCTCATTGACTGGAGTACAACTGTCTTCAGTAATGCGTCTCCCTTCGAACTGAGTCGCACTGACCTGGGAAGACGTGTCTGTAGACGCCCTGGATGGCAGTCCCACCAATCGTCCACTGTACAGCCAAACAACTGGGAATGATGCTCTGGGGTGCTCCATCCACCTCTTTGGTTGCCATTCGCCGCATCCTTATAGCACAGCGGTTGGTCGACGATGATGTACACCCCGTTTCGTTGCCCTTCATTGCAAGCCAGCCCGGGCTTACATTTCTGCAAGCTGCTGCCCGCCTGCGCGCTACAAGTGTTTCTACTGCTTGTCTTCGTGTTTGCCAAACGCTACGCTGGCCACAAAGATCGCCGGATCTCTCCCAGACTGAGGTCGTTAGGAGCATTATGGGGAAGGTCCTCCAACCAGCTCGGGATTTTGACAACCCGACGAGTAATTTGCACAGAATTTGGCACGATATCCCCCAGGAGGACATTCAACAACTCTGTCCCTCCCTACCACTTATCGTCCTTAATGACAGTGAAAAATTAAACCGCGTTACCTAACGGAAATTTGGGAAAAGCAATCGTCACCGAAGTTAATTTGTCGGTAAAGAGGGAGGAAAGGGTTACATCTAAATGAAAGGAAAAATGCTAATGAAACTGGTGGAAATTAATTTTGAAAAGGGGTAAAGTTAATAAAGAAAGTAAATGTGCGGCCGTTACGTTAACAATTAACTAGCAGTAATTAGATATTTGAGATTTGGGGGAAATTACGGTCGCCAGTCCTAAGGACAATTACTATACTAACTGAAAAAGAAAGGTTATTACACATATAATTAGCACTAGAAACGTGGCAACTGAAGGCTGACACGTCTAGTGTGAAAACTGAAAGTTTGTCAGAAGTAATAAATTTCGCTACACTCTGACTCAATTTAGCAAAATAATTAATAAAACCGTAAAATCGAAAGTTAATTTAGTGACTGAAATTAATAGTGTGCTTTCTTTCTGAAGCACATCGAAATTCAGTAAAATACGGTTAGCCTTGGACTTCCTCAACAATCATTTCAAAAGCTACTTGAATCTACGCAATTTAGAAATAAGAGATTTAACTTTGAACTTGAATTAAATGATTCTGAACAATTAACAATAGTACAATTTAGTACGTACCAAGCTGAGCTGGAGTCACTGGTAAGCTAAAATACAGTAACAAAACTCGCACTCTTAATTTGTGCTTGTGTAATATAAATATTGTAGCCAGCTATGGATACCTTAACTGAACTTTGAAATTAAAGTAGTGAAATCGAATGATGCTGGCTTTTGAATTGCAACGACACTCGGGTTCATTCCGGAAAAGGAAAGGACCCAGCTTGGTAATGCAATTGAGACAATGAGCAACAAACGTTCATGCTAATTTGCTGTAATTTTGTGATGCAACGATTTTAAAAGTTTGAAAAGCTGAGGTCTGCCATACAGTTCTAAAACTTTACGTGCTTCCAGTCTTCCTTGTTGGTCGATTGAAGGTTTGAAGCCGTCGATCGAGGAGGTGGCGACAGTCACTCATTATCGGCCGTCGCTGTTGCAGAAGCTGGATGTTGGCGCGCCTTCTTCTCGACACGGTCACCAGACGAAACGGGCTCTTGATGTGCGCCAGCTAATGCTTCCCGTCCGCGACACCATGTCAGAAACTATCATCGCGAGTCGAACGCAATTACATGCTGCCAAACCCCGAAAGCGCGGCAACTCGTGGGAGCTTCACACAACACACCTGCTCCACTGCACCACCCCAGCCAGACCCTCTCTGCTCAGCCCGCGCTCCACGCGGCAGAGTTAACACTACCAAAGATCCTAAACACTTTGGTTCTCCACACGAGCTATTGATGTATTCGTTCGATAGCATAGTTTTCCCTAGGCCAGACCCAGCGTATAAATACAAATAATATTCACAAAACAAACCAACATAAATGCATAAATATATATATACAAACAGTAAAAAAATTACAATATATAAAGAGACAGAAATGTCATATCTTCAGGTGACAAAATAAGGAAAAAAAATTTGCAGTGCAATAGATGGAAATAGGAGGATATGCATTTCCGGCGTTACAAGAGAGCCAAGCCGAATAACTGCTTGCATAATGGCTAAAGGCGGACCAACGCTTTGTTGACCTGCTTAATTTGTGAAGCCTTTTGTTTTCGATAAATCATACAATGTTTCTGGAATTGCAATCTTTTGTTTGTTCGTACACGTACAGCACATACACTACTTCCGTCCCATTTGGATAATTCCATCGGAAGGCGACGCTCCTTTCAAGCAACACTATTGCGAAAATTTAGAGAAACGTTGTAATGTCGCGAGTCAATACGCTATAGCATTTTATTGCAGTTATCTACTTTGAAGTACGGGCTTGTAGCTTTGGAGCCGTTGGCGGTGGCAATTACAGCCGCTGGTATCTTAGCGTGACTCACTCACACCTGTCGCTAGTCTAGCAGTGGGAAGCGCAACCTGTGTTAGTTCGAGCGACAGACTATTCAAGCCCCTAGGAATCTAAATAAACAGCATTAAATATTATTCAATTTTCTTACAAGCCCTTTGTTATTAAAAGTAAGGTTGTATAAAAATCTCAGCTATCTAGCTGAGATACTTTCAGATCTAGACAAATGACAAATGTGTGTGAAATATTACGGGACTTAACTGCTAAGGTCATCAGTCCCTAAGCTTACACACTACTTAACCTAAATTATCCTAAGGACAACACCCACACCCATGCCCGAGGGAGGACTCGAACCTCAGCCGGGATAAGCTGCACGGTCCATGACTGCAGCGCCGCAGACCGCTCGGCTAATCCCGCGCGGCTCAATATAAAGACAATTACCTAAAACACCAAAAACCGACTCTTATAAGATTAAACTCAGATCGGATTCATAACAGGTTGCCTTTTAGTATCATTTGGAATTATTACTGAACTTCACTAAATGGTGGTACAATTTATTTAGATTTTTTATGATAAAAACGTTCACTGTTTTTCATTTTTGTAACATAGAATTCAGAAAAGTTTAATATTTATTTAATAAGCACACTCCTGGAAATTGAAATAAGAACACAGTGAATTCATTGTCCCAGGAAGGGGAAACTTTATTGACACATTCCTGGGGTCAGATACATCACATGATCACACTGACAGAACCACAGGCACATAGACACAGGCAACAGAGCATGCACAATGTCGGCACTAGTACAGTGTATATCCACCTTTCGCAGCAATGCAGGCTGCTATTCTCCCATGGAGACGATCGTAGAGATGCTGGATGTAGTCCTGTGGAACGGCTTGCCATGCCATTTCCACCTGGCGCCTCAGTTGGACCAGCGTTCGTGCTGGACGTGCAGACCGCGTGAGACGACGCTTCATCCAGTCCCAAACATGCTCAATGGGGGACAGATCCGGAGATCTTGCTGGCCAGGGTAGTTGACTTACACCTTCTAGAGCACGTTGGGTGGCACGGGATACATGCGGACGTGCATTGTCCTGTTGGAACAGCAAGTTCCCTTGCCGGTCTAGGAATGGTAGAACGATGGGTTCGATGACGGTTTGGATGTACCGTGCACTATTCAGTGTCCCCTCGACGATCACCAGTGGTGTACGGCCGTGTAGGAGATCGCTCCCCACACCATGATGCCGGGTGTTGGCCCTGTGTGCCTCGGTCGTATGCAGTCCTGATTGTGGCGCTCACCTGCACGGCGCCAAACACGCATACGACCATCATTGGCACCAAGGCAGAAGCGACTCTCATCGCTGAAGACGACACGTCTCCATTCGTCCCTCCATTCACGCCTGTCGCGACACCACTGGAGGCGGGCTGCACGATGTTGGGGCGTGAGCGGAAGACGGCCTAACGGTGTGCGGGACCGTAGCCCAGCTTCATGGAGACGGTTGCGAATGGTCCTCGCCGATACCCCAGGAGCAACAGTGTCCGTAATTTGCTGGGAAGTGGCGGTGCGGTCCCCTACGGCACTGCGTAGGATCCTACGGTCTTGGCGTGCATCCGTGCGTCGCTGCGGTCCGGTCCCAGGTCGACGGGCACGTGCACCTTCCGCCGACACTGACGACAACATCGATGTACTGTGGAGACCTCACGCCCCACGTGTTGAGCAATTCGGCGGTACGTCCACCCGGCCTCCCGCATGCCCACTATACGCCCTCGCTCAAAGTCCGTCAACTGCACATACGGTTCACGTCCACGCTGTCGCGGCATTCTACCAGTGTTAAAGACTGCGATGGAGCTCCGTATGCCACGGCAAACTGGCTGACACTGACGGCGGCGGTGCACAAATGCTGCGCAGCTAGTGCCATTCGACGGCCAACACCGCGGTTCCTGGTGTGTCCGCTGTGCCGTGCGTGTGATCATTGCTTGTACAGCCCTCTCGCAGTGTCCGGAGCAAGTATGGTGGGTCTGACACACCGGTGTCAATGTGTTCTTTTTTCCATTTCCAGGAGTGTATTTGTTCTGTTGTGTGAATAAATGAGAGTTAGTGAGAGTGTACGTAAAGATTCAATATTATATGATGTTAAACATTACGTAACTATGCCATGGGAAAGTGTGAAGCAAGCAGTTGCAATGAAAGCTATAATTTCACTACCTTGTTGATGACGTATGATCACGGGTACTTCCTTTTGAAAGAATGAAGCCAGAAAAGCCATTTGCAGAGTCATGATTTTCTACAGTCATTTCAAGGTTAGTTTTCGTTTGGTTTTGTTAAACACTTTATTAAGATTTGCATGATGAAGTGACGTAAATGCATCTGTATATATTGATTGGCGTAGGATAGTTTTGGCGCGAGATAGAACTCGTGGGATTGTTTTGACTGGCTGGTCATTTTGAACAACCAATCAGAGTTAAGAATTTCCCGCGCTCTATCAAGTTGTTATAGGCCCTTGAAGGACCGGCAGGATGGGAGTCGTTGGCTAGTTATCCGACGTACAGGTCATGTTGGACGTGTCCATCTACGTTATGAGTAAAATGAAGAAGATACTGGTATTTCGCGTCCGGATGGTGTTGCCCTGAAAGTAGTTACGTTTACGGACAAATTGTAGAAATTTGAGTTTTGTGAAGTGTTTAGTTGGAAAGATAAACGTGTGTGAACTTTCGGCCTTTGTAGAATTCCGCGTGGCATCTTTCATATTCATCTATGGAATAGTTGGCGAACAGTTTCTTTATTAGAAATCCACTAAAAAAAAGACCGAATGTGAAACTCATATATTGTAGCAGAGCATCGACTGTAGATCACGTAATACATTTCTGGCTGTCTTGCATGTATACTGGGTTGTATGAACTGTGAACTGAGGACATTGATATTAGTCGTTTAAATAAATACGGGCTGATGGCTAATTCTTTAATTTTGAACCTAAATAAATAAAGAACTTGTTGCGGAATTTTGACTTTCTGTTGTAAAAGAATGAAGCAATTGCCCTCCACCCGAAAATCGCTATAAGATATCACACGATAGCTTGCTACCAGAGTTTAGGCGGACTTTGCAAACGTAAGTATTGATATTTTTCTTCAACGCAGCTTTTAACATCGTCTGAACAGTATTGACGCGCCGGCCGTGGTGGCCGATCGGTTCTAGGGGCTACAGTCTGGAACAGCGCGACCGCTACGGTCGCAGGTTCGAATCCTGCCTCGGGCATGTATGTGTGTGAAGTCCTTAGGTTAGTTAGGTTTAAGTAGTTCTAAGTTCTAGGGGAATGATAACCTCAGAAGTTAAGTCCCATAGTGCTCAGAGCGATTTGAACCAGTATGTACGTATGCACAGAATCGGTCTGGTAACCAGACGCCGTACTGAGGTAGGTGGAACTTTTAGTAATGCACAGTACGACAGCGGTCAGACAAATACGCAACGCAACGCGACTTTTAACCCACCTCGTCTCACCGTCATTTGAAACTGATTGTAGGAGGATTCTGCTGCCACTGTCATACTTTTAGCGTGATAACCACGAAGGTAAGAGAATTGGGGACTCATATAGAGGCATATAGACAGTCGTTTTTCCCTCTACCATGCAACTTAAGGTGGCTTACGGAGTATGTATACGATGAAGGTGTAGTGGATGTTTCTTTCAGTCATTTCCACCTACGTCCTGGAAGTAAGTCTTGCTGGTGGACGGTCTTTCCCATCCTGTCTTTGCTGGATTTGTCAGTTATCTCTGTGGACTAAAGAACCGTGGCAGATTAGTTCTCGGCGGAAGGTAGTATCAGGCAGTGACTGTGGGCCTTTACCTGGCTAGAATGTTATCAGTCTGGTCACAGGCCCACCAACGTTCACCCACAAGCAGCTAACAAGCAACCTGAGTGTTAAATGTACAGGGAATGGACAAAAACACAAAAAACATTGCGAAAAATGCGTGCTGGAATAAAAAAGCAGATACTAGCTAAGCCTGCAGATGGCACTGTTGTATTCCACTTCCAGATGCGGAACTATCGTCTCGACACGTGATGGCTTAATAAATGCAATTAGATAACTCAAGGCATATGTCGACTGATGAGTTAAAGTAAATTCAGTAGATGAGCTAAAGTACAGATGCCTTGTGAATGAGCCCGCGTGGTGTATTACGGCTACGTTACGCACCTGACAGGACGCCAAGGCGATGCGAGGAATGCTCCCTGGGGGAACAGGACGGCGGACTGTATGTGGCGCTCGCCTGTGACGCAATTATGTGTACGGGGGTCTTGGGGCGGGGCTCATGCAATATGTATGTGGCGCCGCAATCTGCCCTCTGCCGCGCCTTGGATTCCGTGAGGGAGGGAGGCGGTGGTGGCGCTGAGGGGGCGCCAGAGACCACGACATCGACGACGCCCTGGGGACTGGGGCTGCAACCCGGCTGGTCGCAACTCGCGTATCCTGATCTTACTCGACCCCCACAGGTGGCCGCCTATAGCGGAAGTTACTGTGTATCTCTCTCTCTCTCTCTCTCCAATGGAGGTGTGCGCACAACTTCTCTTCAAGTGGAACTACAGGCTGTTGTCGACATAATTACAGGGTGAGTGGCGTGAGACGTAACAGCACATTTGTATCTTGAATGGTTCAACCTGTCGAAATGAGGTTTTTGTCAAATAACAGTGCAGATACACTGACGGAAATTGGAGCTGATACACTTTTAAATTCAGTATTTTGTCCCTCTTCAGCAAGTATAGCCGTATGTAATGAAATAATAAGTATCAAAGTGCAA
This sequence comes from Schistocerca cancellata, assembly GCF_023864275.1. Lineage (NCBI taxonomy): Eukaryota > Metazoa > Arthropoda > Insecta > Orthoptera > Acrididae > Schistocerca > Schistocerca cancellata. The sequence goes on along the minus strand of NC_064626.1, from coordinate 1,283,411,042 downwards.
AAAAAAGAAATTTAATTTCCTGACCGATTTCGGGTACTTAGCGCCCTTCTTCAGAACGTTATGCCTATCGCATTATTTGCGAGTGTTAATAGTAAAGTGCATACAGCACAATGCCTTGGCCCTAGAAATATATGTAGGAGCAATAAGTAATACAATACTGAGACCGTAAGTGCTGTTAGATGCCTACAAATAACTCACAGTGTCGGCCTAAAACTAGTAGAAAGAAGCTTTGAGATACTCGTCTGATACTGTCGAGATGATCATTAGATAATGAGTATTGTACAATTCAGAAATGATGTCCATCGTCATCTGTATGAGACGGTATCCCAACGGGAGCGAGTTCATAGTATTCATTGTACAGTCTGCTAATGTTGTCTTGAGGAATTCCCTGCCACGGCTGACACACATGGTGCATCTCTTTATGCAGATTGCTGATTGTAGACTCGTATGGAAGTGTAGGTCTTCCCACTGCATCCAAGACAGGGGGTCAGCAGGCCAGTCAACGACCCACACATTCGTGACAGGGTCTGTGATGTGAACTGCAATGCGGAAACTTGCGCTACCCTGCTGGAATATGCCACTGGTTCCCAGGTCGTGAAGGTATAACAGCAGATCTACAATTCTTGCCACATACTGGTTAGCATTCGACCATCCTTCAATAACTACCAACAAATCGTCATTACTTATTAAGTACAGAAACTGTGTATGTTACTGAAACTTGTGTATGTTACCAAGGTGTCCTTGAGATGACGATAATGTATTGATGTTCCTCAGGTATTGTGGTAATTTCCCTGTGTCTTCGGCTCAATAGGTATAAGCATAAGTAAATTGGAAATTAGGGCCAAATGTTAAATGGAGCCTTCATGATTAGAAGTCTGCCGTCTTGCACGAGGGATGGACCCGCGAACTGAGACTGGATGTAAAAATTTCTGATATCTTAAAGACGTCACATCACAGAGCACATCCTTCAGTACTTACTGCAAAAAGACCCAGTTTTGTAGGTCACAAATGTAGTGCCACTCCGTCAGTGAACTGTTTTTGTCTGCAACAAGTATTTACATAGCACCCGTAAGGGTGAAAGTGCTCTTACGGTGTGAGAGGTTTAGGTAACAGAAAATAAAGACGGCCAGCCATGAGTCAGATGCTGACCACCAATGATAATGTTGTGCGTAATTTCTTTCATCTCGTAGACTTATTTTGCAGACGTTTTATTTGTCTCGTAGGAATTAAAAATTTAAGATGTTTGTAATTAACACTGTACTATTAGGTACCAGAGTAGTGAAAACGTTTTAGATTCTAATGTATTCGGTTATTTATTCGGATGTCGTGATAGTATAGAGTAGCTAATAATACTCGCTAAAATATAATTCCCTTTTGGGGGCAGAATATGCTAGTTTATTAGATTTACGAAGCTGTGGTTATGCAGGGACCTAAGCAATCATATTTGTAGTTTTTCCTGTCAAAAGTGCTTTGTTTCTTCCTTCGAATATGTCTTGAGTTTTGAGGTTGTGGTTACGCATGAACCTAATACGGCACAGCTTCAAATTGGTGATATTTGTTTACGAAGCGAACAAAAAACAGCCGCAGCGTTAGCATGGATGATTATCTACGTTTGTCCCTGAATCTACAAATCTGTAATCACTGTCGGAGAGTACTTCTGATTGTACCATGTATTATGACTTCCAGTTTCGTATTGATCACAGGAAGAATGATTGCTTAAGGGTCTCTGTGTGGGCTGTCAACTGATTTAATTTTGTTTTCGCGTTGATTACGGGAGTGGCCAGTATGGAGTTGTAGTGTTTTACTAGATTCGTCACCTAATACCGGTTCCTGAAGGTATGTAGGTGCAAAACTGTTTGACGTCTGTCTTGAGGTGTCAGCCAGTGAAAACTTTCATACATTACACTCACACGGCCCTTCTTATTGTACGTTAAGTAGTCCCTGTTAGTCCTTCTTGGTATGGTCCAGGCGATACGATGCGCAGATGGTTTGAAGACTGGCTGCATTTCTTTTCTATCGGTATTCTTACACAGTGAACCAAAGTCTACCACTTGTTTTACCTACGACTGAGTGTGCGTGATCGTTGCATTTCATACCCGTAGAAAGTGTTATAACTAGGTGTTTACAAGAGTTGACTTACTCAAACAGTGAGTCACTGATGTTAGTCATGGAGGATTACGTTTTGTGAAGTGAAAAAATTTCCACTTCTGGAATTTCGAAGCTAGTTGACGATCTTCGCACCATTCTGGAATCTTATTAAGATCTGACGGAATATTTGTGCAGATTTTTTTCAGACAGTGCCGATAAATGCATTGCCTGCAAATACTGTCTGCCATGTCCGTACTATATAGCATCAAGAGCGAGGATCCCAACACACAACTCTGGAGTACACTTGAAGCTATTTCTACATCGTGGATGAAACTACAACTGAGGTAAAATGCTGGAACTTCCCTACCAAGAAATCATGAATCCAGTTGCAGATTACATTTGATATCCTCTGTGACTATACTTTCGTTAACAAGTCTAGGGGTGGTACTGAGTCCAATGCTTTTCGACAAGTTAGATAGTATATTGTTATTTTCTGCCAGGAACTTACAGATAGGCTTACTGGCATTCTACCTCGTTTAATGTACTTACTTAACCAGCCCATGGAGATTAATGTGTTAGCAGGTGGCCTGATAAAACGCTTGCCGTGACATCTGAAATTTCTGTCCACTGCTAAAAGGTCGTGGTCGAGAGGATATCACGCTAAACCAACGGGACCTAAGCTCAAAGCCTCACCTTGAATAAATAACGAATCCCCCAGATTGCTTAAAATACCACGAAGGAAAGCCCGCGTGTTGCGCCCCGTGTCAGGGACTTGTTTGACATTCAAACACAGCCGCAGGCGAGTTTAGTACGCAGAAAGTCTCTGCGCCAGTACCAACAGAGCGACAGTCAACAGCCGAGGGGCAGCGACGCCAGCGCCACGCGGTTGGCAGCGGCGCGGTCCCGTACCAGCAGCCGGTAGCCAACACCGCAGTCGCAGACATGCCACGCACAAGCAGCAGATGCCTCTTGGCCAGTTTCACACGCCAGGACTTCCGTCGCACGGGAAACCTGTGTACTGAGGCTACTGTTCACACTTCACTCGTTCCGCTAGCGCCACATCTGGCAGCTAGAAATAAACGTGTCAGTAAAAACATTTTATATAAATGTAATATGTCATAGTTCATTATTGCAGTCAGTGTTTGTATAAATATATTTTTTTCATATAAAAAATAAAAATTCTGTTTTCATTTCATGTGATTTTTGACGCCAAAGTTTTCCCCACTCCATTTTGAAAGAAGTAGTCGCTTAAAACGTTTTTATTTTAGTTTTTACATGGGGTTAAAAAAAGGTGGACCTACGTTGATAGCTTTAGCGGACTTGGAGAAAGCTTTCGCTAATGTTGAGTGCATTACACTCTCTGAAATTCAGAAGACAGATAATATAGAAGGGTTATATGTAGCGACGTAACGTGTATCCACAGGACATGTGGCCTGTAATTGAAGAAGTGTCATGATGATGTCTCTATTGGCAAAAGATTCCGGAATAGTCCCCCATTCGGATCTCCGGGAGGGGACTGCCAAGTGGGAGGTTACCATGAGAAAAAGATTGAATAATCAACGAAAGGATAACGTTCTACGAGTCAGGGCGTGGAATGTCAGAAGCTTGAACGTGGTAGAGAAACTAGAAAATCTGAAAAGGGAAATGCAAAGGCTCAATCTAGATATAGTAGGGGTCAGTGAAGTGAAGTCGAAGGAAGACAAGCATTTCTGATCAGATGAGTATCGGGTAATATCAACAGCAGCAGAAAATGGTATAACAGGTGTAGGATTCGTTATGAATAGGAAGGTAGGGCAGAGGGTGTGTTACTGTGAACAGTTCAGTGACCGGGTCGTTCTAATCAGAATCGACAGCAGACCAACACCGGCAACGATAGTTCAGGTATACATGCCGACGTCGCAAGCTGGAGATGAACAGATAGAGAAAGTGTATGAGGATATTGAAAGGGTAATGCAGTATGTAAAGGCGGACGAAAATCTAATAGTCATGGGCAACTGGAATGCAGTTGTAGGGGAAGGAGTAGAAGAAAAGGTTACAGGAGAATATGGGCTTGGGACTAGGAATGAAAGAGGAGAAAGACTAATTGAGTTCTGTAACAAGTTTCAACTAGTAATAGCGAATACTCTGTTCAAGAATCACAAGAGGAGGAGGTATACTTGGAAAAGGCCGGGAGATACGGGAAGATTTCAATTAGATTACATCATGGTCAGACAGAGATTCCGAAATCAGATACAGGATTGTAAGGCGTACCCAGGAGCAGATATAGACTCAGATCACAATATAGTAGTGATGAAGAGTAGGCTGAAGTTCAAGACATTAGTCAGGAAGAATCAATACGCAAAGAAGTGGGATACGGAAGTACTAAGGAATGACGAGATACGTTTGAAGTTCTCTAACGCTATAGATACAGCAATAAGGAATAGCGCAGTAGGCAGTACAGTTGAAGAGGAGTGGACATCTCTAAAAAGGGCCATCACAGAAGTAGGGAAGGAAAACATAGGTACACAGAAGGTAGCTACGAAGAAACCATGGGTAACAGAAGAAATACTTCAGTTGATCGATGAAAGGAGGAAGTACAAACATGTTCCGGGAAAATCAGGAATACAGAAATACAAGTCGCTGAGGAATGAAATAAATAGGAAGTGCAGGGAAGCTAAGACGAAATGGCTGCAGGAAAAATGTGAGGACATCGAAAAAGATATGATTGTCGGAAGGACAGACTCAGCATACAGGAAAGTCAAAACAACCTTTGGTGACATTAAAAGCAACGGTGGTAACATAAGAGTGCAACGGGAATTCCACTGTTAAATGCAGAGGAGAGAGCAGATAGGTGGAAAGAATACATTGAAAGCCTCTATGAGGGTGAAGATTTGTCTGATATGATAGAAGAAGAAACAGGAGTCGATTTAGAAGAGATAGGGGATCCAGCATTAGAATCAGAATTTAAAAGAGCTTTGCAGGACTTACGGTAAAATAAGGCAGAAGGGATAGATAACATTCCATCAGAATTTCTAAAATCATTGGGGGAAGTGGCAACAAAACGACTATTCACGTTGGTGTGTAGAATATATGAGTCTGGCAATATACCATCTGACTTTCGGAAAAGCATCATCCACACAATTCAGAAGACGGCAAGAGCTGACAAGTGCGAGAATTATCGCACAATCAGCTTAACAGCTCACGCATCGAAGGTGCTTACAAGAATAATATACAGAAGAATGGAAAAGAAAATTGAGAATGCACTAGGTGACGATCAGTTTGGCTTTAGGAAAAGTAAAGGGACGAGAGAGGCAATTCTGACGTTACGGCTAATAATGGAAGCAAGGCTAAAGAAAAATAAAGACACTTTCATAGGATTTGTCGACCTGGAAAAAGCGTTCGACAATATAAAATGGTGCAAGCTGTTCGAGATTCTGAAAAAAGTAGGGGTAAGCTATAGGGAGAGATGGGTCATATACAATATGTACAACAACCAAGAGGGAATAATAAGAGTGGACGATCAAGAACGAAGTGCTCGTATTAAGAAGGGTGTAAGACAAGGCTGTAGCCTTTCGCCCCTACTCTTCAATCTGTACATCGAGGAAGCAATTATGGAAATAAAAGAAAGGTTCAGGAGTGGAATTAAAATACAAGGTGAAAGGATATCAATGATACGATTCGCTGATGACATTGCTATCCTGAGTGAAAGTGAAGAAGAATTAAATGATCTGCCGAACGGAATGAACAGCCTAATGAGTACACAGTATGGTTTCAGAGTAAATCGGAGAAAGGCGAAGGTAATGAGAAGTAGTAGAAATGAGAACAGCGAGAAATTTAACATCAGGATTGATGGTCACGAAGTCAATGAAGTTAAGGAATTCTGCTACCTAGGCAGTAAAATAATCAATGACGGACGGAGCAAGGAGGACATCAAAAGCAGACTCGCTATGGCAAAAAAGGCATTTCTGGCCAAGAGAAGTCTACTAATATCAAATACTGGCCTTAATTTGAGGAAGAAATTTCTGAGGATGTACGTCTGGAGTACAGCATTGTATGGTAGTGAAACATGGACTGTGGGAAAACCGGAACAGAAGAGAATCGAAGCATTTGAGATGTGGTGCTATAGACGAATGTTGAAAATTAGGTGGACTGATAAGGTAAGGAATGAGGAGGTTCTACGCAGAATCGGAGAGGAAAGGAATATGTGGAAAACACTGGTAAGGAGAAGGGACAGGATGATAGGACATCTGCTAAGACATGAGGGAATGACTTCCATGGTACTAGAGGGAGCTGTAGAGGGCAAAAACTGTAGAGGAAGACAGAGACTGGAATACGTCAAGCAAATAATTGAGGACGTAGGTTGCAAGTGCTACTCTGAGATGAAGAGGTTAGTACAGGAAAGGAATTCGTGGCGGGCCGCATCAAACCAGTCAGTAGACTGATGACCAAAAAAAAAAAAATGTAGCGAGTAGAAAGTTACTACTTGTACAGAAACCAGACTGGAGTTATAAAAGTCAAAGAAAATGAAAGTGAAGCAATGATCCAGAAGGTATTTACACAGTTTTCCAGCCCAACCCCATTGTCGTTCAGTCTGTATACTGAACAAGCATTAAAGGAAACCAAAGAAAAATTGGGAGAAGGAATTAATTTTCAGGGAATAGAAATGAAAATAGTGAGGTTTGACAATGATATTGTAATTCTGTCAGAGGCGGTGATGGACTTGGAATAGCATTTCAACGGAATGGATAGCGTTTTGAAAAGAGATCAGAAGATGAACATCAGCAAAACTAAAAGAAGAGTAACTGAACGTTGTCCAATTGAATCAGGTGATGCCGAGGGAATTACTTTATCTAAAAAGACACTGAAAGTAGTATATGAGTTTTACTATTTGGCCAGCAAAATAACCGGCTACAACAAGAAATTTTTTTTTTGAAAAAATGAACTTGTTAATGTGTAATTTTACTTCAGGTGCTATAAAGTATTTTCTGAACTTATGTGCATGGGGTGTAACTTTTTACGGAAGTGAATGTGGGCAATAAGGGAACAGAAAGTTTTGAAATTTGGTACAACAGAAGAATTCTGAAAATTGTATAGGCAAATAAATGGAGTAATTGATATGGAGCTACTGAATCGAAGTAGAGGAAGAAAGAAATTTGTGGCATAACTTGGTGGTAAAAATTGTAAATGGACGCCATAGGACGAATGTAGAAGAGATTCAAATGGATGTAAGTCGCAATAGTTATTCGCAGTTGAGTAGGATTTCACACGATAGACTAGGACAGAAAGCTGCATCAAACCTATCTTCGAACTGAAGACCACGACAACAAAACGATAGCATCTTAGCTTCGTAACGAACACCACATCTAACCATTCACTATAATGGTTACTGTGGAGTCTCACCATTTGTCAAGAAAGTCCACTTGATTCACAAATGTTGAACTGAAAAAGTGTGTTTACTCGTAATTTAATGTTCACTAATTTTTGGACCATATATGACAGTGCCCGAAATGTACCTGAAGGTTCCAAATAGATTTTCAATCTTGGAAAAACGCTGACAACAGTATTAGTTCATGAGTAAGGGTATGTCATGAAATTAAATGGAAGGTCGTGTGGCTATGGCGTCCCGTCGGGTAGACCGGTCCCCTGGTGCAAGTCCTGCGAGTTGCCGCCACTTCGGCGACTTGCGTGTCGATGGGGATGATATGATGATGAAGACAACACAACACCTAGTCTCTGAGAGAAGAGAAAAATCTCCGACCCAGCCGGAAATCGAACCCGGGTTCCTTACCATGACATTCCGTCGCGCTAACTTGTTTTTTTCCTTTTTTTGTCGTTGAATTTGTTCTGGGCGGACGTCCCATTATGCTTGTTCAAGTTAATCTTTGATCCATTAATTCAGTTTTTCTTATTACGGAGGTCAGATAACCCTCTAACCGGACAATCAGAGTTACCGTGTCAGCAAACCACTGAACTATCGAGGCGGACAGGGTATGTGATATAAAAGTTCGGTGGTGGGCTGAACCAGTTGTAGAACAACTACTGGCGTCTGCTGTCCGAAGCATTCTGTTTGTGGCGATAGTCGTACAGTAGCTTAGAATTCAACGAAGGTCAATCGCAGGCGATTACTTGCTATATGCATCTTTATCTGTAACATGGATTACAACCGGAGAATTCATTGTGTTCAACGCTGTTAAGCAAAAATTAAAAATCTTCAGTGTTTCAAGTTTCTGTTTGAAGAACTAATTAAAAAATTTTTATCAGATGTCAGTTGCAAGTTTCGACGAACTACAAGTCACCTGAATGAACACCTATAGTGGCAAAGTTTCAAGGTGAGGAATTGTGCTCAGCGTATTAAAATATTGTCGATTACATTAAGTTTTCTTTCTTTTTGAAAATACGAGTATTAATATCTATGTAGTACTTGCACTGTTTGTCAACATAATAACAGACACATTCACATCAAGTAACACGCAAGAAAATGTTTTTGTTGCTTGACATATTATATAAGCTTTTTTTTGTTTTTTTTAGAGGGAGAGAGAGAGTTACTAGCAGTTCTTTTATTATACCGAGCGGTCTGAGGCGCTGCAGTCATGGACTGTGCGGCTGGTGCCGGCGGAGGTTCGAGTCCTCCCTCGGGCATGGGTGTGTGTGTATGTCCTTAGGATAATTTAGGTTAAGTAGTGTGTAAGCTTAGGTACTGATGACCTTAGCAGTTAAGTCCCATAAGATTTCACAAACATTTGAACATTTTTCTTTTATAGGCTAGAGCTACAGCATCGTCAGTACTACCAGTCAAATCGTCATTTTCTGCTTCTTGTTGTTGTTCTTCTTCATGTATTTATAGCGTGTTACTTATTTTTAGCATGTTGCGAAATCTTTCGGTAGATATGGCATATGTTGCGATTTCGCATTAAAAACAAAGAGCCCTAGCACTTTGTCACTCCATAATGTATTATACAGGGGGAGACAGTTACGGCAGGCCATTCCAAATACAACCAGAAAGAACAAATATATCGCGGTGTCCTTCTCGCCAAATTATAGCAAACGGTATGGCTAATTATTGACGTTCGCAAGTAATCTTTATTGTTTATAGTCTCCGAAATACGAACTGACTTTTTTTTTCTAATGGAGCTATATACCTTTTTCTGTAGTATTTGAAAGAAGCTTCTAAGATAACCTTAACGACGTAACGTGTGTCGGACTTGATCACATAGTATCAAGATAACAGCGTCATAAACCACTGCCTCGCCGTCAGGAGAAAAGGTTCCACAAACGTCTGCCGCATTATACCAAAGGTAAGCAAACAGATAACTCAGTAAGGTTCTTGTGCTTACCTGTGTGCTTTGCCATCATTCTGTGTTCTGCTGTTGTAGCGATCAGATAACTTGCTCATAAAGCTATTGAGACATTCACAGTGAATACGACAGTCGAAAAAGTGAATACCTTTTACAGCGAATGTTCGCACACGTGTGGTTGTATGCACGATCTGTCTTTGCATAGCTTATAAAAAAAAATCTAGAAACTGGAAGTGTGGAGAATAAAATACGTCAGGGAAAAAGAAGAGCAACTGATGAAGTAAGTGAAAATAACATTTTAGCAACAGTAACACACAATGAAAGTGTCAGAGGCATCTCGAAAGTACAAGAGAGGTCAACCAAACACTCCATCGCATTTCTTCTCCTTCACATTTCGCTGAAACGCAGCTTCGTGATAGTGACTTCCAAAATTGGTTACAGTTCTACGAATACTGAAAGGATACCGTCAAACCTGCTTGCCTACGGACGCCAGATGAAAGTTTATGTCGTCAAGCCCTGAATGAAAATTGCGAAACGGATAACTGGGGAGGGGAGCTTGAGAGCGCTACCTAGAGAGCGTGCCCTTTCTGTACGATACTGGGCAAGGGGCTGGAGGGCTCACACGCTGATGCGTGGGTCCCTGCATTCTATAGCTTTTATTTTAAAAGAATTCCTGTAACTTGACTCCTATGTGATTTTTAGGGTATGTTAAAAATTGATGACAATTGATTACCTATTTATTTTAAACATTATCACTCGACTTTACAGCGATTGCAGCAATTGTTCCAGTTTACAGATATTACAATTTTACAACTTATAGCTCGGGTATATTATATAATATTATGCACGCACGTTTCTACGGGCAAGACGGAATTGCGTTGGCCAAATGTATACCACCAAAGCATCCCAATATTTTACATGGGACATCTACTAAGTGAGGAGGATAACGGGCAAACTTGGGACCAGATACATTAACACAGGGGGTCAAATTTCCGAACAAAACGAGAACGTTCATTTCCTTACCCAACCAGAAGCTCGAAATAAAAGAATTGGTGCAAATATCCAAATACCTCTCTTCCATGCGTGAACATTGAGGCAGAAGCACTGAGGGCACGTCTGCTCACTTACCCGTCTTCTGTAACACTCCCAGAATATGGCGGGCACCCGGAGGTCTTCCTGGGCCCCGGTGGAGGGGATGGTCGAATCACTTGGCCGTGACCATCCTCTCCACCCCAAATCTTGTGACACTGGAGCGTCTTTGACTTTTACCTGCATGCGTTGTATCTCTGATCCCCTACCCAGGAGTAAGGTTGCCACTACTATAGTACAGAACTACTTCCCAAGTAAGATTTGGCCACGCTTTGTGGAAAGGTGTGACGAGGATTAGGGAAGTTCAAGTGCAGATTCACATTCACGTACAAGAAATGTATAATACACGTCACATATAAATACGTATTATGAAGCCTGACACATTTCTTTCCACCCGTCCACAAGGGTTCTGTTGCACCCGCGGCCGGCCGCGCCGTGCAGTAAAATTGGCGGTGGAGCCGCCTCTGTTTGTATTTGCCGGTGCGAGCGAGCAGCGAAACCTGCTGCTTATAGAGCGGAAACTACTGTAGCGTTTCATCACTATCCACGAAAACTATAAAAGCCGGCCAGAGTGGCCGAGCGGTTAAAGGCGCTACAGTCTGGAACCGATCGACCGCTACGGTCGCAGGTTCGAATCCTGCCTCGGGCATGGATGTGTGTGATGTCCTTAGGTTAGTTAGGTTTAAGTAGTTCTAAGTTCTAGGGGACTTATGACCACAGCAGTTGAATCCCATAGTGCTTAGAGCCATTTTTGAAAACTGTAAAGTGATGCGTCATATCCATGCAAAATTTTGTTTAAGGACGAAGCAACGTTTACAAACCATAGGCTAGTTACTCTTTCGCAGCATGCACTAATCATCAGTTGAAAATCCACGCTGGCTCATAGAAGTGGATAAAACTGACAGTCTTTGTCTATCAACATTTTCCAGCCCCACATCACTGGTCCCTGTTTTGTTGATGGAAATCTAAATACATTCAAGTATCTCGACTTCCTAAAATATGCTACTGCCGCAGTTATTGCAAGACATCCCATTAGATATAAGGCAGTCACTACGGCACCAAAATGATGCATGTCCCTTCAAGTCCGTCCACGTAGTGACGAATGGTCTTAAGAGAACATTTCCAGAGCACTGGAACGGTCGTTGAGGCAACTTCAATCTTCACAATCACCAAAATTAACATTTCTGTACTTCTATATCTGGCAAAAATTAAAACTTGAGCTCTGTTAGAAAGTACCAACGACTCCTGAGGACATGAAATGCCCTATAATACGTGCCTTTGGTGCTGTTAACTCCAGATGAAATTCAACGTGCAGCATTGTTTCTCCGGAATCACTGACAGCGTGTACCAAAACCCAAGGTTATCATATTGAGCACTTGGTATGCCAGCCTTGATAATAAACGTGTTTGTTTACAAACGATATAATAGGACAGACGTTAGTGGGACGTCATTCCTGACGGCCGGACGGTGGTTTTCGGCGCTGATATCTAGATACTTCGTGATCAAATTCCACATTTGCTATGTCTTTGAAGTTCTCTTAGAAGTTTCTTTCAAATGATACAGGAAGAAGTACATCGGTACATTAGAAAATAAAACAAAGTTGGTTCGTAATTTGGTGACTATAAACAATGAAGATTACTTGCTAACGCCAGGAAATACATGACAGTGTCAACTATAACTTAGCGAAAACCACACATCAATAAATTTATTCATTCCGCATATTTTTGGTGTGACCTGTCTTAGCTGTCTCACCCTGTGTTTGTTGCAGTATGTGCAAGTATCCAGATTGAAGCGTTGTTCTTCAGTTCGGAAATTTGAGTTTTTCCTGTCATATACACCGAAGCACCAAAGAAAACTGGCGTAGGCATGCGGATTCAAATACAGGGACATGGAGAAAGGCAGAATACGGCGCTGCGGTCGGTCACGCCTGTATAAGACAACAAGTACCTGGCGCAGTTGTTAGCTCGTTTACTGCTTCTACAATGGCAGTTTATCAAGATTTACGTGAGACTGAACGTCGTATTATAATCGGCGCATGAACGACGGGACACAGCATCTCCAAGGTAGTACGACCGTTTCACGAGTGTACCGTGAATATCAGGGATCCGGTAAATCATCGAATCTCCGACATCGCTGCGGCCGGGAAAAGATTATGTGAGAATGGGATCGACAATGAGTGAAGAGAATCGTTCAACGTGACAGAAGTGCAACCCTTCCTCAAATTGCTGCAGATTTCAATGGTGCGTTGTAACACCACAGCTCTTATGCTGTATGGATTTATTTTTTTTTTTTTTTTGCTTTATTTAATGTTACATTGTTGATCGTCTGTAAATGTGTTTGAATCGATAACATAAAATTGTGTACTCTTTTCTTTGTCAAACCTTTGATGTCGTGATTTGATTCTATGCAAAGTAGTGTATCTGTAATTTAAAATTCTTTGTCCCATTTGGAGGGAACAAAACTTACTGTATATAATTGTAATTTTGTGTGAATAATTTTCTGTAGAAGTGTCAATATGTGAAAATGTTCTGTTTTATTTAATGTATTTGTTTGCTGTTATGTAAATTGCTGATCCTCACTTAGCGTTCTTAGTTAGCTTGTATGTAAATGGTGTAGTGGTTCCCCTCAGGAACGGAACTGTGTAGCGCGCGCAAATTGTGGTTGGCATAGGTGGAAAAGGTGGAACTGATAGTCAGTCGGGGACGAGTCAGCAGTCGGAGACGAGCTACGAGTCGGAGATGAGCTACGAGTCCGTGCATTGCCATGTAAAAGATGCATATTGTGCTGATTCCGAGAGAGGCTTTTCCTGCTTCTTTCCAAGGCCTCGGATGGATGGATAAATAACTGGAACTATTCTGGTGTTTGTATCTATCATCGACACCAAGAAATGACAGAGTCCAGCAATTCTGCCTACAATTCCATCTACCGACATGCAGTTGCCACCACATTGCGCAATCACTGCAACGTAATACTATAATGATGTACAGTGAAGGATCAGCTTAATGGACGTGCTAATGTGCTGAAATATAAGGTAATTTGTATCTGAATTTGTGTACCTACCTTGATTTTTCTCCTCATCATAACACCTCTCAGGTTCCTTTCCGTTTGAGCTAAAGTGATATCCGAGTGTCCTTACTGAAAGAAATTAAAGCCTAGAGTTTTGCTAATTAATGCCTCTTGAACTTATTAAAAAGAAAGTTAAAGTTAATGTGGCAATAGAGTGAGTTAAAGTCAATGATGCTTGCTGAAAATAATTTTCCTAGTAAAACTGCTTATTAAAGTGCTGTTGCTAACTTCAAAATTAAAAGTTCTTAAGACTGAGGCTTATAAAGTAAATGAACACATTGTTGTCTGTAGTGAATTCTAAAAGGTGAGTCAGTTTCTTGCAATTTTGTCAACATTGTGTTTCGCTGTAGTAAAAGTGAGAAAGCTGCAGTTGTGAAACGTTACATTCTCATGTTTGCTAAGTGTTTGTCTCTCTTGTGTATTAGAAGTGCATATTAATAATAATGTTATAAAGACCATTCACTTTGTGTAAACCCTGAAAGTAATAGGGTGTTTCGGTATCTGTTATAATTTTGAAAATATTTTCTGCTGCTCTAACTGTTAGTTTCAATCTTACCGTAAATGTATGTATGTGTCAGAGTTCATTGCACTCGCGTGTGACAAAGTATAGGTTGTGTTTATTCGTAAAAATTACTAATAACTATTTTCTTAAACGAGAATGTTTATCATTCTCTTGCCTAGTTAGGCTGGCGACCGTTTTTTTTTATCAGTTGAACAGTGCAGATAGGCAAAATTTTGTTTGTTACTGTTCAAATATTTACGTAATTCTGACTTTCACTTCCGATAAGCCACCTCCGTTAGGAACAACACGGTCAACATAACAAAATTCCTCTCAGAGGGTAACACTGCTCTGTTGCTTTGTGCCATAGTTGATTTTACAAAATAGTTTTATGTCACAACCTGTTTCTGGCATTGAGGTTATGGTACAGCAGTAGCAGTTAGGAGTGTTATAGGGTCACTAACAAGTGTGAACGTGAGAACCATTCAACGAATCGTCACATATGTGGGCTTTCGGAGACGCAGTCCCTCTCGTGTACCCTTGATGACTGCACGACACAAAACTTTACGCCTCGACTGGGTCCGTGAACACCGACATTGGACTGTTGATGACTGAAAACATATTGCCTGGACGGACAAGTCTCGTTTCGAATAGTACCAAGCGGATGGATATGCACGGGTACGGAGTCAACTTCATGAATCCACAGACCTGCATGTCAGCAGCGGACTGTTGAAGCTGGTGGAGGCTCTGTAATGGTGTGGGGCGTGTGAGGTTGGAGTGATATTGGACCCCTGATACGTCTAGATACGAGTGTGACAGGTGCCAGGGACGTAAGCATCCTGTCTGATCACCTGCATCCACTCATTTCCATTATGCATTCCGAGGGACTAGGGCAATTCCAGCAGGACAATGTGACACCCCACATGTCCGGTGTTGCTACAGACCCCACGGAACGCTCTTCCGAGTTTAAACACTTCCACTGGACACCAAACGTGCCAGACAATTATTGAGCATGTTCCATCTTTCGGGCGTGCACTCGGGACAGCGACAATTCTTCTTGCGATATTTCGGCTAGAAACCACCCAGCCATCTTCAAGGCGAGTCAGAGACTGAGTTCATAGCGTTTGCGCGTGCCTATTTATACGGAGAGTCACGTGATACAAACCTGCTGAGGATTGAAAGCGCATGAAGATGGCTGGGAGGTTTCTAACCGAAATATCGCAAGAAGAATTGTCGCTATCCCGAGTGCACGCCCGAAAGATGATGCAACATTTTGTCCGCCGAAAAGCTTCAAGAATTATTGAGCATGTCTGGGATGGCTTGCAACGTGTTGTTCAGAAGAGGGCTCCACCCCGTCGTACTCTTATGGACAGCCCTGCAGGATTCATTGGGTCGATTCCATTCAGGACTACCTCAGACATTAATCGAGTCCATGCCACGTCGTGTTGCGGCGCTTCTGCATGCCCACGGGGACCTGCACGATATTAGGCAGATGTACCAGTTTCTTTGGCTCCTCAGCCTAATTTAATTGTGTCTAGATTTACAGGGATTGTAACACATTGACAGAAGTTCAAACTGCTACACCATGAACAACTTCAGCGAACGCTACGGAATTTATACTCCAATACTGCCATACCTGAGGCGTGGCAGGCTCGCGTTAATGCCGTCTCTTCTTTGGCATTTTCTCACAATCGAGTGGTGTCTTATTGCTCCCTGAGTTACTACCATAACAAGTTGCTGACTTGCGTCCGTCAGTGGCAGCAGCAGCGTTTATCGATACTAGTACTGCTGTACCATTGTTG
Organism: Schistocerca cancellata; assembly: GCF_023864275.1. Classification (NCBI taxonomy): domain Eukaryota; kingdom Metazoa; phylum Arthropoda; class Insecta; order Orthoptera; family Acrididae; genus Schistocerca; species Schistocerca cancellata. Next base: position 1,283,395,224 of record NC_064626.1, on the reverse strand, counting down.
GTGTGACTCCTATATTTCCGTGTGCTGGTGCGTGTGAGGCAGTCGGTCAGTTGCGACAGAGCAGCGAGGAAGTCTGCACAGTGAGAGGTCAGGCGCATGCACGCGTGCACGCGCAGTCGGATTTGTGAGGCACTAGCTGAGAGAGCTGCAAAGTTCGGCGCCCACCGAACCTGGATACTGGAGTTGACTAATCGGTTAACCTACTACGAAACTTCAACTGCTGTGACATCTCTTCGTTCATTGCCCGTTGTTGCTTCCGGGGAGGTTTCCGCAGGCAGCAACGTATGATGTGCTGGAGTCGGCAAAAATTTGCAGCCATCTTCCTGTATGGCGTTTAACGATTGAATTGATTGTCCTTTTAGACTTGTCGGAGTACCGGAGGAGCTGCACTCCTGCGTTTGATTTTACCTCCTTATTTTATGATATTTTAAACCTGCAAGCCGACCATGTACCAGTATTTACGGATGGCTCTAAACAGGGGGACTCTGTTGGTTGTGCTGTTGTTTTCCCTGATCGCGTCGTCAAGTTACGGCTTCCTGCGGCGTTTACCATCTTTGATGCCGAATTGTTTGCGATCTTGCGGGCATTGGAGCAGATGAGATGTGTTCCCAGTCTTAAGTTCCTCATCTGTTCTGACTCCCTGACTGCTGTTCAGACCATGCAACACTTGTACCCAGGGAATACGGTCGTCCAGAAGATCCATGATGCCCTACTCCACCTGCAACGGCAGGGGAAGGAGGTTTCCTTCTGCTGGGTGCCGGGGCACGTGGGTATTAGGGGAAATGAACTGGCGGATGTGGCTGCCAAAGATGCATGTTCCCTCCCTCACGTTGTTGAATGTGCCGTCCCCCTCCATGCTGTTACCTCCCTCCTGCGTTTTCGCGTTATGCGTCAGTGGGAAGAGGAGTGGCTGGCAGTCGGTGAAAATAAGCTGCATCTGGTCAAGGCCACCACGGGGCCATGGCGTACGTCCTACCAGGCATGCAGGCGGGATGAGGTTCCCCTCACTCGCCTCCGCATCGGGCACAGTCCCTTAACGCACGGTTTTTTACTCGGGTGGGAGGACCCCCCAATCTGCACTGCTTGTGGCGTCCAGATTACTGTCCGCCACATTTTCCTTGACTGTCTTTTATTCTCTGACCAGAGGGCGGTGGTTTCTTTGCCACCGGATTTGCCCTCTATTTTGCAAGATGACGCAACGTCTGTAGTTAAGGTCTTACGGTTTTGTGTCCTGTCCAATTTGTTGCCTCTGCTTTTAGGGAGAGGGTTTTAATGTGCTTCTGGGTGACTGGCTCACCCAGGTTTTAGGTAAGAGGTCAGCCAGTCACGATTACCTCCTTGTTTCCCTTCGGTTTCTGTTCTCCTTTCCTTGTGTTTCCTTTCCTTTTTCGTGTGTTCCTTCTCCTCTTGTTTTGCCTCCGTATGTGAAGATTTGGTACTGCGTCAGGTCTGTGTCTTTTAGCCGTTCTCCTTGTTCGCTGTTCGACTTACTCCCTTCACTGCATGTGTTCCTGTTTTTATGCGTTTGGGCGCTGATGACCACGCTGTTTAGCGCCCGTAAACCTCAACCACACACACACACACACCGTAACTCATTAGTGAAGTGCACCAGCGGTATCTTCTGCCTTGTGGTCGTTAACGTTCCGGTTACCTGCCCTGGTCATTAGTGTAGTTTTCCAGCAGCGTGTTTTCCTCGCCATGTTGATACTGTCCGGCACGGCGTGTAGTCAGACAGCCTCGGTCTTGTTCACATCTTGTTTTGAGTGGTTACTGTGCCTTGACTGTATTTAGACGCCAATTGTCAAGACGTAATGCTGCTAGTATCTACACACTTACTGATATTTTCGGTTGTCGTGACACTGGTCAGGTGGAAGGGAATTGATAAGGTTGTTGGTTGGTTCTTCAGCCGTCCCTAGGTCGTGTTGCCATCCAATTATTTAGTACTACGCTTGACTGCCTGTCTCACCTAAACTTATGTTAGTTTCCTCCACAGGCCGACCCTTGGAACACTTCTGAGCACCACTCTTCTGTCGTTTTGGATTGTGATTTTATTTCAGTCCCAAGTACTGTGCGAGGCCTTCAGCCACGCATTAATTTAGTTTGTTTTAATGTTCAGTATGTGGCCTTCTACATGAAATATTTTAAGATAAGGCCTTCAGCCGTCTTAAATTAAAATTTTGAAAAATCATTTGAAAATTTGAAAACTTTCCTATCTATCTTAATTTTGTTATCCAGGCCTTAAGCCTTGAGTTGTCCTATGTTCAGTATATTTCCTTCAGCCGAACTTTATGTGAAATATTTTAAGACTTCAGCCGTCTTTAATCAAAATTTGAAGGGCATTTGTTTAAAACCTTTTAAAATTTTCTTACTGGAGTTCTTGTTATCCAGGCCTTAAACCCTCAGTTCTTCTGTTTTGTAACTAAGGCCTTCAGCCGTGTGTATTCCTTAAGGCAATTTCAATAACTTGTGTTCTGGCCTTCAGCCGTATTGTTTCTGAATTCTTTTAAGGGTATATGTGACTAAGTGTTTTAGCAAAATAAAGTTCGTATGTTTGTGCAACTAGAAGCAACTGATTTGGACCCGTTTTCCACAGTCTGATCCGCTCTGTCCTGCGAAACCAGATTTCAATCCCTTTGGGGATAAGATGATTAAAATTTCATTGTCTTGTGAGCTTCTGTACAGCTTCGGTGGATGACAATTGGGTGTGTCCATCGTTACTAGAATTTTCCAGATGGATTTCGCAACTCAGCACGCCAAGAGCACTTGCGCGTGCGGCTTATCAGAATCTTAACGACTTTTCGGACTTTGTGAAAGGTGCAATCATTGGAAAGAGAAAGATGACAGCATCAAACAGAGTCGTCTGAAAGACAGTTACCTGGCATCCATTGTCTGCGGAACTACTGGTGATGAGATGGACTCATTAGAACAGAGCGACAGAGGAAAAGGCAAGGTTCTTTCCGGAAGGACTAAATTACGACAAGATTGTAGGACAGTTCGACTGGTGACGCGTGACAACAGCCTAACTTTTAGCAGAGGATGCAGGTAGAGTTTCGCCACGAAGCTGTATTAAGAGCTCGACTTGCTGTGCGTTGTTTACCATCCTACGGATTACTGAGGCTTGCATGGAGAGAACCCAGAATCATAATGGGGCACTAAGTAGCATTCTGTTACATTCGGCGATGCGTCACGCTTTATGCGTTACACAGACACCCTGGTGGAAGGTCACAGCAGACCCACACCTATCCAAGTACTGGAATCATGGTGTGGGAAGCTATTGTATATGACAGAAGAACAGATATGATAATTGTTGTCTGGAAGCACAATTGTAACCAGTATGGGGCATCAGTGCTAAAACCTGGCAAGGAGGAAGGAAGGGAAATTGGGTTTATCGTCCCGTCGACAAGACGAAGCCAAAGCTCGGTTTCTGTCAAGGATGGGGAAGGACATCGGCCGTGCGCCTTCAGAGGAACCATCCCGGCATTTGCCTGGGACGATTTAGGGAAATCATGACAAATGTAAATCTGGATGGCCGGACCCGGGTTTGAACCGTCGTCCGCCCGCATGGGAGTCCAGTGTGCTACCACTGCGCCACCTCGCTCGGTCTAAAATCTAGTGTGTTACCCTTGAGGAGTAGAGTACCAACTGACATTTTCCTGCAGGATAATACGACACCCCACACTGCTGTTCACTCCATTAACACCTAGAAGATTGCACGCATTCTTGGCTGGCCTGCTCGATCCCTTGATGAGACAGGCATATAGCATGTCTGAGGAAGCTTGTACTTTCGGGCTCCAACGCCGGAAATGCATAGCCTCCTATTTCCATCTATTGTACTATAAATTTTTCCTTATTTTGTTACCTGAAGATAAAACATTTCGGTGTCTTTATACATTGTAATTGTTTTACAATTTGTATATATATATATATTTATGCATTTATGTCGATGTATAATTGGTTTGTTTTGTAAATATTATCTGTATTTTTACGCTGGGTCTTGCCTAGGAAAAACTATCCTATCGAACGATTGCATCGATAGGTCGTGTGGAGAACCAAAGTGTTTAGGATCTTGGGTAGTGTTAACTCTGCCGCGTGGAGCGCGGGCAGAGCAGAGTCTGGCTGGAGTAGGACGGTGGAGCAGGTGTGTTGTGTGACGCTTCCGCGAGTTGCCGCGCTTTCGGGGTTTAGCAGCATGTAATCTCGCTCGATTTGCTAAGAGAGTTTCTGGCACGGTGTCGCGGACGGGAAACATTTGCTGGCACACATCAAGAGCCCATTTCGTCAGGTGACTGTGTCGAGAAGAAGGCGCGCCAACATCCAGCTTCTGCAACAGCGACGGCCGACAATGAGTGATTGTCGCCACCTCTTCGATCGACGACTTGAAACCTTCAATCTACCAACAAGGAAGACTGAAAGCAAGTAAAGTTTTAGAACAGACCTCAGCTTTTCAAACTGTTCCATTTGCATCACTAAAACACAGCAACTTCGCATGAACCTTTGTTGCTCATTCTCCCAATTGCATTACCCTTCGTTTTCCGAAATGAACCAGAGTGTCGTTGAAATTCAAACGCCAGCATTAAGTAATATCATTCCATTTCACCGCTTTAATTTCAAAGTTCAGTTAAAGTATTAATAGCTGGCTACAATAAACAAACAGAACTATAATTAGATTACGCAAGCACAAATTAAGAGTGCGAGATTGGCTCCGTCTTTTAGCTTACCTGTGAGTGCAGCTCAGCTTGGTACGTACTAAATTTTACTATTGTTAATTGTTCAAAATCACTTAATTCAAGTTCAAAGTTCAATCTCTTATTTCTAAATTGGGTAGATTCAAGTTGCTTTTGAGATGATTGTTGAGGTAGCCCAAGACTAACCTTATTTTATTTTATTTCGTAGTGCTTCAAAAACAAAGTTCACTATTAAATTCAGTCACTAAATTAACTTTCAATTTTCCGGTTTTATTAATTCCTTTGCTAAATTAAGTCAGAGTGTAGAGAAATTTATTACTTCTGACAAACATTCAGTTTTCACACAACACGTGTCAACCTTCAGTTGCCACGCCTTTAGTGATTATTATACGAGCATTAACCTTCCTTTTTCAGTTATTATTGTAGTTGTCCATAGGACTAACGACCGTAATTTTCCCCAAATCTCAAATATCTAATTACCGCCGGTTAACTGGTAACGTAACAACCGCACATATACTTTCTTTATTAACTTTACCCATTTTAAAAATTGATTTCCACCAATTTCATTTGCATTTTTCCTTTCATTTAGATGTAACCCTTCCTCCCTCTTTACTGACAGATTAACTTCGGTGACGATTGTTTTTCCCAAATTTCCATTTGGTACACGCGGTTTAATCTTTCACTCTCATTAAGGTCGATAAGTGAGGGGGAGGTTAAAGGGTCAACCTCCACTCAGAAGTCATCATAAACTAACACAGTACGTGTTGAAGGCATGACAGAAGGTACTCAATCTGCGAATCAGAGACCGTTTGCTCCCATGTACGGAATACAAAGGTGTATTCGTGCCTGCGCAGGTCACACTTCTTATTGATGTTAGAAATCAGTTTCGAATGGTATGGCAGTTTAACCATTTAATACCAGTTACTTGATGAACATCTTCACTAAGCTTAACCAACAGTCGTGTAACACATTCACTTCTGTTGAGTACTTCCGACAAAATTGTTTCAGTGTTGTTACGGTGGCTGTTCTCTGCAATTGCAAGTCGACAGAAGGCAGTAATTGTGGCCTGGCCGCTTGCCGCAGCCATGTTAAAACCCCCGTGTCACGTTGTGGAGCTGGCGTTAAGGACGGCGGTTTGACGTACGGTGGAAGCCGTAACTTGTGAGACAGGCCCTAACAGTTTGGTTACCTTTAGTTTGTCGTCCCAGCGGGGGAGACTGGAAAGACACCGCGCAAAAGTCGTTATGACAGAGAGGACAATGAACCTGGCAGCACAAGGTCGGTGGGAGCACTCATACCGAAATAATCGGCAGTTTGATGTAGAATTCTATTACGTATTTTTGTGTGAAGTACCTTTGTTTTATCACGTTATTTGCCGTGACTCCATCGTGCACGCTGCTCAGATGAAAATTTTGTTTTTTTAGTGACGAATATATTTGGCCTGTGCTAACGGATGACGACACACAACTGCTGGGTTGCTGTTATTAATCGTATTCCAGTGTGGTAAATCATGATACACGGCCCTTATATATTTACCTCGGGATCGCCATATTGTTTAATGTATTTGAGATGCATAAGCACGTACAAAAAAGAAATTACAGAAGCTCTTTTAATTTATAGTTAAATCAAATCATACACGAACGCTTGATGTTGAGTTTCATTGATTAAACTTTTATTTTAACGCTTGAATGAGCGAATTAGACGAATTTTTGCTGGTCCCCCTCTCTGTCTGTTAAAAGCACTCCAACCCTGGTGATTAATACGAAAACAACTTTTGCCACTTTGAGGAGGTGGTATAGATCAACAGGCCGACGAGGGTGTAATAACGATCTATGTTGTGAATCTATAATTCCTGAATACACGCGCATTTTTCTAGTTAAACAGGAGGATTATAGGTTCACAATACTCGACTGAGGGAGACCTTCAGTGACGTACTACCGAAAAAGAATACGTGAATAGAAAACTTACCTAATGTACACAGTTGGATGGAGAAATAAATAATAAATTAATAACGATGCTCTCTCTCTCTCTCTCTCTCTCTCTCTCTCTCTCTCTCTCTCTCTATATATATATATATATATATATATATATATATATATATATATATAGAGAGAGAGAGAGAGAGAGAGAGAGAGAGAGAGAGAGAGAGAGAGAGAGAGAGATGACACAGGGGCCTTCAATGTGTTCCTATACCTCCACGTGACAGAAGGCACTATTTAAAAGATGAAGAATTTCTAACGGTTACCACGATTTCGACTAAATAAATAACTTCTCTAAAAATGGCCGCAGCTAAAAGCCGTTGTGAGATTTCTGTTCCTCAGCACTTCAGGAATAATAACGATAATGTCTTTCTTCTCCAGGAATTTTTATTAAAAAGCTAAACCAAAATCGAAAATCGAAAGAATTAGAAATGAAAGTGAAAAAAGGCAATGAGTACACCAGACTACGGTACATTATCAAAGAGACCTGAATCTGTAATCAGACTGCATGATTTTTTTTATCTTTCTTCAAGGGCTGGGACAGGAGTTAGTTTGTAATTTTCCAATATGCTACTCCAGGCGGGTGTAAAATGAATGTGCTCAACGGAAAACACTGAACGCGAAAATGAATATTTGACCGTGTCTGACTACCCGCTGAAGCAGCCCTTAGGATCTCTTAATGGTGATATTATCTCCTCCTTCTTGCTCTTTAACATATAAATTACAACTTCAACATAAATGAAGAATTAAGGGAACTAGTAACTACAAATGATTAATGCTGTTTCTGCTTATACATCTATTGTGGATTAAAGCTCCTTTATATATTACAAATGTCTATATATCAATGTCCAATGGACACAAAGAGATACAAATGGATTTCCTTACTAATATGGTTGATCAGTTGCCCAAATCTGCCCCTTTTTATGGCTACGCGATCTAATATAAATAATGCGAGATGACTGACATCATCTACGTGCCAAGCAACCTCAGTGGAAATAAAAGTTACATGGTCACAGCTGTTTAGCTTTATAGCCCTAATAAGCCGAAGCAATTAGCAATATCACAGTATGTACTGCGTGTGGTGCGTCGGAGTGATGGTTTCGTACGCGTCAGCGACGATGGAAGAATTCCAGACACGAAATAAAAACTCATTCAAACACTAGGACGGCAGAAGGCGGTCTTATGACTAATATACTCTAATACTGTCTTCTCCTCTCTGTGTTCTACAGACGAGAAACTCGAACTCCCAGCCACAAGGATGGACTTCAAATGGCTCTAAGCACTATGGAACTTAACATCTATGGTCATCAGTCCCCTAGAACTCAGAACTACTTAAACCTAACTAACCTAAGGACATCACACAACACCCAGTCATCACGAGGCAGGGAAAATCCCTGACACCGCCGGGAATCGAACCCGGGAACCCGGGCGTGGGAAGCGAGAATGCTACCGCACGACCACGAGTTGCGGACGATGGACTTCAGATAACGTTTCAACGTGAGTATAGGCAAAGAAGTGCTCTCAATCACTGAACGCTGCGTACTCAACAATCACTCCCTACACGTAGGCGAAGTCCAGAATCGTATAAGTTCTCAAAAGTACAGTGCCTAACCGTCCAAACTATAAAATCTCCTGAGAGCAATGTCAGCAAGTCCGTCTGCACCAGCAAGAGCTGATACTGAGCGACCGTCAAACCCGGGCACTCACAACGGAAGACCCCCTTCTCTCCACCGCTGGCTTCCCAGCAAAGCTCGGCTCCCCCACTCGTGACTGCAGAAGGCGAATCACATTCTCGAAACCACAGAATATTTTCTCCCTCTCTACAGATTCTTCCGAACGCCGACCAACGGAATATTTTCTCCCTCTCTACAGATTCTTCCGAACGCCGACCAACGGAATATTTTCTCCCTCTCTACAGACTCTTCCGAACGCCGACCAACCATATTTTAGACTTTTGTCGTCCAGCGCAGAAAGTTTGCGAGGAAATACCTATACCCGTTAATTAGGATTTCATACAATGATACGCTTCTTCGAGTAAAAATGCTCGGAAATAACCCAGCCTGCGTGATTTCCGAGGTACCGCTTCCTCGTTCCTCTCTGCTGCCTCCAAGATTTTCAGAGTTTCCGAAGTATTATCCGCTTACCCTTCCAGCCCCGCTACAACACTGGCCGGCCGCTGTTGTACTGTGCTTCAGCGCTCAGGTGATCTGACCGCCCGTCTTGTCTACTTCCTGTGTTAAGCAGGACCAACACACCTGTGCGGGCTTTTCCACTCAGGGCTTGAGTTACGGCTGCCGTTTACATCTACATCTACATACATACTCCGCAATCCACCATACGGTGCTTTGCGGAGGATACCTCGTACCACAACTACCAACTTCTCTCCCTGTTCCACTCCCAAACAGAACGATGGAAAAATGACTGCCTATATCCCTCTGTACGAGCCCTAATCTCTCTTAGCTTATCTTTGTGGTCTTTCCGCGAAAAATAAGTTGGCGGCAGTAAAATTGTACTGCAGTCACCCTCAAATGCTGGTTCTCTACATTTCCTCAGTAGTGATTCACGAATAGAACGCCTCCTTTCCTCCAGAGACTCCCACCCGAGTTCCTGAAGCATTTCCATAACACTTGCGTGATGATCAAACCCACCAGTAACAAATCTAGGAGCCCGCCTCTGAATTGCTTCTATGTCCTCCCTCAATCCGACCTGATAGGGATCCCTAACGCTCGAGCAGTACTCAAGAATAGGTCGTATTAGTGTTTTATAAGCGGTCTCCTTTACAGATGAACCACTCTTAAAATTCTACCAATGAACCGAAGACGACTATCCGCCTTCCCCACTGGTGTTCCAACCTCTATTAGTATAGGCGATCATTCATTACGCCGTTTTGATAATAAAGATACTCCATTACCTTTCATGCATCAAGCGTTAACAACTATTTACAAGGTATACGTGACAATGTCAGGCTTCTTTAAATATTCATATATACGATGTACAGCCTATCAAATGATACCTAATTCCGGTCGTAAATCACAGCAAAGTATGTAGATGAGTGCTTGTAAGGTGCGAAATTGTAGCCACCTTACAATTTCTGTTGTGCAACGAATATCTTACACCACTTATCAGTTTCCAGTACCCTGCCTGAAGGTTTCAGTTACTGTCACAACCGATGCTGCACACGTGGTATTTATTTCTCAAAAGAATGAAAGATGCGGGCTAACAATTAAATTGAACTGGGCTGTGACGAGATGAATGTACTGCTATCACTTTAAGCTACTTCTGCGCTATGCACTGCATGTGTCCTGGTGCAAGAAAACTAGGAAACCCATGAACGAGTCTTACCTCCGTGTAGACTGGAGCCAAAGTGCCGTAAAGACGCCGCTTGCTGAAGTCCTCTCTTCCTCTTCCTTTAACAAACTTTCTCCAGTTGTGGCACTCTAACATAGACAAACTGCTACAATTTGTGGGACTTTTCTGCTCGATTACGTTCCAAACTTCGTGTGAAAAGAAGGCACCAGCTTTTCGATTGGTCTCTCTGCTCCTTCAGCTATCCGTGCCCTCGCTGGTCGTCTAATTTCTGTAGAGATTTTCCCGCCTGCTAGTAGAACACCAGACTCCATATTTCAACATTTGCCTGTTGCAAAAATGGAATATTAAGGTGAAGGTTAAGATGAAGCTAGAAACAGCAAAGGACCTGGAAGAGCAGCTGAACGCAATGGACAGTGTCTTGAAAGGAGGCTATAAGATGAACATCAACAAAAGCAAAACGAGGATAATGGAATGTAGTCGAATTAAGTCGGGTGATGCTGAGGGAATTAGATTAGGAAATGAGAAACGTTAAGTAGTAAAGCAGTTTTGCTATTTGGGGAGCAAAATAACTGATAATGGTCGAAGTAGAGAGGATATAAAATGTAGACTGGCAATGGCAAGGAAAGCTTTTCTGAAGAAGAGAAATTTGTTAACATCGAGTATAGATTTAAGTGTCAGGAAGTCGTTTTTGAAAGTATTGGTATGGAGTGTAGCCATGTATGGAAGTGAAACGTGGAGGATAAATAGTTTAGACAAAAAGAGAATAGAAGCTTTCGAAATGTAGTGCTACAGAAGAATGCTGAAGGTTAGATGGGTAGATCACATAACTAATGAGGAAGTATTGAATAGAATTGGGGAGAAAAGGAGTTTGTGGCACAACTTGATTAGAACAAGGGATCTATTGGTAGGACATATTCTGAGGCATCAAGGGATCACAAATTTAATATTGTAGGGCAGCGCGGAGGGTAAATATCGTAAAGGGAGACCAAGAGATGAATACACTAAACAGATTCAGAAGGTTGTAGGTTGCAGTAGGTACTGGGAGATGAAGAAGCTTGCACAGGATAGAGTAGCATGGAGAGCTGCATTAAAGCAGTCTCTGGACTGAAGACCACGACAACAACAAGGTGAAGCTGGGCACATTCGTCTGACACATCTACTGCAGTTGTGGCTGATTGGATACGAGAATCATGATGCGATTTGAAGCAGCGTACTTTCAGCAAATATTCGTAGAACAAAAATATGCTCTATAGCAAATGCATTTTTGTCAAACTCAGCTAATACTGTTAGTTCATAATATTGTAGAGAATTGTAATGCACGTCGGCCAAGTTGACATCATGTTCTTCCATTTACGGAAGCATTCGACATTGTCCCACATTGTAGAAAACAAATTACGAGCGTATCGTGTATAGGACCAGCTCTGTAACTGAATTCATGACTGCCTTGTGGATATACCGCACGTTATGAAATCATAAGGTGTGGAATAACTTCGGAAAAACCTTAAATTTTCGCGATATTAAAAGATATCTAGTGGATGACGGTCAAAGGTAAGTGAGAATGTTTTGCAGATGATTCTGTTGTACAGGGTGTCCATAATAAAAGTTCCAGTTTCAAAAGTCTGTAGAAAGAGAACAGAGAAGCACTAGTCTCAATGACGTCAAATTTGAACAGCATATTATTGACGCAGGGGAAAACATCATAAGAGAGAGAGGGAGAGGGAAAACAGAATAAAATAAAATTTTACCAATATATGGCGTTGCAAGCATCGGAATATGCACACCAGCTGCCGTGCGGCACACACCAGTTCGTCAGTCTGTGTCCGAGGCGCTCAGTGTCACTGCCCCACGAAGGACGGGGCGTCGTTGGAAAAGCTCTTTTACAAGAACGGTGACCGTGAGGTAGTAACCCTGCAGAAGTTCCGGACAGCAGTCCGATGTCTGCTAAGGGTCGGGAGAAAATGAACACAAAATTCGAAAAGGCAGGTTCTTTGGAAGTGCAATGTGACGGAGGGAGGAAACCAGTCGACCCATCGTCTGTGTAGAAGCTGTGGCCACAGCACTACAGGGGAGTCGAGCGATGGTTTGCAGACGTGCAGTGCACCGGTAATTGCCCGATCGTTGGACATGGCTGCCAGCAAAGTGCACAAAATCTTACGAAGCCTCCTGCATTGCTACTCATAAGAAATCATCCTTGTCCAGTAGTTGCTTCCCGGTGACCTGGCAGCAAGACTAACGTTCGCTCTGGAATGTCTTGCTCGCTTGGAAGTAGGCAATTAATGACCATGGAACATTGTGTGGATATTCGGAGCCCATTTCCATCTCTAAGGCCATGTCGATACGAAGAGGCGCAGAATATGGGCAACAGAAAATCCGCACGCACGTCAACCGGTATCACTTCGGTCTGCTAAGGCGTGTGTGCAGCACGGGTCGACGGCATCGTTTATCGTGTGGGGGGGGGGGGGTTTGTCTTGGAGGAGATGAGTCTTGTGGGTGCTGTTACCCGTACCGTCACTGGTAAACACTGTGAGAGTCTTTTGAACACTGGATGTATGGGTAGGATCATTTTTATGCAAGATGGCGCTCCTCCGCACATTGCGTAGCCAGTGAATCGGCTGCTGCAGAGGTATTTCGGAAGCGCTAGAATTATGAGTCGTCATTTCGCTGCAGCATGGTTGTCCAGACTACGTGATCTAAATCTATGTGACTTCTGGCTGTGAGGTTATTCGAAAGATGTTGTGTGTAGTCCTCCAATTACGAACGTAGCTGCATTGAACCGCGCACGTTGCGCATTCTGAGTGTGACTCCCTAGACACTCCGATCTGTTGCAGAACATGCTGTTTCTCGATTTCGAATTGCAGCAGAAAACGGTGGGCAACATACTTAGTATGTCTTGCGCCAGTCTCACTACAGTTACAAACCGATGTCATTTTTATGCGCTTCCTGTCCCTAACACAATTAAAAACCGATGTCATCTTGCTTTTTGTGTGGTTATTCGCCCCAGGACAACTAAGAACCAGATGTCATCTTGCTTTATATGCAATTTTTGGCCTCAAGACAATTAAACACAGATTTTTCTCGTAGGATGTATATGGACTTACCTAACAGTGCCACAACTGTTGCCTACCGAACTTATTCAGTCATGCATATTGAACACTACGGATGGTGTAATGTACAGCTCAAATCATAGCCATCGTATTGCGATTCATCTGTCCCTTGTAGCCGATCCCATTTACGTTAACACGTTTACAGCGGCATACATTGGTCAAATTTTCTTTAAAGTTTTTCCCCTGCATAAATAACAAGCTGTTCAAATTGACATTATTCTGAGCAGTGGTTCTCTTTCTACAGCGTTTTGAAACTGGAAGTAATTGTGGCCACCCTGTATATATGACGTCGCAATATCAGAATAGTAAAGCGACGTACAGGAAAATTTGAACAGAATCGAAGCTTGGCTCAGCGACTGCTAGTTGACCTTCATCCTATGTAACGTACTGCGGAAATATCCTTTGCTGTTCGATTCACCTGTTGACAATAACGCTCTGGAAACTGACATGCTGCGATGTAACGCCTGCAAGACGGCAACACATCATACACCCCAGCGTTGAGGGTTGCCAGGTCGCCAAGCAACCACTTCTCGTCACTTCATGGTGTTTCACAAGGCGGCCCTAGCAGTATTTAGGTCGGCGCAACGCCGTCCATCGCCACTTCACTCCGAGCCAAAACTCCAGTTAGGACATCCAGCTCCAAGCCGACTCCACCGCCGACCAGTCAACTCCGCTATGGACAGCCCCGTGGGTCTCTGCGACGTCCCGGTGAACCTGTCCGTGTTTGTGGATGTTGTAAAACTTTTCTTAAAATGTTTTTGTAGTACATTGATTGTAGACCGTTCCAAGCGAAGTTCAATTCCGTGCATAGGTTTTAACTCAGTACCAAGATGGGAGAACTTAAACTCCTAGTTGAATTTTGCTTCAAGATGGTCTCAGCGAGACTTACGGCATTTTCTGTTGTGGGAGGCATTTGTTTTCTAAGCTACAGCTTTCATCCAGTGAGTTACAACTTCTAAATCTTTTACTATTATTCTTCGGAGTAAACGAACAATGTTTATTATTTTTCTAAATAATTTTTTTGAAGAATCTGTGACCATTTTTGGTGTCATCTATAGAAACTGCGCCAGAAAAAAATTTAAGCCTTTACGCGTGGAGCACTAAACTATATGTGGGAAAAACTGATGCCATGCCAGAGTGCGATTCATTGGAAGAATCCTAAGGAAATTTATTTACCCCACCAAAATAGTGCTTAAAAACACCCGTTCGATCGATTCTTCAGAACTGGTCATGAGACTGGAACACTTACCACGTAAAGAGGAAATGGGAAGCGTCCAAAAACAAACTGTTCGTTTCGTCACGGGTTAGTTCCAGAAGCGCCAGACGCTCATCAAATACCAGTGGCAGACGCTACAAAAATAGAATTGAGTGTAAAGGAAATGTTAAGTGTTGAAATTTCGAGAGCGGTCTTCCAAGAAGAGTAAAGAAACGTAGTAATTCTTCGAACATGAGATGTGACAATGAGGAAGAATCCAGAGAAATTCAAGCTCGTGCAGAATTTAAGTCCTTCTTCCGATTCATTACTCGCAAGTGGAGGTGTAAGGTTGGTTGCGGAGAGCAGATGCAAATATAGATGTAGATCATAGAAATCTCGTGTGCTATTTTACTTAATGACAGAGACGCAAAACATCATCCTCACGAAAAAACGGTAGGAATGAAAATAATTTGTCTGAAAATCGAAAACTCCTGAAGGAGCTTAATGAATGGGTAAGGAACCAGGTTGGGATGTGCTGCGAGGCATATAAGAGTAAGCGTCAGGCGTCAGTGAGAAAAGGTGCAGGAGAACCGAATCCGCTCTGAATAAACTGAGTGAAAGTACTGTGAACTGTAAGAAAGAAGAAATAAAAACGGAAATGATCCTGCTCGGACATTGCAATGTAATTCAATATGACACGAATTGTGAGAACACCAGACGGTTAGAACCAACGATGAATACTTGTGTGCATTACACTTGCGACATTTTTCTATGTGACCATGTCACTGAAAAGGCATTTCCAAAAGTATGCATGTCTGTATCAACATCTCACAAAAACAGATGGATAACAGCAGGTATTAAAAAGTCCTCCCAAACACTTAAACATCTCAGTTCCATGAAAAAGATTCGCATTGATCCAAAATTCTTAAATTTCTATCATAGACACAAAAAGATTTATTGGAAGGTCCTGATTGCTGCAAAAAAAGTCATTTAATAATAAATTAATATATAATGTAAAGAATAAAAACAAAGCAGTCTGGGATGTTATAAAAAAGGAAACGGGGAGAGCAGAATAACATACTGTTAAACGAGGGGGATAAATTAATAAATGATCCACAGCACTTAGCAAACTATGTAAAAGAGTATTTTTCAAGTATTGCAGAGAAGTTACAGCAAACATTTCCCAAACAAATGTAACACCTACAAATAATGTTGCACTAAATACAATGATGTTACTTCCAACCACAGATAATGAAGTCAGTAAAACAATTCAAAAACTAACAAATAAAAAGTCAGTAGGCTTAGATTAAGTACCAAAGTGTGTACTGAAACAATGCATAGGGATTATACAAGGCCCCTTAACAAATATAATAAATGAATCCTTCACGTCAGGGACATTTCCATAGCAGTTAAAACAGGCAAGAGTTGACCTTTGTTTAAGAAAGATAATGCAGAAGACGTAGAAAATTACTGGCCCATTTCCCTGCTGTCAGCATTCTCAAAAATAATAGAAGGAATTGTAAAAGACAGATTAATGAATTACCTGAATAAATACAATCTTTTAAGCAAATCACAGTTTGGTTTCCGAAGTGTAAAAAATACGGAGTCAACCGTAGTAGAACTCACAATAGTTATACTTGATGCTCTTGATAAAGATGAGTGTGTCACAGGCATATTTTTTGATCTTTCTAAGGCGTTTGATACAGTCGAACACAAAATTCTACTAAATAAATTAGAAGCATTAGGAATAAGAGGGGTAGCTAATGACTGGTTTCAGTCATACCTAACAGATAGGGTAGAAGGAGTAGAGATAACACGTACTTCAAATAGATCTAAACATTTAGTAAAATACTTATCAGAACCAAAATACATTAATTTAAGGGTTCCGCAAGGTAGCATATTAGTACCAATACTGTTCCTGACATACATCAATGACTTTCCCACTAGTGTTACTCATGGTGAAAAATCCTCTTCGCTGATGACAGCAATATTATAGTCAGTGAGAATACAAGTGAACTCCTTGCAGAGAAAGCAAATGAAACTCTCAAGGAAGTTAACGAAACTGCCCAGTAAGTAGGAATCCCCAGTTCGAGCCGCGGTCCGTCTCCCATTTTCACTCGCCGCCGCCGATTCCATATGAAGCCCCGATGCAGCTGACAATAATTCCTTCCCTTTCCTCTTCTTTCTTCTCCCTCCACGTTCAGTTTACATAATTCTGCCACTTAGGTTTTTTGTTCTCATACAAATTATATGGTGATCATGCCCTTTGTTTATTTCATTGGTTCCGTAGTCCGCATACATCCTATTACCACTCATTACAGATTAACTACCTGTCATCTCATCATAACCGAAAAACGTCTCATTTATCTCGTACTCTAGCTGTACCTAGCCATAAAACAAAAACATCCGTAAACCCCTTCTGTGTTGCTGCCGTCCGCCATTAGAACAAGCTAGCCTGCACTGTGCGCACAATATACGAGGGCAGTTCAATAAGTAATGCAACACATTTTTTTTCTGAAACAGGGGTTGTTTTATTCAGCATTGAAATACACCAGGTTATTCCCCAATCTTTTAGCTACACAACACTATTTTTCAACGTAATCTCCATTCAATGCTACGGCCTTACGCCACCTTGAAATGAGGACCTGTATGCCTGCACGGTACCATTCCACTGGTCGATGTCGGAGCCAACGTCGTACTGCATCAATAACTTCTTCATCATCCGCGTAGTGCCTCCCACGGATTGCGTCCTTCATTGGGCCAAACATATGGAAATACGACGGTGCGAGATCTGGGCTGTAGGGTGCATGAGGAAGAAAAGTCCACTGAAGTTTTGTGAGCTCCTCTCGGGTGCGAAGACTTGTGTGAGGTCTTGCGTTGTCATGAAGAAGGAGACGTTCGGGAACAAACCTTTGAATATCCCAACTGGTGAACAATTGTGACAGCACTACCAACAGAGATGTCAAGTTGAGCACTGAGTTGTTTGATGGTGATCCGTCGATCATCTCGAACGAGTGTGTTCGCACGCTCCGCCATTGCAGGAGTCACCGCTGTGCACGGCCGGCCCGCACGCGGGAGATCAGACAGTCTTGCTTGACCTTGCGGTGATGATGACAAACGCTTTGCCCAACGACTCACCGTGCTTTTGTCCACTGCCAGATCACCGTAGACATTCTGCAAGCGTCTATGAATATCTGAGATGCCCTGGTTTTCCGCCAAAAGAAACTCGATCACTGCCCGTTGTTTGCAACGCACATCCGTTACAGAAGCCATTTTAACAGCTCCGTACAGCGCTGCCACCTGTCGGAAGTCAATGAAACTATACGAGACGAAGCGGGAATGTTTGAAAATATTCCACAAGAAATTTCCGGTTTTTTCAACCAAAATTGGCCGAGAAAAGAAATTTGTTGCATTACTTATTGAACTGCCCTCATATATTGGATAATTCAGCTATCCCTACTGATGCCACTTTATGCAACCCGCAGTGTTAGATGTGGCCTTCATAAATCACGAGTGAGATTTTCATAATCTCTCGCTCGCTGCGTGCGAACTATGAGCCCTACAGAGAAAAATAAACACGGTCTTTTTGTAGGAAATTTGATGCATTTATATTTTTTATTGGGATACGCTGTCGAAGGAGGCCACAGTTTTCGAGCCACTCCAGAAAAAACGTGTAAAAGTAATCTTGAAATGCACCTCCAGCCCCCACACTCATCCCTCACCTGCCACGATTTCTAGTACGTTATTCGTGGTACTCGCTCATACTATTGCACAAAAATTCCCGATGTTCGACCTTTTATGGTTCTATTGATTCTGCTATTTGGCCACCGGCACCATCCGTTATTTCGTTACAATATCAATGTAAACGTCGCTGTGAGGATAATTAAATGAGAAAGACTTTTGTAAACGTTGCGCTAAAACTAAGTACGTTGACAATACGAGCCAAACTCTACAGCGATTTCGTAGTCAGAAGGCCTTAAAGATTCGATGTAACTGTCCTTTTATGCCGTTAAAATTCAGAAAATTGTTAGTTGAAATTTAAACAAACATCAATTTTACAATATTTACGTGCTCCACTGATCTGGTGGCACCTACCGAGCGGCTGCGCAGTGGCGGAGAGTTTCCGCCTACGTGTAGTGATTGGAACTCTCGCACTGCCTGGTCCGACCGTATTTTATGCATTACCAAAGAAAACAATTTCATATACCTGAAGAAACGATTTTAAAATCTCGAAACCGGTCGTAGTTGAATAAATACTAGCACAACTGAAGCGGGTCTTTCTAAATTAACCGTATACTAATGCGTATGGGAGTGGAGATGCGTGTGAAGGTAACATTTGTGTGTTTTCATTAAATAACTGGAAAACTACGCCCTCTAGCCATAACGCATCTCAGTAAAAAAAATTAAGTACGTGAAACTTCCTTCAAGAGAGTCGCGTTAAATTTTTATGTAGGCTAATAGTTCGCGCGTAGCGAGCAACGGAATACGAAAATCTAGCGCGTGGCTTATAAAGGCAACATACAACATTTCGGATTGCATAAAACGGCAACGACAGGTCCAGCTGTATCAGCCACTTTTCAAAGATGGTTACTTTGTCATCTGACCGAGCATCCATCCCAGTCTCATGGAACAAAGCACTGATAATTCTGCTCCACATGAGAAGCATTCACGATATAAAATACCCTCGTACCATAAAACTAAACTGCGTTTCGTACAACGCTTGTAGAAAAATATTATTAAATCGTATCAGTCCCACCCCTGACGCTGCTCAACACATTGAGCACATTATTCATCAAATTAGACCGCATATTTGTACTCTGGGAAGTGATAACCACAGCAACGAAATACCACATATCTCTGTCTATAAAAAAGGAAGGAATAGAGGCAGATTGTGGAAGCAGCGCGTGGTCTGCAGGGCCTGTGATCGCTGGATATCTTTCTGTGTGTCTCTGTGTATAGCTTTTGTAGATTTTGGAAAAGTCTTTGATCCAGTTAGCCATCCTGCTGGCGTAAAAACCTTAGCCGATTTAGCGGTAGCGTTGTCCTGTACCATATGCATGAAATTTCCGCAAGTCACGACTTTCCAACTCATAGAGGAATGAAAAAAAGCGATTTCATCTCTCCCACTCTGTTTTCTGCCGTCCTGGAAACGGTAATATCAAAAGTAAACTGAGAGGGAAGAGGAATCAGAATCAATCGAAAGAGACTCAATAACCTGAGTTTTGAAGATGACATTGCATTATGGACAAATGATTTTGATCAACTAAATACTTTGGTATCAGTATGTCAGACACTGGGACTGACGTAAACATTAACAGGACAAAATTTGTGTCTAGTAAATGGAGCACAACTCAAAAATGCACTACTGGACACTGTCAAAGAATACATCTGTCTTGGTCAGCGTTTATATATGGATGGGGGCATAAACTTTGAAGTCTGCCGACGGATCAAGATAGGATGCAAAAATTTTAAGAAATTCAACTATCTTCAGGTCAAACATGTTAGCAAAACTGAAGAAAAATGGTTTTTGATCAGTGTATTGCAGTACGGCTTTAACAGGTGGACGCTTCACGAATATGTAATACAAACTTAGAATAGCACAGTGAGAAAAGGAAAGGTCTATGTCGATGTTCAGATTTATAAGGAAAACAAAAAACGGGCAGCAAACATCAGATCAATCAACGATGCCATGACGTCCTGGAGAGGGTGTAACCTCCCCCTCACTTATCGACCTTAATGACAATGAAAAATTAAACCACGTGTACCTAATGGAAATTTGGGAAAAGCAATCGTCACCGAAGTTAACCTGTCGGTAAAGAGGGAGGAAAGGGTTACATATAAATGAAAGGAAAAACGCAAATGAAACTGGTGGAAATTAATTTTGAAAAGGGGTAAAGTTAATAAAGAAAGTAAATGAGCGGCCGTTATGTTAACAATTAACTAGCGGTATTTAGATATTTGAGATTTGGGGGAAATTACAGTCGCCAGTCCTAAGGACAATTACTATAGTAACTGAAAAAGAAAGGTTACTACACATATAATTAGCACTAGAAGCGTGGTAACTGAAGGTTGACACGTGCAGTGTGAAAACTGAAAGTTTGAAAGAAGTAATAAATTTCGCTACACTCTGACTTAATTTAGCAAAGGAATTAATAAAACAGGAAAATCGAAAGTTAATTTAGTGACTGAAGTTAATAGTGAGCTTTCTTTCTGAAGCACATCGAAATTCAGTAAAATACGGTTAGTCTTGGACTACCTCAACAATCATTTCAAAAGCTACTTGAATCTACGCAATTTAGAAATAAGAGATTTAACTTTGAACTTGAATTGAATGATTCTGAACAATAGTAAAATTTAGTAAGTACCAAGCTGAGCTGCAGTCACAGGTAAGCTAAAATACGGTAACAAAACTCGCACTCTTAATTCGTGCTTGTGTAATCTAAATATTGTAGCCAGATATGAATGCCTTAACTGAACTTTGAAATTAAAGCAGTAAAATCGAATTATATTTGAATTTCAACGACACTCGGGTTCATTCCGGAAAAGGAAGGGACCCTGCTTGGTAATGCAATTGGGACAATGAGCAACAAAGGTTCATGCTACGTTGCTGTAATTTTGTGATTTGAACAGTTTTAAAAGCTGAGGTCTGCCATACAGTTCTAAAACTTTACGTGCGTCCAGTCTTCCTTGTTGGTTGATTGAAGGTTTGAAGCCGTCGATCGAGGTGGCGACAGTCACTCATTGTCGGCCGTCGCTGTTGCAGAAGCTGGATGTTGGCGCGCCTTCTTCTCGACACGGTCACCAGACAAAACGGGCTCTTGATGTGCGCCAGCTAATGCTTCCCGTCCGCCACACCGTGTCAGAAACTATCATCGCGAGTCGAGCACAATTACATTCTGCCAAACCCCGAAAGCGCGTCAACTCGCGGGAGCTTCACACAACACACCCGCTCCACTCGCTACTCCAGCCAGACTCTCTCTCTCCTCAGCCCGCGCTCCACGTGGCAGAGTTAACACTACCAAAGATCCTACACACTTTGATTCTTCACTCGACCTATCGATGTAATCGTTCGATAGCAGTTTTCCCTAGGCAAGATCCAGCGTAAAAATACAAATAATATTTACGAAACAACCAATTATACATCGACATAAATGCATAAATATAAATATATATATATATATATATATATATATATATATATATATATATATATACAAACAGTAAAACAATTACAATATATAAAGAGACAGAAATGTCATATCTTCAGGTAACAAAAATAGGAAAAGATTATAGTACAATAGATGGAAATAGGAGGATATGCATTTCCGGCGTTACACGTGCACCACATTGTCTGAGGATGTTCGTGTAACCTAAACAGACTCAGAAAATGTCCCAAAAAAAGAAACAGCGGGAATGCATATGCTCAAAACATCAACAAAATTTAGCATTCGTCTAATTAACCATAAACCTATTTTTAGACGATTATAGTTGAGTGGAGACACTCCTAATCTTATTCCACTCGGCCATCTTGCACAAAATAAAACAGGTTGACAACATATTAAAATTCATAGAAAACATAGAAAATGGTTTAGCTATTCTAAAAATCAAAATTCCTAGCAGTATCAAGAAATGGAATGCTATTTACAAAATTAATTAGAGTACATGGCCATAAAAAACAGGTATATCAAAATACGCAAATTAATAATTAATTACATAGAATACACATTTTTATGTAACCTTTTCATAATTAATATTCTCGTCATGTCTAATTAACGCTAAACAAGAAAATAATATACAGCAGATAAAAAAAAAACTAAATATTGACAGCAGAATTCTTTCACATCAGCTGTCCGGGAAGAAAAACAACTCCACCTTCCGTACTCGCAAGTACAAAGAATGCCGACAGCGGCACAAGAGCCGACTGCGGCACAAGAGCCGACAGCGGTTCCGCCCCGCCAGTATTGTTGCGCCCGCCTGTGCGGCACGCTTGATCTCTCTCGCCCTTGTAACGGCATTTCCAGAACGTCCGTTTCACTGAATTCTTTCGGTAAAACTCACTCCCGAGTAATCTCAAGGAGTCCGTAAACACTATCACAGTGGATAACTCAACACTGTCCATCATCACACGCATGTACTAGCCTGAAACTTAAAACAGCGTCTAAGTACATCGGCAATGTCTAGTAAATCACATATTTATGGAATCTTACAGCTATTTACAAAATCATATTTGCATTCCTTAATCTACTGTGACTCAGCTGAAAACTTAAACTAGCAGCTTGGATTTTTCAGTTGATTAGATCATGATTAAATTGATTAAAATTAAATTGATTAATCAAAATTAATTACTTATTAATTACAACTTCTTTAATGACCTCTAGGTCAGGCAAAAGCATTGCAACATGGCATATCCTTAAATCTTACACTCTATATTTACATACTGTACAAATTACTCTTTCTGTGGTATTAATCAATCTTTGGTTGGTACAATTTCAGCTCTACAATGTTCCGTATACCTAATAGCTTTCCAGAGTTTGGATACTCTAAGCAATAAGCATTTGTGTGAGGTATACCAATGACTTTATATGGTCCATTATAAACAAACTTAAATTTAGAGATTTCATGGTCTATCTCGCTCGATTTCTCATGAGCTTTTACAAGTACTAAGTCTCCGATTGCAAACTTAGCAAAACGCGCTTTAGCGTCATGACGACGTATGCGAGCATCGGCTTTTAGCTTCATTACTTCTCGCAAACGATCTTTTTTCACACCAATACCAATGTCAATCCGTGGAGGGAATTTGATTATCTCTTCCAATTCACTTTCTACACTTTTGTCAATGCCAAGATTCCTCACGTTACGGCAGTTCAAATTCATTCCTACGTCAATGTCATCCGGCCAGTTAACAATGAGTATAGGCTGGTATTGCCTATGTACACCGTCGCCTGCCGCGTCAAAACTAACTACTATTGCTTTATCTTGTGACGTACGTGTCAAAGTTTTGCTTTCGCAATTAATCACTGCACGGTACTTTAATAGCCAATCTAACCCAATAATTACTTCCATAGTTAAGTCTGGCACGACGGCAAACTCTTGTTCAAATCGCGCCCCACATATCTCGAAGTTACAAAAATCTGTTCTGTGACCGGTTTACTGGCCTTCCCAGTAGCACCGATAATTTTCACTCCTGTTACTGGCTTAACTACGATGCCAGGTCTGTCTTTCAGTAACTCAAATATTTTCGCAGATACAGCACTAAATTCTGCACCGGTGTCAATCAACACGTTTAGTTGCAGGCCGTGCATATTAACAGACACCATTATCTGTCTACACTTGTCCTCGACTGTTTCTTTATTTTCCCACAGTAAATCCTCGTCTATATCCAGGTCATTCCAAAAAAAAACCATCCGGCTTTGATCCTAAATCCGGCTTATCTGGCGGCCTTTTCAGCCTCTGTTCACATACAGTTTTAATTTCAACACGTTTGTCCTGAGGCTCAGTCTGTAGCTTCGCCTCCAGTACCGAAACTTTTTCCTTTAACTCGTCACCTAGTGAGTGTTGCCCTGCTATCATTTCACTAATTGTCACCTTCGTTGATTCTTCTTTGGCCAGATTGATCTCATCCGCCAATCTACCTGGAGGAATGTGCCCAGTAGTTTCTGCAATTACTTCCGCTAGATCTGCGCAACCCACACTGCTATCGTCTGACCGTATAATGTCAGCTCTAACCTCATACACGCTGTAATCTATGTGCTTTTCTACCAATCGTGTCCGGCTATCACTAAAATTTTCGCAATCTTTCTCCTTAATACTCTCGCAATGTTTAGACTGGAGGTTTGCGTCGGATGGGTCGGCTACTTCTACCACTGAAACTTTCGGTAAGGTCTGCCGGTTAGGTCCAGAACTTTCCGTTACTACTTCAACATCCAACTCCTGCGGGACGAAACACGACGAATCTTGCTCGTGCTCCTCATTAACATCAACTATTTCTAGTAAAGTCTGCCGGTTAGGGCCAGAACTTTCTATCATTTCACAAACACTATCTTCCTGCGGGACGAGACGCGGCAAATCCTGCACGCTCTCCCCATAAACACTTCTCCCATACAGACCCCTATAATCTCTTAGTTCGTCGTATAAGCTACCGAACTGCCTTAACCAGACCTCGTCCCTCTCTGCATCCCCTCGCTCGATGACGGACGTTTCATCCGACATCTGATCTTCTCTCAACACTTGCGAATCATTCTTAAACTCAATCTCCAGTTCCGCTGTGGGTATTACAGCTGCCACTTTATGATCGATTTCCGGAACACTACTTAAATTGTTCTCATTGACAGTGAATGTACTTCCTACTGCCGTGTATACAGCTGATCTACTACTTGTGGGCGCACTTCTTTCTCCTAACACTGGCACACTCTCCCGCTGTTGATTATTCCACACGGAATTTTCATAACGACGACACCTGGGTTTTCTCCTGTTATTGGGCCGCCATAATTTCTCCACGCCCGGTCGGCCCCTCACCGGCGCGGCTAATGGTTTCCCTGTATCGTCCCAGCAGATACGCTCCCCGGATGCTGCTGAGGCGGCCGATCACACCCTCTGGCGTTATTACTATTCTGTGAAGCCCGTATCACGTTAGTATGATACTGGTTTCCGTCATTCCTGTTATTATTTGCATTGTACCGATTGTTATTACGGTCCTAACCACTATTGTTATTGCTGCCAAAGTTGCGGTATGCATTATTCCCTTGGTTATCGTTGTTGTGGTTGCTGTGGTACCCGTTGTTGTTACCATGGCCTCTACCACTGTCGCGATTATTGCGCCAATTGTCCTCGTCCTCCACTCTTTCCAGGAAATCATTTATAGTCCTGTAATTGCTTCCTACGTAGCGTTTTGTATCATCTGGAAGCTTTTTGTAGAGTTCCCAGACTATTTCGGATTCCGTGCGGCGATCACGCAAATATTCCAACTTGCGGATCCAGCCCTCACAAAACTCCTTCATCGAACCGCGGCAATTCGCATCGAAAGGCCTTGATACGACAAATTCGCGCCAGACACTTTGCTGTTTTTGCTCTGACCAGTATTCAGCCAGAAACAAATTTTTAAATTCGTCAAAAGTCAGGTTCGTAATGTTGAGGTTTAAGCCCCAACGCTTGGCATCACCAGCCAACACATCAATAATCGCATTAATTTTTCCTCATTAGTCCATGATCTGGGTAAAACTCTTTCACAATTCTTAATGAAATCCGTCGCGTGTATACCGCCTTTTTTCAAGGGGTCGAACCGCTCGTCTTTCGTCAACAATTCCGAACTATGTGCATAGATTGGCACATAGCTCTGTTTTTCGTCAAGTTTCTTTGCTAATTCCGACACTCTCGTAAGTGGTTGTCGCAAGCGTTTCTACTTCCCTTTTTTTCTATTCGCAGGTATTAGCCTGCTTCTTCACTTTGGTATCTTCTTCGGATACTAAAGCCTTTAAAGTTTCCATCTTCTTTTTATCATCTTTTTTCACTAATTGAATTTGTTCAGTCACCTTATTCTCCATGTACGGAGCAACTGATTCTCCTACACTTTTCTCGATTCTGCTAATTTCGGAATAAAAACGAGTATTTATGCTCGCAATTTCCGCCTGAACGCCTATCATTTCCTGTTTAAGATTACCGATTTCGGTATTAATCACAATAATATCTTCTTTGATTTTATCAACTTTTGTGTTAACAACTCCAACATTGTTGTTAACAACATTAATAGCTTTGTTCTGACTGTCTAGCTTTCGTTCAATTTTTTTCAGACTGAGCTTCTTGCTTGGCCGATTGACTCCTGATTTCGTTAATCAAAACATTCAATAAATCAGTTAAATTCCCGGAAACTGCCGGTTTTACTTCCGTAGCGGCTTCCTGTTTAATTGTCCCCCCGTAATCGTCATCAAGGGATTCACATTTGATTTTCACTTCCGATTCCGAAACATTTTCTAAAGTGTGGAATTCCATTTCTGCTCTTTGTTGCGTTTCGGCGGTCGCGTCTTTCACTCTAGCCGCCTGCCCCTGAACAATGGGTACCGCGGTGCGCGTTTCCCACTGTTCGACCGATTGTTCCTTATCCAAGCCTACCAAATTTTGGCAATTGTTGCCTTCACTCATTTTAATAATTTTCAATATAAATGCCAAATCTCAAATCTAATTAGGATTCCTCTCACTAATACTTTGTTACGAGATTTGCACAGTGCAAAATTCGTGTCCAGAACAACTTCAAATCCGAAGATTGTCCTGTCACCAGGTCGCCACGTGTAACCTCCCCCTCACTTATCGAACTTAATGACAATGAAAAATTAAACCGCGTGTACCTAATGGAAATTTGGGAAAAGCAATAATCACCGAAGTTAACCTGTCGGTAAAGAGGGAGGAAAGGGTTACATCTAAATGAAAGGAAAAACGCAAATGAAACTGGTGGAAATTAATTTTGAAAAGGGGTCAAGTTAATAAAGAAAGTAAATGTGCGGCCGTTACGTTAACAATTAACTATCGGTAATTAGATATTTGAGATTTGAGGGAAATTACAGTCGCCAGTCCTAAGGACAATTACTATAGTAACTGAAAAAGAAAGGTTATTACACATATAATTAGCACTAGAAGCGTGGTAACTGAAGGTTGACACGTGCAGTGTGAAAACTGAACGTTTGCCAGAAGTAATAAATTTCGCTACACTCTGACTTAATTTAGCAAAGGAATTAATAAAACAGGAAAATCGAAAGTTAATTTAGTGACTGAAATTAATAGTGAGCTTTCTTTCTGAAGCACATCGAAATTCAGTAAAATACGGTTAGTCTTGGACTACCTCAACAATCGTTTCAAAAGCTACTTGAATCTACGCAATTTAGAAATAAGAGATTTAACTTTGAACTTAAATTGAGTGATTCTGAACAATAGTAAAATTTAGTAAGTACCAAGCTGAGCTGCAGTCACAGGTAAGCTAAAATACGGTAACAAAACTCGCACTCTTAATTCGTGCTTGTGTAATCTAAATATTGTAGCCAGATATGAATGCCTTAACTGAACTTTGAAATTAAAGCAGTGAAATCGAATTATATTTGAATTTCAACGACACTCGGGTTCATTCCGGAAAAGGAAGGGACCCTGCTTGGTAATGCAATTGGGACAATGAGCAACAAAGGTTCATTCTACGTTGCTGTAATTTTGTGATTTGAACAGTTTTAAAAGCTGAGGTCTGCCATACAGTTCTTAAACTTTACGTGCGTCCAGTCTTCCTTGTTGGTTGATTGAAGGTTTGAAGCCGTCGATCGAGGTGGCGACAGTCACTCATTGTCGGCCGTCGCTGTTGCAGAAGCTGGATGTTGGCGCGCCTTCTTCTCGACACGGTCACCAGACAAAACGGGCTCTTGATGTGCGCCAGCTAATGCTTCCCGTCCGCCACACCGTGTCAGAAACTATCATCGCGAGTCGAGCACAATTACATTCTGCCAAACCCCGAAAGCGCGTCAACTCGCGGGAGCTTCACACAACACACCCGCTCCACTCGCTACTCCAGCCAGACTCTCTCTCTCCTCAGCCCGCGCTCCACGTGGCAGAGTTAACACTACCAAAGATCCTACACACTTTGATTCTTCACTCGACCTATCGATGTAATCGTTCGATAGCAGTTTTCCCTAGGCAAGATCCAGCGTAAAAATACAAATAATATTTACGAAACAACCAATTATACATCGACATAAATGCATAAATATATATATATATATATATATATATATATATATATATATATATACAAACAGAAAAACAATTACAATATATAAAGAGACAGAAATGTCATATCTTCAGGTAACAAAAATAGGAAAAGATTATAGTACAATAGATGGAAATAGGAGGATATGCATTTCCGGCGTTACAAGGGCACCAACTATGAAGTGGCCAATAGGCGGCCATGTTGCCAGAAGAAATGGTGACCGACGGACAAAGACGGTGCTGATAGAGTCCAAGAGGCAGATGTGGACTACAAGGCATAACGCCAGACCGGGAGAAAAAGGCGTTCAGGAGATCGCTGTAATTATATGGTCGAATATTGCCGAAAATCATTGCTCATGGAAGAAAACGTTGCAGAAGCATCCGAACTCAGCACTTGGAGTGGCGACATCATTTAATGACACAAATGGCTGACTTATATATTTTGTGTGTGTGTGTGTGTGTGTGTGTCTTGAAAATAAATGCGTTGATGACATCCTCGTTATCTAAATGAGCTGCGATATTCACTTACAAGAAATAACAGCGTTAATAATGGTAGTACCAGTAGCAGTGGAAGATTTATTCATGTACCGACAACATTTACAAGGATACTTAATATGTTATGTTATTACAATTTAAACACAACAGAAGCAATTCCTGTCGATGTCATGCCTAAAACGGATGAAGTTTTATGTTAACTTCTGAGGTCATCAGTCCCCTAGAACTTAGAACTACTTAAACCTAACTAAGCTAAGGACATCACACACACATCCATGCCCGAGGCAGGATTCGAACCTCCGACCGTGGCAGCCGCATGGTTCCGGACTGAAGAGCGTAGAACCTCTGGACCGTTGCGTACCATCGGGTGTAGTTGGTGGGTCCTTGTAGACAGCGCCTTTCAGCTTTCCCAACAGGCGTCAAATCCGGGGAACGGGCCGGTCAAGGTAAACGTCCTCTGCGTCCAGTCCAACGATTTGGAAAGTGTTGTGGGCTGTAGTGCGTCCACTTTGACGAAAATCTAAGGACTAATCAAGCTGTCCTGGTAGGACGGAACCGTGGTTTCTACGGGAGCATACACACACAATGAATCTAACCCAGAATAGCGAATGGCAAGATGTATCACTCATCTTTGGTAACGATGGCTACAGCAATTGTAGAATACAGGCTATTTATCCGCCATGCATTGACTACAGTTCCATGAGTACAAACTAAATAATGTTCTCTTAACTTAAGTCGGAAGAAAACTAATTTTCTGTCTTAATGTATTATTCGAAAAATAGTTTCAAAATAACGGTAATCAGTTTAGATTTATTTATTCATTTAATTAATTTACTCTTCATAATTACAGCCAGTTATCAAAAAAGCTAAAATAGGCCAAACAAATCACTTTTCCTTGGATAGTTATAATTTTTATATATTAACTATTTATTTCTGATACTAATTTTTTTTACTACTACAAATACCTCTACTAACTCAAACTACAATAAAACCATTAACCAGTTACACAACTAAGAATACCTGTATAATAATGAGAAAAAGTACTACCACATATTTATCTTGAGAATGTCTTTATTCTATCACACGACTAGTTTCGGCAGCACATTGCCGCCATCCTCAGGGTGCAATGTGCCGCTAAACTAGTCGTATGATAGAATAAAGACATTTTCAAGATACAGCTGTGGTTGTACTTTTTCTCGTATGTATCATCAGCTGAAATACCTCGTCCATTCAATAAGATGGACATCCATCAATTGAATTAGTATGAGCCCTACAGAATCTGTTCTCTGTTTGTTGATTTATTTTGGTGCATTTAACTTGCAGATGTTAATTTCCTCTACTGGATCCGCCTTCATACTATCCCGGTCAACAGTCATTGTCTTCTGGATTCCTTGGGCACTCTACAGCAAACAATTCTCCCAACAAATTTTAAAGTGCACACGTCCATGATCATTTTGCAACAGTGCAATGTAGATTCTTGGAAAACTATTTCATTCGGTGGTCGCCGACCTCAGTTATCTTCTCTCCATTTGCAGAGTATGTTGTCTACCTTAGATAGCACCATGCTGACTTACGGTTGAATGTTTCGCGAAGTCTTCCTTGGCAGCTACAGTATCGTCCAAGATGCGCCAGGTCAACTTGTTGCTTAGTGCTGCACTGGAATTCAATATCCATAATACTTTACGTCCATCATCCACCGCATCTTTATAGAGCGCGAAGTCCCACAATGTGTGTTCTGGTGTACCCACACTGCCGCAGGGGTAACTATCATTTATCTGTCGTTTGATTGTGTATAGATACGTAGCATACGGGCCACGGCCAGAGAGGTAATGTATCAGTCCGCTCGACGGGTTAAGAAATCTCATTTTTAATACTTCCCGTTGTTAAGAAGAAATTCGTATATTCTACTGCCTGTGCTTGAAGTGTCCCATTCATTTTGCCACACTTGCAATATGTGATCTTTTATTACCTTTCTCGAATTGGCCTAAGTTTCAAGTATTCTTCGTACTTTCATTTGATTGTCTTTCTTTAGCCAGTACAAGGCATATTCCGAGTATTACTAACAAAGCAACACTCGGGGCACCCGTTGACCTCAGTAGCACTCCTCGATGAACTTTTCTCCCTAATGTGGCTCGCTTCACTACCTGCAATCTCTGAACCCAATCTTTCGCACCATATAGTGCAACTGATGCTAATATAGACTGGTGGTATATTCTGTTTTCAAGAAAGACGAAATTGCCTATCTGCAATGACTATAATTTTATTCATCGCGTTGTACCTTTTCTGCCTGCATCCTCTATACGATGAGCAAAGTTACGACGTTCGTCTAGAAATACCCCAAGAGACCTCGTTACTGCGCTTCT
This sequence comes from Schistocerca cancellata, assembly GCF_023864275.1. NCBI lineage: Eukaryota > Metazoa > Arthropoda > Insecta > Orthoptera > Acrididae > Schistocerca > Schistocerca cancellata. The sequence continues at coordinate 1,283,364,360 of NC_064626.1, read as the reverse complement.
CCTAATCGTTACATCAATTAATTTTATTTTAGATTTCGTGCTAGTTTCCCTTTCAGCAGGAGATACGTTGCTTTGTGTTGTGCTAGTGACAATTTAACAAACCGACACCAGCCCTCAAGTTCGTGGAGCGCCGCATTACTTTTGTCTTGCATAATTCTGCTGGAGTCACCACTTTCGAATAATAGCACGTCATCTGCAAATGCCACCAGTCCGCTTATGTTACCGCTGTCGTGTAACTTCTGTAGTATGGGCTCCAATACTACGTCCCAAGACTCTGGACCACAAACTGATCCCTGCGGACAGCCTTTTGTTATTTTATTTTATTTCCTGGGCATGTTAAAGAAGCACGTCGCTCGTGGTATTTACTTCTCGGGCAGTTATACGGCCCTTGTGGACATTCACGATCCCTAAGGCGACCAAAGGTTATCGAAAGCGGCCACAATGTCGATCATCATCGCAAGAGCGTACTTAGAACGACTATCTGTCGCCAGCGAAATCGCCTTATTAATTGCGTCCTCAGTTGACGTGCTGTTCTAAACCGTACTGGTGACGGCTCATCCAGTGCAGCAGTCTATGACCTTGCAATCTTTTGCAGAATAGTTTATCAAATACCTCGGAGAGAACGTTCAAAAGAAAAATTGGTCTGTAGAACTTGAGTTTAAATCTCGAGGCAGGCGGTCTCTGTCCGTGCACTGTAATTCTATTCACATATTTCTGGTGAAGACTGTTTGTCTGTCGGCCACTGCTTGTATCTTATTCGACGGCCGGAAGACTTGAAGACACGACGAACATTGCAGGACCTCCCTAGCAAGTAGTAAGACTCGAACTGACTCACAACTTGCAACTGACAACTTAAGCTTCTGATAGTGCGTCTCTCTACGTGGTGGCACTGTCGCCATAGGGCAGTGATTCTCGCGGGCACCGAGGTTTTTTTTTTTTTTTTTCGTGCAGTGATGTTTCTGGTGGGGACAGGCGTCCACGGTACGGCTCTTGTGTAACATCTCAGTCCACCACAGAGACTACACGCTGAAGTACTTCGTGCACTGTGAGCTGGACAGTCATCGTGTTGGTGCCACTGGTCCCTCCGAGTCTGCAGAGGAACGTCTTCTAGCATCCGTGGTAGATGGTGGTTAGCACGCCGCGATACTCGTGCGCGTTCAGCGTTCGTCTATGACAAACAGGCCTATGAGCTGATGATTCACTATTCCACACCACGCGTTTACTCTCCATGGACGCTGAAATCCCACCTTGCAAATCCAAGGGGGATTGTCAACAAACTAATAAAGCGTGTTTTGGCAGTTTACCTGGCTATGTTTGGTAAATGTGACTTCCTTCTTAAACAATATATATATGATACATCTGGGGTACGCTACTTTAAATCATATGTGTAGAAGTTAACACTATCCTCATAATCGTTTCCATGCAGCTCTTGATGGAGACAGATATGTTATGAATGGAACCTAATGGAAACTGTGTCGGTGGAGAATACGCAGGACATTTACCTGACTCACGGCACTTCCTCGTACGATTTCGCGGGAGCTGACGTGTGGATTTACTGCAGTAGCAGCAAGAACATTACTTACCCCTCTTTTGTCATCATTTGTTTCCTTCTTTACTTGGTCTAGGTGGTACGCAACCGCTCTCACGTAACCGGTTGAAGAGGCTGATAAATAATTGTCGACATGTCTGTCCATAAACCATGAGCAAGTCGTCTTTTCCTGCGTTGGTAAATCCCAGATTAGATTAGTTTAGATTAGATTAGATTAATTATTCATTCCATAGACCCACAAAAGAGGGGATCCTCCTGGGTGTGGAACATATCTGATAAACACATTACAAAAATGTAAATAGAAAAACTTGAGTTTCATTAATTTTAATGATCCGCAGTCAATAAACAGTAAAATTATGTACATAAATTAAAATTAAACTTCTAATATTTGCAGGTTTAATACTTACATCTGCTTTAATTAAATCCATCATTCACACAGTAGCTAGTTACATGGTTATTAGAACCAAGTATTTTCAAAAATTAAAGTAAATTATTCATTTCAATGATCCTCAGTTAAGAACAGTCAAGTTATGTACAAGATTTAAAATTAAATTTCCAGTATTTACAGACTTAATACTTACATCTGCTTTCCATACATCCATAATTCATACAATAGGTAGTTACTTGGCTGTTACAACCAAAGTATAATAAATTAAAGTATAATAAATTTTCATTAAAATAGTCTACTGCACTTGTTGATAAATTCATGGTTGGAGTAGAAGGAGTTGTCCACCAAAAATTCTTTTAAATTATGTTTAAATTGTGCCTTGTGTGAAACTAAACTCTTAATGGTTGCTGGTAACTTACTGAAAATATGCGTTCCTGAATACTGGACTCCTTTCTGGGCAAGAGTAAGTGACTTTAAATCTTTATGTATATTGTTCTTATTCCTAGTATTGATACTGTGTACTAAGCAGTTAGCTGAAAAAAAAGATGTATTACTTACAACAAATTTCATTAAGGAATAAATATAGTGAGAAGCTGTGGTTAGTATGCCCAATTCTTTGAAAAATCGTCCACCTACGACCTGCTGCTTGGGCTGTCACACACTAACTGACCAGCAGGTCAAGGAACGCAGAAGCACACTGTGAGCAGACATAACAACAACATCATACCCAATAACTATGCAGGTTGAATGGCACAGTCATGTGTTTCAAAATATGATATCTCGTAAACGACTCGCACTGGAATCCCACAACAAACACCACTGACGTTCTATTTACCCTCCTTTCAGTTTGTTAATGTCAATAGGCATTGTTCCATTTAAAAAGCTGTATGTTTGCACAAAAATACACTTCTAAGTAATATTACAATCTGTTTATTGGCTAACAATACGAGCGTCTGAATAAAAGTCCTTTTGCAAAAACCGCACGTTCCGCAATATTTGCCGTGTAGTTTTTAGGTGATTCACCCTGTGTATGTGATGTCGAATTATTCTTGCGGTCGAGCCATTTATACATGTTATAAAGTCCCTCGCCGCGTTTTTCTGTTTATCTGTCTGTATGTTAATACTAATCTCAGGAACGGATTTCGATAGTGTTTTCACTGACAGATTGATTCATGAGGAAGGTTTGTGTATATAACTTATTGTTTACTGTAGTCATGAATATGTAATATACGTATTGTTGTCTATTACATATTTGATCAACTTCTTAAGTGGTACCAAACGGCGATGCTGGGAGTCACGAGGTGATGAGCTACAGAGGAGGTGAACAGCCACCAGAGAGGAGCGAAACCTGACCAGAATCTATAGATATTGTAAATTAAGGAGCCCCGCTATGTTTTTCTGCCTTAATATGCAGGAGTTTTGGTGGTCCTCACTAACACGCTGATCCATGAGGAGGCATTCGTATATAATTTGCGAATACTTCGTGCAATCTAGCTGATCTTTGGCGATGTTTGTCGATAAAGTCGTGCTGCGTGAGAACTTTTCTGCCGTCCAATGTCCAAATAGCTTAAGCTATATGAGTGAAGTCGTCCGGCCATAGGTACTTAGCGATACCTGTGCGAAGTGGGAGCAGGTCGCTAGTTTTAAATGTGAAAGGAAATGTTGTGAAGTACTGATTGCTATTGGCCCACCTTTGTCGCCAGTAGGAGCTGACATTTTTTTCTATTATCTTATTCGTAACTAAAACCCTCTTGCTGATATCGCTGTATCAATGACTTGTTTGTTATATGGCTACACAACAAAGAAGATAGGTTGCAGATATATATTTTAACGGTTTTTGTGTTAATATTTACTATATAAGTGACTTATTAGTGGTTTCTTCATTCACCTTTGCCTTTCTTGTGTTGTGACCTGATATTTGTGAGTGTTTCGTATCGAGCAACTTAACGTCTTACCCGTGTTTACATTCCGCGCTGACCAGTTGCAGCTGTAGCGGCGCATCGAAAGCTAAGTACTAATTAATTGTTTGTGTATAGTAGTTTATTTAGGAACTTTAGTAGTCTTCAGCCGGTGTTCTTGGTGTTTCCCGGGGAAATAACTTCAGAAGAAATTTTTGCGAACTGCTTTCAGTTTCGTTACTGTCATTAGACCTTTGATTTTCTTTCTGTGTTAGTTTTTGTTATATTCTCATTTGTTTTTGATTAATACTGTCAATAATAGTAGTTACTTTCCTTGTGGAGCAAGTTTGTGATTATTGTAATCAGTTTTTAACATCTTCTTATTGTAGTAGCGGAACTTAGATAAAGTTGTTTTCTTGTTTCAATAACTGTAAAATTTTACCATGAGTGAGAAGTGTGGGCTTTGCCGTAGGTTCGTGAGTAGTGGATTGCGGTGTGAGACTTGTTCGAAGTATTTTCACTGGGGGGAATGCAGTGGGGAAGCCAGTGGGCATTCTGGTGAGATCCTCTCCTGGAACTGCAGGTTATGTAGCAAGAGTAAGTTGATAGAGGAGCAGTAGCGTAAGATCTGTGCCCTTCAGGTGCAGTTGAAAAACGCACAGGAGGAGCTAGATAGGATGAGGAGGGAGAAGGGAGTTGGGGAATGGGAGCTGGCTGTTGGCAAGAAATCTGCTAGGAGAAGGAGATTTTCAGATAGTTTCACTATTGGTGTTTGTAATAGATATGACCAACTGTCAGAGTCTAGTGGAGAGGAATCTCTAGTTGCTGTAGACGTAGGAAGTATGCAGCAGACCTCAGCAGTTACGGTGGCTAGGACAGTTGCAAAGTCTAAGAGAAAGAAGAAGGTTCTGCTGTTAGGTAGTTCTCATGGTAGAGGTGTAGGCCAGCAGTTACAGGAAGTTTTGGGGAGTGAGTACCAGGTCACCAGCATTGTGAAGCCTAATGCAGGATTGGCTCAGGTGACTTTTAACATAGGGGGGTTATGTAGGGATTTTACAAAAGAGGATCAGGTAGTGATTGTGGGTGGGGCTGGTAATAGTATTGATAGGGATGGGGAGTATGACATAGATGGTGACCTGGAAAAGATAGTCACTCAGACTGGCAACACGAATGTGCATTTCGTGGAACTGTTTCAGCGTCACGATCGGCCTCATCTTAATACAGCCGTCAGGCGTAATAACATTAGACTTGGGGGTGCGCTAATGACAGAAGGCATGAGTCACATTTCAGTGGTGTCGGTGGAGTCTATCAGCAGGACGGGTTTCACTCGACATGGCCTGCACCTCAACAGGTATGGAAAGGGGAGGTTGGCAAAGCTTATAGGTGACAGCATAGGTGGGGGTGGTGGGATCACTCATGGGAAAATTCCGGTAGTTGTGGGTGTTAGAGCTGTACCTTTTTTAGATTGAAGTCAGCTGACAGGTATTCCTGCTTAAGGGAAGTCTCTCTAACAAAGAAACCACTTTCGACAAAGCTTAGGTATCCGATTAGTGAGGGAATTAGTATATTTCATCAAAACATACAAGGCATTAGAGATAAAGTTAGTGAATTACTTATAGATGTTGACTCTGAAATTATTGGTATATCTGAACACTTCTTAAATAAGGAGATAATTCAGAGGCTTCCTTTACCAGCATACAGGTTGGCTGGCAGCTTTTCTAGGAGCTCTTTGCGGTGTGGGGGAGCAGCCATGTACGTGAAAAACGGTATCCCATTTGAGTCAATTGATGTTTCAAAGTACTGCACTGAAAAGGTTTTTGAATGTTGTGCAGGTGTGGTTAAATTTAGTGGAGCTAAACTTCTTACTGTTGTTATTTATAGATCCCCAGACTCCGATTTCACAACGTTTTTGCTAAAGCTAGAGGAGGTTCTTGGTTCACTTTATAGGAAATACAAAAAGTTAGTTATATGTGGTGACTTCAATATAAATTGTGCAAGGAAAAGGATGCTGGTAGACCTCCTTAATTCATATTATCTTATGCAAACCGTATTCTTTCCAACGAGAGTGCAAGGGAACAGTAGAACAACCATAGACAATATTTTTGTTCATTCGTCATTACTAGAAGGGCATTCTGTTAGCAGAATGGTGAATGGCCTTTCAGATCATGATGCACAAATTTTAAGTCTAAAAGATTTTTGTGCTGCAACGCAGGTTAAATATAGTTACCAACGTTTTAGGAAAGCTGATCCAGTTGCTGTAGAGACTTCTGTAAACCTTAACAAGAGTGGCAAGATGTTTATAGTGCTGATACAGTAGACGATAAATATAATGCTTTCCTCAAGACTTGCCTCGTGCTCTTTGAAAGTTGCTTTCCGTTAGAAAGTTCAAAACAGGGTACTAGCACAAACAGTCAGCCTGGGTGGCTGACTAAAGGTATAAGAATATCTTGTAGAACAAAGTGGCAATTATATCAAAACGTTAGAAACAGTCACAATCTAAATGCAGTAGCCCATTACAAACAGTATTGTAAGGTGCTTAAAAAAGTTATTAGGAAGGCAAAAAGTATGTGGTATGCAGATAGAATAGCTAAGTCTCAGGATAAAATTAAAACCATATGGTCAGTCGTAAAGGAAGTGGCTGGTCTGCAGAGACAGGTCGAGGATATAGTACCAGTGCGTAGTGAGAATGTCCGTGTTACTGATAAGTCGCATATATGTACAGTATTTAATAATCACTTTCTGAATATTGCAGGTGAACTAAATAGAAACCTAGTCCCAACAGGGAATCATATAGCCCTCGTAGAAAAAAGTGTTCCGAGACTGTTACCTGAAATGCTCCTCCATGATACTGACAAGAGGGAGATTGAGTTAATAATTAAATCACTAAAGACCAAGAACTCTCATGGATATGACGGGGTATCTAGCAGAATACTGAAGTATTGTTCCATGTATGTTAACCCAGTACTTAGCCATATCTGTAACTTTTCCTTTAGGAGTGGTCGGTTTCCTGACCGATTAAAGTACTCGGTAGTGAAGCCACTTTATAAAGAGGGAGACAGGGATAATGTTGATAATTATAGACCTATTTCTATGCCATCGGTGTTTGCTAAAGTTATCGAGAGGGTTGTATATACAAGGATACTGGAGCATTTAAATTCACATAATTTGCTGTCAAATGTTCAGTTTGGTTTTAGAAATGGCTTAACAACTGAAAATGCTATAGTCTCTTTTCTCTGTGAGGTTTTGGACGGATTAAATAAAAGGTTGCGAACGTTAGGTATTTTCTTTGATTTAACGAAGGCTTTCGACTGTGTTGACCACAAAATATTACTGCAAAAGTTGGAACATTATGGAGTAAGGGGAGTAGCTTACAATTGGTTCGCCTCTTACTTTAAGAACAGAAAGCAGAAGGTAATTCTCCGCAATATTGAGAGTGGTAATGATGTTCAGTCCCAATGGGGCACTGTTAAATGGGGCGTGCCCCAAGGATCGGTGCTGGGGCAACTGCTGTTTCTTATTTATATAAATGATATGCCTTCTAGTATTACAGGTGATTCAAAAATATTTCTGTTTGCTGATGACACTAGCTTGGTAGTGAAGGATCTTGTGTGTAATATTGAAACATTATCAAATAATGTAGTTCATGAAATAAGTTCGTGGCTTGTGGAAAATAATTTGATGCTAAATCACAGTAAGACTCAGTTTTTACAGTTTCTAACTCACAATTCAACGAGAACTGATATGTTAATCAGACAGAATCGGCGTGTTATAAGCGAGACGGAACAGTTCAAGTTCCTAGGCGTACGGATAGATAGTAAGCTGTTGTGGAAAGCCCATGTTCAGGATCTTGATCAGAAACTAAATGCCGCTTTATTTACCATTATAACAGTATCTGAAATAAGTGACATTTCAACACGAAAAGTAGTCTACTTCGCATATTTTCATACGCTTATGTCATATGGTATTATTTTCTGGGGTAATTCTTCTGATTCGAAAAGGGTATTTTTGGCTCAAAAACGGGCAGCTCGAGCTATGTGTGGTGTAAGTTCTAGAACCTCTTGTCGACCCCTATTCAATAGTCTGGAAATTCTGACATTGCCCTCACAGTATATATTTTCTTTAATGTCGTTTGCTGTTAGCAATATTAGCTTATTCCCAAGAGTTAGCAGCTTTCACTCTGTTAATACTAGGCAGAAATCAAATCTTCATGTGGAATGCACTTCCTTGACTCTTGTGCAGAAAGGAGTGCAGTATTCTGCTGCATCCATTTTCAATAAGCTATCACAAGAACTCAAAAATCTTAGCAGTAGCCCAAACGCTTTTAAGTCTAAACTGAAGAGTTTCCTCATGGCTCACTCCTTCTATTCTGTCGAGGAGCTCCTGGAAGAGCTAAAAAATTAAGCAAATTCCAGTGTTACATTCTTGATTTTCTTTATTTAAACTAATGACGTGTCGCCTGAATATGTTTCTTATATTTCATTTTATCTGTTTCTACAATCGTGTTATAATTTCATGTATTGACTCGTTCCATGACCATTGAGACTTCTCCTTAATATGGTCCCACGGAACAATAAATAAATAAATAAATAAACAAAGAAGATCTACAGTCATCGGCCATAACATTGTGAGCACCTACCTAACAGCCTGTACGTCCACCTTAGGCACGGATAACAGTGGCGACGCGTCGATACAAGGAAGCAATGAAGCCTTGAGCTCGCTGAAAGGAATTTAGATCAGTTATACATGCAAAAGTCACCTAATTCCCGTAAATTCCGGGGAGTGGGGAGATCAGCTCCGACTCCAAGTTCAATTACGTTTTGAAGGTGTTCTACCGGGTTCAGATCTGGCGAGTTTGGGGGCCAGAACATCAAATGGAACTGACGACTGTGTTCCTCGGGCCACATGGCGCATTATGTTGATGAAATAGGCCGCTGCCGTCGGGAGAAAGGATCGTCATGAAGGAGTGTACGTGCACTGCAGACAGTGTACGATACTCCTTGGCCGTCACAGTGCGTTGCACGAGCTCCACTGGACCCACGGATGTCCTCGTGAATGTTCCTCAGAGAGTTATGAAGCAGCCGTCAGCTTGTCTTCGTCTTGCAGTACGGGTGTCAGGGAGCTGTTCCCTTGGGGGACGTCGAATTCCAGCCCCCCACCCCCATTTCTCATCGGAATCCAGCCCCCCCCCCCCTTTCTCATCGGAATGTAGATGATCACCTGCCCGTTTCAACTGTAGTTGCCGATGTGGCGATGTTAAATCGCACGTACATGGGTCTTCGACTGCGGAGGCCCACCGTTAGGAGTGTTCAGTGCACTGTGTGTTCAGACACGCTTGTGCTGTGCCCGGCATTAAAACCTGGTGTTATTAGATCCACCACAGTTCTCTGCCTGTCCTGGCTTGCCAGCGTGCCCAGCCTACGACGTCTGACATCTGTAAAGGGGTGAGGGGGGGGGGAGGGGCAACTCCACGACGTCTGGACGGGGTTTCACCTTGATTTCGTCACGCTCTAATGACTCTCACCGCAGCACTCCTCGAACACCCGACACGCCGTGCACTTTCCGAGATGCTCGTGCTGAGTCTCTGGGTCATCACAGTCTGCACTGGCTCAATCTCCGAGAGATCTCGCGCCTAATTCTGTCTACACACGGACAGTATGCTCGCTGATACTACACTCCTGGAAATTGAAATAAGAACACCGTGAATTCATTGTCCCAGGAAGAGGAAACTTTATTGACACATTCCTGGGGTCAGATACATCACATGATCACACTGACAGAACCACAGGCACATAGACACAGGCAACAGAGCATGCACAATGTCGGCACTAGTACAGTGTATATCCACCTTTCGCAGCAATGCAGGCTGCTATTCTCCCATGGAGACGATCGTAGAGATGCTGGATGTAGTCCTGTGGAACGGCTTGCCATGCCATTTCCACCTGGCGCCTCAGTTGGACCAGCGTTCGTGCTGGACGTGCAGACCGCGTGAGACGACGCTTCATCCAGTCCCAAACATGCTCAAAGGGGGACAGATCCGGAGATCTTGCTGGCCAGGGTAGTTGACTTACACCTTCTAGAGCACGTTGGGTGGCACGGGATACATGCGGACGTGCATTGTCCTGTTGGAACAGCAAGTTCCCTTGCCGGTCTAGGAATGGTAGAACGATGGGTTCGATAACGGTTTGGATGTACCGAGCACTATTCAGTGTCCCCTCGACGATCACCAGTGGTGTACGGCCAGTGTAGGAGATCGCTCCCCACACCATGATGCCGGGTGTTGGCCCTGTGTGCCTCGGTCGTATGCAGTCCTGATTGTGGCGCTCAGCTGCACGACGCCAAACACGCATACGACCATTATTGGCACCAAGGCAGAAGCGACTCTCATCGCTCAAGACGACACGTCTCCATTCGTCCCTCCATTCACGCCTGTCGCGACACCACTGGAGCCGGGCTGCACGATGTTGGGGCGTGAGCGGAAGACGGCCTAACGGTGTGCGGGACCGTAGCCCAGCTTCATGGAGACGGTTGCGAATGGTCCTCGCCGATACCCCAGGAGCAACAGTGTCCCTAATTTGCTGGGAAGTGGCGGTGCGGTCCCCTACGGCACTGCGTAGGATCCTACGGTCTTGGCGAGCATCCGTGCGTCGCTGCGGTCCGGTCCCAGGTCGACGGGCACGTGCACCTTCCGCCGACCACTGGCGACAACATCGATGTACTGTGGAGACCTCACGCCCCACGTGTTGAGCAATTCGGCGGTACGTCCACCCGGCCTCCCGCATGCCCACTATACGCCCTCGCTCAAAGTCCGTCAACTGCACATACGGTTCACGTCCACGCTGTCGCGGCATGCTACCAGTGTTAAAGACTGCGATGGAGCTCCGTATGCCACGGCAAACTGGCTGACACTGACGGCGGCGGTGCACAAATGCTGCGCAGCTAGCGCCATTCGACGGCCAACACCGCGGTTCCTGGTGTGTCCGCTGTGCCGTGCGTGTGATCATTGCTTGTACAGCCCTCTCGCAGTGTCCGGAGCAAGTATGGTGTGTCTGACACACCGGTGTCAATGTGTTCTTTTTTCCATTTCCAGGAGAGTATATGCGCCGTGTTTGTGTCTAACTAGCAGTCGTTCCTCTCCAGGCGACGCTGCTGGACCCTGGCTGCATATAAATTTCACGATTTTCTCGACCACTTTTATCCGAATAACATCTGCTTCTTGGAGATGGAAAATCAGCTCAGGCTTCCGTTCTTCAATTTTTGTCAGTCAACAGAAGTTCTGATAACACTCTGGGATGCAGAGTCTTTTAGGGAGTCTAGCAACACAATAAGAACTCAGACTCACCTTCGCGCCACCACTGAGCCCAGGAGCAAGCTGTCCCGAACACGGTTCTCTCGTGCATTTCCCTTGAGTAGTGACAGTACGATCTTGCGAGCGCAGCTACATTTCTAAGGGAAACGCTAATGGCCAACGGTTATGATGACCTTTCATCCGAGTAAATAGAGCTTGGAGACGAAGCGGTATTAAGTATGCAAAAAAGGTAAACGAAGAACCTTCCATTCGTTCTGTAATGTTACTGTTTATTATTAGACTAACGGACCGGATATAAAACATCTTATGGAACATTGGAACGAGGAGTACATTATCCAGTCTACACAAGATACAACACTTCTTAAGGCGTGCGACAAACTTGATGGATCGACTCTACACTGTGGAACTCTATGCAGTGACGTTTAGTTGTAGAGCGAAACTGGGACAGTAAGGCGAATTAAACAGTACACGCGTCGTACACGTTTAAGACAAAATAGAAAAACAGTGGTAACGAAGATTAAGAAGAATGTGAACAGGTAAGAATATTTTAAGAACATACGAGTGCTAGCCAAGAAAAATAATATGTATAGATAGAAAATCTGAGAAACATTGAGAACATAGAAGAGGGAGTGCAATTTCAATAGAGATGACGGCTACGGGTTACGGATTTCGTAACTACACAATATCGAGGAAGTAAACGTGCAGCCGTAGCGAGCGAGAAACAACACTCAGGAAGCCATCGGGGCGACAACAACGATAATATTTTGGTTCCTTCTTTCAATACCTGTTTTTAGTATCTATACAATGACAATCACCCACCTACTATATCTACATCTATACTTCGGAAGCGCCAGCCGTGTGGCCGAGCGGTTCTAGGCGCTACAGTCTGGAACCACCCGACCGCTACGGTCGCAGGTTCGAATCCTGTCTCAGGCATGGATATGTGTGTCGTCCTTAGGTTAGTTAGGTTTACGCATTTCTAAGTTCTAGGTGACTGATGACCTCAGAAGTTCAGTCGCGTAGTGCTCAGAGCTATTTGAACCATTTTTTTGAACTTCGGAAGCCGCCTTAGTGTATGCGGCAAAGAATATTACTCATTGAGCCGTGGTCGGCTCGAGTGAGTGTCGTGTTTCCTTTTGGGCATTTTGTCACCATCGAGTGGCGTCTTACTCCTCCCTCAGTCACTATCTGAAAGAGTTTATCACTTGCCTCCGTCAGTGCCAGCAGTAGCTTTTATCGATACTGGTACTGCTGTAACCTCTTTGGTGTGGCAGTTATATTTCCGTCTCATGCTGAGTGTGGAGTTCATGGAGGTAAGAATAAGGGGAGATGGCGCTACGTATCCCAGCCGTACTACGTTTTGGAGCCATGAGGGCGTGGGTCGCTGCCATGACACTCTGACCAAAACATTGCCAGTGTGCTATAGCGCTGCGTGTATTACAGTCGCTAATTGCACCATATACGCATGTAACGTTATCAGATTGGTTGTTTCAAAGTTTTTGTTTAAAATAAAATCTCGAAAAAGCGAAATTCCCCGTTTCTTTTGATTAAAAATAGATTTTAATGTAATATTACGAATAGCTAGCTTCAATGTAAACGATACAATTTTGTTAATTCAGTAATAAACGTGTATCAGAAACTAAATAATAGAAACTGAAAACTAAGTTAGCTATACCCTCCCTCCAAAGCCCCATAAATACGTCTTGTTTGTAATACGTACTGGGACATTTCAGTTACGTTACAGTACTGGGAAACACTGTTCATTACCACCAATATTCACTGAAATACGGTACATAGAATGGCAAATCTACACAGTGTCCTGTTTAGGCCTATACTTTACGCTAGTTAATGTAGTGTTAGCTTTTAATTTGGTACATGATGAAGACAAAGTGAGTTACTCAACACTTCGATTATCGACGATACGTACGTATTATACTGAAACGTGAACTTGAAAACGAAGAATTTAATTTTTTGAATTAACATACCTTTTGCAAATGTTTTGGGTGTGTAGGGAAAACTAATGGTACAGCATTTTCTCGGAGCCTTACTGTTGAAAGGAAAGTTCGGTCTATGTCCTCTTCTCGGAAATGCTGAGAACATACAGTGCTCCATTTAAACGCACGCCAATTCTTTCTCCTCACGGCATTCTCCCACAGAGCTTTCCGACTTTCATTTTTAGGAAATCTAGAATCATACAGAAAAAAAAACACGCTATAGTACAAGTACCGATGTAGCACACGTTCATTCACAATGAAGTTGTAAAATCACACTTAACGAGACAACTTACATATGAAATGTTATTCCCTTCGATTTCGCATCGCAATCAGAACGATTCGTACATCCTAACACCACACAAGTCACCATAATAGCGCAAAATCCTTCCAAAAGCGAGCGACAAGCCTATGCACACAAGCTTACAGCAGCAATGTTTTGGTCGGATTGAGATGGCTACCCTCGGCTTCACATAGCTTCGCAGCCGTGACGTTACGGCGTCTCCCTCTATTCTTACCTCCGTGGTGGAGTTGGTTGGTTGTGGCGGAGCAGCGAGGAAGTCTCTGTGGCGTGCACGCGCAGTCGGAGTTGTGGGCCACTAGCTGCGAGAACTGCTAAGTTCGTCTCCCACCGCACTGCCACACTGGAGTTGGGTAACCAGTGAACCTGTCATGTTAGCTCAAACCGTTGTGACATCTCCTGGTTGATTGCTGGTTGTTGCGCCCTTGGCTGTCCCCGCAAGCAGCAACGTGATGACGTGTTGGAGTCGGCAAAATTTTGCAGTCTCCCTGTATGGTGTTTAACCTTTGAAATGATTATAATTTATTAGTGAAGTGCACCAGCGGTATCTTCCGGGCGTTAACGCCCCAGTTACCTGCCCTGGTCGTCAGCATAGTTTTGCGGCAGTGTGTTTTCCTCGCCGTGTTGATGCTGTCCGCCACGGGGCGTAGTTCGACAGCTTTTCTCTTTGATTGTTTACTGTACCTTGACTGTGTTTATACGCCAATTATTAAGAGATAATCCAGCTGCGATCCTAGTCATCGCTGGTACTTTTGGTTGTCTTGCTGTTGGTCGGGTGGAAGGGAATTGATTAGGCGGTTGGTTGGCTCGTCAGGCGTCCATAGGTCGTGCTGCAACTCGATCGTTTAGTGTTAGTCTTGGCTCTCTGTCTCACCTAAACTGTGGTTAGAGTTTCCTCCCCAGACCGACCCTTGGAATACTTCTGAGCACCACTGTTTGTTGTTTGTGATTGTCATTTTATTTCGTCGCAGGTACTGAGCCAGGCCTTCAGCTGTGCATTAATATTTTCTGTTTTACGTTTAGTATATGGCCTTCAGCCGAACTTCATAACTTTGGGATTAGGCCTTCAGCCGTGTTCCATTTAAAATTTTTGTTGCTCTGCATTTAGGCCTTCAGCCGCGTTTGTTTTAGAACCTGTGGCTTTAATATGTAAATCCTTGTCTGTAAGGTTTCTCTTTAATTATCTTGAGTTCTTGAAACGGCCTTCGGCCGTGTTCCGTAAATTTTTGTCTTAAGGTTGTCTTTAATAATTCTTGAGTAATTGTTTGGGCCCTCAGCCGAGAAGATACTTCAAATTTTCTTAAGATGTTTTTCCGTTGTACTGGGTAAAGCCTTATCCTTAAAGTCTCTCTTTTATTATGTAAAGAAAATTTTTTAAATTGGGCTTTTAGCCGAAGAATTAACTTGAAGTTTCCTTAATATGGCCTTTAGCCGGAATTTGTAAATGATTGCTTTAAAGAATTTCCATAGATGATCTGAAATATTATTTCGGCCTTTAGCCGAGAAGATATTGTAATTTTACTTACGTAAGGCCTTCAGCCGTTACTCTAAATCCTGGTGTTTTAAAAGCAATCATTGAAACTTAATCTGGAGAAGTTATTTGGGCCCTCAGCCGTGAATTGATCTTTGTTGTTTTAAAGAGAAAACTGTGCATTGGTTTGAGGAATAAAATTGTGTGTGTTCTTGTATAGCTAACAGTAATCGGCTTTGGCCCCTTTCCACAACCTGATCCGCCCTGTCTTGCGAAAACAGATTTCACTCAGTAACTCCACTTCTCCTAAAAATCACAGGAAATGTTTTAGAAGTGAACCCGACAGTGTTCACCCATCTAGGACATCAGTGTAATCCTGAAGAAGGCCCAAGCACAGGGATCAAAACATCGAGCACTGATGACGTTTGAACAGGAATAAGAGGCGGCCCAACGATTCAGATTTCGTGCCATGTTAAGACATTCCTATGAAATATTTGGAGTGACGTTTATCAGACAAATGCGTAATCAGTAAACCAAAACTCTCAGCTTGCTGCCGTACATTGCCTCTGGAAGTTCATGGACAAAATGAATACACAGCTGTCGGACAGTTCCAGGCGTGGTATTGCATGCGAGGAGTCACATTTTCCGCGACCGTTTCTGCCCTTTGTAAAGGAAACAATAAGATCTAGAGTCCTCTCCGTCATATCGGCATCTGACGCCGATATGCGCAATATCTCTGAGGAAGCAGCTGCGGGCTGTCTGCAGAGATGTCGCTGGTCTCCATTTCCAGCCTTCCCGCACCCCTGGAAGAGAAATTCTGCCGGTATTCGCCAGGCAACAGGCTGCTGTTCACCTACACTCTTGCAATCACAGGCTCTGTGGCAATTTTTCCCTTTGAATTATTATATTTTTTAGAATATATGACTGTTTCGGTGATTGTCTCCTCAGTACTCTGTGCATGGTTTGGACATTTTAAGACCATACGTCCCAAAATGCAATGTGTATGATGTCTTTACCATTATTAAATGACTTAGAAACTAGTACAGAAACAATCTGTGCATACTACCCTTCACTCAAAACTAGCATTCATTGCAGACTTTCCATTGAATGAAACTGGAAGCTTAGTTGAGAGACAAACCTCATTCCATTTTTAAATTTCTTTATGTTTCTTTTATTATCCATTAAGTTTTAATTAAAAATTTTCAACAACTGCTCTATACCTTTATTATTAATTTATTTAATTTACACTTTTCTGTGTCATATACACTGATTTCAAATTATTTTAGTTATATTAATGTTGGCTTACAAGTCTTTTTACTAACTTCATCTATTTGGAATTCATATAAGATTCTTAAACAATTTTTGAGTGAGTTAGCCCGACTTCTAATAGTAATATGGCTTGGATCAGCCAAACAAAAAACTGTGAGCGATGTTTGGAAGAAAATACAGGCCATATCTGTCTACAAATGTGGTACCAGACGTAGTTCAGAAAAAAATAATACATTATTATTTGCATTTAACCGTTGTAGAATCTTGGAACATATTCAGACCTCAAGCATAATTTACCTCGAAGGGAATGACCGCCTCCATCTCAATCAGTATGAAATCCGAAAACGGCGGCTATGCGAATCCCAACTCGTGCCTCACTAAGGTGGAATCGTGAGAGCCACTGATCATGGAAGTCAGGTAGATACAATATTTCTTAATTTACGAGAAGCATTTCACTCATTACCACACTAACGGATATACGAGACAAGAAATAAAATTTTTCGTAGGGTTGAGGATTTGTTGATAGGCAGGAACCAACACAGTCTTGAGTGGGGAGTCATAGAGAGATGTAGAAGGTGTAGTCCATGGAAGTCTGTTGGGATCCTCAACTTGCAGGACATAATAGTAAAGTTGCAAGCGTACAGCTCACCTTAGTCAGGGACGGTGTACCCTTTCTTCCGCCTTTGGCTCTCCTTGGCCTGCAGCACGGCCTGGGTTGTAGCTAATGTGTGAAGGACGAATGTGGAGTATGTCTGAAGTACAGGGGTAATCCGCGTTGCCGTGTTAAAGATACGGAAGTTAAAGTACTACAATGTGAGAACAAACACTGATAATGGAAGGTAGGAAAGGTAGAATTACAATTCCAACAGTGTGAGCTTAAAAGCTGAAAAACGTAGTGACTAATGTTCAGAAATAAATTCCAAGAATGTAATGAACCTTGAACTGTAAGTATTCGCCGGCCGGAGTGGCCGAGCGGTTAAAGGCGCTACAGTCTGGAACCGCACGACCGCTACGGTCGCAGGTTCGAATCCTGCCTCGGACATGGATGTGTGTGATGTCCTTAGGTTAGTTAGGTTTAAGTAGTTCTAAGTTCTAGGGGACTTATGACCACAGCAGTTGACTCCCATAGTGCTCAGAGCCATTTGAACCATTTTTTTTTGTAAGTATTCGACCTTTTCCCAGTCACTAGCGGTACATACTAATAATAATGACTGAGTTAGTATTGGTTAGGGCACACGGTCACACATATTAACAAACGAATGCGATCAACCGATGTGAGCTCTACTATTAATTAAACAGTCCGATTGGCAGAAATTAATTAAATTATCGTAACACTTTACGATTAGAGATCTTACAACCTCGGATTTTTTTGCAGATAATGCAAGCATGAGTAATGAAGTACTATCAATAAAAAAAGCCCCACAGATATTATGTAACATTTTACAATGATGCAAAGATTTAAAACTTGCTGTAAATGTTTACAAATGTAAAACTGTGCACAAAATGCGACCACGTGGTACTTCAAGAGGGCAATATGAATGAGTCAATGTTGAAATCAGTCATCTAACACTTTGTAGTGGTAGTAATAGGAATTATCACACACACAGTCGTACGTCAAGCAGATGGGAGACTTCATACTGGAAAATGTAGTTCGTCTGCAAAGAACATTGTTTACAAAGCACTCGTGTGACATACCTTACAGTATACTAGGGTGACAAAAGTCATGGAATAGCATTCACTTATACAGATGGCGACAGTACCGCGTACACAAGGTATAAAGGGGCAGCGCATAGACGGAGCTGTCATTTGCATTCGGGTGACTCGTGTGAAGAGGTATAATTGTACGTATCCGTATAGGTATATTGTTCTGGCAATACCGGCCATGACCTTCCTCTTCTGTGAAAATGCACACATATTACCCGAACTCTTACGGGTCCTGGTAAGAATGTCTTCCATGAGTAATGAGGGTGTTGGGTAGAGACACTACGAACGTAGTGTGTGGACAAACACTACTGGCCATTACAATTGATACACCAAGAAGAAATACAGATGATAAACGGGTATTCATTGGGCAAATATATTATACTAGAAATGACATGTGATTTCACCCAATTGGGGTGCATAGATCCTGAGAAATCAGTACCCAGAACAACCACCTCTGGCGGTAATAACGGTCTTCATACACCTGGGCATTGAGTCACACAGAGCTTGGATGGCCTGTACAGGAACAGCTGTCCAAGCAGCTTCAACACGATACCACAATTCATCAAGAGTAGTGACTGGCGTATTGTGACGAGCCAGTTGCTCGGCTACCATTGACCAGACGTTTTCAATTGGTGAGAGATCAGGAGAATGTGCTGGCCAGGGCAGCAGTCGAACATTTTCTGTATCCAGAAACGCCCGTACAGGACCTGCAACATGCGGTCGTGCAGTATCGTGCTGAAATGTAGGGTTTCGCAGGGATCGAATGAAGGGTAGAGCCACGGGTCGTAACACATTTGAAATGTAACGTCCACTGTTCAAAGCGCCGTCAATGTGAACAAGAGGTGACCGAGACGTGTAACCAATGGCACCCCATACCATCACGTCGGGTGATACGCCAGTATGGCGATGACGAATACACGCTTCTAATGTGCGTTCACCTCGATGTCGTCAAACGCTGATGCGACCATCATGATGCTGTAAACAGAGCATGGATCCATCCGAAGAAATTACGTTTTGCCATTCGTGCACCCGGGTTCGTCGTTGAGTACATCGCAGACGCTCCTGTCTGTGATGCAGCGTCAAGGGTAGCCGCAGCCATGGTCTCCAAGCTGATATTCCATGCTGCTGCAAACGTCGTCGAACTGTTCGTGCAGATGGTTGTTGTCTTGCAAACGTCTCCATCTGTTGACTCAGGGATCGAGACGTGGCTGCACGATCCGTTACAGCCAAGCGGATAAGATGCCTGTCATCTCGACTGCTAGCGATACGAGGCCCCTTGGGATCCAGAGCGGCGTTCCGTATTACCCTCCTGAACCCACCGATTCCATATTGTGCTAACAGTCATTGGATCGCGACGAACGCGAGCAGCAATGTTGCTATACGATAAACCGCAATCGCGATAGGCTACAATCCTACCTTTATCAAAGTCGGAAATGTGATGGTACTTACATCTCCTCCTTACACGAGGCATCACAACAGCGTTTCACCAGGCATCGCCGGTCAACTGCTGTTTGTGTATGAGAAATCGGTTGGAAACTTTCCTCATGTCAGCACGTTGTAGCTGTCGCCATCGGCGCCAACCTTGTGTGAATGCTCTGAAAAGCTAATCATTTGCATATCACAGCATCTTCTTCCGGTCGGTTAAATTTCGCGTCTGTAGCACGTCATCTTCGTGGTGGAGCAATTTTAATTGTCAGTAGTGTATAAGGTGAGAGTGTGGGTCTCTCAAGAAGCGTGCGCGAGATAGTCCCTGCAGTCCCACTATCCTCTGTGCCCTCGGTGGCTCAGATGGATAGAGCGTCTGCCACGTAAGTAGGAGATCCCCGGTTCGAGTCCCGGTCGGGGCACACATTTTCATCTGTCCCTGTTGAAATACATCAACGCCCGTCAGCAGCTGAAGGTATTAACATATTATTCAAGTTTCGTGTGAAAAGGGTCCCGATGTGATTACGGCCACACGACAGTAATTAACAGATTCTGTGCACGGAATGGTAGTTTCAGCTAGACACATGGGACTGTTAGGAAATTCAATATTCCGAGGTCCATAGTGTTAATAGTGTGCCGAGAATAACAAATACAAAAACGATCAGAGCTGTGGCGTTTGTGTTAAGTTGTCAGTGCTGATACAAAAAACAACACAGTATGAAGTAACAGCGGAATTCAATATGGAACGTGCAACGAACGTATCAGTTAGAAATTTGGCGTTAATGGGCTACGACAGTAGACGACCGATTTTTTTATTTATTTTTATTTATTGCCAAATTATAGACCTGTTACCTGATGTTCAAAACAGGTCGTACATCTTACAATTTTCGTTTTTCATCTTTTTTCAGTTTTCTTTCCTTTTGTTTTATCTACAACATTTACAAAGAATGATTCAAAATAACAATAATTTGAGGTTGAAATATAAATAAAATTTTGTTGTTTTTAAGAAGAATACAAAAAGAAGATAGGATAGATGAGAGATTTGTTAGTACCATCACCGAGTGTGACTGACGGTGAATACCTCGGAATGGTTTCATCGAGCCGTTGACCGCCAGTCACACACACACACACACACAAATGGTTATTAGTAGAGAAATAATGTTTCTTATCCTATTTGTTGCTAATCCTATGTATTAACTACATTAGGTGCGCATCCATGTACAGCATTTGGTGTTTTCTTGGCTAGATTGCCAGCAATTTGTTTATTTACTGTCACATCTCAGCTTCCTCCTCCCGTTCCTCCTCATTGTCACTATTTTCGCTGTCACTGTGGGTATCGCTGTCCATCCTCTGGAGATTTCTGTTACGATGCACATAGGCATGTCTGTGACGTCGTGTCCGCATATACTCTTCATGTGTTGTTTTTGAAATACTGTTTGTAAGTGCGTTTAATTGTGCCCATTGTTCTTCGTCTCTTATTGCTGTGTATATACACTCCTGGAAATTGAAATAAGAACACCGTGAATTCATTGTCCCAGGAAGGGGAAACTTTATTGACACATTCCTGGGGTCAGATACATCACATGATCACACTGACAGAACCACAGGCACATAGACACAGGCAACAGAGCATGCACAATGTCGGCACTAGTACAGTGTATATCCACCATTCGCAGCAATGCAGGCTGCTATTCTCCCATGGAGACGATCGTAGAGATGCTGGATGTAGTCCTGTGGAACGGCTTGCCATGCCATTTCCACCTGGCGCCTCAGTTGGACCAGCGTTCGTGCTGGACGTGCAGACCGCGTGAGACGACGCTTCATCCAGTCCCAAACATGCTCAATTGGGGACAGATCCGGAGATCTTGCTGGCCAGGGTAGTTGACTTACACCTTCTAGAGCACGTTGGGTGGCACGGGATACATGCGGACGTGCATTTTCCTGTTGGAACAGCAAGTTCCCTTGCCGGTCTAGGAATGGTAGAACGAGGGGTCTATGACGGTTTGGATGTACCGTGCACTATTCAGTGTCCCCTCGACGATCACCAGTGGTGTACGGCCAGTGTAGGAGATCGCTCCCCACACCATGATGCCGGGTGTTGGCCCTGTGTGCCTCGGTCGTATACAGTCCTGATTGTGGCGCTCACCTGCACGGCGCCAAACACGCATACGACCATCATTGGCACCAAGGCAGAAGCGACTCTCATCGCTCAAGACGACACGTCTCCATTCGTCCCTCCATTCACGCCTGTCGCGACACCACTGGAGGCGGGCTGCACGATGTTGGGGCGTGAGCGGAAGACGGCCTAACGGTGTGCGGGACCGTAGCCCAGCTTCATGGAGACGGTTGCGAATGGTCCTCGCCGATACCCCAGGAGCAACAGTGTCCCTAATTTGCTGGGAAGTGGCGGTGCGGTCCCCTACGGCACTGCGTAGGATCCTACGGTCTTGGCGTGCATCCGTGCGTCGCTGCGGTCCGGTCCCAGGTCGACGGGCACGTGCAACTTCCGCCGACCACTGGCGACAACATCGATGTACTGTGGATACCTCACGCCCCACGTGTTGAGCAATTCGGCGGTACGTCCACCCGGCCTCCCGCATGCCCACTATACGCCCTCGCTCAAAGTCCGTCAACTGCACATACGGTTCACGTCCACGCTGTCGCGGCATGCTACCAGTGTTAAAGACTGCGATGGAGCTCCGTATGCCACGGCAAACTGGCTGACACTGACGGCGGCGGTGCACAAATGCTGCGCAGCTAGCGCCATTCGACGGCCAACACCGCGGTTCCTGGTGTGTCCGCTGTGCCGTGCGTGTGATCATTGCTTGTACAGCCCTCTCGCAGTGTCCGGAGCAAGTATGGTGGGTCTGACACACCGGTGTCAATGTGTTCTTTTTTCCATTTCCAGGAGTGTATCTATGTCTGTATCTGTGTAATCTAAGT
This sequence comes from Schistocerca cancellata, assembly GCF_023864275.1. Lineage (NCBI taxonomy): Eukaryota > Metazoa > Arthropoda > Insecta > Orthoptera > Acrididae > Schistocerca > Schistocerca cancellata. Next base: position 1,283,342,115 of record NC_064626.1, on the reverse strand, counting down.
GTAGTGTATGTCTATTGTTCGCGAGTGCCTTTGCTAGCTTCACAACATCGCCTGCAGCCCCTCTCCTGGGCTCTGAGCATATCGACTAGAGAGCCGAAAGCCGTCGCGTGGCCATATGAGTCCCGATTTCGGTTGGTAGGAGCTGCTGATAGGGCGAGTGTGTGGCGCAGACCCCACGAAGGCATGCATACAAGTTATGAACTGTACGAGCTGGTAGTGGTTCCAAAATAATGTGGGCTGCGTTTACATGGAATGGATTGGGTCCTCTGGTTCACCTGAACCGGACATTGACTGAGAATGATTACGTTCGGCTACTTGCAGACCATTTGGAGCCATTCAGTCTTGATCTTCCCAAACAACGATGCATTATTTTATGGATGACAATGCACCATGTGACGGGGCACAATTGTTCGCCGTCGGTTTGAAGAACATCCTGGACGACTCGAGGGAATGATTTGGCCACTCAGATCGCCAGAGATGAATCCCATCGAACGTTAATGGCACATAATCTAAAGATCAGTTCGTGCATTAAATCCTGCACCGGCAACACTTTCTAAATTACGGAGGCAGAATTTCTCAATACTTTTGCAGGTGACTTTCAACGACTTGTTGAGTCGAGCTGCAGCAAAAGGAGTTCGGACGTGATATTGGGAGGTATCTTATCACTGGTGTCAAAATGAGTGAGTTACAGTTGTAATCAGTCGGCTCATACAAATACCTGGTTGTAACAATTTGTAGGGGTGGTAAAGATTATTATTACACACTCCGTCGTGTGTAAAACAGGTGGCAGACTTCGATTCGTTGGTAGGATGCTGGTAAAATGAAGTCAGTGTGGAAAGAAGATTGCTTAGAAAGTAGTCGTGCAACCCATCCTAGAATATGTCTCAAGCGTGTAGGATGCATACAAAATAGATCTAGTACGAGATATTTATCATATACAAAGAAGGGCAGGACTAATGGTCACCGGTTAGTTCGATCCACTGAAGAGCGTCCCGGATACTCCGGAGTTCCTATACTGGCAGACCCATGAAGAGAGATGTAAATGTACTTAACAAAGTTTCAAGAAGCGTTGCTGAGAGAGAAATCTAGGAGTACACTGTCACCCCTGACGTAGTGTTCCAGCAGTGACCGCAAAGATGGTGATAGTGATAAAACAGCAGATATTTCAGTGATTGGCAGGGTGTAGTTATAGATTCAGTTTTTCTTGGCATTGGTGAAGTTCACCTGCATTTTGATATCATATGCTCCACTAACATTGATTATACTTTCGGTCTTCCTGTTTAAGGACCTGAAAGCTTGTTCTTGGCCAGGGGTGTAGTGATATGCTAGAACCGCGGGCTACGATACCCTCGCTGTAAATCCCTAAGGGCAGCAGAAAAAAATTATTAGTCATACCAAACTTGCCATCTTTTACGGTTTATCCGTAAAATTTATTGAAATTGCAGCATTTTACGGTTTTTCGGATGGCCGGTGTGATTGTACGTCTTCACAGACAAGAATTTGAAAAGTCAACATTCGATAATCACCTGACTTCCATGCAATCGATTGTTTGCGTGGATTGAAGGCAACTCTACGATAGCCGGCCCGAGTGGCCAAGCGGTTCTAGGCGGTAGAGTCTGGAGCCGCGTGGCCGCTACGGTCGCAGGTTCGAATCCTGCCTCGGGCATGGATGTGTGTGATGTCTTTAGGTTGGTTAGGTTTAAGTAGTTCTAAATTCTAGGGGACTGATGACCTCAGAAGTGAAGTCCCATAGTGCTCAGAGCCATTTTAGCCAACTCTACGATACGCGATAACTCATGCTTTGATATGACTGATACTTTTACCCGTGCGAGGTTTGTGTCGTTATTTGAATTAAATTTGAAGCCAGGATAACAGTTCTCCCGTGTGAATCTTACATGTCGACAAGCTCTGCTTCTCAAAGTCTTTGTTCCGTTCCGTTCGCTTGTTGTGATTTAACCCATATTCTTTGATCAAGTATGGACCAATCACATTGGCGTCGTGTTCATTTAATGGTTCAAGACTTTGTGTGCATTGACATGTTTCAGTGAAGTGTCTGACTGCCTTGAGACATTTGTTCTCGGAAATTCTCATACTCTGCATTCTACTGTAGGATTCGTGCATAAATCCGACAAGAATCAGTACTTCCCGACATTTAAAGAATCATATTCTGTTGATTTTCCGTGTGTCCTACAATCAAAAAAAGGGAGAAAAATTTGCCATTTGCACGGTAAGTGGGTGTGATATTAATAATGCAAATGGTCCAAGTAATCATGTGAAGTGCTGTAAACACGTACGTTTATGTTAAATAACAAGAAAATGTCATCAGATAAAATGTTAGATAACAAGAAAATCAACACCTTTTTTTGCCAAGTCTGGAAACGTTGACACTGGCGAAATTAGAATAGAATGTCTATTTACCTCCTTTTTGGTGGAAGACAATGTAACCTGAAGTGCAACCGATCATGCTGATGTTTTATTTAAGATGTTTCCCACATCAGAAGTTGCAAAGGAACAGAGCCATGGTCGCACAAATACGACGTTCATTGTAAATATAGCGGCCAAAATGCATCATCTGAAGTTGTTAAGTGCCTTCAGAACGGACCATTTCCTTTGGCAATGGATGGACGCAATTACACGAATGCCAAGTTGTATGCTGTTGTTGATATTCTGCGGGGAAAAATAGCGAGCACTGTGTTATCCATACGAGTGTTAGACGGGGACTCAACAGGTCGAAACATAGGTAACCTGATGTTGGCACAGCCGAATTATCATAAAACACCAATTGAAAACTGCGTGGCTTTCTGCTCTGACAATGCTGCTTTTATGATAGGACACAAAAATGGGGTTTCAGCAGTTCTGAAGGAAGTTCAACCACCTGATTAATCTAGCAGCTGAGAAAGGTGCTGCAAGATTACCATTTAAAGTGGAAGAGATCCTTGTTGATATATTTTATTTCTTAGTGTCAAAAGAAAGGAACGCCTTCAGACGTTTCAAAACTTGCACAATAAATAGGCAAAGAAAATTCTGAAGCATATATGTACTAGAGGGTTATCTTTAGGTAGACGTCTGGATAGACTAATGAAACTGTGGGTTGCGCTTCTTTCTTTCTTCAAGGAAGAAGTAATACTATGTACCGAAAACACTTCCACAAGCTTGACATCTCTCAGAATATCTTGAGTTGAACAAAGTGGATCCAGAGGAGTATCAGAAGAACAGAATTTTTATTATGCTACTGCACATTCCCCTGAAAGAATAGCATATTCTTCCAAATAGGACAAACCCCCTCCTAAAAAGTAAAACTTCTGCTACAAAAAGTGAGAAAAATGTTTACCATTAGTCAGTTTACTCAACAGCCAATAGCAAAACAACATTGTCCCGCGTCAGTCCGAGCTTTTCATCAATAACCAATCGCAAAACAGTAAAGCTTACGACTGCAATTTTTACAGACGTAATTATCTAATATGCTGAAGTTTTGCTTATGCATAAAGTTATTTACTATTGTTATTTATACCTGAATTAACTTTCCCTTTACCATAAACTTACTTTACAAATCTATTCTACAAAAATCCCCTTTGTCCATGTCCATACTTCGAAATGTTCCCACACTAAATCCTACTACATAACTCGTTAAACAATTATCTTCGTATTAACCTTAAACCACACTCACGCGTCTTTCATACTGCTAAAACACATTTATGACATTTTACATAAACAAAAAGACATAATAACACTTTATGAAAATACTAGAACAGTTTATGAAAAACATTCTATTACTTTAGTGCACTCTAGTGGGCACAATCGAAATTACAATAACAGTCCCCCTATCCAATATTGTCCTCTATCGGCTGATACGTAAACTACGTGCGCGTCCAGTCCCTCGTCACGATCTGTCACTATCCAGCTCTGAGGCACATCTCCCACTTAACCGCCTCCAAGGCCGGATCGTTATACGGCGCTGCGCCTCACCCTGTTTCAGGAATCGGCAGTACGTGTTCTCTGTGTAGTACCCCTGCTGACGTGTGGATGACCCTTCGAATGCACCAGGGCAGTACGCACCACCGCCCCTCCCCCTCCCCCCTGCATTGTGAATGGAATAACAATGCACGTGATTGTGACGGTGCCGCAGAACAACAGGCGGCGACCGCAGCCCACAAAACACAGTGGCCGGCCGCCGACACGCCACGCCACCAGTCGCGGGAATCCCACGCTGCTGCCGCGCCTGCCTACTGCACAGTAGGAGTACAGCACGCGTGTACACGCGCTGCGGTATTCCATCCATTCTGCGGCGAGCCCCACACTTTCCTCACGTTTCCCTCTTAGGTATTAGTGTCGTAAATACCGTTCGCTGCTCAAGTAACGCCTCTTCTGCTCTTCTGCCACCTTCGATCTTCAGCTTAGCAAGCAGTGTACTGGTCACTGCTTTTCTGCTCCATTTGCCTACGGTATGCAAATACCGTGTCAAGAGGGCACAGTTGTTTTAGACACTCAGTCTCAGGTTGATGTGTCGCTCACCTCCACATCTTCCTGTTTTGCTAATCTTTTCATCTCTACGTACACTCGACAGCCCAAAGAAAAGGCTGTGGCTGAAATTTGAATTACTCACCATGTTACGCAGGAGCCAATATCATTCTCGCATGTACAGATCTGCTGATAACACTTGCAATTCTACGTAAGCATATAGTGTAAGTGAAACAGAAGTACTAATACCGGCCGGCCGTAGTGGCAGAGCGGTTCTAGGCGCTGCAATTTGGAACCACGCGACCGCTGCGGTCGCAGGTTCGAATCCTACCTCGCGCATGGATGTGTGTGATGTCCTTAGGTTAGTTAGGTTTACGTAGTTGGATGTGTGTGATGTGCTTAGGCTAGTTAGGTTTACGTAGTTCTAAGTTCTAGGGGACTTATGACCTCAGATGTTAAGTCCCACAGTGCTGAGAGCCATTTCTGAGTACTAATACCTTTTCGAAACTTAATCTCAAGACATATCCTCCTCCAAAAAAAAAAAAAAGAAAAAAAAAATGGAAGGAAACTGCGCCGCAGCGTTAGCAACTTTCAAGCATGTAAGAAGCGGTAAGAAGCATCTTAGTGTCGGAAGCTGTAGCACAATTCATATTTAGGTCAGTGGCGACAAAATTTGGTTGATACCTGGCGTTGAATAATTTAATTAATTTATTTGTTTTATTGCAAGCACTCGTTAATTTCTTTAATCAGTTGAAACCACGGAACTGACAGAAGTAACAATTCGAGCATCTTACTATGTTACTTTTGGCCCACAAAGGCATAGAATGTGGAGTCATTGCCACTTAATGTTCCATCCAAAAGTCTTCAACTTCACTGACTGTTTGCAATCTGCGAGGAATGGAGTCTACGAGGTAGATAATACGTGTCTTATTTTCTGCTATCTCCTCCCAAGGCAGCTTGGATGACGTTTGAAAGGTCATTAAGATAACTTGGCGCGATCAGTCTGTAGCATGTCAAATCAAACACCTTTCAGTTGCTTAAATTTCCAAATATTCGTTTTATTGGGCTTCCAGTTTCGGCGATATATTACAGCATCTTCAGGCCCCCTGACTGAAATGTAGGTAGATTCCAACCTCGCTTCCATCGAAACAGTGGTCAGAATTTAAAGACTGGTGTCTGTACATTTTCAAACATCACCTGCCGAAGTGAAGGCTGTCTCAAAAATCAACAGATGCCAGTCTTTGAGTGCTGGCCCTCTTTTTGACGGGAACCGAGACTGGAATCTTCCTACACGTCTGTCAGTGGACCTGAAGATTGCGTAGTATATCGCCGAAACTGGTAGCCGAATAAAATAACAATCTGGATATTTAGATGGCTGAAAGGTGTTTAATTTGATATTCTGTACTGAACATCTGAGGTCCCGCAACCATATCTGAAAAGATGGACATACTGTGAGTTTGTATCATGATCTGTTTCGTCTCTGCCCATAAGGTTCCAATATGGTTTATATTAGCTGCGGAAGGAGGTCAATTGAGAAGAGAAATTTCGTTCTGCTCTCCAAGCTGTCATTTGTATTCGAGACTGGTGCTGCCGGAAACACATTGCTCCCTCAGGATATAGTTGTCACGCTTATGGGACCACAGTGTTATATTAAGGGTATACTGGACAAGATAAAGTCGACCATCCATCCTGCGAAGCACTGCAAGTCCACGGAAAGACATCTAGCCGCTAACTGCCACAGACAAGACGCCACTGAAAGATGAATCGTGAATATATTTGTGGCACATTGCAGTCTGTATGGTCGTCCTCGACAGTCATTCGCTGAGGACAACACCGATTCGTCCGAAAATATCGAGTTCCGTCACGAATCACAATGCCCTTGGCAAACGTTAATCGGTAGAGTCGACGATCATCACGGATCCTACCCTTGGTCGTCGCATCTTTGCCAAGTAGTCCGGCGTCCCGAAGCCGGCGCCAAACGGTATGCACCAACCCCGGGTAAATCAGTAGTATGTTTCAGCTACACCGATCTGCATGACCTATTCACAGTTTTATTATCCTGGGTAAGTGTTATTACATTTCAACGTTCAGATTCTGGAATGCCAATAATGCACTCCAATATCTCGATAACATTTTATGCATCCTCGCGCACTGCACTCAGGCACACCATGCGTGTGCCGGCATCCGACGCCATCAAATTCCCTTCATTCACAAGAGCAATGACGCCTGTTGACAATGAGGCGTTGTGCAACGAATAATGTGACGCTACTGAAACCGATGCGGTGCAGGTACATCACCTTGCGTGTACTGTCATTCGCTGTTACAGAACGAATGACGTGGTTGCCGATCTAACTCGCTGTGGCAGACTGTCAGTTTATTACCGCGTAATGTTAAAGAAACTGTGTGAATAATTCTCGTGAGGTCTGCTATGTCAAACAGAGATAGTAAATTTAATTTTTCGACTCCAGAGAGATCATTCTCCAGCGGAAGTGACTCTCATTGATTCCTATCAAAAATTCCATCGCATCTTCTTTGGAAAATTAGCTGCACATCATTGAAACTTGTTTCTTATCGTGCAACAAGTCCATTTTTGAAGCAGATGGATGAGTCTCTTAAGGCGAAGAAAAAAAAAAAAAGAAGGTATTCGCACGGATTCGAAATTGACACGCTTAACATATAAAGCCTGTACGTTGTTTATTCAGCTACCACGACAACGTACGGTTAATATCCAATAAATTAATAAATAATATCAGCGTGTTCTGTTTCTAGAACATGTTTTGTATGGTCTTGGAACAGTTATGGAATACTAATAAGTTTCCTATAATTTTTAATCGATAGTCCTCATCTGCATGTTGTCAGGGTGAGTAGGGAAATATGACATGTAGTATTTCATTCAAGTTAGTGCTGTACCAGACCAACTCTGGCTGCTATTTCCGCCGGTCGGTTTTTGTGCCGTCAAGTCTACCAACTACAGCCAACATTTCCTACAAACTGTTCCGTACACAAATGGCTCTGAGCACTATGGCACTTAACTTCTGAGGTCATCAGTCCCCTAGAACTTAGAACTAATTAAACCTAACCAACCTAAGGACACCACACACATCCATGCCCGAGGTAGGATTCGAGCCTGCGACCGCAGCGGTCTCGCGGTTCCAGACTGTAGCGCCTAGAACCACACGGCCACTCCGGCCGGCCCCGTACACCAACAAAGAAACTAAAACACGCAGAAGATGTGGCTGGATGTCAGCGTAATCTCGCACATTTACACTCACTCCATTGGTGGATATGTAAGTGATGAGAGTTACAGTTCTCTGCGGCGGATAGAAAGGCAACCAGAGTGCATTAGTGTTGCTCGTGTTCAGTGCTGTTACCAGACTTGGTAGCGTATATACAGGGAGCGAACAGGACACGCAGATGACGCTAGCTCTTGTGAGACAGCGTTGACAGCTCGTGACAAAGTTTGAAAGGGTATTATTATCGGTCTCTATTAGGCCTGCTGGTCGTATAGTGTAGTAATCAGATCAGTGGCGCATTCAGATGTTACAGTGGTCCCTTTGTTTGACTGTGTGGGAACGTGAAGGCAGATATACTCATTGTAAAGGTTCTAGTCGTCCACGTCTGAGAACCCCAAGAGGAGAAAGCCGTATTGTGCACCAAGCATATCGTAACCTCTGATATCCGCGCCTGCCACCCGAGACGTATGCCAAGACGTATGCCTACGACTGTACGATAGCTACAATAATGTATCAGGGATCTGTCTGTGGTTGGTGGAAAACAAAATATGAAGTAGTACATTAAAATCTTCTACCTCGGAAACTATTTAGATTATCGGACATCACACAGAATCTTAAAACACGACGAGCAGTCGTCTGCTAAATTAGAGGATTTGTCAGCTGTTACGCCGTTTGTATCCTCGGCATCTTCACATGAAAAGCATTCGCTTAAAAACACAGCAAAGCGGTGGAACCTCCTACGGAAAAGGAATCCGTGCGCACAGGACAGTGTCTTTTCTAGAGACGCTTTAAGCGTGGGGACGATGCGGGTAAAGTGGCCATTGTGGTCGCAGAGCATGAGGTGCCCACATTCCTCGGGAAATGCCTCGACTTATTCTACCTGGAGAGCCCAGTCATCGCTCCCGTCGCAGTTATAGTAATGCTTGTGGACTTAAGTTATTCTTATGTAAGTTAATTGGTCTCTTTGCATATTTATTATTGAGAGGGAGTGTCACATCTTCTTATGAAATTATGTTAAAATTGTCATATCTTGACTCCATAAACCTGCTTTACTTATTGAAAGTTGGGTCATGCTATTAGAGGATGCACAGCTTTTGTGTAAAGGTGTCAATGAGGGCAAAGATTCTATCTCAGCGGTGGCTTCTGCCTTCTTTCTGTAGGAGGAAAACGTAACAGTAGCGACCGAAAGGACGGCTCCGCGGCGATACTCGCAACTGTCCTTATGGCAGCGACACAGTAGTAGCAAATAAAGAAAGAGGATGAAAACAAAGTAAAAAGAAGGAGAAACGGAAAGCAGCCGAAGAGAAGAGAGGGAGTAAGAAGTAAAATGCGAAGAACATGACACCCAACTCTAGAAGAATTATTTTTGATGAAAACGAGAAAGACAGAGATTGAATGTGCTGCGAAGAAAAACGTTCAAATTCGAGGCTAGAAGAGCAGCGGGTAAAGTACCAATTGTGCTCCCTGTGAGCTCACGAACTCCGTAAAGGGATTGAGAAAAATAGTTTAACTTTTATTTGTGAAAAGCGTAATTCGAATCATGTTCCGCAATAATGTATATTTAGTTGTTTGCGAAAACAGTTTTTTATCCCTTATATTTTAGTTTCAAGGTAAATGGCCACTGTGTGAAAACTGAACTGTTTAAAATAATTTGATCCTAAGTGGAGTAAACTATACTTGAAGTCTAGTATACTTGAATGGCTGTAGATTGCAATCACTGATTTCTATAAACTTGCGTATATTCTACGCACTCTAAAAGTAGAAATACCTTAGCGCGGCCACTGTGGCCGGCTCTACCCTACTTGCTCCCGACATAGCAGCAGAAACCAGAAACGCCACGGCCATGTTATTCGTCTCACTGACCGCAGATCGTTGTTCCTCAACCCTAACCATTCTTCCCCCCTGCATACGCATCATCTAGAACGTCAGCAGCGAGTTAACTACATTACACTTGTCCGTCCTCTGCTGGAATACTGCTGCGCGGTATGGGATTCTTACCAGGTAGGATTGACGGAGGATATCGAAAAAGTGCAAAGAAGGGCAGCTCGTTTCGTGCTATCCCGCAATAGGGGTGAGAGTGTCACTGATATGATACGCGAGTTGGGGTGGCAGTCACTGAAACAAAGGCGCTTTTCTTTGCGGCGAGATCTATTTACGAAATTTCAATCACCAACTTTCTCTTCCGAATGCGAAAATATTTTTTTAACACCCACCTACGTAGGGAGAAATGATCATCATAATAAAATAAGACAAATCAGAGTTCGAACGGAAAGGTTTAGGTGTTCCTTTTTCACACGCGCCATTCGAGAGTGGAATGGTAGAGGAGTAGTATGAAAACGGTTCGATGAACCCTCTGCCAGGCACTTGAGTGTAAATTGAAGAGTAACCATGTAGATGTAGACCAGTAGAGTGGTACTATGCGGGCATACGGGCCTTCCCAGTAAGGTGGCGTAAGACCGGCACACTGAACGGAGATGATGTTGAAAATTTGGATTTTGTTGCCAGAAGAGTGGGGAATAACGTGGTGTACTGAAATCCTGAAAAAAGCCAACGTGCTTTCAGGAAAAAGCGTGTGGCATTACATATTGAATGCCCCTCGTAACTCAGCATTATACTTTGTGAATTTAGTGGGTAAGCGAAACTTACTAACGTATGTTGCAAATAAGACAGCGTAGTTTTCCTGCTTGGATCCATGAGTGTAAACTAGAAAACAGGCGCAGTGCTCAGATAAAATACTGTGAGACATCGAATTAAAAACAAGACCTGGGATCTTATTATTTTCTACTCTGAAATAATAAGGTAATTATGATCTTCTCATTAACCAGGGCGGTGAAAGAGCCCATCCACAGTGAAGCACAGAGATATGATCCCTGTTAACACCCACTAGGACGAGATGGACGCCAATTCCAGATGACTAGGTTGCTCGCGGTCTTCTGGTTGGATTTGGAGTGGTGTCCTGAATTGGAAGCATGGAATGCTCATAAGCGGAAGCACATTGTGTTCAGCGGTGAGTCGCCTTTCTACCCTGCATCACCATCGTCGGCAGGTATGTCTCCCAATGGTTTGTGGAGCCACAACGCTGCTACTTCTGCATTCGCGATGTGAGGAATTACGACATCAAGTCACGGCTGATGGTGATTCAGGAATCTGACGGCACAGTGATACGTCACCAACATCGTGTGTTCTCATGTGTTACGCCAGTATTGTGGTGTCATTTTTCAACAGCGGAGTTCCAGCGTCGTTGTTCTGTGATGTTAATGAGGTACTTGAAGTGCCTCACCCTCCTGTTTCTCCGGTATTTCGTATTTAATTTCTCATGTTAAATGAAGTTCAGATGAGTTCACATTTTTTTTCTCCAAAAGAGATTTGTAGGTCAACTTATACTTCGCATTTTTAGAGGATATCTCTTTGATTGCTGTGATTTCATTATCAGTTACTTTCGCTGAATCATGTGCGAAACATTAGGGAACGAGCGTGTCGGAAACACCGAAGGCTCGTCTGCTACGGACGTGAGCGTCTGTGCAAAGCGGTTGAAGGACGGTGTAATCACGAGCGGGCGACAAGGGTCGGACGTCCATGCCTCTTTACGGAACACGAAGGTCGGAGCCCTGTCCATTCTGTAAAGCACAAAGTCTAAGGTCGATTCCAGATAACCTATCAACCAGTCGAACAGCTGCTCGAAAAATGAACCGTATCACAGACACAGCCCAGTGTGGCCCACCACGCAAGCTGTGGTAGTAATCTAGGGTACCATGACAGCCGTGAGCCATCTAAACGTTACTGAGGAACATCTGTTTCCACTCACGGTTGATGGCTTTCGCTACGGCGATGGTATCTGCCACCAGGATAACTGTTCGTGTTGCAAACCCATAATCGTGCTACGGTGGTTTGAGGAGCATGATAGCGAACTCAAGTTGATGTCAATGAATCCACTAAAGTTGTCTGGGACTCTATTGAACGTCAGCTCCACGTGGCCCATAATTTACGTGACCTGGGTGACCTGGGTGACCTGTGCGTTGACATCTGGTGGCAGACAACTGCGGAAACCTCTCAAGAACATGCCGAGGATCTAAACTGGAGTTCGTTCCAAAACTGGGCCAACACTCTAACAAACAGCTGGCCATCACTGTATCATGAACGGTGACGGTCCTACAACACTCCTTTGCTACACTCCCGTACTTTCTCTAGCATCAGACAATTTCACCAGTGAAATGAAATGTCGTGTGGCTAGGGTCTCCCGTCGGATAGACCGTACGTCTGGTGCAAGTCTTTTGGGTTGACGCCACTTCGGCGACTTGCGTGTCGATGGAGATGAGATGATGATGATAAGGACAACACAACACCCCGTCCCTGAGCGGAGAAAATTTTCGACCCAGCCGGGAATCGAACTCGGGACCCCTGGCAACGATACTACGTCACGCTGACCACTGAGGTACCGGGGCGGACATTTCACCACTGGAGACGATGGTCTCAGTGGTAAGGTGGGGATTACAATGTTGCGTGTGCGTTGAAGCTGTTAGTTGCGTTAATATCTACGTCTTTTGTAAGCAGAGTGTAGTAACAATGATTACTATCCCAGGGAGAGCATTTTTAGCGGAAGAGGTTTTCCGTCCAAGGGGAAATTTTGCGGAGCATCAGAGGCGGCAATTTAGACTGCGTTCCTTGTTTCGTGGTATTCACATCATGACACTGTAGGCGATTTAATTCTCAATTTCCAAATGACGAATTCAGCTGATGAGGCACAGAAAACTGGTTAGCCCACAGTTTTAACAGAACGGAAGCTTGATGACGTTTCGGACATCATGTTGCGGAGTCCAGCAAAGTCAGTGAGGAGGTTATGGTAAGAGGCTAAAATCTCTTGTACGATAGCACATAAGACCGTAACCAAAGAACTGAGGATGTATGCGTATAAAATTACTACTGTGCAATAATTACATCTCATGGGCCATGCGAACCGAATAGCGTATTGTGAATAGTTTCAGCAATTTGTTAACCGATTTGGTATTTTAGATCGATTCTTTTACACTGATGAGGGTAGGTTTCACCTATCTGGGTACATTAATTTCCTAAATTCACGAATTTGGTGATCAGGAAATCCACATGCCGGAAGAGAAACACCATTGGACGCAGAGAAAATCAGAGTGTGGGCTGCCATAACGCGAGAGCGAATTATAGGGTCAATCTTTTTCGATCCTACTGTTACTTACGACGTCTATTGTTCCCAGACACTTCATCAATTTATTGCCTTACTGAATGAAAATGAGATGAATGATTCATGTTTGTAACAAGACAACGCTACTGCTCACACGGCACACCAGCCCCTACTACTTTTATATGACAGTTTTGGAGATAGAGTAATTACGAATGGTCCCCGAGCTCACCAGATCTCTCTCCAGCCGACTATTTCCTTTGGAGTGCGGATAAAACACCTGTGTAATAAAATAACCCAAGGGTAATAGATGAATTGAGGACAGCGATAATTATCTGCATTCTATTACACGTGAAATATTGGTAAAGGTGTTTGCAAATAAATGCAAACGTGTTGAACTATGCTGTCAAAGGAAAGGAAAACATTTCCAGCACCTACTGTGATATTGGTGAGTACCGTGTATTTAATTGTAATTAATGTAATTAATTTCATTATTTTAATTATAACAATGCTGAATACTATCTCGCAACATAAGTGTAGACACGAGCAGTAAATCCCGGGCCCTAGCTTACACAGCGACATAAATGTGCTACCAACTGTAGTCGTACAGCGAGGCGAGAAACGCAGAGGTCGCCAATCGGGGAGACTTCGCGAACTCATCGTATCATGTATGTAAGAAGTAAATGAAAACAGCAGTCGTATGTTTCTCGTTATTTAAATTATGTCGTTGGACGACATTCAGCACTTCTATTGACCCTGTAATTCAGGAAATATAATGTAAATCGTAGGGTAAAAATCGTAGGTTAAAAATCGTAGGGGGAGACCAAGAGATGAATACACTAAGCAGATTCAGAAGGATGTAGGTTGCAGTAGGTACTGGGAGATGAAGAAGCTTGCATAGGATAGAGTAGCATGGAGAGCTGCATCAAACCAGTCTCAGGACTGTAGACCACAACAACAACAACAATGTAATAGTTTTGGGTTATTGATTTGGATGTATGAAATGAGTTAAACAGTGTTTTAAATATTCTGTAACAAAGCACGACATTGTTCCTAATTTGTTTATATTTCGATGTACAATTTAAATATATGTTATTGCCTGTACAAATTGTAAGTGCAAGTCAACAACATTTTAGTCTTTCTATTCTTATGAGACAGATCGTGATGACTGTCGTTCAATTCGTGTCTGCACTGAATACCGAGATATCAGTGCAGATGAACATCGTACTACTGTGCTTAAAATCATGTTATATAAATTTTGATACTGTTTTTTAACGTTGACTTTTTGAGAATATTGTGTGTGGCACTGTTTTTTAGAAAATAAGAAAACAAATATACTGTCTAGCCTTTATGATGAGAAAATCGGAACGTAACCGTAGGCTTTCAGATGTAAATTACAAACATAACACAGATTGCACCGAAATACTGATATCCTTTTTACGTTCTTGTCTACATTTAACATAATGCGAGCCTAATAATTTTTAGCTACTATATGTCATAAATATTTTTTTCTACAAAATTTATCAATGTTACGTAGTTTATTTATAAGTAAAAGTTTCTATATTTCTCTCCTTTGCATTATGTGTCTATGTGAATAATATGGTCTGTAATAACGTATTAACAATAATACGGAATTATGTATCTATGTTTTATGCTGCATACAAGATGATAATCCAGTTAACCGCTACAGTGCCACATGGTGGACGTACGTGCTTACACCATTTGTGCCAGTTTCCAGCTAGTGGTGAACATAAACACATGTAATTGACACAATGCAGTTTTGTTTTGTTTGTGCAATTATCTTTGTACATAGTAATTTTATATTTGACATTCCGATTTGTAGCGATCTTCGTGATAATGAGAAGTGTATACACAGAGTGAAACGACTTGCAACTCTGCTGGATAATATGCTGTAACATTTTAAAACATAAGGTACGTTATAATTCCATAGGTTGTGTTAGAAGATAGTTTATCGAGTTATGACATCAGGATTGTAAAATATTTTTCCTGACAATCTCATTTCCTCCTCTTGCAGATCCGATGATGGCACCATAGCTCTGACGAAATTGGTCATGCAATAAATTGCTTTTTTTCTTTAGCAATCTTGGCTTCTGAAGTATTCTTCAGTTACCAAACATTTCAGACTTCTCCAACTGACAATGTCAGGAATACATAAAAAAACTCACCTCGTCCAGGACGAGAATGTCCTGAGTTTAGTAATAAAAGTTGGTACTATATTCCGTAAGCTCGTATTTCGTTCCAAAGTAAGTGGGTCGAGTGCCTTCCGGCAGAGAAAGAGCGGGTATCTTAGTCGTGGCAGCTTTAATTTTTACGGCACTGCACTCCGCTGGCGCCACTAACCACTTGGGTTGAAGATATCTGTCTGGTCATATTCCGAGAGCTACGGTCTCTGTTCGAGGCATGTGTTGTTTGCTTGGCTTGGCGGACCCCGGTACTGACAGTTAGCTGCAGGGCACGTGGCTGGCAAGTTGTTGCTTATGGGGGACTCCGGCTGTCGGGTACGGGCCTTGAGAAGCCGCAGTGGTTAAACTGGCCGGAGGGTAGCCTTGCTGGCTCCCATGACGTCTCGGTTGCCCCCGCAGTCTGCTGTCTGTACCAGCCGCATCGTGTTGGCTCAAGTTAAGTAAACTTGGTCGTTTGGTACGTGCCGCGGCGGAGTGTCGCCAATTAATCGGGAACTATTGATCTATCCTGTTTGATAAATTCAATAAGCTCATGAGGTTTAAGGCGTGTCCTGCTAAACCAAAGTTCCTCTTCACTACAACTGATTCTTAACTATTCGTTTAAGCCTTGCTGCTTCCGGGGGGAGTTAAGTTTTAAAGCCTTTTACTTATGAATACGAACTGCTGAGCCTTTCCTTTTATCCACAGTCATTATCTAACTCCACTCATTATGGAACTTGTCTGCTTGTTCCCTGTTGGCTGTGCCAGCCGCATGCTGTATTCCCAACTTATCTTGTATTTTGGACAACTGTATATTTATTTACAGGTCATGGCCAATGTTTCTGCTGGTGTGTACCAGCTGGGAGTCACATTTAAATTGCATGCCTTCCCAGTTTTGCTTGTATTTTGGTAATTGTGTATTTTATTATTTAAGGGATTTTATTAAGGCTTATACATTGTTAAGTGCTTTCCAATAGCCACAGTCAGTGGCGTGACTTATTATCCTTTCTGTATTTTGGATGGGCGTTATCAGCTTGTTTAACATTTTATTCATGCTCGGGAATTGTTAGTATATTCAGTGGTAGTCATTAGTAATTCATTTACTGACAAAATTCAGTTTTTTTAGCCCTCCTGTAGCCACGATTAGTTCGTGTGACTCTTTATTTGTATTTGGGGACTGTATACTCCTGGTTTCATGCCTTGTTCTTAATGGTATAAATTATTAAAGTTTGTTATTAATGACTTGAACCTCTTCCAGTTCTTTAGATTATTGTGAGTGTTGTTATTCTTTTAACAAGGTTTTTAAATTGCAATTATAATGTTGCTGTTAAACAATAAAATGTATTCCATGAAACAACAAATGACGAGCTACGTGAGTCCACTTTCCATGTGTTTTTCACTAAAATCATCCCAATCCTTGTTGTGAGGTATCAGTATCAACCTGCATACCTTTGTCTACATCGTTCTGGGTCTCAGGGACCAACATACCCAATTGAGTTCCACGAAATCTCTATTTATGGACTTCGCATTAACTGCTCTTGAGGAGATTTTTCGTTTTCCAAATATGTCACAATGTGCGAGGTTAAACCCTGAACACAAATATGCAATAGAATGACGTCAGCAATTATTTTCATCTGTTGGTGATGTTGAGTATCCCAATGTAGCTTGATTTTATATACAGCTTGTGTTGCATAGCACTTTAAGTAAACTATATGTTGATTATTGTTGGTAACAAAAAAGATAAAATGCGGTTCTCGCTACTCGATTCTATAATTGAAAATTTTAACTTTGTGCCCTCTGATGTAAATCTAAAAGATTTCCTGCTGTGAATGCATAATCTTTAATTTGCAAGACTATGTTCTCATAATTATGATCTGGCTTGTTAGAAATGGAACACTGTATCATTACTGTAACTGATTACGAAGTTAAACATGTCTTTCTCCACTTTCTTCTCTGAAATGCACTTAAAATTACTCTTATTATACGCACAGAAGTTGCAGTATTCAGTGTTTGCCAAACATAAAAGCTGCAGTGGATTTTTTAATATTTGAACACTATTAATTGCTACGGCTAACACGAGAGCAGCAAACTAAAAATGAAAATTGACTTTAATATTCTTAGCCAGACCAGATTTCAACACAGCAGTCTTTGATATCACACAAGTGAAGTTTTAACACTCTGATTTACGTAAACTATTTACGTCACTGATATTGTACTAGTAGTTGGCCATGTCTATCTGACAATAACATAATAAAATGTACAATTCTCCTCTGGGGTCTTCGGGCAGCTGAAAGAAATAATTTTTATGTACCATTACCTGCCCACTTAGTTGCAGGAAAACTGCTTCCATTCAGTTATAGTTTGAATTTTCCGCAGCAGCGGCTGCCGCGATCATGGCGCAGCACTGCGTCACGTAAAATTCTAAATTCGCTGAAAACGGCCAAAATTGGGGAATGAAATATTGGGAAAGCTAGCTACAAATTATTAAAGCATTTTTGAAAATTTGTACATTCAAAATCAACATAAAATTCAAAGCACACACCTTTTTTATACATCAGTATCCAATGGCGTCTTTCTCGATAAAAGAACAAAAGAAAGATAACTAAGCGTTCGAGAGAATGTCACAGGTTTTTACAACATTCACGGCTACAAGAAGACAGAGAGAATAATGTCTATACCTCCACTATTTATAAGCAATTTCCTATGCTAATGCATATCTCTGTTATATTTTTAGTTATCATTGTCTGCCTCGGTTTCCACACTCGCCGACCACAGACGTTATTTGCAAAATGGCCATACATAATATTACACAAACATAAGAATGAAAAATAATTATTTCCTTTTTCACAGAATCTACATATTCAATAACTATTCACACAGAAATGAAATATAATAATACAGATAAATGTTTTTTTTCACATATATTACACCGATTTTACAAATGTCTTGCCAGGAGACGTCACAGTGGCCAGTCAACAATGGACTGTGTAACAGCTATTCATTTCCACAAATTTCTGGTAATCTCAGAGGGACAGATCAGATGTCGTTTCCTGGTTTGGGGTAAGAGACTAGTAGCAACGCAATTTACATAACATTTTCGTGTAATGGGAGACGGGACTCGTAATACCCGTATTGATATATGCGGGCTGCCGCATTATTAACGCACATTAACTAGCATTAAAGCCTCAAACACACATCCGTCAAACTAGCTGGGTTGTGACGCGGGGCATCACGTGACGGAAATCGTAGAGCGCACAGAGGAGAATTAGCTCTGGTGTCCAGGCGGCTTTTAATTTTGTGTGGCCGCTCCAGCCGGCTGTGGTGGGATTGTTTTAATTACTTCCATGTGTCAAAATAATTTAGAGCAACTGGCTGGTAGACCGCAATGATAAATGTGAGAACATTACATGCCATTTAGTTGTTAACAATGTAGTTGTAAAATTATCTTGCTCTAAATTAGGCTCCAGAAACGCTACTGTTCAAATGAAACTCGTACATACGTTATTGTACTTAACGTTCCTGAAAATGACTGTCCATCTCACAATCCATACACAGACTAACTTCGCAGTCACGACAAAGATTACTCAGTTTACGTGTAGGAATTTTTATAGAAGACCTGAAGTGGTGATATATATCGAAATGTGTATATGAAATTTTTATTTTTGAACCTTACTTTCTATACTCACATTTTGAATTTGGACAAGTGATAGTGATCAGCTGAAACATGTATCTGGAATACTTGTTGTAAGTTGCTCCCCTGAATTCTACTGAAATTAATTTGGCTCTTCCAGAAAAATCATTTAAATGCATATAATTTAGAGCCTAATGCCTTATGCACTGAATTATTCGTTGAAAATATTTAACTTTATCATGCATTTAGTGACGGAATTATACCCTGAAACTGAAAACAAAAACTTTTGTGTGACCTGAGATTATACGCAAGAGACGTTGTTTGATCTCTCTCTGTCTGTTCTGCATCTCGTGCACTCGAACGGCTGGTACGCTGAAAACAAACATATTCACGTCCGCAGCATTCGTAGCGTTAGCTCTCGAAAATATGAGTAGTTACAAGTTTGGGGAGCCATAGGAGAAATTGAAAATTATTGATTTGGGTTAATGATACCACTAAGCGATCAGGTAAAAATAAATATATTACAAAAACGAATGGGGGTTCCAATTACAGACAGTATAGATATACACGTGGACATGTTCGGAAGGCACATTACGAGTGACCACGTGTTTTAAAAGTATAAGCATTACGAACTCAGACACTAATCATGATTACAAAAGGCACTGAGAATGTAAGGCGCTATTAAGAAAGAATACGGGAAGCAAGAACACCCACGTGGTGCTAAAGGGACGTCGTATTGCCAACTGGTCGTCATACAGGTTTATATGTGAATGCGTGACCCATGGAAAGCAACGAATCGAAATTCCATGACTAGAATACGCCTAGAATTTGGTATTAAGTTTGTAGGGTTGTTTCTGTTGTACAGATGTGAATGAGGCGTTGAAGTGTTACGGTTTATAGCAATGTACTATATTTTGTCAGTACGATTGTTGACTGACTTGGCTGTATATACCATAAAATTTTTTTTATCACTCTAACTTTCATCAATCTGCTAGTACAACTTCAGCTACCAGCAGACGAAATACTTAACACATGGAAAATGTGTCCTCTCAGACAAAGACTTCTACCTACGTTTCCTGTAACGTAAGTTGAGGTCACATTCCCTGACCAACTTCACCAAAGAAAAACAAATGTGCCACACGCTTGGTCTGGATCCTAAAGATTTTCCTGCTTCAAGTACATCGAAAGTGTCGGGTATCTTTGCTTCAACAAATATTTCGTCTGCTGGTAGCTGAAGTTGTACTAGCAGATTGATGAAAGTTAGAGTGATAAAAAATTTTTTACATCTACATCTACATCTACAATTATACTCCGCAAGCCACCCAACGGTGTGTGGCGGAGGGCACTTTACGTGCCACTGTCATTACCTCCCTTTCCTGTTCCAGTCGCGTATGGTTCGCGGGAAGAACGACTGTCTGAAAGCCTCTGTGCGCGCTCTAATCTCTCTAATTTTACATTCGTGATCTCCTCTGGAGGTATAAGTAGGGGGAAGCAATATATTCGATACCTCATCCAGAAACGCACCCTCTCGAAACCTGGCGAGAAAGCTACACCGCGATGCAGAGCGCCTCTCTTGCAGAGTCTGCCACTTGAGTTTGTTAAACATCTCCGTAACGCTATCACGGTTACCAAATAACCCTGTGACGAAACGCGCCGCTCTTCTTTGGATCTTCTCTATCTCCTCCGTCAACCCGATCTGGTGCGGATCCCACACTGATGAGCAATACTCAAGTATAGGTCGAACGAGTGTTTTGTAAGCCACCTCCTTTGTTGATGGACTACATTTTCTAAGGACTCTCCCAATGAATCTCAACCTGGTACCCGCCTCACCAACAATTAATTTTATATGATCATTCCACTTCAAATCGTTCCGCACGCATACTCCCAGATATTTTACAGAAGTAACTGCTACCAGTGTTTGTTCCGCTATCATATAATCATACAATAAAGGATCCTTCTTTCTATGTATTCGCAATACATTACATTTGTCTATGTTAAGGGTCAGTTGCCACTCCCTGCACCAAGTGCCTATCCGCTGCAGATCTTCCTGCATTTCGCTACAATTTTCTAATGCTGCAACTTCTGTGTATACTACAGCATCATCCGCGAAAAGCCGCATGGAACTTCCGACACTATCTACTAGGTCATTTATATATATTGTGAAAAGCAATGGTCCCATAACACTCCCCTGTGGCACGCCAGAGGTTACTTTAACGTCTGTAGACGTCTCTCCGTTGATAACAACATGCTGTGTTCTGTTTGCTAAAAACTCTTCAATCGAGCCACACAGCTGGTCTGATATTCCGTAGGTTCTTACTTTGTTTATCAGGCGACAGTGCGGAACTGTATCGAACGCCTTCCGGAAGTCAAGAAAAATTGCATCTACCTGGGAGCCTGTATCTAATATTTTCTGGGTCTCATGAACAAATAGAGCGAGTTGGGTCTCACACGATCGCTGTTTCCGGAATCCATGTTGATTCCTACATAGTAGATTCTGAGTTTCCAAAAACGACATGATACTCGAGCAAAAAACATGTTCTAAAATTTTACAACAGATCGACGTCAGAGATATAGGTCTATAGTTTTGGGCATCTGCTCGACGACCCTTCTTGAAGACTGGGACTACCTGTGCTCTTTTCCAATCATTTGGAACCTTCCGTTCCTCTAGAGACTTGTGGTACACGGCTGTTAGAAGGGGGGCAAGTTCTTTCGCGTACTCTGTGTAGAATCGAATTGGTATCCCGTCAGGTCCAGTGGACTTTCCTCTGTTGAGTGTTTCCAGTTGCTTTTCTATTCCTTGGACACTTATTTCGATGTCAGCCATTTTTTCGTTTGTGCGAGGATTTAGAGAAGGAACTGCAGTGCGGTCTTCCTCTGTGAAACAGCTTTGGAAAAAGGTGTTTAGTATTTCAGCTTTACGCGTGTCATCCTCTGTTTCAATGCCATCATCATCCAGGAGTGTCTGGATACGCTGTTTCGAGCCACTTACTGATTTAACGTAAGACCAGAACTTCCTAGGATTTTCTGTCAAGTCGGTACCTAGTATTTTACTTTCGAATTCACTAAACGCTTCACGCATAGCCCTCCTTACGCTAACTTTGACATCGTTTAGCTTCTGTTTGTCTGAGAGGTTTTGGCTGCGTTTAAATTTGGAGTGAAGCTCTCTTTACTTTCGCAGTAATTTCCTAACTTTGTTGTTGTACCACGGTGGGTTTTTCCCGTCCCTCACAGTTTTACTCGGCACGTACCTGTCTAAAACGCATTTTACGATTGCCTTGAACTTTTTCCATAAACACTCAACATTGTCAGTGTCGGAACAGAAATTTTCGTTTTGATCTGTTAGGTAGCCTGAAATCTGCCTTCTATTACTCTTGCTAAACAGATAAACCTTCCTCCCTTTTTTTATATTCCTATTAACTTCCATATTCAGGGATGCTGCAACGGCCTTATGATCACTGATTCCCTGTTCTCCGCTTACAGAGTCGAAAAGTTCGGGTCTGTTTGTTATCAGTAGGTCCAAGATGTTATCTCCACGAGTCGGTTCTCTGTTTAATTGCTCGAGGTAATTTTCGGATAGTGCACTCAGTATAATGTCACTCGATGCTCTGTCCCTACCACCCGTCCTAAACATCTGAGTGTCCCAGTCTATATCTGGTAAATTGAAATCTCCACCTAAGACTATAACATGCTGAGAAAATTTATATGAAATGTATTCCAAATTTTCTCTCAGCTGTTCTGCCACTAATGCTGCTGAGTCGGGGGGTCGGTAAAAGGAGCCAATTATTAACCTAGCTCGGTTGTTGAGTGTAACCTCCACCCATAATAATTCACAGGAACTATCCACTTCTACTTCACTACAGGATAAACTACTACTAACAGCAACGAACACTCCACCACCGGTTGCATGCAATCTATCCTTTCTAAACACCGTCTGTACGTTTGTAAAAATTTCGGCAGAATTTATCTCTGGCTTCAGCCAGCTTCCTGTACCTATAACGATTTCAGCTTCGGTGCTTTCTATCAGCGCTTGAAGTTCCGGTACTTTACCAACGCAGCTTCGACAGTTTACAATTACAATACCGATTGCTGCTTGGTCCCCGCATGTCCTGACTTTGCCCCGCACCCGTTGAGGCTGTTGCCCTTTCTGTACTTGCCCGAGGCCATCTAACCTAAAAAACCGCCCAGCCCACGCCACAGAACCCCTGCTACCCGTGTAGCCGCTTGTTGCGTGTAGTGGACTCCTGACCTATCCAGCGGAACCCGAAACCCCACCACCCTATGGCGCAAGTCGAGGAATCTGCAGCCCAAACGGTCGCAGAACCGTCTCAGCCTCTGATTCAGACCCTCCATTCGGCTCTGTACCAAAGGTCCGCAGTCAGTCCTGTCGACGATGCTGCAGATGGTGAGCTCTGCTTTCATCCCGCTAGCGAGACTGGCAGTCTTCACCAAATCAGATAGCCGCTGGAAGCCAGAGAGGATTTCCTCCGATCCATAGCGACACACATCATTGGTGCCGACATGAGCGAATTTTTATAGTATATACAGCCAAGTCAGCCAACAATCGTACTGAAAAAATATACTACATTGCTATAAACCGTAACACTCCAACGCCTCATTCACTACAACAGAAACCACCCTACAAACCATGGCGGAGAGTGGACAGTGTACCAGTATCAATCTCTTCACTCTCCTCCCTTTCCCAGTTCCACTCGCCGAAGAAACAGGAAGGAAGGCTGCAGGTAGTGCTCTGTACGGGTCCTAATTTCAGTAATTCTAGCGTTGTGGTCCTGACGTGAGATATATGTTGATGGAAGTATAAAGTTTGTTGACTCGTGTTGGCACGTGGGCTATCGGAAGTTCGTGGTTCTTCCCGAGATGCACATCGTCTTTCTTGTTACGTATCCCACTTGAGTTCGTTTAGCATCTCTGTGATACACGGTGACTGAATGAAAGTGTGGCAACAGGCCGCGGTGCCCAAACGGTTCTAGGCGCTTTAGCCCGGAACCGCGTGACTGCTACGGTCGCAGGTCCGAATCCTGCTTCAGGCATGGATGTGTGTAATGTCCATAGGTTAGTTAGGTCTAAGTAGCTCTAAGTTTTATGGGACTGATGACCTAAGATGTTAAGTCCCACAGTGCTCAGAGCATTTTGAACCATTTGAAAGTGTGGCGAATCGTGCGCTCCCTTTTGAATCTTTACTGTGTTTTCCAATAATCCAAGGTAGTAAGGGCACCAAACCGACGAACAGTACTCTCAATAATTGGTCTAATGAGGTTTTTTGCAGTGACTTCTTTTTTTCCTAAGGACTCAACACAATAAATCTGTGTCCAGCACCTGCCTGTCTCACGGTTGCACCGGACAAACAGTTATTTTGAACATTTGAATGTTGCTGACTTCTTCCAGGCACTGGTCACTCATTAATGTAAGCGAGCAATATCGTCTATATTCGACTACTTTATTTAGTTTTAGAGTCAGCTGGCCATCTTTGCATCTCATCATTTCGTAACAAATTTCTAACGATGTCACCACGTTGAACATGAGAACGTCGTCTAAAAATAGACTCTAAAGAGTCACAGATATTGCTCACCAGGCTATTTACACACAATTCATGATGAAGAGCTTGCGTTATCACACTGCACTGATGTACACTGGATGCTTCAGTTCTAACGAAACCTCTCTTTTACCAACGACACACTGAGTCCTATTCTCCTGTTTGCTAACAAGTCTTCAGCCCACTCGAGTAGGCACGTATTTTCTCTGCTAGCTGTCCCTGCAAAACTGTATCGAAGGTTTCCTGGAATATACCAATAGCGCCAGCCCATGTGGCCGAGCGGTTCTAGGCGCTTCAGTCTGGAACCGCGCGACCGCTACTGTCGCAGCTTCGAATCCTGCCTCTGGAACGGATGTGTGTTATGTCCTTAGGTTCGTTAGTTTTACTTTTTTTTTTTTTTTTTTTTTTTTTTTTTGGTCATCAGTCTACTGACCGGCCCGCCACGAATTCCTTTCCTGTGCTAACCTCTTCATCTCAGAGTAGCACTTCCAACCTACGTCCTCAATTATTTGCTTGACGTATTCCAATCTCTGTCTTACTCTACAGTTTTTGCCCTCTACAGCTCCCTCTAGTCCCATGGAAGTCATTCCCTCATGTCTTAGCAGATGTTCTATCATCCTGTCCCTTCTCCTTATCAGTGTTTTCCACATATTCCTTTCCTCTCCGATTCTGCGTAGAATCTCCTCATTCCTTACCTTATCAGTCCACCTAATTTTCAACATTCGTCTATAGCACCACATCTCAAATGCTTCGATTCTCTTCTGTTCCGGTTTTCCCACAGTCCATGTTTCACTACCATACAATACTGTACTCCAGACATACATCCTCAGAAATTTCTTCAAGTTAAGGCCGGTATTTGATATTAGTAGACTTCTCTTGGCCAGAAATGACTTTTTTGCCATAGCGAGTCTGCTTTTGATGTCCTCCTTGCTCCGTCCGTCATTGGTTATTTTACTGCCTAGGTAGCAGAATTCCTTAACTTCATTGACTTCGTGACCATCAATCCTGATGTTAAGTTTCTCGCTGTTCTCCTTTCTACTACTTCTCATTACCTTCGTCTTTCTCCGATTTACTCTCAAACCATACTGTGTACTCATTAGACTGTTTATTCCGTTCAGCAGATCATTAAATTCTTCTTCACTTTCACTCAGGATGGCAATGTCATCAGCTAATCGTATCATTGATATCCTTTCACCTTGTATTTTAATTCCACTCCTGAACCTTTCTTTTATTTCCATCATTGCTTCCTCGATGTACAGATTGAAGAGTAGGGGCGAAAGGCTACAGCCTTGTCTTACACCCTTCTTAATACGAGCACTTCGTTCTTGATCGTCCACTCTTATTATTCCCTCTTGGTTGTTGTACATATTGTATATGACCCGTCTCTCCCTATAGCTTACCCCTACTTTTTTAGAATCTCGAATAGCTTGCACCATTTTATATTGTCGAACGCTTTTTCCAGGTCGACAAATCCTATGAAAGTGTCTTGATTTTTCTTTAGCCTTGCTTCCATTATTAGCTGTAACGTCAGAATTGCCTCTCTCGTCCCTTTACTTTTCCTAAAGCCAAACTGATCGTCACCTAGCGCATTCTCAATTTTCTTTTCCATTCTTCTGTATATTATTCTTGTAAGCAGCTTCGATGCTTGAGCTGTTAAGCTGATTGTGCGATAATTCTCGCACTTGTCAGCTCTTGCCGTCTTCGGAATTGTGTGGATGATGCTTTTCCGAAAGTCAGATGGTATATCGCCAGACTCATATATTCTACACACCAACGTGAATAGTCGTTTTGTTGCCACTTCCCCCAACGATTTTAGAAATTCTGATGGAATGTTATCTATCCCTTCTGCCTTATTTGACCGTAAGTCCTCCAAAGCTCTTTTAAATTCCGATTCTAATACTGGATCCCCTATCTCTTCTAAATCGACTCCTGTTTCTTTTTCTATCACATCAGACAAATCTTCACCCTCATAGAGGCTTTCAATGTATTCTTTCCACCTATCTGCTCTTTCCTCTGCATTTAACAGTGGAATTCCCGTTGCACTCTTAATGTTAACACCGTTGTTTTCAATGTCACCAAAGGTTGTTTTGACTTTCCTGTATGCTGAGTCTGTCCTTCCGACAATCGTATCTTTTTCGATGTCTTCACATTTTTCCTGCAGCCACTTCGTCTTAGGTTCCCTGCACTTCCTATTTATTTCATTCCTCAGCGACTTGTATTTCTGTATTCCTGATTTTCCCGGAACATGTTTGTACTTCCTCCTTTCATCAATCAACTGAAGTATTTCTTCTGTTACCCATGGTTTCTTCGCAGCTACCTTCTTTGTACCTATGTTTTCCTTCCCAACTTCTGTGATGGCCCTTTTTAGAGATGTCCATTCCTCTTCAACTGTACTGCCTACTGTGCTATTCCTTACTGCTGTATCTATAGCGTTAGAGAACTTAAAACGTATCTCGTCATTCCTTAGTACTTCCGTATCCCACTTCTTTGCGTACTGATTCTTTCTGACTAATGTCTTCAACTTCAGCCTACTCTTCATCACTACTATATTGTGATCTGAGTCTATATCTGCTCCTGGGTACGCCTTACAATACAGTATCTGATTTCGGAATCTCTGTGTGACTATGATGTAATCTAATTGGAATCTTGCCGTATCTCCCGGCCTTTTCCAACTATACCTCCTCCTCTTGTGATTCTTGAACAGGGTATTCGCTATTACTAGCTGAAACTTGTTACAGAACTCAATTAGTCTTTCTCCTCTTTCATTCCTTGTCCCAAGCCCATATTCTCTTGTAACCTTTTCTTCTACTCTTCCCCCTACAACTGGATTCCAGTCTCCCATGACTATTAGATTTTCGTCCCCCTTTACATACTGCATTACCCTTTCAATATCCTCATACACTTTCTCTATCTGTTCATCTTAAGCTTGCGACGTCGGCATGTATACCTGAACTATCGTTGCCGGTGTTGGTCTGCTGTCGATTCTGATTAGAACAACCCGGTCACTGAACTGTTCACAGTAACACACCCTCTGCCCTACCTTCCTATTCATAACGAATCCTACACCTGTTATACCATTTTCTGCTGCTGTTGATATAACCCGATACTCTTCTGACCAGAAATCCTTGTCTTCCTTCCACTTCACTTCACTGACACCTACTATATCTCGATTGAGCCTTAGCATTGCCCTTTTCAGATTTTCCAGTTTCCCTACCACGTTCAAGCTTCTGACATTCCACGCCCCGACTCGTAGAACGTTATCCTTTCGTTGATTATTCAATCTTTTTCTCATGGTAACCTCCCACTTGGCAGTCCCCTCCCGGAGATCAACATCGGATGGCCGTAGTGGCCGAGCGGTTCTAGGCGCTTCAGTCTAGAACCGCGCGACCGCTACGGTCGCAGGTTCGAATCCTGCCTCGGGCACATGTGTGTGTGATGTCCTTAGGTTAGTTACGTTTAAGTAGTTCTAAGCTCTAGGGGACTGATGACGTCAGATGTTAAGTCCCATAGTGCTCAGAGCCATTTGAACCATTTTTGAACCATCAGCATCTTCATAAATTATGTTTATTTCGACGTAGAAGTCAGCACAAGTGTCTATAACACACTAATGAACGAAAGCACCGCTGGATAGAATGCCCCCAGTTAGCGTTGCGAGTCCCACATCTACTGCCATCTAAAAATGGTTCAAATGGCTCTGAGCACTATGGGACGTAACATCTATGGTCATCAGTCCCCTAGAAGTTAGAACTACTTAAACCTAACTAACCTAAGGATATAACACAACACCCAGTCATCACGAGGCAGAGAAAATCCCTGACCCCGCCGCGAATCGAACCCGGGAACCCGGGCGTGGGAAGCGAGAACGCTACCGCACGACCACGAGCTGCGGACTACTGCCATGTCAGCAGTCGTGAAGCCAGTACCGTGGACACAGGAGAAGGTCACACCGAAATAACAATGAAACCATCGCATCATAATGTTCTGGCTCATCGATGTATCTTTCTTAATTCTCCAAAACAACGACGTCATTAAGTCAGGTCAGTACATAGATACATAAATATTTAATCAGATGGTGGTTTTGCAGTATGTAACGAAAGTGTGTAAGTGGAGTACAGACGAATGGGGAATGATTCGACTGGCAATACGTGCTTCAAAGGGGAAATCCACAGACAGACATAAGCGACTTACACAGAGGGCACATTGTAATGTCTTCTTGGGTGTTCATCCTGGTATAACGCGTATTCTTCTTGATGATTTGGTTTGATTTGTACTTGGCCTCGGCTAAAACTCGGCGACAGTCGGTAGAGTGTTGAGTTCGTTATCATCTTACGAAGACGACGTTACACAAAATAACAGTGCTGAACCGAAATGTCGACGTGCGTGAGTTATTTACTTCACCAAGAATCGTAATTAATCGTTCGTAACGATGTTTAACTGATTAATGATGAAATATTAATGATAAAACCAATACAGTCACATCCACGACAAATTCCCTACAAGCTGGTCATAATTTCAAGTATCTAAGAAATCGTAACAGTGGGCTAGTTATTTGAGTCAAAGATTCTTCACAAGCGCCGAGCGCTACAGTTGTAAGTAGGCTATTTAGGTTTTTATGTTGGTAACGCCACGTAGCGCTCTGTATCAAAATCACTGGCTGTGCTGTGTGCAGTCTGTGGCTGGGTGGGTGGCATTGTTGCAATATTCGCTATTGTAGTGTTGAGCGCGTAGCATTGCGCAGTTGGAGGTGAGCCGCCAGCAGTGGTGGATGTGGGGAAGTGAGATAGCGGATTTTTGAGAGCGGATGATCTGGACGTGTGTCCATCAGAAACAGTACATTTGTAAGAATGGATGTCATGAACTGCTATATATATTCTGACTTTTGAACACTATTAAGGTAAATACATTGTTTGTTCTCTATCAAAATCTTTCATTTGCTAACTATGCCTATCAGTAGTTAGTGCCTTCAGTAGTTTGAATCTTTTATTTAGCTGGCAGTAGTGGCGCTCGCCCTATTGCAGTAGTTCGAGTAACGAAGATTTTAGTGAGGTAAGTGATTTGTGACAGGTATAGGTTAATGTTCGTCAGGGCCATTCTTTTGTAGGGATTATTAAAAGTCAGATTGCGTTGCGCTAAAAATATTGTGTGTCAGTTTAGTGTTGATCAGAATAGGTAAAGAGCGAAATGTCTCAGTACGTCCAGTTTTGCTCAGCTGCTTGAAAATCAAATAATGTAAGAGGTTTATCAGCACAGAAATTCAATGATCTTTCTAAGGGGACGTTTCACAGTAAAATATTATCACTGCGTGTAATTATTACTGGGGAGTTTGATGTCAATAATTTGATAGAATTTTAAATCACAAATGCACGACTTCGCACGAGAGGGTGTTTTATTGCACAATATCAGTCACTTCCTAACCGAGCCTTGAGAATAAAATTTTCCCAGGTGTTGGGGGGGGGGGGGAATTTAAAATATATGCTTCGGACCTATCACTGAAGTTCCATAAACCACTGGCTGTTATGAATGAAAATTGTCTATCAGTGTTCGTTGCCTAAATCACTGTCTACATAACGTTTAGTTCAATTATCTAGTTAAAAGTATGTAACCTCCCCCTCACTTATCGACCTTAATGACAGTGAAAAATTAAACCGCGTGTACCTAATGGAAATTTGGGAAAAGCAATCGTCACCGAGGATAATTTGTCGGTAAAGAGGGAGGAAAGAGTTACATCTAAATGAAAGGAAAAATGCTAATGAAACTGGTGGAAATTAATTTTGAAAAAGGGGTAAAGTTAATAAAGAAAGTAAATGTGCGGCCGTTACGTTAACAATCAACTAGCGGTAATTAGATATTTGAGATTTGGGGGAAATTACGGTCGCCAGTCCTAAGGACAATTACTATAGTAACTGAAAAAGAAAGATTATTACACATATAATTAGCACTAGAAGCGTGGCAACTGAAGGTTGACAAGTGTAGTGTGAAAACTGAAAGTTTGTCAGAAGTAATAAATTTCGCTACACTCTGACTTAATTTAGCGAAAGAATTAATAAAACCGGAAAATCGAAAGTTAATTTAGTGACTGAAGTTAATAGTGAGCTTTCTTTCTGAAGCACATCGAAATTCAGTAAAATACGGTTAGTCTTGGACTACCTCAACAATCATTTCAAAAGCTACTTGCATCTACGCAATTTAGAAATAAGAGATTTAACTTTGAACTTGAACTAAATGATTCTGAACAATTAACAATAGTAAAATTTAGTACGTACCAAGCTGAGCTGCAGTCACAGGTAAGCTAAAATATGGTAACAAAAACTAGCACTCTTAATTTGTGCTTGTGTAATCTAAGTATTGTGGCCAGCTATGAATACCTTAACTGAACTTTGAAATTAAAGCAGTGAAATAAAATGATGCTGGCGTTTGAATTTCGACACTCGGGTTCATTCCGGAAAAGGAAGGGACCCTGCTTGATAATGCAACTGGGACAATGAGCAACAAAGGTTCATGGTAAGTTGCTGTAATTTTGCGAGGTAAATGGAACAATTTTAAAAGCTGAGGTCTGCCATACAGTTCTAAAACTTAACGTGCTTCCAGTCTTCCTTGTTGGTTGATTGAAGATTTGAAGCCGTCGATCGAGGAGGTGGCGAGAGTCACTCATTGTCGGCCGTCGCTGTTGCAGAAGCTGGATGTTGGCGCGCCTTCTTCTCGACACGGTCACCAGACGAAACGGGCTCTTGATGTGCGCCAGCTAATGCTTCCCGTCCGCGACACCATGTCAGAAACTATCATCGCAAGTCGAGCGCAATTACATGCTGCCAAACCCCGAAAGCGCGGCAACTCGCGGGAGCTTCACACAACACACCTGCTCCACTCGCTACTCCAACCAGACTCTCTCTCTGCCCGCGCTCCACGCGACAGAGTTAACACTACCAAAGATCCTACACACTTTGATCCTTCACACGACCTATCGCTGTAATCGTTCGATAGCAGTTTTCCCTAGGCAAGACCCAGCGAAAAAATACAAATAATATTTACGAAACAAACCAATTATACATCGACATAAATGCATAAATATATATATACAAATAGTAAACCAATTACAATATGCAAAGAGACTGAAATGTCACATCTTCAGGTGACAAAATAAGGAAAAAAATTTGCAGTGCAATAGATGGAAATAGGAGGATATGCATTTCAGGCGTTACAAGTTCACTTTATTCTATTAAAAGTCCTCCGTTCGAATTCTAATGCCGTGATATTTGAAGTCAGAAGATCGTATTACTGCGTCATAATAGATCGCAATTATTCAATTTCAAAAACAATCTAAGCGCCCCTACATGCACGAGCATTCAAATATATGACCTGCTTCGGCTAATTCTCATAACGTAGTGACAGTGCATTGAATTATAATTAGTCATTACTCACGATTCCCAAAGAGTACTCACCCGGAGTATTCTTTGGGATCATTGGTTCTACTTTGCGAATGTTAATTTATGCTAATTTTGCAATTTATTATGATTTTGATTTTAATTTTACTGAATTTTAATCTTTCTTTCGTAGATTGCTAAGTTGTCAAGTCTTAAATTCCTGATTTAATTACTTGTTATTGTGCCTGATTTAATTACTTGTTATTGTGCTAATAATAGTGATAAATGGATCTTCGTTGGCTTATTCACTTTTCTGGGAATTTGGGATTTGGGGGGGGGGGAAATCTTTGGGGTATTGGGAGCTAATTTTTTATTTTTATTTCTCGTCAGAGAAATTGGCATTACACTGGGTATTTATAAACCGCTTCAACTGTATGTAGTCCTATATTATTGGTACACTAACGTTTCCTGGCACTAAAAGCCACCTCTTCACGTGAATATCTCTATAGCAATAAATGCAGAGGGAGTAACAATCCCGAGATATACAGTGCTATGGTATATTATTTTAGGATTTCAAAGAATCTTTTTAAAAAAATATAAAAAACATTTACATGAGAATATCAGAATGTTAGTACTAACGTAATTAAAACATTAGAGGGAAACAGCTCGGAACGTTTTTACCTACATTTTTTGTCCGTCAGAATAAAACACCGCTAAAAACGATACGTCATGGAATAAGCCGATGGAAGCTCAAGTGTTATGGTCGAAATCGCTCTAACTACTATGAGACTTAACTTCTGACGTTATCAGTCCCGTAGACTTAGAACTACGTAAACCTTACTAACCTAAGGCCATCACACACATCCATGCCCGAGACAGGATTCGCACCTGCGACCGTAGCAGCCGCGTGGTTCCAGACTGTAGCGCCTAGAACCGCTCGACCACAGCGGCCGTCCATGTGTTATAGATCACACCGTTACTGTCCACTGTCAAACATGGGACTCTGCAGGTAGTAATCACTACATATTCCCATCCTAACCCAACGAAATCGGCAATTACAATTCAGGTGGGCACAGAGTCATGGAGATTGGACTATGAATCAGTAGGAACGTGTTGCCTCGACTGATGAGCCATCTTTCTGGTTACATCAGGTCGACGATCATGTCTGGATACTCCGTCATCTTGGAAAACGGCTGCTAGAAACATTCACCCCGCCATGGATGGAGGCCGACTGGAAGCTTCCGTGGGATCTGTGGCAGTGACAGAAGGCACCATGGCACCTGTGTACCACGTGATCATTATAGTGAGTGCGAGATGCCGGTTGAGCTGTTTAGCATACTCCTAAGATGCTTTAAGTCCGATGTCTAGTGATGTACAGGGAAGGGAATCTTCCCGTAAGATCATGCAAATTTAAGAAAGAAAACAACGTCGAGAAAAGGAGACATCTTAGCGAAGGAAAACTACACTCCTGGAAATGGAAAAAAGAACACATTGACACTGGTGTGTCAGACCCACCATACTTGCTCCGGACACTGCGAGAGGGCTGTACAAGCAATGATCACACGCACGGCACGGCGGACACACCAGGAACCGCGGTGTTGGCCGTCGAATGGCGCTAGCTGCGCAGCATTTGTGCATCGCCGCCGTCAGTGTCAGCCAGTTTGCCGTGGCATACGGAGCTCCATCGCACTCTTTAACACTGGTAGCATGCCGCGACAGCGTGGACGTGAACCGTATGTGCAGTTGACGGACTTTGAGCGAGGGCGTATAGTGGGCATGCGGGAGGCCGGGTGGACGTACCGCCGAATTGCTCAACACGTGGGGCGTGAGGTCTCCACAGTACATCGATGTTGTCGCCAGTGGTCGGCGGAAGGTGCACGTGCCCGTCGACCTAGGACCGGACCGCAGCGACGCACGGATGCACGCCAAGACCGTAGGATCCTACGCAGTGTCGTAGGGGACCGCACCGCCACTTCCCAGCAAATTAGGGACACTGTTGCTCCTGGGGTATCGGCGAGGACCATTCGCAACCGTCTCCATGAAGCTGGGCTACGGTCCCGCACACCGTTAGGCCGTCTTCCGCTCACGCCCCAACATCGTGCAGCCCGCCTCCAGTGGTGTCGCGACAGGCGTGAATGGAGGGACGAATGGAGACCTGTCGTCTTCAGCGATGAGAGTCGCTTCTGCCTTGGTGCCAATGATGGTCGTATGCGTGTTTGGCGCCGTGCAGGTGAGCGCCACAATCAGGACTGCATACGACCGAGGCACAAAGGGCCAACACCCGGCATCATGGTGTGGGGAGCGATCTCCTACACTGGCCGTACACCACTGGTGATCGTCGAGGGGACACTGAATAGTGCACGGTACATCCAAACCGTCATCGAACCCATCGTTCTACCATTCCTAGACCGGCAAGGGAACTTGCTGTTCCAACAAGACAATGCACGTCCGCATGTATCCCGTGTCACCCAACGTGCTCTAGAAGGTGTAAGTCAACTACCCTGGCCAGCAAGATCTCCGGATCTGTCCCCCATTGAGCATGTTTGGGACTGGATGAAGCGTCGTCTCACGCGGTCTGCACGTCCAGCACGAACGCTGGTCCAACTGAGGCGCCAGGTGGAAATGGCATGGCAAGCCGTTCCACAGGACTACATCCAGCATCTCTACGATCGTCTCCATGGGAGAATAGCAGCCTGCATTGCTGCGAAAGGTGGATATACACTGTACTAGTGCCGACATTGTGCATGCTCTGTTGCCTGTGTCTATGTGCCTGTGGTTCTGTCAGTGTGATCATGTGATGTATCTGACCCCAGGAATGTGTCAATAAAGTTTCCCCTTCCTGGGACAATGAATTCACGGTGTTCTTATTTCAATTTCCAGGAGTGTAGTTAGGGTGGCTCAAAATGACTCTGAGAACTATGGGACTTAACTTCTGAGGTCATCAGTCCCCTAGAACTTAGAACTACTTAAACCTCACTAACCTAAGGAAATCACAGACATCCATGCTCGAGGCAGGATTCGAACCTGCGACCGTAGCGGTCGTGCGGTTCCAGACTGTAGCGCCTTAAAGCTGCTCGGCCACTCCGGCCGGCAGTTAGGGTGGCCCAAGCAATCGTGAAACTATGGATGCCACACCACATGTGGATACATTAAAGATTAGGCTCATCTGTCTACCACTGAGCACCAGTAGAATCGCCACAGTCCATGATTGAAGCATCGACTGGCTGCTGAAACTCTGCAGTTAAAACATGGTGGAAGTTACTTAGCCTCGCATCCCCTTCAATTCAGCGATTGCATCGCCGACACATTGTTATCACTCTTGTGAATGTGTAGCTGGAAGACAGCGGCAGTAACAGCTGGAAATTCTGAGTTCAGCTCTCCCTCTGTATTAAAATGGGATATCCTTTCGTACCAAAACAGGTATCGTCTCCTTCGTCATTTGGACCGAACGAGGTGGCGCAGTGGTTAGCACACTGGACTCGCATTCGGGAGGACGACGGTTCAATCCCGTCTCCAGCCATCCTGATTTAGGTTTTCCGTGATTTCCCTAAAATCGTTTCAGGCAAATGCCGGGATGGTTCCTTTGAAAGGGCACGGCCGATTTCCTTCCCCATCCTCCCCTAACCCGAGCTTGCGCTCCATCTCTAATGACCTCGTTGTCGACGGGACGTTAAAACAACACTAACCTAACCTCGTCATTTGGTTCCAAGTCTTTACTCTTCTGTCTACCGGCAACAAGCGTTTATTCTGATGATATTCACGTCTGGCCTCCAGCCGGAACATATCGTCATCTCGACACAATATTTCGACAGTCCATCTGGCAGCCATCTTTAGGTGAGTAAGTCGTCGCACTATCTCGACGGAACTACAAGCGGAGCCACAAGCGTTTATTCTTCTCTCGTTTGTCTACAAGTTCTCTCCAGCTTAAACTTTCTAAATTGTGGCTGTTTCTGCCACTGTAGGGATCTCTCTAGACAACTGCCGCAGGTATTGCGAGTTCTGTCTAATAACAATTTCGTAAATAAGTTGAACTCCTATCACTGATTTAGTCATGATTAACCAATGATTCCGGTGGGGAACGAATTCATAAAATCTCTGCTACTCAGTAAGAGGCTTCTAACCCAGGCGTATCGAACGGCGTACACGTAGTCACCTGTAGAAGGGCACGAGTTCTACGACAATAGTTAATGTGAGCCCATTAGATAGATCACTGCAAGTATTTTATACTGTTTAAATTATTTTGTGCTGAGAGCATAGACTAATGGCAGATTACACGATTCTTCCATTCTGCCATTTGCACCTGGCTACATACAGAGAAGAAGTAATTAGTTGAAATGTCTCTGGTAGTATAGAAAATAGTTCGCATTTAAGATGCAACGTCAAAGGGTTGCCGTACACTGATCACAAGATTGTGTATACAACGTTATGTAAAATGTTGTATGTTGCGTGACAGTTTGGGGATAAGCTGCCACATAACACCACCTCCTCGTTGTGAATAAAATGGATGCCAACGAAACTGTGCTAAGATTTATCTGTAACGCAAGTTAATCAAGGACATGATTATGGGTACTGTTTTCGTTTTCTGTGCTTCTTTGCCTGACGTGTATCGTGCCATGGTTGAAAAGGTTAACCTGATGTCAAGGTAAGTATGAAAATACAGAGGCATACTTACCGGCGGGCCTCCTCACACTCACTCATACGTACTGATGAAAAAGTGTATTTATTTGGAATATAATAAAACTCTGTGTTGGCTGTGAACAGAACTCTACTCTTGCCAGCAGCCAGTGAAGTCAAGCAATACCGAACTAGGCATTTCGAGTTCAGACTTTACCAGCATCCAGTAAAGATATATTTCTTGCCTAGTGTTTGCAAGCGATGCATATCAGTTACATATTACAAAAATTTTTGTCTCTTGTGGTACGCCGGCCGCGGTGACCGAGTGGTTCTAGGCGCTTCAGTCTGGAACCGCGCGACTGCTACGGTCGCAGGTTCGAATCCTGCCTCGGGCATGGATGTGTGTGATGTCCTTAGGTTAGTTAGGTTTACTTAGTTCTAAATTCTAGGGGATGATGACCTCAGATGTTAAGTCCCATAGTGCTCAGAGCCATTTGAACCATTTTTTTTCTCTCTCGTGGTACAGTGGGCTCGGCAGCAGTATACGGTGTGGAGTGGAAGTGGCTGTGGCTTATGGGGGAACAGAAATGTTCTAGTAGTAACACACTTTCATTAATAAAACATTTTATATCGGTTCACAATATCCAAATGTGAAGAAAGGCAAGACCAAAAAGTTGAAAATAAAAATCAGCACCTTATAAAAAAAACTATCACGAAATCATAAAATACTCATAAACACTTCTGTCACACGATAAATCAGTCTAATCTAAAAGCCGTAAATCCAACTAAATACCTATGTATTACAATTACGAACAACTTAAATTGGAAGGAACAAATAGAAAATGTTGTGGGAGAGGCTAACCAAAGATTGCGTTTTATTGGCAGGATACTTAGAAAATGTAACAGACCTACTAAAGAGACTGCCTACACTACGCTTGTCCGTCCGCTTTTAGAATACTGCTGCGCGGTGTGGGATCCTTACCAGATAGGACTGACGGAGTACATCGAAAAAGTTCAAAGAAGGGCAGCACGTTTTGTATTATCGCGAAATATGGGAGAGAGTGTCACAGTAATGACACAGGATTTGGGCTGGACATCATTAAAAGAAAGGCATTATTCGTTGCGACGGAGCCTTCTCACAAAATTCCAGTCACCAACTTTCTCCTCCGAATGCGAAAATATTTTTTTGGCACCGACCTACATAGGGAGGAACGATCACCACGATAAAATAAGGGAAATCAGAGTTCGTACGGAAAGACATAGGTGTTCATTCTTTCCGCGCGCTATACGAGATTGGAATAATAGAGAATTGTGAAGGTGGTTCGATGAACCCTCTGCCAGGCACTTGAATGTGATTTGCAGAGTATCCATGTAGATGTAGATGTAAAAAATAACCATGAAAACATTAACTGCTTCCGTTTTCATTCAACTTTCAATCAAGTAGGCAAGGTTTCTGTGACTATACAAACGGTACGTCTCCCTACTATCTAATCATCTGTAGAATTACATCACACTTCAAACATTCATCACAAAAACATTCATAGAAAGACTGAGCTCTAGCTTTGTCTTCTCGAAATCTTCAAAAACAAAGATAAAAATCCAACGAAGGTGACATGTTTGGTAACTTGAAGAGGATATCACACTCATGAATTTCCAGGTGGCACAATCAGACAGTTCACTGTGAAACACACAAATACAGGGCGGTAAATAAAATGGAAATGTCGTGTGGCTAGGGCCTCCCGCGGGTAGACCGTTCGCCTGGTGCAGGTCTTTCGATTTGACGCCACTTCGGCGACCTGCGCGTCGATGGGGATGAAATGGTGATGATTAGGACAACACAACACCCAGTCCCTGAGCGGAGAAAATCTCCGACCCAGCCGGGAATCGAACCCGGGTCCTTAGGATTGACAGTCTGTCACGCTGACCACTCAGCTACCGGGGCGGACACAGGGCCGTCAATATGAGAGTTTCACTTTGGGTGAGCAGCATGCAGGGAATATAGCAGAAGGCCCATTGACTACGTGTGCACTCCAAGAGTGGGCTTCCAGGGCTCCAGGACAACATTGGCCAGACAGTCTTCCATGTAGTCGGTGCCACTATCTGCTAGCTAACGTCCTCCTCAGCCACCAGCAGCCAGTGTGTTCTTCGGCTGTTGCCTCCAAATCTCCACATATTCAGTTCCTCCCAGCCCGGCTGGCCACAGCTGCTCCGGTGGCCCAGCTTGTTGACATTGCAGGCGCTACAGTGGTGTTCAAACATGAAGGCGACGGCGAGATGTGTTTTGCGCAGAGAGAGACAGAGAATACTCTGGGGCGGCGCCGATGTCCTCTGTCGCTGTCCGATGCCTTACACTGCAGCTGTTGCCTACCCTGGTGACTGGCAACGCAGGGGTGAGAACTACATCTGGCCATTGCTTATGCTTCTGACTCTACCTAGCAGAATTTATGTGCTGGGAAAACTATCGCATGTGCATCTTAACAAAATACTTGTCGTGCTTGCCTCATGCCACCGCTAATGAACAACACAGGGGGTACCTTACCACATGATGCCTGAACTAACCTGAAAATCTACGCTAAACGCGCTGCATACGCCGCAGTGCACGAGCTACAACGAGACACGGCAGAATGACGCTACTGGTACTCCGCTCCTTGCTATTGAGCATTAATCCACTCGCCACCACCTTCTTGTGTGCACAACAGCACAGCAGCTGACTCTTACGAACCCCGCCCTCTCTCTTGCAGCAGCTAGACAACGCATCCAGCGTTGACGCCACCTGCTGTGTGGGGTGGAACTTCAACTGTGTCACAAACGCACGCCACACTTGTTAATCAGAGTATGAAAAGCTTACAGATTACGTGTGTGAATTATGTTGCATGTGGGTTTGTCGAGATTTCTTACTGATGTGAGCACGCGACTTTGTGGCGACTATGATTTTGTTACTTTAACGAATCAAAGCCAAACAAAATAACTAGCATCACATTTGAAACTTAGACTAGGTCAGTTAACAGTCTGTCTGAGCCTGGCGATCCAAATCACGTATCGTAGCGACCGATGTCAGCCAGCAGCACCTGATCAAGATGCGACACTTCGCATTTCAGTGCACTGGGACGAACTACTTGCAGTAAAGAAGGTGATGATGATTAGTGTTTCAGGGTGGTAAACAGCGAGTTCATCAGGTCCCTTAACGTGAAGACGGTAGGTCACTACTATTTACAGAACTCTGCGAATGTTTTCGCTGCGTTAAGATCAAACTTCGACTTCCGAATGGTTTGCAATCACAGTACAAATGAGGCCAGCACCATTATGCAATGGTAAGATTAGCAGTGCAGAATTTACGCCTAAACAACAATAAAACTGTCGCTGTCAGATCGCTTCTTTCTTAACTCTCCAAGCAATCACCGTTATTAAGTCTGGTCAGTACACAGATATGCAAATATTTAATTAGGTGGTGGTTTTGTTTCATGCATTAATAGAAAAATTAAAGAACTGTTGCAAATCGTGTTCCTTGTTAAAACTGCCAAAACAAACAATTCTGAAGCATTCGCTACGTGAATGCTTAACCGTCTGGAAGTCTTAAGAGCAATTAGCATTAGAAGACACAGAAGAAAATAACGTGATTTAGTGCTTTGTACTGTACGAGAGGCGTTCACTAAGTAATGCAACACCCTTTCTGAAAGCAGGATGGTTTTATTCGGGATTCCCATACACCACACCATATTACTCCCTTCTCTTTTAGCTGCAAAATCCTATTTTCAACATAATCTCCGTTCAAAGAGCCGGCCTTACTCCACTTTACTGCAGGTCCCTGTATGCCCGCATTGTACCACCCTACTGGTCGACGTCTGAGGCAATGTCTTGTTCCATCAACAACTTACCCATCATCCACGTACTGGTTCCCGCGGAACGCATCCTTCATTGGGCCAAACAAGTGGAAGTCAGGAGATGCAAGACCAAGGCTGTAGGGTGGATGAGAAATAACAGCCCAATGAAGTTTCGTGAGCCATTCTCGGGCGTGTAGACTTGTGTAAGAGCTTCCGTTTCATGGAGACGTTCCACAAGCTGCGACATTGTCGTGAATAAAAAAGTGACCCGTATATACAATATCCTTTAATTTACGTCTATGGTCACAAACTTTTTGTTAACAGATTATCGGTTTCGGTGTATAATGAACATCATCAGATCTGCAGCAAAAAATGGGAAAAAACATAAAAACACTCGCAGATTGTCTACAGCTTAAAAACAATAAATAGACCATAATGAAAAGTACTACTGCACACCACGGTACGGGACTACAAGTCCCACCACCACACCTTCACCTGCCCATGTTAGGCAATAAATTCTGCCTGACTCATGTAGCACTATCACCGTCAGAGGGTGGTACGGGACTACAAGTCCCACCGCCACACCTCCAAAGTGAATTGCAGTGACGCAGTCACTGCACAGTGGAAATTTACTGGCTCACCAACACAGTTAGACCGCAATAGACCGGTGATGCTGTATTGTAACCTATCACCCCGGACTTTAAAAAAAAAAAAAAAAAAAAAAAAAAGCAAAGTCCTAATGTACTGTAGCCATAGTGGCATCGTCAAATGTTAAATGCAGACTCAGCACTCGCATCGTGAAATACGTATAAATAACGTCACATGAACGAGTCATGTTGTCAGTAGCGCTATTTTTCAAAACAAGCTGCCGTGCAGTAGCCACAGGATGTTTGTGTTCTAAGTCCACCAGACGTCGCTAATGTCGGCATACACTACTTTTCAATAATTAATCGAACAGCGTAAAATAAAGGGGGATAGAGTACTTGAAGTCTGTAATGAGCTTATAACGTGTAAAAGGCATTACCGTAATAAAAATCGATGAAATAGAACACGACAAAAGTCAGATTGTTCATTTCATAGACTGAATTAACTAGATAATATGGGTCATCCACAGTTACGGAATTTTATAATTCTGTTCTTGCAGCAGAGTGCCACAGGGTAGGAGGGGCCCTCTGGCGGTCACGTTCCTCCAACCACTTCCCGCCTGTGCGGAATTCTGGCGTTGGCAATAACAGAGGACGCTGATTATGTGCAGCACTGTGTTTTCTTTCACGGTGGCTTCTTTAGGGATTTGTTTTATGGATTTTTACTATTATCCTGTGTACTGTCAATAGCGTTTATTACTTATGTCATTATCTAGAATATTGGAACTAGAGCATATGTTAACTACTGTCTCTTAACTCTTCCTCTTTTTAACAATCTGACTTTTGTCGTGTTCTGTTTCATTGCTTTTTATTACGGTAATGCCTTTTACACGTTATAAGCTCATTACAGACTTTAAGTAATGTATCCCCCTTTATTTTACGCTGTTCAATTAATTATTGAAAAGTAGTCGACATTAGCGACATCTGGTGAACTTACAACACAAAATCGTGATGTCTGGGTGTTGTGCGATGTCCTTAGGTTAGTTAGGTTTAAGTAGTTGTAAGTTCTAGGGGACTGATGACCATAGATGTTAAGTCCCATAGTGCTCAGAGCCATTTTTTACAACACAAACATCCTGTGGCTACTGTACGGCAGCTTGTTGTGAACTGTAGTGCTACTGACAACATGGCTCGTGCATATGACGTTATTTATATATATTTGACGATGCTGGTGCTGATTTTGTATTTAACATATGACGATGCCACTAAGGCTGCAGTACATTACGACTTTGTTTTTATAAAACTGGTATGCCTCTTCATAATTAAAGCGCAGAAATGCATATATTTGTCAGTAGTACTTTTCATTATGGTCTATTTATTGTTTTTAATCTGTAGACAATCTGCGAGTGTATTTGTTTTTTCCCATTGTTTGCTGCAGATCTGATGATGGTCATTATAGACCGAAACCGGTAATCTGTTAACAAAAAGTTTGTGACCATAGACGTAAATTAAAGGAAACTTAAGGAGGAGTTCGTTTCCATTTTTGTGGTGACGAACACGCAGAGTCTTTGCTTTAGTTTCCTGAAGTCAGCACAGCACACTTCCGAGTCGATCGTTGCACCGTGAGGGAAGACACCTCACAGAATGACCGCTTCAGAGCTCCTGAAGGCCGTCACCGTGACCTTGCCGGCTGAGATGTCTGCACACATTCTGCAAGCGCCTATGAATATCTGCGATGCTCTGGTTTTCTGCCAAAAGAAACCCGATGACAGCTCTCTTCTTGGAACGGATCTCCGTTACAGATGCCATACTGAGTCCTACATATAGCATCGCCACCTATAGGGACTTAATGAAACAACAGCGGCTGAGGTGGGAATGTTCCACGACGTACCGCAACAAATTCGGCATCTTTTCAAACGAAAGTGGCCGAGAAAAAAGTGTGTTGCATTACTTGTTGAACGCCCTCCATAGTTAATACCTTTCGCAAGTTTATCCCCTTAGAAAACACAAGAGACACATCATTGGATGTTACTGAAAAATTTTCAAAGGCAATTCTATAAAGAAGGGTTACGTTACCCTCATGGTTAGTTCGCACCAACTTGTTAATAAGCTTGCAAAAACAATTAGTTTTCTTATGCGTATGATTTAATTACCGTTTGACTGCTAATGCACAGTAGAAATCATTAGAGGTCTTATTATCACCAATTTGAGCTACTGGGTCGTAGCATATCATTAGCAACTGAGATAATTACTGTTTGATTCGTTCTGGGATAGTTAATCATTTAATGTACACCAGGGTGCAGAAATGAGGAGTAATGTTTTGAATTTTCAAATCTCTAATGTATACAACTGACTTGCAGTGAATCAGAGAGAGTTTCCATTACATTTTGAAAAAGTTAACATTAATTATCTGCAGTTGGTCTAGGTCTGTTATCGTACATAAGAATAATCACGTCTACAACACACCAACGAAACTAAAAAATCTGCTGCCTGCTACAGGTGTTTGTCTATACACTGTCCCACGTTCGTCCACTGCAGACATTAAATGAAAGTAGATAAGAAAACAGGTAACAAGTTCTGTTTCAGGATACTGAGGTGGAGCGATTTAATTTGGTACGGAAGGCCTGAGGTGGTTCTGAGTCTCGTTATTTCTTACAACAGTCGCAGCTGCAGTAAGAATCGACACTTGGCAGGGATTACGGACAATGTCTCCCCCCTCCACTGTAAGAGATCAGAGAAGAGGCGCCGCTCTTTAACGAGTCCGTGTTGCTTTCTCGCAGCCAGCGGTTTAACGAGCGCGGCACGGAAGAAGCGCCGTGGAAGCTTTCGTCGCTCAGGGCTGCCTCCGGGCCACGTTTAAACGAGGAGCAAATCCCTGGCACAACCGGCGATCGCCTCATTTATTGGCGGACAATGGATGTACAGCAAAAGGCGGGCAGGTTCTGAAAGGTCTAGCAGCTGCTGACAGGCAAAAGTATCGCGCCCTCCACTTCCTTTTACATGAACACCACAGATTATTTACAATATCCATCAATTGACTGCTCAACAAATAGTAGACGATATCTTATGTAAGAATCTTTTTTATTTCAAACAAAGTGAAGTACATTTCTCCAGTTTTGCTACTGAAGTTCGTGGGTGATTAAAACAGTATGCTGGAAGGAGAATAAAACCTGGAACTTCTGCATT
The DNA here is from genome assembly GCF_023864275.1 of Schistocerca cancellata. Lineage (NCBI taxonomy): Eukaryota > Metazoa > Arthropoda > Insecta > Orthoptera > Acrididae > Schistocerca > Schistocerca cancellata. The sequence goes on along the minus strand of NC_064626.1, from coordinate 1,283,298,344 downwards.
TCGCGGGCAAACGTTCTGTCGACTGACCTGTCCAAGCACGACTCACGGTCTACCCTCACAACTTTGCATCCGCCAGAACCTCTTCTTCCACTTTTGAAACTTCACGGAAGTCGTTTTACATACCTTGGAAACAAGCATTTCTGGAAGAAAGCAATTCCGAGAGGTAGAATATAGATACTGGCGCAATTGTGGCTGTGAGAATGGCTCGTGAGTCGTGCATGGTCGATTAGTATTTGGAACTGAGGGAGAAAAGAACTCTTACGAAGATAACCGCCTTAAATGTAATAAGCTTCGGCCACGTTTCGGGGCCAGATAACCGTTTTCCTGACGCTAAAAGCAAAACCTTCGCCTGATTTGTCGGTCTTTTCTTTTGCTTCTCGTCAATCTCAAGCACACTGACAAACATGAATTTATCGTCTTTTTGCCATAGCAACATTAGTGTGTCCCATCTTATCTAGGAGTCAGATAAAGACTGTCAGTGCACAGTTTGAGTGTGATTCTGAAAAGGGTTAAGAGCACGAAATGACGATGAAGAGTTGGCAGTCAACCAGCAACAGTCACCTGATGGAATAAGACACTTGGTAAAATCAGTTAACATTACAAAAAAAAAAAAGATTAAAATGTAACTGTTGGATATTGCATACATACGAACAAATTATTTTTAATTACACATGTCTATCTTAAGGAGCGCGACTAAATGTAAGTTTTTTTCAATCGGTACACTAGTCAAGCCATAGTCGCAAGTAAATTACAGAAAATTCACAAGACTAGTTTCGGTGAAGTTCAGTCACCATTATCAGACGTAACAAGTATGAAATAGGGCTGTTATTAATTATGAGAATATGAAATATAATCAACACCTAACCACAACACCTTGTATTTCAGGTTCTCATAATTAATGGCGACTCATTTCATACTCGATACATTTGATAACGGTGACTGAGCTTCACCGAAACCAGTCACGTAAACTTTCCGTAATTTTTTGGGTATTAATAATCGCTCCAGCTGTATTTCGGTCCTTTATTACTGTACCAATACCGGTTTCATGGTAGAGCATACGCGGCCCCGTCCCTTGTATCATGATGAATACAGGGATTAGCGACCACAAGGCAGTTGCTGCTAGGCTGAATACCTTAACACCCACAACCATAAAAAAGAAACGCATAGTATACCTCCTAACGCCTTTTTAAGAGACAGCCTCCACTCCTTCCGATCTGATAACGTAACCGCAGAAAAGATGAGGAATGATTTCAGAAAGATAGTATTGACGGCAATTGAGAGATATATACCACATAAATTAATAAGTGATGGTACTGATCCCGCATGGTACACAAAACGCGTCAGATCGCTGTTGCAGAAGCAACGAAAAAAGCATGCCAAATTTAAAAGAACGCAAAATCCCCAAGATTGGCAAAGTTATACAGAAGTTCGAAATACATCGCGTGCTTCAATGTGAGACGCTTTTAATGATTTCCACAACGAAACTTTGTCTCGGAATCTGGTAGAAAACCCAAAGAGATTCTTCTCGTATATAAACCACACCAGCACAAAATACAATTAAATAAATTTTGACTTGCTGTAAATAGACAAAAGAGAGTGTTACACAAGACCGCACACTGCCAATTAGGAAAACGCGTTACTGTCTGCTTTTGCCAACACAATAAAACATACACTCAGAACGCAAATAATGTAGCTAGTGAAAGACAGCACGGACCACTCCCAAAACACCACGGAAATAAATCACATATGGTAAACTCGATTGGAACTGTTTAACTTCAGAAATAGAAAATAGTTAAATTTTCAAATGCACGCACCCATAGTGCACAGTGAGAGTGGGTGTCAAACAAGCGCTAGGTGTATTGACATTCAGGATGCTGATTCACCTTTACCTCATCGGCAAAACTGTGGTCAGTAGAACTAGCGCACAAGTGACACTCAGTGGCCACACAGTGGAAACCTGTCTTGTGAATCGCCACTAACGCATTAACGCCCGCCACGATTCCTGCGTTAGGCCGAAGTCAATAATGGACGATGCAGGCTGCCACGTCCACCAATCGAGGCAGCAGAGAATTCGCCAAAACCAACAGAAGCGTCAGGCCTCGGCATCCCGCAGACTAAATATGGCCTAACTTCCAGGTAAGTCGTCCGTGAAGTAAACACCAGCTATCCATACACAGGGAGCAGTCCACCATGACACCTCTGCTCAAGCCATGATTCCAAGCACGATTGCGTCCAACGGTCAGATCCTCGCTGAACTCCAACCAATGACCCCTTGAGCAGACAGCCTCACTACGAGCTGTACGCTTTTAACTTGTCCTCGCGTCGCTACAAAAGTTACAGAACTAGGATACACGATAAGCTGTAACCTAGCAAAGCAACCAGAAAGGTTCAATGAGTATCAGACTCGACTTCGGGGTGTAGGAACGGTTCAATTGTCCCCATCCCCTCCTAAAAGTGAAACACTAGGATGGTAGCTGTACTAGAGATGGGAAAAACTATTCATTTAGAAAAATGTTCAAATGTGCGTGAAATCTTATGGGACTTAACTGCTAAGGTCATCAGCCCCAAGCTTACACACTACTTAACCTACCTTATCCTAAGGACAAACACACACACACCCATGCCCGAGGAAGGACTTGAACCTTCGCCGGGACCAGCCGCACTATTCATTTAGAGATCGGATCACAACTGGTCACTCACTAATATGAACTACTTCTTTTTCATGACTCACCAGTTACCATCCATTGACAAAGATAAGTAAAAGGAAACAAATTGCCATAAAGTGAGAAAAGACATACACCCAGCATATTCTATAATCAGGAGTTATAGAATGCGAGTAAAACGTTGTGCTCTGCGAGACCTATACCCACAATCGTGAAGTCTGTCATCATCATTATCATCATCATTTAAGACTGATTATGCCTTTCAGCATTCAGTCTGGAGCATAGCCCCCCTTATACAGTTCCTCCATGATCCCCTATTCAGTGCTAACATTGGTGCCTCTTCTGATGTTAAACCTATTACTTCAAAATCATTCTTAACCGAATCCAGGTACCTTCTCCTCGGTCTGCCCCGACTCCTCCTACCCTCTACTGCTGAATCCATGAGTCTCTTGGGTAACATTGCTTCTCCCATGCGTGTAACATGACCCCACCATCTAAGCCTGTTCGCCCTGACTGCTACATCTATAGAGTTCATTCCCAGTTTTTCTTTGATTTCCTCATTGTGGACACCCTCCTGCCATTGTTCCCATCTACTAGTACCTGCAATCATCCTAGCTACTTTCATATCCGTAACCTCAACCTTGTTGATAAGGTAACCTGAATCCACCCAGCTTTCGCTCCCATACAACAAAGTTGGTCGAAAGATTGAACGGTGCACAGATAACTTAGTCTTGGTACTGACTTCCTTCTTGCAGAAGAGACTAGATCGTAGCTGAGCGCTCACTGCATTAGCTTTGCTACACCTCGCTTCCAGTTCTTTCACTATGGTGCCATCCTGTGAGAATATGCATCCTAAGTACTTGAAACCGTCCACCTGTTCTAACTTTGTTCCTCCTATTTGGCACTCAATCCGTTTATATTTCTTTCCCACTGACATTACTTTCGTTTTGGAGATGCTAATCTTCGTACCATAGTCCTTACATTTCTGATCTAGCTCTGAAATATTACTTTGCAAACTTTCAATCGAATCTGCCTACACAACTAAGTCATCCGCATATGCAAGACTGCTTATTTTGTGTTCACATATCTTAATCTCACCCAGCCAGTCTATTGTTTTCAACATATGATCCATAAATAATATGAACAACAGTGGAGACAGGTTGCAGCCTTGTCTTACCCCTGAAACTACTCTGAACCATGAACTCAATTTACCGTCAACTCTAACTGCTGCCTGACTATCCATGTAAAGACCTTTAATTGCTTGCAAAAGTTTGCCTCCTATTCCATAATCTTGTAGAACAGACAATAACTTCCTCCTAGAAACCCGGTCATATGCCTTTTCTAGATCTATAAAGCATAGATACAATTCCCTGTTCCACTCATAACACTTCCCCATTATTTGCCGTAAACTAAAGATCTGGTTCTGACAACCTCTAAGAGGCCTAAACCCACACTGATTTTCATCCAATTGGCCCTCAACTAATACTCGCACTTTCCTTTCAACAATACCTGAGAAGATTTTACCCACAACGCTGATTAAAGAGATACCTCTGTAGTTGTTACAATCTTTTCTGTTTCCATGTTTAAAGATTGGTGTGATTACTGCTTTTGTCCAGTCTGATGGAACCTGTCCCGACTCCCAGGTCATTTCAATTATCCTGTGTAGCCATTTAAGACCTGACATTCCACTGTATTTGATGAGTTCCGACTTAATTTCATCCATCCCAGCCGCTTTATTGCACTGCAATCCATTGACCATTTTTTCCACTTCCTCAAATGTGATCCTATTTCCATCATCATTCCTATCCCATTCTACCTCGAAATCTGAAACATTACTGATCGAATTTTCACCTACATTGAGCAACTCTTCAAAATATTCCCTCCATCTGCCCAAGGCATCCACAGGATTCACCAGCAGTTTTCCTGACCTGTCCAAAATACTTGTCATTTCCTTCTTACCTCCCTTTCGAAGACTGCTAATTACACTCCAGAATGGTTTTCCAGCAGCTTGACCCATAGTCTCCAACCTGTCTCCAAAGTCTTCCCACGATTTCTTCTTGGATGCTGCAATTATCTGTTTGGCTTTGTTTCTTTCTTCAACATAACTTTCTCTGTCTACCTGGGTTCTGGTATGTAGCCATTTTTGATACGCCTTCTTTTTCCTTTTACAGGCTGCCTTGACTGTATGATTCCACCAAGCTGTTTGCTTCATCCTACTTTTACACACTACTGTTCCAAGACATTCTTTAGCCACTTCTAGTACTGTGTCCCTGTACCTTGTCCATTCCTTTTCCAATGACTGTAATTGACTACATTCAACTAACTGGTACCTTTCTGAGATCGCTGTTAAGTACTTGTGCCTGATTGCCTTATCCTGAAGTTTCTCCACTCTTATCCTCCTACATATGGACCTGACCTCCTGCACTTTCGGCCTCACAATCCCAATTTCACTGCAGATTAAATAATGATCAGTGTCATCAAAGAATCCCCTGAATACACGTGTGTCCCTCACAGCCTTCCTGAATTCCTGATCTGTTATTATATAGTCAATGACAGATCTGGTTCCCCTGCCTTCCCAAGTATACCGGTGAATGTTCTTATGTTTAAAAAAGGAGTTTGTGATTACTAAGCCCATACTGACACAGAAATCCAAGAGTTGTTTCCAGTTCCTGTTGGCCTCCATATCCTCTCCAAATTTACCCATAACCTTTTCATACCCTTCTGTTCGATTTCCAATCCTGGCGTTAAAATCACCCATGAGAAGAACACTGTCCTTGTCCTTTACTCTAACAACTACATCACTGAGTGCCTCATAGAAACTATCCATCTTATCTTGATCTGTCCCTTCACAATGCGAATATACTGACACAATCCTAATTTTCTTGCTAGACACTGTCAAATCTATCCACATCAGTCGTTCGTTTACGTACCTTATTGCAACTACGCTGGGTTCCATTTCTTTCCTGATGTAAAGCCCTACACCCCATTGTGCTATTCCTGCTTTGACTCCTGACAGGTAGACCTTGTATTCTCCCACTTCCTCTTCTTTCTCACCCCTTACCCGAATGTCACTAACAGCTAAAACGTCCAGCTCCATCTTACTTGCAGCCTCTGCCAGCTCTACCTTCTTCCCAGAGTAGCCCCCATTGATATTAATAGCTCCCCATCTCATTACCATTTGTTTGCCAAGTCGTATCTTAGGAGTCCCTGGTTTGTCAGTTAGAGGTGGGACTCCGTCACCTCCAAAGGTCCGAGGCATTTTGCTCTGATTGTTGCCAGCATCATATTTAAAGTACCGGGGAAGCAGGTTGCTAGCCTTACTTGCCCCGAGTCCCATTGGGTTTTACCCCTAACGGCTGAGGGACTAACCGGTGGATTTGGTAGTCTTTGCCGTATGAGCACAAAGGTGACCACGACTCAGAATATGTCCGAGATGCCCAGCCTTATTCCAAAGTAACTGGTATTCCGACTGTCGGGACCACTTACTTGGCCACTCATACGTTGCCCGTGGTTCATGAACTAGGACATGACTACAGGAACCCACACCATGAACCACCGTGAAGTCTGTATTATATATAAATGGTCTGACACGTTCTTAGTAAAGAAGTAACTCGCGAAGAGGATTCTGACAATAAGCGAGGACTTCAGAGCTGAAAGACAAAAAAATTTGAATGATATGATATCCGAATTTGGGCTACATAACGTACGAACAAGAGATGGCAGGGTAATAGTGCGGATAAAGGCTTAAAAAAAACAGTCCAAATAAACTCTAAAGCCTGTCCTTTAGGAGCTAAGAACATTTCTACTCACGCAGCGACTAGCTCTACTATTGCGTCTGTATTGTCACTAAACAGGTTGCCTACGCTACGCTTGTCCGTCTTCTTTTTTGGAAGCGCCGCTGCGCGGTGTGGGATCCTTGCCCGAGAGGATTAACGGAGCACATCGAGAAAGTTCAAAGAAGGGAACCACGTTTTGTTTGAAATAAGGGAGACAGTGTCACGGACGTGATATAAGATTTGAGATGGACATAATTAAAATAAAGACGTTTTTCATTGCGGCGGAATCTTCGCACGGAATTCCGATCATCATCTTTCTCCTTCATATGTGAAAATCTTTCGTTGACGCCGACCTACAAAGGGAGCAACGATCATCATAATAAAATAAGGAAAATCACAACTCGCCCAGAAAGGTTTAAATGTTCGTTTTTTTTCCGCGCGCTGTTGGTGAGTGGAATAACAGAGAATTTTATGAAAGCTGTTCGATGAACCCTATGCCCGGGAATTAACTATGATTTGCGGAGAAACCATGTAGATGTGGATGTAGATGAGTGACCCGTTCAGTTCTGTCTGCAAGTATTGAATCCAGTAGTAAATCTGGTCCGATGCTCGAGAAGCACGTATTTTTTTCACTAAACAGAAGTGCAGGACGGTAACAAATGCCTTCCTGAAGTCAAAGAACATAGCAGCTCAGCCATGGCGGCATCTGTGAGGGCGCGCACGTGATCCTACTGGCGCCACTCGCGCTGGCACTTCACCGAGTCTGCCCCTCGTCGTATCATCTTTGCCGGGTTGTGTGTTCCCTCTGGGACTGTGTGATGGCGTTTGCAGCTGGACGGCGGTGTCCGAGTACTCGGAGTCCTGGCGATTGCAAGGAGGGACACCGATGGCCGTTGTGCTCCGGGGGCCCAGTTTTCCTGCAGCTTTGACCGTTGCTACGGCGAGTGCAGTGGGGAAGCAGCGGCTTTCGTCGCTTGATACCTGGTTACGACGAACGTCGGTCAATTGCGGTGTGCTAAATACACCGACATGTGATGTGAACAACTTGTTTGCAACAATGAGCAACAGGGCAGTATTATCCGGAGCCTACCTGAAGTCCTGAAGCTATTGGCCTGCTTGGCATTTGTTTGAAATTATCTATGAAGGCTGTTTAAGATGTACTGTGCCCAAAGACTGTTGATTCTGCCCGATGGAGGGGACTACGAAACCAGTTTCTTATGCCTTTAGGTGACCCCTTTGAAGCTGCGCGTCTCAATCTGGAGGTTTCGTTATGCGCCAAGTTAGTTCAAATGGCTCTGAGCACTATGGGACTTAACTTCTGAGGTCATCAGTCCCATAGAACTTAGAACTACTTAAACGTAACTAACCTAAGGACATCACACACACCCATACCCAAGGTAGGATTCGAACCTGCGACCGTAGCGGTCGCGCCGTTCCAGACTGTAGCACCTAGAACCGCTCGGCCACGCCGGCCGGCGCCACGTTAGTATTTTGCAATATTAATCTTGTACCCGAAATCATGGTTCGTTATTATTGAGTATTTGATACTGTTGTTGTTATGGTCTTCAGTCCTGAGACTGGTTTGATGCAGCTCTCCATACTACTCTATCCTGTGCAAGCTTCTTCATCTCCCAGTACCTACTGCAGTCTACATCCTTCTGAATCTGCTTGGTGCATTCCTCTCTTGGTCTCCCTCTACGATTTTTACCCTACACGCTGCCCTCCAGTACTAAATTGGTGATCCCTTGATACCTCAGAACATGTTCTACCAACCGATCCCTTCTTCTGGTCAAGTTGTGCCACAAACTCCTCTTCTCCCCAATTCTATTCAAGAGCTCCTCATTAGTTATGTGATCTACCCATCTAATCTTCAGCATTCTTCTGTAGCAACACATTTCGAAATCTTCTATTCTCTTCCTGTCTAAACTATTTATCGTCTATGTTTCACTTCCATACATGGCTACATTCCATACAAATACTTTCAGAAACGACTTCCTGACACTTAAATCTATACTCGATGTTAAATAAATTTCACTTCTTCAGGAACGCTTTCCTTGCCATTGCCAGTCTACATTTTATATCCTCTCTACTTCGACCATCATCATTTTGCTCCCCAAATAGCAAAACTCCTTTACTACTTTAAGTGTCTCATATCCTAATTTAATTCCCTCAGCGTCACCGGACTGAATTCGACTACATTCCGTTATCCTTGTTTTGCTTTTGTTGATGTTCATCTTACACCCTCCTTTCAAGACGCTGTCCATTCCGTTCAACTGCTCTTCCAAGTCCTTTGGTGTATTTGACAGAATTACAATGTCATCGGCGAATTACTGATTGTAATTTCTTTTTCTTGTACACCTCTTGGCCCTTCCCAGGACGAGTTATTGGATTTGACCTGTAACTGAAGTTGTGCGCATTCAGCCTAAGAGTACGCACTGTGAGGGGTCCACTTGTACGTGGAGCCCGATTTTGTAATATGTTTAATGAATCATCATCATCATCATCATCATTTAAGACTGATTATGCCTTTCAGCGTTCAGTCTGGAGCATAGCCTCCCTTATACAGTTCCTCCATGATCCCCTATTCAGTGCTAACATTGGTGCCTCTTCTGATCTTAAACCTATACTTCAAAATCATTCTTAACCGAATCCAGGTACCTTCTCCTCGGTCTGCCCCAACTCCTCCTACCCTCTACTGCTGAATCCATGAGTCTCTTGGGTAACCTTGCTTCTCCCATGCGTGTAACATGACCCCATCATCTAAGCCTGTTCGCCCTGACTGCTACATCTATAGAGTTCATTCCCAGTTTTTCTTTGACTTCCTCATTGTGGACACCCTCCTGCCATTGTTCCCATCTACTAGTACCTGCAATCATCCTAGCTACTTTCATATCCGTAACCTCAACCTTGTTGATAAGGTAACCTGAATCCACCCAGCTTTCGCTCCCATACAACAAAGTTGGCCGACAGATTGAACGGTGCACAGATAACTTAGTCTTGGTACTGACTTCCTTCTTGCAGAAGAGAGTAGATCGCAGCTGAGCGCTCACTGCATTAGCTTTGCTACACCTCGCTTCCAGTTCTTTCACTATGTTGTCATCCTGTGAGAATATGCATCCACAGTACATGAAACCGTCCACCTGTTCTAACTTTGTTCCTCCTATTTGGCACTCAATCCGTTTATATTTCTTTCCCACTGACATTACTTTCGTTTTGGAGATGCTAATCTTCATACCATAGTCCTTACATTTCTGATCTAGCTCTGAAATATTACTTTGCAAACTTTCAATCGAATCTGCCATCACAACTAAGTCATCCGCATATGAAAGACTGCTTATTTTGTCCAGAATGAGATTTTCACTCTGCAGCGGAGTGTGCGCTGATATGAAACTTCCTGGCAGATTAAAACTGTGTGCCCGACCGAGACTCGAACTCGGGACCTTTGCCTTTCGCGGGCAAGTGCTCTACCAACTGAGCTCAGTTGGTAGAGCACTTGCCCGCGAAAGGCAAAGGTCCCGAGTTCGAGTCTCGGTCGGGCACACAGTTTTAATCTGCCAGGAAGTTTCATATCAGCGCACACTCCGCTGCAGAGTGAAAATCTCATTCTGGAAACATCCCCCAGGCTGTGGCTAAGCCATGTCTCCGCTATATCCTTTCTTTCAGGAGTGCTAGTTCTGCAAGGTTCGCAGGAGAGCTTCTGTAAAGTTTGGAAGGTAGGAGACGAGATACTGGCAGAAGTAAGGCTGTGAGTACCGGGCGTGAGTCGTGCTTCGGTAGCTCAGTTGGTAGAGCACTTGCCCGCGAAAGGCAAAGGTGCCGAGTTCGAGTCTCGGTCGGGCACACAGTTTTAATCTGCCAGGAAGTTGCTTATTTTGTGTTCACATATCTTAATCTCACCCAGCCAGTCTATTGTTTTCAACATATGATCCATAAATAATATGAACAACAGTGGAGAAAGGTTGCAGCCTTGTCTTACCCCTGAAACTACTCTGAACCAAGAACTCAATTTACCGTCAACTCTAACTGCTGCTTGACCATCATGTTTAATGAAAAAAACATGAAATTGTTGTCACATGTAGAAGAGATTGTATCTTTGACACCACTGAACCAAAAATGTTGCTTGAGTGGCAGAATCAATGTAAGTAGGGGCGTGGAGCGCAGTAGCAGTCGCCGTTGAACTCTGTTCAAGGTAGGATGTAAGACTTCAGGCTAGTGGCTAGCTGTGGGAATTTAGCTGTTGGCCTATGGACGCAGCGTGATACGGTTTTGTAAGGTAATGAAATTTTGTATATTTAGTTTTAAGAATGCAGCAACGCAATGTGGCTTTTGCTAATTTTACAGTACTGACCCTTGAATGTAGGAATCAAGTATTTGCTATCAGATTTAATGTATAGGTTAATGTGGTATGTCCGCTTGTTATATTGTGTGTGTTTTGTAATCCTGATACAAGAAAGTTAAATATTAGAATCTATTTTGTCAAACGATGTTAGACGTTTTGTCATGTAACAATCCAAGTATTGTTAAGTACGTCAGTAAGTGAGCATTATAGAACAGTTAAGTAGTTCACTGATTTTGAAGTTCATGTAAAATGTTTCATATGAAATTTTCTAAAGGGGAAACTTTATTTTGAATACAATTTTCGAAATGAAAAATTCGGTCTTAGCATATTCTGTTATCAGTACCTCATCCTCTACCATGTCGTGTGACATTCTGTGTATGAAGCTGTTTTACGGCCGCCATTGAACTTCGCTTAGCCAAGATTGAATATTTTGTATGCCTACTGTGAAGAGAACAAAATAGCAAGATAACATCCGTTGCAACTCAAGAGCTAAGGGAAATGTATTTCATTGTTTATTTGTACAGGGAATTTTATCAGTTTATTGCTCAGGGCCATAGAACTCTGCGCTCACGAGACTGAGTAAATTTCAGAGGGATTGATTTCGTTACAGGCATTACATACTGGTTTTCCAGATTAAGTTGTTAAATTTTTCTTTGGATTATAGTAAAAGTGATTAAGCACACCATTTGCTCAACAACACACAGAAATTTTGGATATCACAAAGATATAATTAAAGAACGTTACAGCACGTATGGGTCATGTACGTATGCCTGCTTGTATTTGCACACTCTGTTACACCGTGTTGAAGAGCCCTTCGGGTTATAGGTGTACTGCTTAAACAGCCATGTGCCATTTGGTGCGTATCCAAATTACAGTGCTTATTAGCCCCTAAGAGGCCCCAGTAACTCTTGTTTCTTTTAAACCTTCATTGAATTATTATCTAATTATTCTTTTAAATGGCCTTGTACATTGCTTATTGTTATTGCTGGGAAGGTAAACTTGCAATGTCACGAGTGGTCCGCTCTCATACTGAAGTTTAATATCCATCATTTTGATTTGCAGCTCCTTGTATTGGCCGTGTTTGCAGTTAAAATTGTTGGGTGTGTGTTCCGCCAGTTATGCAAAACACCGTTTTTCTCAGTATCCAAACATGTTTCGGCACCACTGTCCCATAATCAATGGGTTTTCGTTTTTATCTATTCTTTACATTTGGTGTGCATGAATTTTCTGGATCACTTGTGTGTTAATTGCTAGAGGTAGCTTGTCATGTTTTCGTGTGGCAAGTACTTCCATTCTCCGCGTAATGTTGAGGTGCTGTGATGCACGCGTAACTATAACAAGTATTTTTCACAAATAACGTAGTAAAACACTTTTCACTTCACCAGAACACAGTGTGATTGTCACAATCACACGTATGCATCTCAGCATTATGCGGAGGATGGAAGTACTTGCCACACGAAAACATGGCAAGCTACCTCTAGTAATTAACGCACAAGTGATCCAGAAAATTCATGCACACCAAATGTAAAGAACAGAAAAAAACGAAAACCCACTGATGATGGCACAGTGGTGCCGAAACATGTTTGGGTACTGAAAAAACCGGTGTTTTGCATAACTGGCGGAACACACACCCAACAATTTGAAGTTGAATAGTTGAAATATTAACTGCCCGTTCAAGTATTGCTCTGTATGCTAATTTTTATCAAACTTGGTTTGCTATTTGTTGTTTGTATATGTTGATGGCCTCGTATCGGTAGTGGTTGAGACGTTGCTGTTCTGCTCGTCCGGGGCAGGGACTCGTTTTCCTTCTGCTTCGGCGGCTTTATGCGGCTTTCCCGTCATCGCAAGAGGCCTAATAGTTGGCAGCTCACAAGCGATTCTGTCGATCTCTCGTTCCATCCTCAAGTAGTTAGCTGTTATTCTTTTGGTATCCTGCCACGGCTGGGGTGTCGCAAGATTAGGAAGTAATTCGCTCACTATTTCTGTTCTTGCAAGGCCCTTATGGGCGTGTGATGAAAGTTTTTGGGCAAACTGAGCACTGAATTTCGTGATTTATTTTAAAAAAAGTAAGGGTTCACTCATCATTACTTTAATTGTGTTTTATGTGCCGGTAGTTTAATCAAGTACTTAACATGATCTATGTGGAACATTCTTGTGTCTAATCAGTGAAGTACTTGTATTGCTTCGGTCTTACAGGTGGGTAGCCTCTGGGCAGCTTGGCCGTGTCTTGTCTATATAGAGCAGAATAATCAGTGGAGATGTATGTATTTTAATGTCTTTTACTTAATGTTTGTTGAACGTGTATAACACTGCAACAGCATAATTTACGTAGCTTATTCAATCAAATACCAAATGTGGCTTATTACGTATTATGACCCAACAGAACATATAGTCCTGTCACGGAAAAGACACGTATAACACTACCGTCTGCTACTACTATACCATAACCTCAAAGCTGAAGGCAGTTCGTATAATGAAATTATTCTTATTCAAGTAATTATAGTATGACGAAGCGGAGCAGTGTTACCCTGTAAGAGGAATTTTGTTATATTGACCGTGTTGTACCTAACGGAGGTGGCTTATCGGAAGTGAAAGTCAGTATCGAGGTAGGTACATAAATTCAGTTATAAATTACCTTATATTTGAGCACATATAATAAGCTGATCCTTCACTGCACATACAATAAGCTGATCCTTCACTGTACATTACTATAGTGTTCCATTACAGTGGTTGCGCAATGTGGTGGCGATTGCATGTTGGTAGGTGGATTTGCAGGTAGAATTGCCGGAATCTGTCATTTCCTGGTGGCGATGATAGATACCAATTTCAGAATATTTCCAGCTCTTTGTCCATCCATCCGAGGCATAGGAAAGCGTCAGGAAAAGCCTCTCTCGGAACCAGCACAATATACAACATTTACATTGGCAGTGCACAGTTTGGTGGTTCGTCGCCGACTGACTCTTTGTTCCACCTTTTCTACCTAGACCAACCACAATTTGCGCGCGCTACTCAGTTCTGTTCCCGAGGGGAACCATAACACCTTTTACATATGAAATAACTAAGAACCCTAAGTGAGGATCAGCAGTTTACATAACAACAGGCAAACGTATTAATTAAAACAGAACATTTGCACATATTGGTATTTCTACAAAAAATATTTAAACAAAATTATTCAATCTCAAAGATAACCAAAGACATTAAGTGAGAAAGACAAACTTATCATTTGTTCATATTGTACATATTACATAGGTCAAACTTCCCACATTCCAAAAGACACCAAGTTTATAACAGAGAAAAGAATATACACTCTCATGGTATGGATTCAATCCAACAACATTTACAGAAACTCAAGGATGTAATATTAAATAAAACAAAAAGGCAAAATAAATCAGTAGAGCAGTAGAGCTATGGTGTTACACGTGTATTGAAGTCCTGTTACGGGATCAGCTCACAGGTGTGGTCTAGTTGCGGGGACAGAGTGCCGCTGTAGGTTTATTTAATTAAGTAACTGTTTGTTGTCGGGCCACCATTGTGTTTCACAGTTGACTTTTTTGAGTGATATTTGTAATTTTATGTATAATGGAAATTCCCTTGTACATTGTGAATTTAATTTAGAAAATCTTAATTATTTGTATACATTTCGCAAGATTCATGGTAACTGTCAGCTAACTCATGATAATATTGTTATTAAATAAAAATATTTGATTGGGTATGATAAATGACGCATCATGTTGGACCACCATTCCACGCGTATTCCTTACATTAATTCTGATCCTCGTTCTTGATATCAGCATCAATTTGAGCGCCATTGTCTACCTTGCTATGGACCTCATGGGGGAACAGAGCAAGATGAGTTTAGCAAGATGTCTGTTTGCGGAAACCATGTTGATTTTTATACAGGAGAATTTCGTTCTTGAAACATATCATGATATTTGAGCATAAAACATGTTTCACAATTCTATAAAGGATTGGTGTCAACGAAGAAGCTCTATAATTGTGTGTATCTCTTCTCGAAAACGGGGATGACGTGCGTTTTTTTTCTTTTTTTTTCTTTTTTTTTCTCCAGTCGATAGATACCCATCGTTGCTTCAGGTGTTTACTATAAATTGCTTCTAGAAGGGGAACGAATTCGTTTGCACAATGTTTGTACAATCTTACAGGTATCTAATCTGGTCCTGATGCCTTTCCACTACTAAGCGATTGTATCTGCTTGTATGTTCCGTGGTCAGTTACGTCAGTAGTTGCCATTACGACGCTCGTACGCTGATTGAGAGGGGGATCTGTGTTAGAGTCTTCAGCGTTGAAAGAATTTGGGAATACCAAATTCAGTATTTCGGCCTTCTCTCTGTTATCTTCCGTTTCGGTGCCAGTACGGTCTCTGAGTGAATGAACGGATGGTTTTGAACAGCTGACTAATTTTACGTAAGGCCATTGCGAGTGGTTGGGTCAGGAAGAGAACCCACAGCTTTACCCCGCCTAGAAGTGTCTCGGCAACTCAGAAAACTTGCACGCCCTGTAACTGAATGATTTTACGCCGCACCTCTTCAATAAGAGGGGCGTGTTTCACATCCGTGTTCTCAAACTTAAACCTTGAATGCGTTTACCCAGATGATTCAGATGTGCCTGAATCCTAAAGACCTATGACTGCGCAGCCACACCACGTTCCAATGATTCGATATTTGCCTGCGTATCACACTGCAAACTACCGCATACACTGAGGTATCGCCTACCATAACAATGGTGTCAACAAAGATGTCGATGCGGCTGTCCAATGCACCGCCCAGAAGTTGGCTTAACTCGATTACGCTGCTGTCTGTGGATAAACCACATATTCGTAGTTCGTATTGCAGCTGATCATTCATTAGGTACGAATCCCCAGGACGGATCGCTGGTCCATGGTCGATTCCACCATTTACAACCAACGGTGTTTTACATAACTGGCGGACCTCACATCCAACAATTTTAACTGCAAACACGGCCAATACAAGGAGCTGCAAACCAAAATGATGGATATTAAACTTCCGTATGAGAGCCTACCACTCGTGACATTTCAAGTTTACCTTCCCAGCAATAACAATAAGCAATGTACAAAGCCATTTAAAAGAATAGTTAGATAATAATTCAATGAAGGTTTAAAAGAAATAAGATATACTGGGGCCTCTTAGGGGCTAATAAGCACTGTAATTTGGATACGCACCAAATGGCACATGGCTGGTTAAACAGTACACCTACAACCCGAAGGGCTCTTCAACACGGTGTAACAGAGTGTGCAAATACAAGCAGGCATACGTACATGACCCATACGTGCTGTAACGTTCTTTAATTATATCTTTGTGTTATCCAAAATTTCTGTGTGTTGTTGAGCAAATGGTGTGCTTAATCACTTTTACTATAATCCAAAGAAACATTTTACACCTTAATCTGGAAAACCAGTATGTAATGCCTGTAACGAAATCAATCCCTCTCAAATTTACTCAGTTTCGTGAGCGCAGAGTTCTATGGCCCTGAGCAATAAACTGATAAAATTCCCTGTGCAAATAAACAATGAAATACATTTCCCTTAGCTCTTGAGTTGCAACGGATGTTATCTTGCTATTTTGTTCTCTTCACAGTAGGCTTACAAAATATTCAATATGGGCTAAGCGAAGTTCAATGGCGGCCGTAAAATAGCTTCATACACAGAATGTCACACGACATGGTAGAGGATGAGGTACTGATAACAGGATATGCTAAGACCGAATTTTTCATTTCGAAAATTGTATTCAAAATAAAGTTTCCCCTTTACAAAATTTCATATGAGACATTTTACATGAACTTCAAAATCAGTGAACTTCTTAACTGTTCTATAATTCTCACTTACTGACGTAGTTAACAATACTTGGATTGTTACATGACAAAACGTCTAACATCGTTTGACAAAATAGATTCTAATATTTAACTTTCTTGTATCAGGATTACAAAACATACACAATATAACAAGCGGACATACCACATTAACCTATACATTAAATATGATACCAAATACTTGATTCCTACATTCAAGGGTCAGTACTGTAAAATTAGCAAAAGCCACATTGCGTTGCTGCATACTTAAAACTAAATATACAAAATATACACATTTGAGACGACCTGTACAATTTATAGAAATGATCGGCATACACCTGTATGTTCAATTCTTTCGTTACGTCGAATATGCCATACTTCTTCCCTTTTTTCAACCGTTGTGGATGTACCATTCTTTCTTCGTCTGGTGAAGACAACGTACTCTGATCTATTTGTAGCTTGACGTCGTGCGTGTTCGGTGTACACTGGCCACGGCCCATTCGCTCCATGTTCCGGCCCCGAGCATCCGGACGCCTGCCGCTCACCGTTCCCGCCTGTATTGGGCCTATGGGCAAGCCGCGTCCGGAGGCCAGCAGAATTTCATGACTTTATTTTAACTACACTGTATGATTCAGTCGATGCAGTGCATAAGCACCAGACTGATGTCGTGATATAAGTTGCGCCAGGCCAGTTTATTTGACTGATCTTATTGCTAATGTTGACCAACTTATTGAACAGATAACCAGGGATTCCACGGCACAGTACTTGATGTTTGACACCACGAATATACGTTAAAGAGTGTTAATCTAGTGTTTAGTGTTTTTTTCGGTGGGGGGGGGGGGGCATTTTGGAGAACGTATGAGTCACTGCGTTGATTTTCAGTTTATGATACGTAGTGTAATGTTTTCTATATTGACTTCAAGAATATTACGTTAACCGAGGATTATTTACTCTATGAAATTGATACAGTTTCTTTGGATTTTTAAATCTTACGTAGGGGTGACTTTTATTTAATACGCAAAAACATATACAGTTAAATGAATGACTCATTGCGCATTTTCAGAGATTTTGTGTATCAGGTCCCTATTTATGGGCATTTCACCTGAGCCAGAAATACATTTTTACTTAACCGCTCAGGAACGGGAGGTTGCGACAATCAACAGTCAGGGCAATGTTTCCAGCGACAGCCCAACTAAACGAATCTCCACAGTAGAAAGAAAAGCTACTCCAACGGTCCTCTCAAACCACAAATAATCGTGATTTGCAGACTGACCAATTAACTGATGTCTTCATTTCAGAAATGTTGTAGTAGTGATTTATAATCACTTATTCATCCAATAATTTCCGAGATCTTTTCGATTCTCTTCCAGCACAGCATTTCGAATGCCCCAAGACTCCTCCTGTTCCATACATAAAAAGCCCACATTTCCGAGCCATACAAGACCATTCTCCTCTATGTATGGCGGAGAGGAAATCATGCACGCTGAGTTTCGCAAGGCAGATATTTTCAGAACACTTGGCGATTACTATTTCAGGTTCGTCGTACTAGCATCATCGTGATCGTGAGGTGAGATACCAAGAACTGGAGTGTCAGTAGCAGCGTAATAGCAGGCGTTCACCGGTTCCCCTCTCTGCTGTTTGCGGTTACCGCCTAACCGCAAATCAACTCGGCGAGGAATGTCTCGGGGCGAGAACGGGCTGCGACTTGACTCGGCAGTCGGGAGAGGTGGATCCGGCCTGGGTTCGTACGTTCCTACTTTGTAAGGAAACCACTGGGATCGTCTCCGTCGTTGTGTACCGTACTGCGCCGTTATGGCAACGTTTTTCTCCTTCCTCATTCACCTCTGCTTTCTTATTTCTCAGAACTTTCCGGTCAACGACACGTATTACATAATGACAGCTGCGAATGAATTGCAACCTCACAGCACACAAGCGCCCAATGCAACTAACCACACTGTCGGACAAAAAAAGTTAAACACCCTGAAGGCCAAGAGGAAACGAGATGAAATATCACGGATTGAGGGGATACATTATGTTATTTCCGTGATTACAAAAAAAAATGGCTCTGAGCACTATGGGACTTAACTGTTGAGGTCATTAGTCCCCTATAACTTAGAACTACTTAAACCTAACTAACCTAAGGACATCACACACATCCATGCCCGAGGCAGGACTCGAACCTGCTACCGTAGCGGTCGCGCGGTTTCAGACTGTAGCGCCTAGAACCGCTCGTCCACTCAGGCCGGCCCGTGATTACAAAATCGAATGAAGTTTACAAATAACTTGCCAGTATGAGCTCATTTATCAGTATGATACTCCACCCCCTTCTGTCCTGGTATCATGTACTCATCCGAATGGGAGTGTGTCATAAGGCCCTTGTAATCTCTCCTGAGCCCACAAATGCAGTAAATGGTTACTGATGTTCTGGATATTGACGTTGTGACGGAGTTGACGTCCGAGCAGGTCCCACACAAGTTCTTTCTCGGACAGACATGGGGTCTTACCGCCCACGGTAATACTTTAACATCACGCGGACAGTGTGTTAGCTTCCCCTTCCTAATCGGTCTACTGGACTGCGATATAACTGACCTTTATGGCGTGTGCCTAGAGAAATTTTACAGTGAGTAAGGCTATCGTTATCAAAGGAAAATAATACCGGTTAGTATGACGAATATTCTAAACCTAATCTATTTTCAACCTAATCTAAATACCGATAATATTTTTGAAATGGTGGAATTTAGTGCAAACTAACAAACCTCAAACGGGGAAAAAGAGTGCCATGTAATATTTAATACAAAAAGTACTGATTAGGAAAACAAGGATAATTAAACGATCGCCAGCCCACTAGCGGAATGAATATCCAGAACATTAAGAAAGGTAATGACAAAGAAAATTAAAAAAAAAACATTAACTGGCGTGGAAAAGAAGGGTGTCACACTTCTCGACAACACAAAACTTCACGAGAAAATAAATGAATCATAAAACAGTGACTTTGCAGTTACTTAATCTGAAATACTAATTGTTGAAAGAAAAGTTATATGAGATTGCTGGCGGTTCTAACAACGCTACCACAACAAAGGTCAAAACTTAATACTGATTGTGGTGTTGCTCACGCTGCTAAATACTGCATTTTCGGGCAACAACAAAGTTATTATGTGGCAGGTGTCATTAGAGCACAGTTATTAAAGTCATCAAAGTTATTATGTGGCAAGTGTCATTAGAGCACAGTTATTAAAGTCATTTCATTTAATAATGAAGAAACTAGGCACCCATCTTTTCGTGTTTCCCACGCTGGTCTCCTCGTATAATCATGGCTCAATCGTCGAAAATTTAGGTGGTGATGAAAAAAGGAATCAGCACTCCGAATTCAAGTTACACTTCTTTTTTATTGCTTTTGTTGCAATGGCACGTAACACACTAAACATCACTTCACAATACAAAACATACTTCAAAACATGTTCCTCACATTTTATAAGCCAACTGCAATATGCGTCTTTCCAACATGATGTCCAAGACTTGACTTTTTCAAGGTCCGACCCTAACTACTGTAACTAACAATCGGTCACGCGCCCGAAAATCAGAGTTACAAGTACGTCAAAGATCATAGTGACTAAAGAAAGAATAGACGTAAGAATAATATCATTGCAATATAATCATGTCGATGTATCACTAATGAAATCAAATCTGAATGTTGTCTCAGAAATATGTTAAGTAGTTAACAGAGACACAGTAGAATGTCGCTGGTATCGAGAGGTTGAGTTGAGGTGTCGTAATGGTTACGTAATTCAAGTACTATTACACGGTGCAGTCATGGACGGTGCGGCTGGTCCCGGAGGAGGTTCGAGTCCTCCCTCGGACATGGGTGTGTATGTTTGTCCTTAGGATAATTCAGGTTAAGTAGTGTGTAAGCTTAGGGACTGATGACCTTAGCAGTTAAGTCCCATAAGACTTCACACACACACATTTGAGATTGCTGGGTGACCTAATGATGCAATGACTTTCAGTAACCTCTACATAACTTAATACAAAATTTGGAAACAGGCAAGCAATTTGCTTTTAATTATTGAAAGATTGAGTTGAAGTTACTGTAAGCAAATGAACAATGATTTTACTTTTTACATAAGAACAATAACACACATACCAAGCCATAAGTCACTCGCTAAGCTAAATACAGAATAAATGAAACTGCGCACTCTTATTTAACGATGTTGTAGCTGTGCGGACGACGAAGAATGTAGCCGGCGATGATGCTGAGCTGCCGCTGCTGCTGCTGCCGCTGCTGCTGCTGCTTGAGAGCCCCGAGTCGTGTCCAGAGCTACGGATAATCATGGGGCAGGCAATAGCTGAAATTGCAGCTTCCTCCGCCTGTCCACTCCTACCGTGCTCTCTATACTGGAAGGTTAACGCAGTAGGTGCGCCTACACTGGCGACCGTGGGAGCGCCCCACTAACACGTCCCCACTCTTACAACACTCAGGCTGCTCTGCCTCCTCTCTGCACACAGCGCGACAGAGACTCTCCATATGCAAAGATAAACATTGCCACAGCTGGTGCCATTTCGTCGTTGCTCTCGATACGTTTAAACAAAGTGCCCCTGGCTGCTACCCATAAATTTACAATATTTACATTTACACACATCAAAAAAAGTTTTGCATCACCCCAGTTCCCAGAACTCCTGAAGACAGACGTTGACTCTGCGTATTGTACCATAGACACAGTCACTTTGACTGTTCAGAGGTGTCACTAAACAAGTCCAAAGATGTAAACAACCATGCATGAGCAGCGTCTATTCGATGGAGGGGATGAAAGGGTTCAAATGGCTCTGAGCACTATGGGACTCAACATCTGAGGTCATCAGTCCCCTAGAACTTAGAACTACTTAAACCTGACTAACCTAAGGACATCACACACATCCATGCCCGAGGCAGCACTAGAACCTGCGACCGTAGCGGTCGCGCGGTTCCAGACTGTAGCGCCTAGAACCGCTCGGCCACCCCGGCCGGCGAAGGGATCCGACAGCCGATCAGTTCCAGTCATTCCACCAGGGAGGAGGTACACGGCTCGTGTTTTCTGTAGTTCAACAATGCCTAAACGGTCTACCGCGGTTAGATCGCTTCCGCACTGTCATTTTGTGCCAGAAGGACTCTCAACAAGGGAAGTGTCAAGGAGTCTCGGAGTGAACAAAAGCGACGTTGTTCGGACATGGAGCAGATACAGAGAGAGAGGAACTGTCGATGCCATGCCTCGCTCAGGCCGCCCAAGGGCTACTACTGCAGTGGGTAACCGCTACCAATGGATTATGGCTCGGAGGAGACCTTATGACAGCAACGTCACCATGTTGAGGAATGCTTTTCATGCAGCCACAGGACGTCGTCTTACGATTCAAACTGTGCGCAATAGGCTCCATGACGCACATCTTCACTCCCGACGGCCATGGCGAGGTCCATCTTTGCAACCACGAGTCAGGCCGGATTGGCCGAACGACTCTAGGCGCTTCATTTTGGAACCGCGCGACCTCTACGGTCGCAGGTTCGAATCCTGCCTCGGGTATTGATGTGTGTGATGTCCTTAGGTTAGTTACGTTTAAGTAGTTCTAAGTTCTAGGGGACTAATGACCCCAGATGTTTAGTCCCATAATGCTCAGAGATATTTGAATCATTTGACACCATGCACCGCCGTACACATGGGCCCAACAACATGCCGAATGGACCGCTCAGGATTCCCATCGCGTTCTCTTCACGGATGACTGTCGCATATGCCTTCAACCAGACAATCGTCGGAGACGTGTTTTGAGGCAACCCGGTCAGGGAAAACACCTTAGACATACTGTTCAGCGAGTGCAGTAAGGTGGAGGTTCCCTACTGTTTTGGGCTGGCACTATATGGGGCCGACGTACGCCGCTGATGGAAGGCGCCGTAACGGCTGTAGAATACGTGAATGCCATCCTTGGACCGGCAGTGCAAGCATGTCGGCAGCATATTGGCGAGGCACTCGTGTTAATTGGTTAGAATTCGCGCCCGCATCGTGCACATCCTGTGAATGACTTCCTTCAGGATAACGACATCGCTCAACTAGAGTGGCCAGTGTGTACTCCAGGCATGAACCCTATCGAACATTCCTGGGATAGACTGAAAAGGGCTTTTTATGGACGACGTGACTCACCAACCTCTCTGAGGGATTTACGTCGAATCACCGTTGAGGAGTGGGACACTCTGGACCAGCGGTGCCTTGATGAACTTGTGGATAGTATGCCACGACGAATACAGGCATGCATCAACGCAAGAGGACGTGCTACTGGGTTTTAGAGGAACCGGTGTGTACAGTAATCTGGACCACCACTTCTGGAGGTCTAGGCTGTATGGTGGTACTACATGCAATGTGGCAGAAATGATGTTTATGTTGATCTCTATTCCAATTTTCTGTACAGGTTCCAGAACGCTCGGGACCAAGGTTATGGAAAACTTTTTGTGATGTGTGTAATTACAGTCAATTATATACATTCAGAAATAAGTACACTATTACATCCCTTAAATATTAAAATATTGTTTCTGTAATAAAGCTTACAGATTCAGAAGTACAGTGCGAGCTATAAACGGTGCAGATGGTATTTTATCGGCATTTTTGGTGTTACAAGTTCACAGGGATACTCGCTACGTGTGGACGAGTATTGCCCTGTTGAAAAAATCACCGTAATACCGTCGTATGATAGTTCACACATGAGGACTTAGGTTATCTGTGACGTATCATTGATCCGCCAGAGTTCTCTCAATCACTATCACACGTGACTTGAAGCCGTGCTCTATTGGTCCACACACTGTAACACCAGGAGTAACACCGCAGAGCTTCTACAAAACGTTTCAATAATACGAGATTCCTCCACGTCGTCATTCTACTTGTCGACGATGGTCATCCAGGGTAGCGTAGAGCCGCGATCCGTCACTCACCAGAAATCGACGCCATTTAGTCGCAGTCCACGCTTTTCCGCCTTGGTACTAATCCTAATGGACGTATTTGTGTTGAACTGCTAACGGCAACCCACGCATGAGACGGTAATTATGTGGTCGGGCTGAAGAACGCCTAAGACATTCTCTTTACAATTATCATTACTACCGTCAGCTGTAATTTCATTATCAATTTGTTGGCAACCGGTTCGACGATACATTTCATAATCATCAGACCGCCGAAATATCGTCAAAATCTTTGCCAATAAACTGATTATGAAATTACATTTAACGGTAGTGTTGAAAATTATAATATTCCTAGCGGCTGTGGTCCTCTCTTCCTATTTAACAAGGGATGAATATGCCGAAATCAGATGTTATTGGTCTGGGAAGGTAGACGCAGATGTGAAATGGGTTACGACATGCATAGTACGAGATGCATTCAAGTTCTAAGGCCTCCGATTTTTTTTCAGATTAACTACTCACCCGAAATCGATGAAACTGGCGTTACTTCTCGACGTAATCACCCTGCAGACGTACACATTTTTCACAACGCTGACACCATGATTCCATGGCAGCGGCGAAGGCTTCTTTAGAGGTCTGTTTTGACCACTGGAAAATCGTTGAGGCAATAGCAGCACGGCTGGTGAATGTGCGGCGACGGAGAGTGTCTTTCATTGTTGGAAAAAGCCAAAAGTCACTAGGAGCCAGGTCGGGTGAGTAGGGAGCATGAGGAATCACTTCAAAGTTGTTATCACGAAGAAACTGTTGCGTAACTTTACCTTGATGTGCGGGTGC
The DNA here is from genome assembly GCF_023864275.1 of Schistocerca cancellata. Lineage (NCBI taxonomy): Eukaryota > Metazoa > Arthropoda > Insecta > Orthoptera > Acrididae > Schistocerca > Schistocerca cancellata. The sequence continues at coordinate 1,283,274,005 of NC_064626.1, read as the reverse complement.
GTTTTCTTGGTGAAACAGCACACGCACAGCCCTTCCCGGACGTTTTTGTTGCAGTGCAGGAAGGAATTTGTTCTTCAAAACATTTTCGTAGGATGCACCTGTTACCGTAGTGCCCTTTGGAACGCAATTGGTAAGTATTACGCCCTCGCTGTCCCAGAACATGGACACCATCATTTTTTCAGCACTGGCGGTTACCCGAAATTTTTTTGGTGGCGGTGAATCTGTGTGCTTCCATTGAGCTGACTGGCGCTTTGTTTCTGGATTGAAAAATGGCATCCACGTCTCATCCATTGTCACAACCGACGAAAAGAAAGTCCCATTCATGCTGTCGTTGCGCGTTAGCATTGCTTGGCAACATGCCACACGGGCCACCGTGTGGTCGTCCGTCAGCATTCGTGGCACCCACCTGGATGACACTTTTCGCATTTTCAGGTCGTCATGCAGGATTGTGTGCACAGAACCCACAGAAATGCCAACTCTGGAGGCGATCTGTTCAACAGTCATTCGGCGATCCCCCAGAACAATTCTCTCCACTTTCTCGATCATGTCGTCAGACCGGCTTGTACGAGCCCGAGGTTGTTTCGGTTTGTTGTCACACGATGTTCTGCCTTCATTAAACTGTCGCACCCACGAACGCACTTTCGACACATCCATAACTCCATCACCACATGTCTCCTTCAATTGTCGATGAATTTCAATTGGTTTCACACCACGCAAATTCAGGAAACGAATGATTGCACGCTGTTCAAGTAAGGAAAACGTCGTCATTTTAAGTATTTAAAACAGTTCTCATTCTCGCTGCTGGCGGTAAAATTCCATCTGCCATACGGTGCTGCCATCTCTGGGACGTATTGACAATGAACGCGGCCTCATTTTAAAACAATGCGCATGTTTCTATCTCTTTCCAGTCCGGAGAAAAAAAATCGGAGGCCTTAGAACTTGAATGCACCTCGTAAACAACACGGCGGTCCCGATTTGTCATAATTAGACGTAGTTGACCGGATCCCTGGCGATGAGTGTACTCTCCTTATGTTCCCATGCAGTCCAACGTCGGGCCAGTGTCGCATCCGGATGTGAATACTCCAACGTTCGGCCAGGCGACCTGCTGGAGAACCACATTGAGACCCTTTTCAACGTCTTTCATGTGCTGAAGACCCTGTTATCAAACTAGCTCCATGTCCTTCAGGGTGATAATTCGACATATACCCTACTCTTACCCCTTATACACCTTACATTATCCGGTAACAAAAACAGCATTAGTGTGATATGGCAGCCGGTCGATTTGTCACAGAGAATTGCAACTTTAGTCATACACGTACCCATCGATGGTGAGTACGTTTAGAAAACTACGTTGACATCCAGCCATGTATTCTAGGTGATTCACTTTTTTGTCAGTACAACAGCTAACTTCATACACTGCCCACTTTTCTTTGTTTCCCTTTTTGAGTCATTGGTCTTTTGACTGGTTTCAAGCTCTTCGTCTCAGAGCGGCACATGCAACCTACATCTCAATTATTTGCTGGACGTATTCCAATCTCTGTCTTCCTCTACAGTTTTCCCCCTCTACAGCTCCCTCTAGTCCATGGATTTCACCCCCTGATGTCTTAACAGATGTCCTGCCATCCCGCTGCTTCTTCTCGTCAATGTATTCCATGTATTCCTTTCCTCTCCGATTCTGAGCAGAACCCCTTCGTTCCTTGCTTTATCAGTCCACCTAATTTTCAGCATTCGTCTGTAGCACCACATCTCAAATGCTTCGATTCTCTTCTGTTCCGGTTTTCCCACAGTCCATGTTTCACTACCATACAATGCTGTACCCCAAACGTACACTCTCAGAAATTTCTTCCTCAAATTAAGACCTTCGTTTGATACTAGTAGACTTCTCTTGGCCAGCAATGCCCTTTTTGTAAATGCTAGTCTGCTTTTGATGTCCGTCCGTTATTGGTTGTTTTGCTGACTAGGTATAAGAAACCATTAACTTCATCTACTCCGTGAGCATAAACCCGGACGTTGAGTTCCCCCCTGCTTCCATTTCAGATACTTCTCATTACTTTCGTCTTTCTCCGATTTACTCCTAGTTCATATTGTGTATTCATTAGACAACTTATTCCATTAAGCAGATGATATAATTCTTCTTCCTTTCACTCATGGTAGCAATATCGCCAGAGAATCGTATCGTTGATATCATTAAACCAAGAACTTTAATTCAGTTCCTGAACCTTTCTTTTATTTCCATTATTGCTTCTTCGATGTACATATTGAATAATTTGGCTGAAAGACTACGTTCCTGTCTTACGCCATTTTTAATCCAAACACTTCGTTCTTGTTCTTCCATTCTTATCATTCCCTCATTACTCTTCTACATATTATATATTCTCCGTCTCTCTCTATAACTTACCCCTATTTTTCTCAGAATTTCGAACGTCTTACACCGTTTTAAATTGTAAAATGCTTTTTCCGGAAGGAGAAACCCTACGAACGTTTCTTGATTTGGCTTTAGTCTTGCTTTCATTATGGCCCTAAGGTCAGAACTGCCCCTCTTCTGCCTTTACCTTTCCTTAAGCCCAACTGATCGTCATCTAACACATCCTCAATTTTCTTTTCCATTTTTGTATACATTATTCTTGTCAAGTACTTTGATGCATATGCTGTTAAGCTGACTGTGCCATAATTCTCGCACTTGTTGGCTATTGCAGATTTGGGAATTGTGTGGACTATATTTTTTCGAAAGTCTGAGAATATGTCGATAGATTTATACACTCCTGGAAATTGAAATAAGAACACCGTGCCGGCCGTGGTGGCCAAGCGGTTAAAGGCGCTACAGTCTGGAACCGCGCGGTCGCTACGGTCGCAGGTTCGAATCCTGCCTCGGGCATGGATGTGTGTGATGTCCTTAGGTTAGTTAGGTTTAAGTAGTTCTAAGTTCTAGGGGACTGATGACCTTAGCAGTTAAGTCCCATAGTGCTCAGAGCCATTTGAACCATTTTTTGAACACCGTGAATTCATTGTCCCAGGAAGGGGAAACTTTATTGACACATTCCTGGGGTCAGATACATCACATGATCACACTGACAGAACCACAGGCACATAGACACAGGCAACAGAGCATGCACAATGTCGGCACTAGTACAGTGTATATCCACCTTTCGCAGCAATGCAGGCTGCTATTCTCCCATGGAGACGATCGTAGAGATGCTGGATGTAGTCCTGTGGAACGGCTTGCCATGCCATTTCCACCTGGCGCCTCAGTTGCACCAGCGTTCGTGCTGGACGTGCAGACCGCGTGAGACGACGCTTCATCCAGTCCCAAACGTGCTCAACGTGGGGTACAGATCCGGAGATCTTGCTGGCCAGGGTAGTTGACTTACACCTTCTAGAGCACGTTGGGTGGCACGGGACACATGCGGACGTGCATTGTCCTGTTGGAACAGCAAGTTCCCTTGCCGGTCTAGGAATGGTAGAACGATGGGTTCGATGACGGTTTGGATGTACCGTGCACTATTCAGTGTCCCCTCGACGATCACCAGTGGTGTACGGCCTGTGTAGGAGATCGCTCCCCACACCATGATGCCGGGTGTTGGCCCTGTGTGCCTCGGTCGTATGCAGTCCTGATTGTGGCGCTCACCTGCACGGCGCCAAACACGCATACGACCATCATTGGCACCGAGGCAGAAGCGACTCTCATCGCTGAAGACGACACGTCTCCATTCGTCCCTCCATTCACGCCTGTCGCGACACCACTGGAGGCGGGCTGCACGATGTTGGGGCGTGTGCGGAAGACGGCCTAACGGTGTGCGGGACCGTAGCCCAGTTTCATGGAGACGGTTGCGAATGGTCCTCGCCGATACCCCAGGAGCAACAGTGTCCCTAATTTGCTGGGAAGTGGCGGTTCGGTCCCCTACGGCACTGCGTAGGATCCTACGGTCTTGGCGTGCATCCGTGCGTCGCTGCGGTCCGGTCCCAGGTCGACGGGCACGTGCACCTTCCGCCGACCACTGGCGACAACATCGATGTACTGTGGAGACCTCACGCCCCACGTGTTGAGCAATTCGGCGGTACGCCCACCCGGCATCCCGCATGCCCACTATACGCCCTCGCTCAAAGTCCGTCAACTGCACATACGGTTCACGTCCACGCTGTCGCGGCATGCTACCAGTGTTAAAGACTGCGATGGAGCTCCGTATGCCACGGCAAACTGGCTGACACTGACGGCGGCGGTGCACAAATGCTGCGCAGCTAGCGCCATTCGACGGCCAACACCGCGGTTCCTGGTGTGTCCGCTGTGCCGTGCGTGTGATCATTGCTTGTACAGCCCTCTCGCAGTGTCCGGAGCAAGTATGGTGGGTCTGACACACCGGTGTCAATGTGTTCTTTTTTCCATTTCCAGGAGTGTATAATCTGTAGCGCCAAAGAAACTGCCATAGCTATGCGTATTCCAATACGAAGATATGTAAACAGGTAGAATACAGCGCTGCTGTCGGCAATGCAGTTGTTAGATCAGTTGCTGCTGCTATGATGGCAGGGTATCAAGATTTAAGTGAGTTTGAACGTGGTGTTATAGTCGGCGCACGAGCGCTGGGACATAACATCTCCGAGATAGTGATGAAGTTTGCATTTTCCCGTATGACCATTTCACGGCTGTATCGTAAATTATCAGAAAGCCAGTAAAGCATCAAATCCCCGACATCCCTGCGACCGTAAAAAAGATCCTGCAAGAACGGGACCAACAACGACTGAAGAGAATCGATGAACTTGACAGAAGTGCAACCCTTTCGCAAACAGGTGCAGATTTCAAAGCTGGATTATCAACAAGTGTCAGTGTGAGAACCATTCAACGAAACATCATCGATACGGGCTTTCGTAGGCGTATGCCAACTCGTGTACCCCTGATGAATCCACGACACAAAGCTTTATGCCTCCCATGGGGGCTGTCAACACCGAAATTGGACTGTTGATGACTGAATACATGTTGCCTAATCGGACGAGTATCATTGAAAATTGTATCGAGCACATGGATGTGTACGGGTACGGACACAACCTCATTAATTCATGGACGCTGCATGTCAGCAGGGGTTGTTCAAGCCGGTGGAGGCTCTGTAATGGTGTGGGACATGTGCTGTTGGAGTGATTGGGAACCCTTATACCTCTAGATATGAGTGACAGGTGACACGTACGTAAGCATTCTGTCTGATCACGTGCATCCACCCATGTCCATTGTACATTCCGAAGGACTTAGTCAATTCAAGCAGGACAGTGCGACACCCCCCACATGTCCAGAATTGATACAGAGTGACTCCAAGAACACTATTCTGAGTTTAAGCACTTCCGCTGGCCACCAAACTCCCCAGACGTGAACATTATTGAGCATACCTGGGATGCCCTGCAACTTGCTGTTCATAAGAGATCTCCACCCCTTCGTACTCTTACGGATTTATGGAGAGCCCTGCATTATTCATGGTGTCAGTTCGCCCCAGCACTACTTCAGAGACTATTTCAGTCCATGCCACGCCCTGTTGCGGCTCTTCTGCGTGCTCGCAGGGGCCCTACACGACATAGGTTTACCAGTTTCTTCGGCACTTTAGTGTACTCTACTCAGAAAAGTTAATAGTCGTTTTTTTGCCACTTCCCACCTGCGATTTTAGAAATTTTGACGGACTGTTAACTAGCCCTTCTGCCTTATTTGATTTAAAATCATCCAAAGATCTTTTAAATGCCTGATTCTAATACTGGATCCGCCATCTCTTCTGTATTGATTCTTCTCTCTTCTTCTATCATGACATCAGAAAAACCGTATCTCTGGTAGACGTCTTCAGTGTACTCTTTCCACGTATCAGCTTTCCTCTGCACGTATCAGTGGAATTTCCATTGCATTCTTATGTTACCACCCTTACACTAAATTTCACCGAAAGTTGTTTTCTCTTTTCTATATGCTCATTCTGTTCTTTCGATAATCGTTTACTTGTCAGGTTCTTCACATCTTTCATGCAGACATTTTGCCTCAGCTTTCATGAACTTCCTACTTATTTCCTTCCTAAGCGACTTGTTTTTCTGTATTCCTGGATTTCCCTGAACTGTTTTGTACAAAGGGCGTTCAAAAAGTTTTGCACAGTACTTTCTAATTTTTTTTGTTTTTTGCAGGAGGAGTATGAAATTTTTTGTGAAGTACTTGGAACATTTAGCTATGCATTGAGCCTACTCAATGTAGCCTCCATCAGCTGTGACGCATCTGGTCCAACGTTCTTTCCATGATGTAAATGCACTTTGGTAAAATCTGGGGATTGACTTTTACACCATCGCTTGACACAGGAAATAAGGTCTTTTCTCACTATCAAATGTTTCACCGCGCAGGTGGGCCTCCAGACCTCCTAATAAGTAAAAATCAGACGGAGCCAAGTCCGGACTGTAGGGAGAATGAGGAACGATTTTCCAACCCATTTTCCTGATTTTCACCTGCGTCGTAAGGACTGTATGGGGTTTGGCATTGTCAAGGTGTAGCCTGATGATGTGACACTGACGCTGTGGTGTGTGGGTCTTGATGGCACGTCGGAACTTGTCCAATGACAAACACTAACGGTCCCGGTTAATTGTGGAACCAGATTCTAAAGAGTCAACGAAAATGACACCACACTGATCCCAGAAGAAGGACGACATCACCTTTCGACCGGCTGCTCGTGAAAGTCTTGGTTTCTTCTTCCGAGGGGAACTCGGATGACGCCACTCCATGGATTGGGTTTTGCTCTCAGATTCGTACAAAAATAACCATGTTTCATTCTCGGTAATGACACAGTCAGAACACTACTTCCACTCTTCAGTAAACGTCTTCATGAGACCCTCGCACACATTCGTCCTCATCGTTTTCATTTCTCTTGTCAATAATCTAGGCACCCAACGCGCACAGACTTTTCTGTGCCCTGCTAACTGTGCCAGTGATACCACACTACCCAATGACAAACGAGTCATTTCAGCAAGCTGATTTGCTCAATGGTCTCCTTATTCACATCACTAACTGCCGTCGACGGTCTACCGCATCGTGGATTGTCCAGTAGAGAGAAATCACCCTCTTTAAACCTCTGCAACCACCGCTGGATACTGCTGCGATCCACTGCGTCCACCTCATAAACAGGGAGCAGCTTCCTGTTAATCGGTGTGGCAGAGTCATCACCGGTCTTGAAGAGGAACTCCATCACCGACCGTTATCGCAACCTGACATCTACCTCATGGTCCATTATGGCTCACCAGTAAATAACAGAAAATACTTTTATGTACCAACTTATAGCTAAATGTACCAATTATGTTCATAAAAAAATTCTTTCTCCTCCTGCAAAAAATAAAAAAAATTAGACACGAGAGTACAAAACTAATTTGAACGCCCTTTGCATTTCCTTCTTCTCTCAATCAACTGAAGTATTTCTTCTGTTACCCATGGTTTCTTCACAGTTACCATCTTTGTACCTACGTTTTTCCTTCCCAGCTTCTGTAATTGCTCTATTTGAGTTCTTGTTCAGCTGAACTGCCTACAGAGCTATTCTTTCTCGCATTATCTATAGCCTCAGACAACTTCAAGCATATCTCTTCATTCCTCAGTTTTCCAGTTCCTTGTGGACATATTTTTCCTGACTCATCCCTTAAACTTCAGCCTATTCTTCATCACTACTGAATTGTGATCCGTGTGTATACCAGATCCTCGGTACCCCTTACAATCTAGTATCTGATTTCGGAGTCTCCGCCTGACTGTGATGTGATGTAAGAGAAATCTTCCCGTATCTCCCGGCCTTTTCGAAGTGTCCCTCTTCCCCCCGTGATCCTTGAACAGAGTATTCGCTACTACTTGCTGAAATATATTGCAGAACTCAATTAATCTTCCCTCATTCCTAGTACCAAGCCCACATGCTCTAGTAAACCTTTCTTCTACTCCTTCCGCTACGACCTCATTCCTGTCCCCCTTGACTATTAGGTTTCCATCTCCCTTTTCATTCTTAATTACCCTTCAGTTTCCTCATATACTTTCTCTTCATCATCAACTTGGACTATAATTCTAAGTGTTGGTTTGCTGTCGATTGTAATAAGAAAAACTCTGTCACTGATCTCTTCGTAGTAACACACTCTCTGCCCCACTTTCCTATTCATAACGAATCCTACTCCCGTTTCTACCATTTTCTGCTGCCGTTGATACTACCCTATACTCATATGACCAGAAACCTTCGTCTTCTTTCCATTTCACATCACTGTCCCCCTCCCCCCCCCCTCGCCCCTCTATATCTTGATTGAGCTTTTGAATTTCGTCTGCCCGTGGTAGCTGAGTGGGCAAGTCTGCCTTCGGCGGTGCTACGGCACGGACGTCTGTTTACGTCCCTGCCGGAGGAGTTCGCGCTCGCGCAGTTGTTTACCTCTTCGGCGTACTCGTGCGTTTAGAGGACTCGATATAGAATGGCACATGCATACCGAAAGTCGACTCTCCAGATTAGTTTTTCGAATGAATATGCGAGACCGAAAGCCTACGAAATAGAAAGGTTCCTACGAGACGACGTTAAACTTGACTACAACGAACTTATCGGAATCCACCTCTCCATCAGCGTTGTTTACGTCAAGCTGATTAACGATGCAGTATGTGACAGAATCATCCGAGATACTAAACATGGATTCAAATTTCGTCACTCTGATGGACATGTTGGAGAAGTAACTATTGATCATGCAGGACTGGGCTTACGAAACATGCGTATTTTCGAACTTCCCTTCGAGGTTCCGTATGACTTGGTCGTTGACGCCTTACGCCCATATGGAAGAGTGCTTAGCCACGTTGAGGAAAAATGGTCCAACTTCGCGACTTACCCCGTTATCAACGGGGTGCGTCAAATCAGAATAGAACTGACACGACATGTACCCTCGTACTTGTTCATCGGCGGATACAGAGCTATAGTCATCTACGATGGACAACCCAAAACATGCTCAGGCTGCGGGAAAGAGGGCCACGTCCGTTCCGAATGTATGCAGCGGAGGATAGTGCAAGTTCCAAACGGCGAACCCGTACCTCCGTCCACGTTGACGCCGCTGCCACTAACGTATGCGGACGCATTTCGAACGGATCCCATCCCGAAGACTGACCAGCTACAGAATCCTGACAGTTTACGGCAACCGACTGCGGCAGAGACCGCCTCCAGTGACGAAACGACGCACACCTCTGCCGCTCCGGCGCCGACGACGCACTTAACCGAGCGGAAAGGATCGGTACGAGAAATGAAATTGATCCTGCTGTTGTGCCGACAGCTGCTTACGTCCCTGAGCACCGGGAGCCACTTCCGCACTCGGATACGGAGGCGCACACGCGCAAACAACGATCGCCGAAGCGCCACAAGAAACGACGGCTAGCGCCGTCGGATACCTGCTTACTGCAGTCCACGTCAGATGGGTGTAACGTCGATACAGTGCATCCGGATGCGCAACGGGAGGTTCTACCTTCCACAAAGCAGTACGACGCGAATCATGCTACACAGGAGTTGAATACAGACACACCGGACGGAAAGCCGACGGACGGAGTCCCTCCACCCACAGCAGCAACGCCACCGCCTTCGGTCAGCCCGGCCGGAGAGACACGACGGGAGCTGGACCTCCAGCACAGGAACTGGGCCGACGAATCCGATACTGACCCCCACACCGACGACGCAACCGCAATGGCGAGTGCTGCGTCCACCGGAAGTTAACCGCGCAGAAGATGCAGACTGACGCACAGACAGCATGTCACCGGGCAGCAGCACACAAATTAACATAAGCGTTCATGTGCGCTTTACGCACTGAGGAACAGCGGCAGGCATATCAAACAGCCTCTATTAATATTAATACGATCAGAACGCCTGTCAAATTGCAATTATTACGAGACATGTTGCATGCGTCTGACGTCGACATCGTTCTGCTGCAGGAAGTATGTGTTGAGAGCTTCCCCGACCTCTATGAGTACCACACGTACATTACACCTACTACCGACGGCGGCAGCGGAACAGCGATATTTCTACGTAGCGGCATAGTAGCCGAGGACGTGGTGTACCTGCCGTCAGCGCGAGGACTGGCGCTCACAGTGGTGGGAGTCCGGGTCGTTAACATTTACGCACCGTCAGGGTCAGACAGACGGCGCGACCGATCCCGATTTTACGCAGAGGAGATTGCAACACTATTCTTAGGTCGGTATGAACATGTCTTATTTGGAGGCGACTTCAACTGCGTGCTCGCACCAAAAGATCAACACCCACGTTATACTTCATGCCCGGAGCTGCGGCAACTCATACAGGACACGAATCTCATTGATACATGGGAGAAGATACATGGCGACAGACGTGGATACACCTACGTCACGAGTCACTCTGCAAGTCGTCTCGATCGCATTTACGTAACACGTCGTCTCGAACCTGCGATCCTCGATGCGGAATTGTGGCCTGTCGCCATTTCAGATCACATAGCATATATATGCACGGTCTCCCTGAGTCGTCAACACGTGTGGAGGAGTCGCAGTGTTTGGAAACTGAATACAGCACACCTTAGGGAACCTGAGTGCAGCCGCTTAGTCGAAGACACTTGGCATGTGTGTGAACGACGCCTCCCGCCATATCCGACGACGTTGCAGTGGTGGCTGGAATGCGTTAAGCCTGCATTGCGCCGAGCGTTAATTGCATACGGAAGAGAGCAGATGATGTGGAGGCGACACACGACGGAATTTTATTTCACGATGCTCCGCGAACTTTCTGTACAAGCACCTTCACAGGAGCGTCACGCCGGTATAAAACGAGCACAGGCCCAAATAATTTCCATAACGCGCCGCCGACTGGAGGGTGTCGCAATCCGTGCAAGGGCCTTTGAACGAGTCCGTGGAGAATCCCCGTCGATGTATCACGTTATCAGAGAAAAACAACGTAGCCGCAGAACCTTAATACAGACGGTCGTACTGCCAGATGGTCGCCGCATGACAACGCAAAAAGACATTGCCAACGCTTTCGTGGAACACTACGGTCATCTCTATGAAGAAGCGGAACACGATCAGGCAGCCTTTCATGAGGTCCGACGAACGCTCTCCGTGTGTCTCGACGAGTCGGCCAACCTGGAGTTAACAGGTGAAATCACAGTTGACGACGTCATGGAAGCGATTGATAAGGGAGCGTCGCACAAATCGCCGGGGCCCGACGGGTTTCCGTTAGAGTTCTATCGTACATTTAAAGATCTCATGATTCCACGATGGACTGCCATGTACTGCGAATTGATGTCTCCCAACGTGCCTCTTCTACCCTCCTTCGTGGAAGGAATGATCATCCCCATCCACAAACCATCTGGCGGCACAGGGATACAGGCCTACCGGCCACTGACCCTTCTTAATTGCGACTACAAGATCTACGCCAGGATACTTGCAGCACGCTTTAAACGCGTAATACGCCAAGTGATTTCACTCGACCAAATCCAGCTAGGAGGAGCTAGCAATATACAAACGGCGCTCAGCGACTACCGCGATGTTATCGCACTGGCTTCAACATGTCGTCTCCGGGGTGTATTGGTATCGATAGACTTCGATCGCGCATTTGACAGGCTGAGTCATGCTTATCTCACGGACGTGATGACGAAAATGAAGTTTCCGGAAAGTTTTGTCACCGTCGTCATGAGACTACTCCACGGAGCCGCATCCAAAGTGCTCATCAATGGACGCTTGGCGGGGCCCATCACCATCTCACGATCGGTCAGACAAGGGTGCCCGCTGTCAACGATATTGTATGCCATCGCTGTCGAGCCGCTGCTTTGCGGGCTCCGGAATCGACTTCAAGGAATGACGATAAGGCACAACAAGTTTATATGCCGAACATACGCAGATGACCTAGTGTTTTTAGCACGGTCAGGCGACGAGGCAAGAGCGGCCTTGCATTGGGTTAATTTGTATTGTATGGCTACGGGAAGTCGCCTGAACATGGCAAAGTCGGGAGCGATGAACATCGGAAGAGGACTCCCGACAGGAAGTGTAGCACCATTACAGCCGATCAACAAGATGAAATGCCTAGGAATTATCTTCACTACAGACGTTCGACGCACGGTGGCACTGAGTTACAGACATCTTCTGCAAACAATTCGTGCGAGTGTCCGAAGTCACAGGTTAAGGGCACTGGATATGATACAACGGGTCACCTTTGCCAACACTTATCTAGCCTCTCGCATCCCCCACCTGGCACAAGTTCTTCCTATGCCGGTGGTGTTGGCCCGCCAAATCCTGGCGGCACTAGGATATTTTGTGAGCACAGGTCTGCTTTTTAAGGTAGGATACGAAACCCTCACCCTTCCTCGTAGTCGTGGAGGTCTTTGACTAGTCCACGTACGCGACCGAGCAGTGGCTATTTATGTAACCACAATGATAAAGATGTGGACACGACACCAGACAAGTCTGACGGGCAGCTTGATAGACGAACTCGCTCCACCTTCTCGTTCGGCTCCGGTAGCGGTGGCTCACATCTCACCATCGCTTGCCCATATGCGAACCTTCTTTGTGGAACACAGTTATGTACATATGGAACTACCGACTACCAGGACGGCAACGGCACGTGATATATATCACATCTTGACTCGACGACGGCCGAATAATGCCGTAGAGCGCCGCCAACCAACTGTTACGTGGTCAGTGGTATGGCGTACAGTGCACCACCCACACCTTGATACGGGAACGCGCGCACTGTGGTATCAGGTGGTCAATGGGAAATACGTGACTCGTTTCAGGTTGCATACAATTCATATGGCGGACGAGCCACTGTGTCCGCAGTGCAATGTTATAGACACTGAGGAGCATCGCCTGATATGCGGTCCTTCGGCGGACGTATGGTGTTTGGTCAAAAAAATGATCGCCCTCCTCCTTCGGGTGGGGCCGCAAACAATAGAACCACGCACACTACTTCTCCCAGATAGGACACATTATCCCCGAACGAAGACAAACGCAGTGACTTGGATTCGAGGTTTGACTGTGCGTTATCTTTTCCGCGACGGCAGTAAGAATGTGCTTGACTTTTGGGCCTTACTACAGGAGCATCACTCACAGCTTATGAGACATCCGAGATATCGAACATATTACGCAAATTTTTTAGGGAGTGTCTTGCTTGATCCCCCACCCAGTTGGGGTGTCCCGGGTAGGAGAATGTAATTATTGTCTATAAGTATCAGAACAAGAAAGGACCAGGACAGTGGAGAGGATCCACAAACACACGTGAAGACGTACCCGACACCAACGCGAGGTATGACGGGATTAGCGAGGTACGCGCCTAAAAGAGGAACGTAGACCGTTATTGTTTTGCACTGGCAGAAGCAGGATATTTTATTTTTTTCACTATTATGTAAAAAAAAAGTCCACTTATTTACGTTTCCCAGAAAAATTTTATTTTGTAAAGTCATCGTCTTATATATTAAAAAAAATGCTAGAAGCAGTTTATGTTTGTTATAAAAAAAAAAGATGGTAGAGCACCTGCCCGCGAAAGGCAAAGATCCCGAGTTCGAGTCTCGGTCGGGGCACACAATTTCAATCTGCCAGGAAGTTTCATATCAGCAAAATAAAAAAAAAAAAAAAGTGGTCAGCGCGCCGTAATGTCATACCTAACGGCCCGGGTTCGATTTCCAACAGGGTCGGAGATTTTTCTGTGCTCAGGGACTGGGTGTTGTGTTTTCCTTATCATCATCCTTTCATCCCCATTGACACGGAAGTCGCCGAAGTGGCGTCAACTCGAAAGACTTGCACCAGGTGAACGGTGTACCCGAAGGGAGGCTCTAGCCATACGGCATTTCCATTTTGCATTTCAGATTTTATAGCTTCCTTACCACGTTCAAACTCCTGCCATTCAACACCCCGACTCGTAGAATGTTATCCTTTCGTTGGTCATTTGGTTATTCAGGCATTTTCTCGTAGTCATTTCCCTCCCGGAGACCTAATGGAGGACTATTCCGGAGTCTTTTGCCAATGGTGAGATCATCATGACACATTTTCTATTACAGACCACATTTCCTGTGAATACACATTACGTGTTTTTAATGAAGTGGTTTCCATTGCCTTCTGCATCCTCAAGCCGTTGATCATTGCTGATTCTTCCGGCTTTAGGGGCAGTTTCCCACCCCCAGGACAAGAGAGTGCTCTGGACATCTGTTCGCTCCCCCGCCCTCTTTGACAAACACTGAAACATATTCTTTATTTCTAATCGAGAAGTCGAGTACCAGTTTTCATAGCTGTATTTTTTTAAATTGTTTTGTATAACTTTAGTAACGATTTACTTTAAAATAAAACTTTCAACCACTGTTTTACCACTTTAAAAACGATTTTTTTTTATTTCTGACCGAGATCAAATACCAATTTTAGTAGTTCTAGTTTTAAAATTGCCTTAAGAGTAACTTATTTTCAAAAAACCTTTCATCCGCTATGTCACCCACTTAGGGGTGGAATTTCGAACAATAACTTACCAGATGATGCCTGCTGTATAAGTTCAATACCCTCTCCAATTTTCTATCCTTAATGACTTGGTTTCAGCTCCTCAGGGATTGCATTTCCAAAACCACTGAAATGCGTATTTTTTTTATTTCCATTTGAGAAGGTGAGATAACAGTTCTCATACATGTAGCTTTTAAACTCCTTTAGTAGTTCTTTAGTAATGGTTTATTTTCAAAACTAACTCTCACCCACTATTTCACTTCGATAGGGGTTAAATTCCCGCAACTGCTGAAAATGTATAAATTACTGACCGAGAAACCAAATACCAATTATTGCAATTCCAGCTTCAAAATTGTCTAAATAGCTACAAATTTTCGAAAAACCTTTAATCCCCTTTTCACCCCCTTACGGATGGAACTGGGAAAAATCCCTTCTTGAATGATACCGACAGTATAGGATGAACACACTCTCCAAACTTCAAGTTTCTATCCTCAGCTGCTTGGACTGGAATGTTGATGAATCAGTCAGTATTAGTGAGGTAACGTGGCAGGGGCAGGCGGGGTACTTGCACACCTTTGATATCAAATTTATACGCTAATTAATTAAATTGATACCAAATTGGCAAGCTAATTAATTAAAATGGTAATGTAATCCCTTAACCTAGTGTCATGCTAGTTGATCTATGGCCCCTGGGGGTGATCCGTCCTTCTGAGACTGATAATCTCAGATGTTAAGTCCCATAGTGCTCAGAGCCGTCCTTCTGAGAAACCCTTACCTCTTCCACTCCCCATTCCCACTAAGAAATCTCCTCTCGCAGAAAATTAAAAAAAATCCGAGAGCAATTAAAATGTGGTAGTAAATTCGAATTTTCGTGGTAAATCCATATGATGAAACTTAATGGCAAATTAAAACTGTGTGTCAGACCTATACTCGAACTCGGGACCTTCGCCTTTCGCGGGCAAGTGCTCTACCAACTGAGCTACCCAAGCACGACTCATGACCCATCCTCACAGCTGTACTTCCGCCAGTATCTCGTCTCCTAGCTTCCAAAGTTCAGAGAAGCTGTCCTACTAACCTTGCAAGGCTCAACACTTGTGGAAAAAAGGATACCGTGGGGACAAGGCTTAGCCACTGCCCGGGGGATATTTCCAGAAAGAAATTTTCACTCTGTGTGCGCTGATATGAAACGTCCTGGCAGATTAAAACTGTGTACCGAATCGAGCCTCACAATCGGGACCTTTACCATTCGCGGGCAAGTGCTCTATTGAATGAGCTACCCAAGCACGACTCACGACCCGTCCTCGTTCCGGCACACGGTTTTAATCTGCGAAGATGTTTCATATTAGCGCACACTCCGCTGCAGGGTGAAAACTTCACTCTGGAAACGTTCCCCAGCCTGTGGCTAAGCCATGTCTCCACAGTATGCTTTCTTCCAGAAGTGCTAGTTCACTAGGTTCGCAGGAGAGCTTCTGTTAAGTTTGGAAGGTAGGAGACGAGGTACTGGCGGGAGTAAAACTATGAGGACGGATCGTGAACCGAGCGAAGTGGCGCAGTGGTTAGACACTTGACTCGCAATCGGGACGTCGACCGCTCAATCCCGCATCCGGCCATCCTGATTTAGGTTTTCCGTGATTTCCCTAAATCGCCCCAGGCAAATGCCGGGATGGATCCTTTCAAAGGGCACGGCCGACTTCCTTCCCCGTCCTTCCCTAATCCGATGAGACCAATGACCTCGCTGTCTGATCTCCTTCCCCAAAACAACCCAACCCAACCCAACGGATCGTTAGTCGTGCTTGGGTAGCTCAGTTGGTAGAGCACTTGCCCGCGAATGGAAAATGTGTCGAGCTCGAATCTCAGTCCGGCACACAGCTTAAATCTGTCAGGAAATTTCATATCAGCGCCCTCTCAACTGCAGAGCGAAAATTTCATTCTTGAAACATCCCTCAGGCTGTGGCTGAGCTATGCCTGCACAATATCCTTTCTTGCATAAGTACTAGCTCTGCAAGGTTTGCAGGAGAGCTTTTGTGAACTTTGGAAGGTAGGAGACGAGGTACTGACGGAAGTAAATCTGTGAGGATGGGTCGTGAGTCGTGCTTGTGTAGCTCAGTTGGTAGAGCACTAGCCCGCAAATGGCAAAAGTCCCGAGTATGAGTCTCGGTCCGGCACAAAGTTATAATCTGCAACGAAGCTTCATGTCAGGGCACACTCCGATGCAGAGTGAAAATTTCACTCTGAACTCCCTCTACGATTTTAACCCTCCACGCAGCCCTCCAGTACTAAATTGGTGAACCCATGATGCCTCAGAACATGTCCTACCGACCGATACGTTCTTCTAGTCAAGTTGTGCCACAAACTACCCTCCTCCCCAATCCTATTCAATACCTCCTTATTAGTTATGTGATCTACCCATATAATCTTCAGCATTCTTCTGTAGCACCACATTTCGAAAGCTTCTATTCTCTTCTTGTCTAAACTATTTATCGTCCATGTTTCACTTCCATACGTGGCTACACTCCATACAAATACTTTCAGAAACGTCTTCCAGACACTTAAATCTATACCCGATGTTAACAAATTTCTCTTCTTCAGAAACGCTTTCCTTGCCATTTCCAGTCTACATTTTATGTCCTCTCTAGTTCGACCATCATCAGTTATTTTGCTCCCCAAATAGCAAAACTCCTTTACTACTTTAAGTGTCTCATTTCCTAATCTAATACCCTCAGCACCACCCGACTTAATTCGACTACATTCCATTATCCTCGTTTTGCTTTTGTTGATATTCATCTTATATCCTCCTTTCAAGACACAGTCCATTCCGTTCAACTGCTCTTCCAAGTCCTTTGCTGTCTCTGCCAGAATTACAATGTCATCGGCGAACCCCAAAGTTTTTATTTCTCTTCCATGGATGTTAATACCTACTCCGATTTTTTCTTTTGTTTCCTTTACTGCTTGCTCAATATACATCTAACATTCTGCGTGGTGTCTGTTGTTCTATATCGTGGCTACCTATCACTTTCGCGCAAAGACGCTCTGAGCGTGTTCTTTAGGGAATTGACTAGTTTGAACCTGGGACCTATTGCTGGTAAGGAGACGTCAGACCACACATGACATGTAGAATTCAGAAGATTTCAGTGAGACTAGCGATGATATAACCAAATACTTAATGATTTCAGCGTCAGCTCTACTGCACTCCCTGTAAAAGAATCTTAATACTAACTAAATTTAGTGGAAGGGGTTCAAGGCTTTCCTATTTTTAGTTAGCTGGTAAAATAACGTCGAAAAAGCAGTTACGTTTACCATTGGAAATTTTATTCTACTCACAAAACATTGTTTGTAAATTGCACTATTGATAAAAGGAAATGTTTTAATACAGGATGGTAAAAACCAACTGCGTTCAACAAAAATGTGAACGAATATTCCCTGAATGGGTTTCCAAGTTCTACAATGGAACGAAGGATGACCTATGCCATATCACATCTATAATCTAGGTTTAAATTAAGTTTCACAAAAGAGAAAACTATCAAAATAGTCTACAGTGACCCTCAATTATCTTTAATTACTTATGTAACTTGTCATAAATTACAGTGGCTGATGTGGCTTCTCAATAACTATATAACACAAACATCATCAGGTTTCAGATTTTTACTTCAAGTGGCAAATGTGAACACCATGAGCTTTAATTGACGATCGACACTAGTATTACGCAAAAAGGTGGTGTAACAGATGAGACTTCTGCAGTTCTGAGTCAAGCTTTATGCGCTGTTATGCGGCATCGCGTGCATTCATTACCTTGTCGGTGTTCGTCAGGGGGCGGCGCGCAGCACAGCTCCGCTCACCTCGCCGTCTCAGAAGCTACTCTCTCCTAACTTCTCCTTACTACAATTTACCGAAGTTGGTTTAAAAAAACTATCTGGCTGTGTTTTCATCTGACCAACCAGGGTCTCAATGTTAACCTTAAGCTCTACCTACAAAAATTCTGTCTATCCAATGAGAAACGTTATACTTTTCGTGGTGGGGCAATGTTTTTAGTTTGCAACGTAACAGAGACGCGAGAAAGTCTCACGCTAAAACTTGCAACTGGTGTGGTCCTTTTAGCGTTATCGTAAGATCTATACTGTTCTTCTAGAGGGCTCTAGCTTTTAACATGGGCTGGGGGGTGGTCCTAGCGGTTAGCTGGAACGTGGGTGTCCGTCCATTATCGTAGGGCCTTCCAGCTTAACACGGTTCTGCTCTCGGCTTCTGTTCTCGTTTCTCCCCTCGGAACTGCGTCTGTCTCACGGTGGGAAGGTATGACATGCATTTAGGCATTCTTGTGTTAGTCTGTGGTATTCCATTTGCTCCCTCGTTACTCGTATTACTTTGGTTAATTTAATGTCACGATTTATTCGGAGCTATGTGACATACTACTGGATTTGCTTATCATGTCAGGGTTTTTATGGAAGGTGTTGGATTTGCCTGACACCTTACATACAGATTGAATAACATCGGGGAGAGGCTACAACCCTGTCTCACTCCCTTCCCAACCACTGCTTCCCTTTCATGTCCCTCGACTCTTATAACTGCCTTCTGGTTTCTGTACAAATTGTAAATAGCCTTTCGTTCCCTGTATTTTCCTCCTGCCACCTTCAGAATTTGAAAGCGAGTATTCCAGTCAACATTGTCAAACGCTTTCTCTAAGTCTACAAATGCTAGAAACGTAGGTTTGCCTTTCCTTAATCTAGCTTCTAAGATAAGTCGTAGTGTCAGTATTGCCTCACGTGTTCCAATAACTACGGAATCCAAACTCATCTTCCCCGAGGTCGGCTTCTACTAGTTTTTCCATTCGTCTGTAAAGAATTCGTGTTAGTATTTTGCAGCCGTGATTTATTAAACTGAGAGTTCGGTAATTTTCACAGCTGTCAACACCTGCTTTCTTTGGGATTGGAATTATTATATTCTTCTTGAAGTCTGAGGGTATTTCTCCTGTCTCATACGTTTTGCTCACCAGATGGTAGAGTTTTGTCAGGACTAGCTCTCCCAAGGCTGTCAGTAGTTCTACTGAGATGTTGTCTACTCCCGGGGGATAATAATAATAATTATTAGTAATAATATGTTCCTTCGTTATAAAAATTCAGTTTGCATATCTGTGTTGTGGAGGGGTGTATGGTGCTCTCTTTGTTTAATCATCTTTGGAATACTGGCACAGTCTAAATATGATATCACAATCCAATATGGCACAAGGAGAATACTGGCGCAGTCTGACTTCTCTCCTTCTACTGGTGGGAAATTCAAAACTGGTGAGTAAATTCAAATTTGTTTCCTCAAGCTGTGAAGCATGGGAATTGGGGAGGGCTAACTGTTATTGATGAGCATTAGAGAGTAGCTCTAGCTAGTCTCGTCAATGACTGCTGCATGTAGAGAGGATTTTTCGCTGTTAGTCCAGCACTAGAGAGTTGCTCCAGCCAGTCTAACCAACAGCCTTGTGTGGACAGAATGGGTAAGAATAATAAGACAGCAAAACATCACTGAAGTGGAGGGATTTAGCCTCTTTCCGATCTACAGGAGAATAGCTGCTGGGAATGATGTAAGGATGGGCAATAATATTAGGATGGCGACATACTGTCCCACTGCTACTATTTCTTTTTTTTTCCTTGGTGTTTTATCATCCCCCTCGCCATATATCAGCGATTGCGGGTTGTCAGCACTACAGTTCTTCGCTCTTTAGCCAGATGAATTTTAAAAAATTGACAGTGAGAAATACAAATAAAATTTGGTGCTGTTTTCTAATTTAAATTAAAAATCAAAAAAGGATAGTCAAAAACAACAGGAATACATACATTTTAAAAACATGTCGCAGGAAGGTGAAACTCTGCGGATAAAATTACTGAGGCACTGCACTTTCACTTAAAATCTGAACGAGGTGAGAGGTACTGCTGGAGGAGAGCGTATATTCCATATGGTTGAGTGATGTGGGTGGGAAGAGGGCACTGTTAGATAGGAAAACTATGGAGAAGTGAAGCAGGAAGTGAGGTGGATAGTGGGAAATACAATCATTTGGAAAGAAAGAGGGTGCTGAGTAGGGCGTCGTGTGGGTAGGGCAGTGATTGCAAGAGGAAACTTATACCTTCCCTTAAGGATTCGAAAGGGAGAGGTAACCTTTAGAGATAGAACACAACGGTTCTGGTCTGGTGTGGTAAGCAGCTGAGAACAGTAGCTGAACATTTGTTGGTTTACTTCGTTTACACAGGCGTACTCAGGTACACAGAAAATTCATACTCTGTCTTAAAACAGTAAAAGCGAAATTTCTTGAAATATTAATATCAAGCAATTTTTTTGAATGTAAAATCTTTCACAAAATTTAAAGGTAATTACTGATATTCTAAATTACCCACAATTTTCATTCCTTTTAACCAACATCCTTTAAAAAAACATTACAACGATGCAAGGTATTTAGAGTGATCAAAGAAGTTGTAGACTGCTCAAGTTTCCTTTTTCTTCAAACATTAAAACAAATAACTTTAAGAATTTAAAATCATCCACGGTATTCTTTCTAAACCAAATAACTTTAAGTTCAGACACTCTTTCACGTTAATGCACAGTGACTGGCCATACGGATGCTGACAAGTGAATGACTTAACGCCAGTTCAGCCAATCCGTTTGTGAGAAAATTAACGTTAGGTAGTTACAAAAGAACCAATAACAAAATTTAATAACAATTCACTGGAGCATAACAAGCGCCAGTGCCTCCGCACACAAATCAAACTTTCACCAGTATCAGATACATCAGTACGTTGCCCACTTTACCACAGCCCCAGGCTGAGAACAAACTCTGTATACGACAAATTATCACTGTCAGTCTGTCAGTGATAACTAGTTTTACGTTCACCCTGCCTCTTGATTTTGAGGAAATTTGAAACAATACAATTAACCTTAATGAGATCAATTGACAACTTCGTGATCACAGAAATTAATTAACTGCCTTATATGCAAATTTCGGTCAGTGGAACCTGAGAACATGTATCCACAATCACGAAGTGCCGTGAAGCTGACATCTCTTCTCTAGAATGTTGTGCGCAAAGATACCATGGTTTACACGTCCTGGAAGTTCTACAAGAGAAATGTGTCCGATTAGCCACACATACATGGAAATTTACAGAATACTGCCACGGTACAATTTTGTGACGCTACAGTCAATGATAAGCTCAACCTATTTTTCGGCGCAACATACAATTTGATGTGTCCCCGAGGAAATAGGAAAAATATTTCCAAGGCTTGCTAACCGAAAACAGTTTCGTTTACAGGATGAGCCTGCACGCGACCGGAGTCTAACACAGACGGACGAATTCCTGTTCCAGCAAAGGCGAACCACCCAGTTCAAATCCCAAACTGAATGCCGACGCTCACCAATATCAGTGGGAGTGCGACGCATTAGTTCCGATGTGATGCGCCCCCCGACATCCGCCGACTACACAGCAGCCTCCGGGCAGCTGGCCCATCACTCGGACGACGCCGTAGCACTTGCTGCGCTTCCAGGCCACAAGTGGCTCTCGCTACACAGCTTAATCCGCCCGCTGTCATCCGGTCCACCAATCACCACAGGTCCGCCTGGCGTGCGCATAAAACTGCTATCTCTGACCACAGAACAATTTTACGTTGGGTGAAAGCACGCTGCGCCAGAAATCGACACGGTCGCAGAAGTACGAACCGAAAATCATACGACCGTATCAGGAGAGTATGGGGATGGATGGAAAGGGAAAGGAGAGAGGAATCCTGACATGGAGTAGGATAGGTGGGGAAGAGTTAAAGTTGAGAAGAGGGATACATATCGGGGCGGATCTCATTGTCTGGGAGATGAAATTGGTTGAAGTTTCATTAGAATAGGATATGGAGTGTGTGTAGGAGTAGAGATGTAGGGATGTGTTTGTGAAGGCACGGTTGCATACCAGGGTTGGTGATCAGAGGGGAGACAACGAGGTTATTGGCATCACAAGAGATGTGTAGGTATTTGATGTTGGTGAGTAGGGGTGGGAATTTGACGATAGAGGGTTCAGGTGGGGAAAACTAAACGGATGCGGAAAGCGAGACAAGTTGCATGATATTTGAGGATTTGGAGGTATTACAGAACTTTGATGGTGCAAAGATCCATGCAAGATTTGCACAGCAGAGGAAGGATCAGATCAGGGATTTGTAAGTATGGAGAATAGTGCAGGAGCGCAAGCCCCAAGTTCGACCTGTTACTAGTTTTAGTCTAACGTGGGCTTTCTGTTGGAAGGTTACCAGGTGAGGGTTCCACATTAGCCGCCGGTCAAAGGATAGCGCAAGATATATCATTGTCTTAGCTGGAGAGGATGGCTGTAACTGGTATAGCAGAAGTCATGGAGGCGGAAGATGTGTGTGGTTCATCCTATAATTATTGCCTGGGTTTTGGAACGATTGATCTTGAGGAGCCATTACTGACACCAGGTGGTAAAATGGTTTGGTAAAATGATTAGGCGAGGAAAACAGTGTCAGCAGCATACTGAAGGAAGTGGGCTCGTTGGGGTGGTTTGGGAATATCAACAGTACAGAGGAGATAGAGGAAAGGAGAGAGGACAGAGCCTTGGGTCATTCCTGCTGTAGGATGAAAGGTACAGGAATTAGTAGTGTTAACAGTGAGAAAAAATGGGCGATTAGATAGACAGGATGCAACAAGGCAGGTGTAGTTAACTGGAAGTGCATATCCCTGGAGTTTGAAAAAGAGACTGGAATTCACGGTTGTAGGCTGAGGCAGATAAAAATAGCAGAGTTATGGCTGTTCAGCTGGTGGGATTGGAGATGAGTGAGGTGTAGGAGCTGGTCATCAGAGGAGAAATTTGGATGGGAGCCACACTGATTTACAGAAAGAAGGATGTGTTGGTTCAAGTGTCGATGGGCACATTGGAGAGGGTAGATTTGAGGACCTTCCAGATGGTGCGGTAGGAGGAGATATCAGTAGGAACTTCGTGAATTTGAGGAAAAATATGGTTCTGGATGTTTTCTGTTGTTGAGGATTGAAACCTCTGAACATAGTTGAGCCGTGTGTGGCTCGTGTTCCCGCCATCATGTATTTTACACCCTGTTTTAACGTACTTCCACCTCACTACGTTAATTTAAATGACTTTTGTCACTGAGTTACTGCTTTGCCTGACCGTGACTGGCGCTAGTAGCGCGTATCGATATATCCCCTCTCGTAGTATCTTTGCTTGACTGCTATTACTTCCCGGGCGTTGTCTGTCGTAAAGGAGTTCGGGTCACAAGATCGGGTGGTCAGTCAGTTGGAACGTGTCTGGAGCGCAGTCCCGACCTGCCAGTCGGGGAGTTGCAATGCGGCACTAGTGCAGTGGGGTTGCAACAGCAGTGAGGACTGCGTCGACATGGCTCGCCCGACCACTGCCGCCAAGCAACACTTGAACCGGGCCACGGTCTTGGTGGATCGTCGGTCGGACGTCCTAGCGGACGACGCGTTTTGGCTCGCCGATAGTTCATGAGTCGGCTGTGTGTGTGCGCGCGCGCGCGCGCATCGACTCTCGATTTGTCTTCGTGCGTGTTTAGTTACTGTTGCGTGTTGTTCAGGTTCGTGCAAGTGTTTGTCAGGTTGTGTGTGTAGTTGGTGTTATTTCCACTGATGACTATTTGAGATGTCTTCGGCATTCTGAGAGAGTTGGTCGGTTGTTGCGGACGAGGGAAGTTATGTCCGCCCGGTGCAGTCGGCTGGGGCCGCTGGCAGCACCTGTGCAGTGTCTGAGATGTCCGATCGCTACGAGCTCCGTGGTTCACCGACCCAGGACGTCAAAGTTGAGTAGTGGTTTCAAATACCCAAGCCACGTCTATTCGTGTTGTGGTGGTTTTCTTCGGTGGTTTGCTGTTGGGGGAGGTGGGGGGGGGGGTTTCCGGTGAGCAACTCCGAGTGGCTCGACTGTTGATATTTAGCCGCCATGCGGTGCTATTAACTAGTGGCCGTTAGTGTTCCGGTTATCTGCCCTGGCCACTAACGAAATTTCAGGCAGCTTCCTTTTCTCAACTGTTGTCGCTGTCCAACTTGGTGTGTAATTTTGACAGCTAATACGTACTCCATTGTGGATTATCACGTTGTAACATTGCCGGTTTGAGTTCTCATGTGCTGATTGATGGGAAGCAAGTCTTTGTGTCGGTCGGTCCGTGGCTGTCCACTGGTTGGGTTCCGACGGATCAAGCATAGTTGGGCTCACCACCCGTCTCACTTAAGTGAGCGAGGGCAGACCGACCTCCCTGAGGCCTTCTGAGTGCCACCGGTGTTTAATTATCTGTTGTCAGCTATTTTAAATTTTAGGCTTATGGTTATTTGTTTTTTTTTTAATATTGCAAAATTAATTTTTAAATTTGTCTTTCAAGTTTAAACACTGCAGCCTTCTGCCTTTAAAGATAATGGTAATACATTTTAAAATTTTGAAGTCTGATTGTGACTCTCAGCCATTGGTGTTGCACCTTGCATATGTTGCTTCTTTAAATTAGTTTATTGCTGTCTTAATTGAATTTGGATATTTTAAGATTTATTGTTGGCCTTCTGCCTTTAAAGGTCTATGTAAAATATTCTAAAATGTTGGAATTTAATTGTGGCCCTCAGCCATTTGTATTGCACTTTGCGTATGTTGTTTTTTGAATTATTTTATTGTTATCTAAATTGGATTTTTTTATCTTGTTAAGATTTCTTGTTGGAGGCTTTCAGCCGTGAAAGAGTTGCATTCGGTAAAGATTCGGCTATGTGCCGCTTTGGTTCTAGAGGTTATTAACTTAAAATAAACGACAATTAGAAGCAGAAACTGACCTCAGCCCTTGGCCCTTTCGGCAATACTATTACCTGTTCTGCCCAGCGAGTATAGTGGGCGTCTCAGTAGAGGTGTAAAAGGTTAAAAAGCGATGAGAAAGGAGAGGGAACTTTCCCTGAGGTGTTGATAAGTAATGCAGTTTTGAGTGGGGAAAGTGTTGGTTTTTTGTGGAATACTTTTTTATGTAGGTTTCCATTATTGAGAGCTAGGGGTGGGACAGCGCTGTTTCTACATTCATGGATGGTAGGGAAAAGGAGCTATCAAAATGTAGGTCATCGGGGATGGAGAAAATGTCATACAGATAGGACGCAAAATAGCTTTGCTCAGGTTGTAATGGATGGAAAAGCAGGTAGTAAGGTGCAGGATTATTGCCAGTGTTTCGATGGAATGCTTTCTGGTACTTGGGAGAGTTAATGTGGAGTGTTTTGGTGAGTTTGGTGCATGTCTGGTGCCAGTCCTCTCAATTTTTTGCATTTAGTAAATTCCTGATATGTCTGTATGTTTTGATGGCTTGTGAGTGTATCCTGGTCATGAGTCTGCAAGAAGGAGTGGTACATATAATGGGATTCTTGGAGTAGTAGTAGGGCTTGTGGGGGTGGAGCATATTTGGTCTTGGTAGGAATGTGAGTGGATATAGCACCTTAAAAGGTCTGCTTCAGAAAGGAAATGGCATGAAAGATATCGTCAGGTTGCTGGAATGACAGGATGTGGCTACCAATTTGGATTTCTGTGGATTCCTGCCAGGCATTCCAGTTGGCACGGGATAACTCTTGGATGGAGATGGGGATGGGGTGCATGTAGATGAGGTTGTATGGGGGAGATGGTGAGGAGTACAGATAGGTGATCACTTCCAATTGGATTGAGGACTTCAGCAGTAAGGCGTCCAAAGGGATTGCGAGATGCTAGGATGATATCGGAGATGGTGTCGCTTTTAGGGTGGGTATTGTGGGGGACGGGACCAATGTCACCCTGCAGGAATCAGTAAACTGATGCCACCGTGACTGAAGCTTTACAGGGATCCACTAGACTGGAGGTAACTGGTCAGTCTTGTCATCTTGAGATGCCGTGTTCAAGTAAGATAATGAGCACTACACTCATAAAAAAATCATACGATATATTTCTCATGTTTCTGTTGTCTAGTATACAATTTGCGATGCATAAATAGGTATAAGTGTGTTTCATTACTCAATGCTGTTGCTAAAGGAATGATTTATATAGAGGCAAGGATTAATGGCTGCACTGGAACTCATCCCTGTGACTAGCACAATAAAGTATTTACGACTTGCTTTCGGCAGAATGCTAACATGAAACGCACATCTCAATAACGTCTAACTCAAAGCGCAAAACCGACTAAAATTATAATACTAAAACTACTAACATGCTGCGTCTAGGGGGTACATGCTTCTACCATTATTCTCACCTACATACAGATCCCTCCTCCACTCCATCCTAAGCTATGTTAATGTTGCCTGGATCTCCGCCTCGCCTTAATTCTATAAATCCCTTGAACGCCTGGAAAGACATGTACTCCACCTCTCCTTATGCGTCTGCCTATCTTCCCCAACTCTAATTCTGTAACAACTCTCCACTTCCCACACCCTCCTGTCCTCCTAGAGCACTTAATCCCAAAACATAGTCCAGCATCCAGTTTGCGACCCACTACTCACTAATCCATGTACCCTGCAACACCACTACATCAAGATTCCATCTTCCATGCGCCTCCATGCATTATCGATCCCCTCCCGCCAGAATTTTAACCAACTCTTAACCCCAACGATAAAATCTGCCCTGAGATATACCCCTCTTTCGAACCCTAATCGCTCCTCCTTACACCGTCCTCTAATTTTCTCCTTTCCTCTTCATCCACCTTGCTGACTTCCAGTCACCACCTACGGCTCTACAGGGCCCCATAGCCACACTCATCATCACGCCCTTATCATGACAATTGTTTCATGTGTCACCTAGCATCACCATTACACCATGGCATCGTTCACGTTCATCAGACACTATTTTAACTGTAATATAAAATCGTCAAACGATTTTTAAAGTCATTGGTATTTTCCATATATGTGTATTTTACTAAATCCTCATTTATTGTCACCTGTTTTCATGTAAAAATCGCCAGCATCGCCCACCTAAGCTATTTTACAGAATCATGTTTTCTCATCTTTTATATACTTTAACCATCTTGAAATATTGATTTGTAACCTTCGGTTCAAGAGCGGGATTATCTGCTGCCTTCATGCCCCTGTCGTGAGGAACTGAAATAACAATAAAGGAAAAAAAACAGCGACGTTGGGACTGTAGGTTGCTGTCCTAATATTATTACCCACCCTTACGTCCCTCCTCGCAGCTGTTCACTTGTAGATCGGCAGGAAGCTAATCCCTGCGCTACAGTGTTAGTTTGCTGTCCTGTTATTATTACCCATTCTTCCCATATAGGGCAACTGGCTAGACTTGATGGTGCAACTCTCTAGTGCTAGACTAATAAAGAAAATATCCTCTCTACAGGCCACATTTATTGACGAGACTGTCTACAACTACTCTCTAGCACTCTATTAATGCCAACTACCCCTCCCCAATTCCCTTGCTTCGAAGACAGAGGAACAAAATTTGAATTTGCTATCAATTTTTGAATTCCCAGGCAATAGGTGGTCCAGAGCGGAGGGTTCTGGGTTACCCAGAGGGGTTGGGAGAGGATGGTGAACGATTTCTCAGAAGAACAGTCTGTAAGCAGGGAGTCACACATCTATTACCATAACAATAGGTTAAGGGATTATGTCATGAATTTAATTAATATCAATGTGATACCAATTTAATTGATTAGTATATTAATTTGATATCAGGTGTGTCCCAGCACCCCTCTTAACCAACTGTCATAACACTACGTTTCATATCTTTATAGAGAAGATTGTGAGCGGTAATGGTCCTATAACATTCCGTTAGGATATGCCAGAAGTTAATTTTGCATCTGAATGTTTCTCTCATTTAAGAATGACACACTGTGTTCTCTTTGCTATGAACACTACTGTGCAATCGCACTGCTGGTTTCACATCCGTATTTTGTTCATACGTCGCCAGTGCGGAATTGTATCAGACGCCCTCTGTAAGTCAAGGAACACGGCATCAACTTGGGAGCCGTTATTAGCTGCTTTCTGGGTATCAAGGGTGAAAAGAGGGAGCAGGGTTTCAGACGATCGTGGATTTCGGAACCCATGGTGATTCCTACACAGTAGATTTTCGTTACGAGATGTGAGTTAACGAGCACTGCGCTCTCACTTAGATATATGGCCGAAAGAGTCAGCCTAGAGGAATTGTGAAACGAAACCTGCTGTCCAGGACCGCCTGCCACAAAGGGTGTAGATTCACGACGAGATGGGGAAATTCACAGGCACCTATTATCTATTGAGGCCTAAGCGCTGTAGTGTGCAAGCGAGACAGACGAGAACCTACGTCATAGGGAAACCCAGTAGAAGCCGCTTGTGGCCCAGGAGACGTAGCAGTGTTAAATATGGCGGACCTAAGATCGGCCATAAATGGAAACATTTATGAAAACTATTTAATTCTGTAGTAATGCAGGGAATCGGGCCACAGTAATTTTAATGTGCCATGGTGATCCCAATAAAACTTTAATATTGGTCATATCTGTCACAGTTTAGGATTTACTGTTAAAGTGAAATTAACAAGTTTTGTAACAAAGACGTGAATGCTAAAATCTGAACACTTTGGTCGATCTTAACGATCGACATTTCATATAGAAGCGCATCATTAAAATGACAAACGTAATATGTATCAACTCTGTAACTTTATTTCTTTAAAATATATAGTAAATTTAATTATCAGCACTTTCAGGTAAGCATTAGATCATCATTGACTCCGCACAAAACACATTGAACGATGACAGCTTGACAGCTTATTGAATCATTAGGTGACAGAATATTTGCTGTAAAGTTTAGTGCACAATAGATTACTTTTGTTCTTTATTAATCAGAAAGCACATTGGTGCAAGGCTACTGGCCGTGGCATTCAAAGTTAAGAAGGAAATTGTATTGGTTTCCTGTAAAAGAATTTAACCTCTTTAAGTAATGGATATTATTGTTACTTTATTTAGAACGTGAAAGTGGTGAAGTTTTGATTATTTAAATATGTTAAAATGTAAAATACTGTAGAATAAGCTGCAGCCAATCAGATGGACGGCTTCAGGGAAGGGAACTGCCCTAGTCAGTCGAGCGAGGATGCTCGGCGCGTGGGAAACGCGGCAGGGGACGGGCAGAGGGACAGTGGTGGTGCAGACACGAAGGCGGACAGTTCGGCAGGAGACACAAAAGGGTGCAGTTCGGTTGCAGACGCGAAAGCGGACGATCGGTCTTTAGGCAGTTAGGAAGTGAAACGACTTAGAGAATTTCGCGTTGTGTGATATCTCTGAGCGGTGAGCAGCCGCGCGCCTAGTGTGAGCTCTAACGTTTCGCGTAGATAACTTGTATTTCGCGATGGGATTGTGAATGATCGAACCGTGTCAAGTGGATACGTGCTCGAGTGTAACAGTAACTCTAAATATGACCACTTTCGCTATTAGTTTGCTTTCTGAATAAACATTATTCTAACCAAATCGCAACTGTGTGGCCTACAGTATGTACAGTATTTAATAATCACTTTCTGAATATAGCAGGTGAACTAAATAGAAAGCTAGTCCCAACAGGGAATCATATAACGCTCGTAGAAAAAAGTGTTCCGAGACTGTTACCTGAAATGCTCCTCTATGATACTGACAAGAGCGAGATTGAGTTAATAATTAAATCACTAAAGACCAAGAACTCTCATGGATATGATGGGGTATCTAGCAGAATACTGAAGTATTGTTCCATGTATGTTAGCCCAGTACTTAGCCATATCTGTAACTTTTCCTTTAGGAGTGGTCGATTTCCTGACCGATTAAAGTACTCGGTAGTGAAGCCACTTTATAAAAAGGGAGACAGGGATAATGTTGATAATTATAGACCTATTTCTATGCCATCAGTGTTTGCTAAAGTTATCGAGAGGCTTGTATATACAAGGTTATTGCAGCATTTAAATTCACATAATTTGCTGTCAAATGTACGGTTTGGTTTTAGAAATGGCTTAACAACTGAAAATGCTATAGTCTCTTTTCTCTCTGAGGTTTTGGACGGATTAAATAAAAGGTTGCGAACGTTAGGTGTTTTCTTTGATTTAACGAAGGCTTTCGACTGTGTTGACCACAAAATATTACTGCAGAAGTTGGAACATTATGGAGTAAGGGCAGTAGCTTACAATTGGTTCGCCTCTTACTTTAAGAACAGAAAGCAGAAGGTAATTCTCCGCAATATTGAGAATGGTAATGATGTTCAGTCCCAATGGGGCACTGTTAAATGGGGCGTTCCCCAAGGATCGGTGCTGGGGCCACTGCTGTTTCTTATTTATATAAATGATATGCCTTCTAGTATTACAGGTGATTCAAAAATATTTCTGTTTGCTGATGACACCAGCTTGGTAGTGAAAGATCTTGTGTGTAATATTGAAACACTATCAAATAATGTAGTTCATGAAATAAGTTCGTGGCTTGTGGAAAATAATTTGATGCTAATTCACAGTAAGACTCAGTTTTTACAGTTTCTAACTCACAATTCAACGAGAACTGATATTTTAATGAGACAGAATGGGCATGTTATAAGCGAGACGGAACAGTTCAAGTTCCTAGGCGTACGGATAGATAGTAAGTTGTTGTGGAAAGCCCATGTTCAGGATCTTGTTCAGAAACTAAATGCCGCTTTATTTACCATTAGAAGAGTACCTGAAATAAGTGACATTTCAACACGAAAAGTAGTCTACTTCGCATATTTTCATATGCTTATGTCATATGGTATTATTTTTTGGGGTAATTCTTCTGATACAAAAAGGGTATTTTTGGCTCAAAAACGGGCTGTTCGAGCTATGTGTGGTGTAAGTTCTAGAACCTCTTGTCGACCCCTATTCAATAGTCTGGGAATTCTGACATTGCCCTCACAGTATATATTTTCTTTAATGTCGTTTGCTGTTAGCAATATTAGCTTATTCCCAAGAGTTAGCAGCTTTCACTCAGTTAATACTAGGCAGAAATCAAATCTGCATGTGGAATGCACTTCCTTGACTCTTGTGCAGAAAGGAGTGCAGTATTCTGCTGCATCCATTTTCAATAAGCTACCACAAGAACTCAAAAATCTAGCAGTAGCCCAAAAGCTTTTAAGTCTAAACTGAATAGTTTCCTCATGGCTCACTCCTTCTATTCTGTCGAGGAGCTCCTGGAAGAGCTAACAAATTAAGCAAATTTCAGTGTTACATTCTTGATTTTCTTTATTTAAACTAATGACGTGTCGCCTGAATATGTTTCCTATATTTCACTTTATCTGTTTCTGCAATCGTGTTATAATTTCATGTATTGACTCGTTCCATGACCATGGAGACTTCTCCTTAATGTGGTCCCACGGAACAATAAATAAATAAATAAATAAATAAAAATAAATACATCATTTATGGGTCGTTAATTTAATTCCCGATATTATTATTACTGTTAATATGTTATATTAACTTTGTATTTCGCAAACTTACCATTAACCAGACAATTTAACCAAAAGGGTCGCAAGTGTCTAATTTAGGGCGTGTAGTGTGACACCTGCAGTTCAACCCCCAGACGAGTTTGGGCCAAAACATTTAGATGAAGGGGAACTACATGTGAGCCCGAACATCTTTGGGATGTCAGCTCGCAGCGACCGTAAAACCTGTTCGGAAACTCTACAACAGACCGACGTCAGAGATTTACAGGCCTACAGTTTTGCGTGTCTGTTCGACGAAACTTCTTGAAAACGGGAATGGCCTGAGCTTTTTTCAATTACTACGAACGATTCGCTCCTCCAACGATCCACAGTTTCACGAGTTCTAGACAGAGATTCCTCGAAAAATAACTTAAGGTTTGGTCCTCACGCTGAGAATCTTTGTACAGCGTCGTTATCTATTAGACAGACTGCCAAATGAGTGTTGGGCAAGCATAGGTAGAGGCTTGCACTGATTTCCTGGCAAGAGTGAGCCATTTTGCAGGAAGTATCAGTACGCATGATGTGGAAGCGAGGTAGGATTTTCTGAAAGCGTACGTCATCTGTTTGGAAGTGAGACCTGCACCATCTGGAGAAAAAGAAATCGAAAATATTTAAAATGCTGTTCTAACGAATAATGGTAAAGATTAAGTGGACGTATAAAAAACGAACTGAAGAAGTATTAAAGCTAACAGGTGAGGAAAGAAGTCTTTGGAAGATCCTGTAAGTAGGCTGTTTATGTTTTCTTATTTGCAACGTTACGTAGCGCTCTGTATGAAAATCACTGGCTGTGCTGCGTGCAGTCTGTGGCTAGTTGGCATTGTTGTCTGCCTTGTAGTGTTGGGCAGCGGCAGCTGGATGTGAACAGCGCGTAGCGTTGCGCAGTTGGAGGTGAGCCGCCAGCAGTGGTGGATGTGGGAAATGAGATGGCGGATTTTTGAGTACCGAATGGATGTCATGAACTGCTATATATATTATGACTATTAAGGTAAATACATTGTTTGTTCTCTATTAAAATCTTTCATTTGCTAACTATGCCTATCAGTAGTTAGTGCCTTCTGTAGTTTGAATCTTTTATTTAGCTGGCAGTAGTGGCGCTCGCTGTATTGCAGTAGCTTGAGTAACGAAGATTTTTGTGAGGTAAGTGATTTGTGGAAGGTATAGGTTAATGTTAGTCAGGGCCATTCTTTTGTAGGGATTTTTGAAAGTCAGATTGCGTTGCGCTAAAAATATTGTGTGTCAGTTTAAGCACAGTCATGTATAAACTGTTCTAAGGGGACGTTTCATATGTCGACCCTTAGCCGAGGATACATCACTGGAATCTTCTGATTTTTTCTTGTAGTTTGTGTAATTAGTGTAGATTTTGTTTATTGCTGGCGCATAAATGTAGAGAGAATCTCCTTTGTAGTTGCAGTCTTTCATTATTGTACAGTAAAACAGGTGTGGCACGCATGTAAATTTGCACCAAGTATTTCGCAGCTGCGTTTGCAATTAACTAGATATTATTTTCAGTGCTATGTTAATGTGTTCTCTTATTTTTGCTCCTCAAATTGTGTTTTTCTGTGTTGTCGTGTGAAATATCGTGACAATATTGGCGTGTGAAAAACGTAATACTAGGCTCCAAAGTAAACTGATAAATAATAGTGACGAAGAGCGTAGCTTATCAGCATCACTGTGTAGTGAATTAAGACATTCGAAGTAGTAATTTGGTAACTGTGCATAGGGAAATGGAGCGGGCGTCAAATAATGCTGTAGGCAGTGAAACAATTAGTGAACAGGGAAGCATTATCGATCGATCGGTCGGCAACAGCTCGCCTCAGAATTCCGAAATGACAGGACACAATCTTGCAAATACTGTAGATTCAGGTTTTGCGTCCTCACCGTTTTCTCAAATAAATCAAGACACATTTTCTGCTTTTCAAAATGTGAATATTGCCGGTTCAAATTCAGTGCCGAATAGCACTGAGGAACATGTTTCAGACACCAGTGCACTGTTATTACAGTTAATGCAACAAATGGGACAAAGGCTACAAAAGTTAGACACAACGCTTGAACAAAATCAGAAACAAATGGGACAAAATCTTCAAAAGTTAGACACAATGGAACAAAATCAGAGACAAACACAGCAAAAGCTTCAAAAGCTAGACACAATGGAACAACACCAGAGACACACAGCAACAGTTAGACACAATGGAACATGTTTCAGACACCAGTGCACTGTTATTACAGTTAATGCAACAAATGGGACAAAGGCTACAAAAGTTAGACACCACACTTGAACAAACACGTGAAGATGTAACTACTGAGTTACATAACATTGAATCTAAATGTCAAAAAGTCTGTAATGACGTAAAAACACAAATTTGTGAGCATTTTCAACCTATTTTTTCGTGGCATGAAAATGCATTACAGAATCACGAAGCAGCTATAAAAGAACTGCAAACCATTGTTCATGAAAATCATGAGACCTTGTGGGCTAAAATTGACTCAGTTGCATCTACCGATTCGGTTACGCAACTTGCAAAAACTCAGGAAAACGTAAAGGACACAGTAGATTCGATTTCAACACAAATGGACACTCTGAAACTTGGTTCAGAAAAACACACTGAGGAAATGTGTTCACTATCGGAGAAAGTAGCCGAACTTTCGGGTCAGGTCACTAACTTATCTACGAAGGTAGATGATAATCTGAATGACACAAAACCGGTAGTCTTTAATGACACAGAAGAGTGCGAACAAATTAGGAAACTGAAACAAAATTATGAAAGAAATTGGCAAGGTACACCGAATTTTGAGATGGAACCGCCGAAACAACGTAACAATGACCGACATGCGACTCGCCAACATGATGATTTTGACTATAAGCTGTTCATTACTACACGTAAATTCAAAACGTTTAAGAATTCTGCCAACGACATTCATCCACAAGCGTGGCTCCATCAATTCTCTCATTGTTTTCCTCCCAACTGGTGATTAGAACACAGATTAGAATTTATGTGTGGCTATTTAGAGAATGAACCAGCTGTAAGTATGCGATCGGTCATTCGCGATTGTCACAGTGAAGGAGAATTTTATCATGCCTTCCTCTCAGCGTATTGGTCTCAAGCCACACAGGACCGAGTAAAACATGGCATCATAATGATGAAACGTTTCGAACAATCTGAATTTTCCAGTCTTATGAAATATTTTGAAGACATGTTGCATAAGAATCAGTATCTTTCAAACCCATACAGCCCCTCAGAACTCATCCGCATTTGCTTAATCAAACTGCCTGAACATTTACGACATATTATTTTAGCAGGACGTTGCAAAGACGACATTGAAGCTTTTCAGGGACTGTTACAAGAACTGGAAATTGACACAGACAGTCGCGGGATGCGAAAACAGGGAAACAATCACTACAGGTCACATCCGTCACAATTCCGTGACGACAGAAATAATAACTGGACATGACAAGGCTATTCTCACAACACAAATCGTGACCAAAATAGACACCACTCGTATAACAACCACTGGCAGAGTAATAGTTACAGAGAAAGATCGCATTTCCGTAGTAATGAATATGATAGAGATAATCATAGAAACAGACAATATGGTAACCAGAACTATTATTATCAAGGGAGACAGAATAATTTCAGACGCAACAGTTCAGTGGGCAGTTACGACTCAGGGAGAAATTCTCCACCACGTGACAGACAAGAAAGAAACTATGGAATCTACCGACATGACGACAGACGATATGATAGTAACGACAGACCTAAACTGCATCAGAACTGGCGGGATTTAAACAGGGCAGGGCCCTCTCGTCACGGTGAATTTGTAGAAGTTAGGCCTCCTAATCCCAGTAACGATGCGCGCCAACAAAGAAACAGACAATGACTCACACCGCAGGCAGCCACTTGCGCCCACTGGCTCAGGGAAAATAACATTGAAGCTAACCTTGAGCAAAATTTCAGTATTCTTTATGGATGAATACCGCATGATAATTGCATTCAAGTTGAAACGCTGCATACTGAGAAGAGCAAATGGTTACACCACATCTCACATGTAAAACCGTTTATTGAAAGATAATCTGCTTTTTAACTTTGTCTTTGCCATAAAACGTTTCACTTCACGTTACTAGTATACTTAAGAAACTGTTAACATGCAACAATGTTTGAAGTTAAATATCCAGTCAAGAACCAAGAGAACTTATTTAAACAGAAATTACGAATGCATTGTTATTGTGAACAGACGACACAGTGTTATTGTGTGGGTGCATTCTTGCTTGTTAGTTGCACGATTACGTAACGACTATAAGGCTCACATACTTAGAACATTTACCAGTACTGCTAATGAGATTCTAATGCAACATTTTGGTTTACTTGAAAATACATTCTGGATTTAAAGTACTTTCTGTGAGATACCAGATGAGACAGTGGTTAGTTTATGTGACAGATACACGATTTTATCAAGACACTACTAATGAGTGACAATTTACAATGTTGCTTTTGCGGTGTTTCTGTTTTATATCAGCACAGTTTTTCTGAATTATTCTGGAAAGTAAAACATGTTTTAGTAGTAACTTTTCTGCTATAGCTACAAGGAGACAGCCTCTTTCGTAGCACAACAATACGTTACAGCACAGTACTTTCTTCATCACAGGAATAAGCGTAATAACTAAGATATCTATACACAAAGCATTTCACTTTTGTTTATCATGAGGTAAGTACATTGACTTCTGTAGAATTTGGCTTTCAGAGGATGATAACTCCGAGACTTCCACAGAGATTATCTTACAACATGATGCACAGTTTAGCGCTACAGTACACGTGTTTGATTGATTAATTTTGTACTTAAAACATTTATTTTTAAAGATATTTGAAGTACAATGAAATACAAACGTTTTCCGTGATACATTTCATTCCATTGCTGTAATCTGTAACACCTGAGGGTATAATTACATTAATCCTCAGGGGGGTACACGCTTACTTTGTGTACCATGTGTTTGGCAAGCACAAGGATCCCTAGCTAATATGATATTTGCTTATACAACTTTACTCAGTACCATATTTCTCTAACACATAATTACAGTTATCTGGTCATTTAACTGAGAGAGACAAACATTTATTTCACTACATCAGAGACAGATGTTCACGTAATTACACAGTTGGGTAACTTCACACTTACGAAATTGTATTTTGCCTGTACTTTGTGAACTGTTCATATTTTTTCGGACCCATTGTGATATTTTGAGAGCTTTGAATGATATATTTGGTATGGGATCACGATTTTTAAAGTACGTTTGAGGCAGATGACACTTTTGACATGAGCAGAGAATTTTTTTTTAATTATTGGAGGAAGCTACGACAATTTTGAGAGTTGATTGAGGTGTTATGATGTTATTATTACGATGACTATGTGTATTATGCTGTTGCGGTATGTTTATGATCAATAAGCTGATGCTAATGAGTTATTTGATTAAGCTATGTATCTGTTATGCTGAAATATTGAAGTGTCGACGAATAAGGTAAGGAATAATGAGTAGGGTTTAGGGACTCTGGTTTGTGAAAAAGGTTGTTGGAAACCAAGAATCGTACTTTAAGAGTTATGAAATGTATGTAAATGCGTGAATGTATTACAATGCCGACGAAAATTTTTTGGACACTGTTATATCAATAGCATTTTGTTTCTACAGATTTGTAACGCAAATTCTTGAACTGTGAAATATTTTTATATGAGACTGTCACTGTAGCGGAAACTGCTGTCGTAAATACTTCCGTAAGAAAGTTAAGTGACCACCTGCACATAATGCGTCGTGGGCACCCAGCTGTGTCAGATGCCTGGAGAAAAAGCCTTTTCAGAGGCACAGGTATAAAAAAAAAGGGAGGCCATTATCCTCGCTATTGACATTCCCTTGTAGAAAGCATCGCAAATATGACACACTCCAACTTGAAAACATATGATTACACTGTGGAGCTCTTAATTTATATTTACTGAAATTCCTAATGAAATGATGAGAAACATTTTACATCTATTGTCTTTGTAGTTGAGAGATTGCTCATTTTGTTTAA
Organism: Schistocerca cancellata; assembly: GCF_023864275.1. NCBI lineage: Eukaryota > Metazoa > Arthropoda > Insecta > Orthoptera > Acrididae > Schistocerca > Schistocerca cancellata. Next base: position 1,283,236,147 of record NC_064626.1, on the reverse strand, counting down.
TATCTGGTTTCCAGCTGTCTTGCAGCATTGGTTTTATAAAATAAAATTAAATGCATTTGCTAATGTGAACACTTTCTGTCAACAGATCTATTAAATAATTATTTTATGATCCACATTCTTCGAAAAAGGAGCTCTTGGAATGGAAAGAACAATAAGAAGGGACTAATAACAGTAACTGCATACATAATTTTCTTTTCCAGTACTTGGTAATTTCTTTTGTAGAATAATTTGTGGTGCACCACTTTAATTACATAGACATTAAGATGTGAATATACATTTCCCTTGTCTGCATTGTTGTCTTTAGTGTAATGTTTTTTTTTTTTTTTTTTTTTTTTTTTTTTTTTTTTTTTTTTTTTTTTTTTTTTTGCTTGAGCTATGTCATGTTTAGATATAAGTTAATACTTCTGCTGCTGCTGTTTTACCAGGCATAGTGCTACTAAATTTCACTTTGCATTACTCTGTTAAGCTAGTTTTACTACTGATTTATTTTTCTTGTTGCTGCACATTGGCTTATATTATTTGTAATATTGCAATTGCTTTGCGTATTTAAATTTTTTGTCATTGATGTTTGTGTTAATTGTTTTGTGCTGCTGCATTGCCTTGTCCCTTAGTTTATGCGTCTGAGCTCAGTAGATTTAAGTTAGCTTAAGAGGGGGTAGCCTATAAGAGAATGAGTTGTGATGAATTTGAAGAAATGCACTGAGAGATTATACGAGAAAAGTACAGAAAGCAGGTATAGATAGGACTTTTTGGGAATAATGATGAACGAAGGGAGATCTCCAAGGAAAAAAGGTTTTGTTTGCAAAATACTGCAGTACCAAATGTTACACTGAAAACAAACCCTGTCCTTTTTTTTGTGTTATCCCACTATGTGTTTGTGTACCCTTGTGTATTTGTTTTCTTCCTGTCTCTGTGTAGTTTCATAGCATTTTTTTCTCTTCTAATACTAAGCTACATTCACTATGATGAGGAATACTGTTATCCTCAAATATAATTGGCATTAATAATATGTTATTTACCTTGTAAATATGCTTAGACATTATTTATCTGTTCTGTTTTGTTGCTCATGTGTGAAGGTGATGTTTCAAAAGTTATTCTGATCTTTTATGTATGTACTCATGTCATAATTCCTGTAACACTGATGTATATGTTATTTCGATTCTATTGTAAAGCCTGTACTACAAATGTTATCTGTATTGTTATGTTCTTTAATGATGTATTTTGTACCTCTGATATTGTATACTTATGTTATAAAATTGTAATTGACACCAGTTTATCACATTAAGTAACTTGTAAGCATTCATTTCACTGCACACGTTTCTGTTGGTCATAGTATATGGACAATATGTGAGAGGTAGGGACTGATAGTGTTTGCACGTGTGTTAATAATTCAGCAAGGGACTGGATAACAGCATTGCTGGTTCTAAGGACTATTCCAAAAACTTTGTGAGTGTACAAGTGGTGGTTTATGGACTTGCTATAATCTTCTCTGCAAGACTCTTTGATGGTGATTGTGCACCTGCACAGTCGCAACAGATGGCTGCTAGCTATCTCTACAAGGACTGAAGTGGGTCTGCACCTCTGATGACCCACCAATACCATTATCTCTACAAGGACTGCAGTGGGTCTGCACCTCTGGTGGCCCACCAATACCATAATCTCTACCAGGACTACAGTGGGTCTGCTCTGCGATGACCTAACTACCAATATTCATCAACTTCGACTGACTCTGTGGTGGGTTTGCTCTGTTGTGGCCCATTACCTGTCTGCATGTCAAGAGTCAGCACTGTCTTTCCGTTGGAAGGACAACACTACTTCTTCAAGACTGCATGGAAATCCACTACTTCTGTGTGCAATTACTTTTACTAATGACACTTTGCGAAAAAAAACTGTAATTACTATTATGATGAATGATCAGGACTATCTTTATGGACTGTGAGAAAATTTTAGCTTTTGACCAACATTGTATTAATAAGTGTGTGCATTTTATATCTTTCTTACTGTAATTACGAAAAATTTTTTTCAAATCTGTATTGGCCAGTGCCCAAAACAATTTGTAAAATTTTTTGTGGGGAGCATGGGGGCTATGTAAGTAGGCTGTTTATGTTTTCTTATTTGCAACGTTACGTAGCGCTCTGTACGAAAATCACTGGCTGTGCTGTGTGCAGTCTGTGGCTAGTTTGCATTGCTGTCTGCCATTGTAGTGTTTGGAAGCGGCAGCTGGATGTGAACAGCGCGTAGCGTTGCGCAGTTGGAGGTGAGCCGCCAGCAGTGGTGGATGTGGGAAATGAGATGGCGGATTTTTGAGTACAGAATGGATGTCATGAACTGCTATATATATTATGACTATTAAGGTAAATACATTGTTTGTTCTCTATTAAAATCTTTCATTTGCTAACTATGCCTATCAGTAGTTAGTGCCTTCTGTAGTTTGAATCTTTTATTTAGCTGGCAGTAGTGGCGCTCGCTGTATTGCAGTAGCTTGAGTAATGAAGATTTTTGTGAGGTAAGTGATTTGTGAAAGGTATAGGTTAATGTTAGTCAGGGCCATTCTTTTGTAGGGATTTTTGAAAGTCAGATTGCGTTGCGCTAAAAATATTGTGTGTCAGTTTAAGCACAGTCATGTATAAACTGTTCTAAGGGGACGTTTCAATCCTTACAAGAAGGAGGAAGACAGTTTGGTCGCATGCCTGGTCCGCCATCTGGGAATAGTTGACTTGCCGTTGGAGAAGCAGTAAAGGGAACAAAAATAGCGGGAGGGACAAAGACGATAATATGCAAATCATATAATTGATAACGTTGGACGAATATTAACGAAGAGTTGGAAAGGTTAACGCAAGACAGAAAAAGGTTTAGGATACCGTCAAAAAACAGTCAAAACACGCATTTAAAAAAGTGGTGAATCAACACACGAAACAATAGAAACAATCAACTCGTAGTCACAAGCAGAAAGGCGTGAAAAATTTCACCAGTGTGACCGTCGTTGATTTCCTCGTGTTCGTGGATGGAAGCCGCTTTAAAAACATACAGTCAAAATGAAAAAGAAGATCGGCGGCTACATGAAATAGAAATTTCTATTCGCTACTTACTCTCTTCTCTCGCTGCAACATTCTGCTTTTCAATACATACTTCTGTCAATCACGATTTCCACAAGCTGCACTGTGCTAATTCTTTACAAATTAAATTTATAATTGTGGCTATGTATGCAATGGGATAACAGAGCGTTTGGCACGATGAAAGCCCTGCGTTAAAAAATTGGTTTCAATAATACAATGAGTCGAAAAAGGTTCTCCCGCAGTACATATAACCGACTACTGCGTAATAATGTGAATAATTAAGCAAAATATAGCGGAAGCTTTAATAAACGCGCTGAAACTGAGAACGTGTTTAAATAACTCGAATCACGATGCTACTGGCAGTGCATAATATTTCGTATATTATTTCTGCTTTCATTTCAATATATTCGTTCCCGTGCATCACAAGTTATTCAAATACATGTACTCATTATAGTGATGTCTCTGAGGTACCTATTATACACAAACGTGCAAAAGAAGTAAAAGGTCACTTTTTCGAAACATGTAATTATCTCATGTTGCGACACAGAAGATTTAAATTTGGCTCAAAGATGCCTACGATGTTCGTCTGTGATGGTCCAAAACCGTTGTGCCTAGCCACTTCACGGTCGGGCGAGGTGTTGACACATACGAAAACGCTTCAGGCAAATGCTCGGATGGTTCCTTTGAAAGATCACGGCCGATTTCCTTCCCCGTCCTTCCCTAATCCGATGAGACCGATGACCTCGCTGTCTGGTCTCCTCTCCCACAGAAACCCAACCCAACACATACGAAAAAAAGACCAGAAGATTGTTAGGTGTAAGGTGAGTTAATAAGGTCACACTGGCACCAAATTTCACCAAAATTGTGTCACCCGATGGGACAGGCGTCACATCCCCATCTTACCTTAATTTCACCCTTTCTTTTGACACTTCTGCGATGGAAGTCGGAACCTCAACGCCTAGGGTTGAAATTACGCAGCTTTCTTATCAGTGGCCGAGAGGAATATTTCAGACAGCCGCACGGGGTAGCTGAGCGGTCTAGGGCGCCTTTCCAAGGTTCGCACGGCTTCCCCCGTCGGAGGTTCGACTCGTCCCTCCGGCATGGGTGTGTGTGTTGTTCTTAGCGTAAGTTAGTTTAATTTAGATTAAGTGGTGTGTAAGCTTAGGGACCGATGACCTCAGTAGTTCGGTCTCATAAGATCTTACCACAAATTTCCAAATTTTCCTCCTTCAGACACATCAGCGCTCAGGATCGTCATGAAAAGGCTTCAGGGGTGGCATAAAGCGTCTTTCTGAATCTACGTCTTTCCTTGGAAAGTAGATTCCCATACATTTCGCGGCTGAAAACGACAGTTCGCAATGCGACGAGTAACAGGACGACGTTCTCTACAGCCTTGGACACAGCTGACACCCCCTTCCCCGTCAGACGATTCAGTCCTTCTCCCTGAGGACATCGTGGGACTGCAACTTGTAATCTTACCCTCAAAAACATCACTATTAAATTTTTCTTGGTCTCTTCATTATTGTACAAAAGAAAAACTTTTTACTTATCTCCGTTCTCTCTTGTTGTTGGCTCCAAGTCTTGCGTCTAGGGGTACATTCTTGCGGCTTAAATTCTGATTTAACGTTGTGGGTTCCTGATGACCAAATAACTGATGAAGATTTGCCTATATATTTCTTGCATTTTGTTCTTTCTCACATTATTAAATGTCACACCGTTTTCACAATTTCCACTTAATATTCCAAATTACATTGTTAGTGTCGATCATAAAATACGTCTGTCTCCATCACAGGCACACTCACTAGTCCTTACGTTCTGTCGTACTCACAGTATTGCAAAGAGTTTACGGAGCAAAAGGGTTTACATACTTTCTTGACAAAAGAGGGATCATCACCAAGTTATATCATTATTTTAAAAATGAATCCAGAAATAAATTTAACAACCAGCCTTAGATTGTGCATTTAATAATGTGAATTTTAAGTATGCCAGATATTTCTAAAAGAAAAATAATTTTAGCTGCAACTTCATTTCTTTTTATAAATTTTAGTCTGAAATATAATACATCGTATACAAAATCAAATGAAATTCTTTCGGTGACTCAGCCGGCAATGTTCATCTTTACAAGAATCGATAGTATACGTCGTATAGGTTAATTCTATAAAAAAATTGTAGTGTTAGAAGAGGGTGTCACATTACAGACTGCACTGTAGCACGACCTTAATTTTTGGTTTGGTGTACAGGGTGGCATCGTTGGCGACCATCGAAAACCATTCGTCAGAAATGGAATTTTATCAGAAGCAGCAAACGGTGTTTATGCTTTTTTAGTTCTTCTGTTTCGTGTCTTCCTATGGCATGATCATGGGGGTTGGGGGTGGAGGGGGGGGCAGGTGCAACATTGACACATGCGTGGTTAAAACGGAAAATGTTGCCTTTAAGACATCCCAAGTTTGTGCAGTACCCTCTGTACCGTGCGCCACAGTAGCCGAGTGGACAGCGAGCCGGCTTGTCATGCCGGGGGGGCCGCGATTCGATCCCGGCTGGGGTGGAAATTTTCTCCTCTCCGGGACTGGGTGTTTGTGTCGTACTCATCATCATTATTTCATCCTCATTGACGCGCAAGTCGCTAAAGTGGCGTCACCTCAAAAGACTTGCACCAGGTGATCGGGTGTACCTGCCGGGAGGCCCTCGCCACACGACATTTGACCCGCTGTACCATCTTGCACACCTTTGACGAGAACTTAAAAAATGCGCCCGCACAGAGGCAACCCAAGATGGATTCCTGCCCGCCTACAGGCAGACAGCCCCTCACATCCAGAAGCTGAGTGGCGCTCTGTTGCAGCACCTGCTGGAAGGCACGGAGAACCTCTGGGGTGACGAGGGGTTGCCTACCTGCAGCTACTTAGGAATCCGTCACGGGTATTTTTAAAGTGCTGAAGAACGGTGCACAAGTGGCACCGGGAGTGTTACCGAACTGGTGATCTTAGAGGAGCCTCTTGCCGTGTTATTAACACATTTGTCAATGTCGCACCCCCTTGTGAGCACGCCGCAGAACGGCGAGAAACAGGACGGTTGAAATAATACGAACACACTTCGCTGCATTGGATCCACGTTAATATGTCGCTGAATGGTTTTGAACGGTTTCAGTTTTTCTACTCTGTGCGTGAAGGTAAAAACTGTGATCGCACTGCGCTCCAAGTAGTGCGATGATTGTCAACCTGTAACGCCGGAAATGCATATCCTCCTATTTCCATATATTGTACTATAAATTTTTTCCTTATTTTGTTACCTGAATATATAACATTTCTGTGTCTTCGTATATTGTAATTGTTTTACTATTTATGCATTTATGTCGATGTATAATTGGTTTGTTTCGTAAATATTATTTGTATTTTTACGCTGGGTCTTGCCTAGTGAAAACTGCTATCGAACGATTACATCGATAGGTCGTGTGAAGAATCAGTGTGTAGGATCTTTGGTAAACTCTGCCGCGTGGAGCGGGGGAGAGTGAGTCTGGCTGGAGTAGCGAGTGGAGCAGGTGTGTTGTGTGAAGCTCCCGCGAGTTGCCGCGCTTTCGGGGTTCAGCAGCATGTAATTGCGCTCGACTTGCGATGATAGTTTCTGACACGGTGTCGCGGTCGGCAAGCATTAGCTGGCGCACATCAAGAGCCCGTTTCGTCTGGTGACCGTGTCGAGAAGAAGGCGCGCCAACATCCAGCTTCTGCAACAGCGACGGCCGACAATGAGTGACTGTCGCCACCTCCTCGATCGACGGCTTCAAACCTTCAATCAACCAACAAGGAAGACAGGAAGCACGTAAAGTTTTAGAACTGTATGGCAGACCTCAGCTTTTAAAATTGTTCCATTTGCCTCGCTAAATTACAGCAACTTAGCATGAACCTTTGTTCTTCATTGTCCCAGTTGCATTACCAAGCAGGGCCCCTTCCTTTTCCGAAATGAACCCGAGTTTCATTGAAATTCAAACGCCAGCATTAAAGTAATATTCTATTTCACTGCTTTAACTTAAAAGTTCAGTTAAAGTATTTATAGCTGGCTACAATACTTAGATTACACAAGCACAAATTAAGAGTGCTAGTTTTGTTACCATATTTTAGCTTACCTGTGACTGCAGCTCAGCTTGGTGTGTACGAAATTTTACTACTGTTAATTGTTCAGAATCATTTAATTCAAGTTCAAAGTTAAATCTCTTATTTCTAAATTGCATAGATTCAAGTAGCTTCTGAAATGATTGTTGAGGTAGTCCAAGACTAACCGTATTTTACTGAATTTCGATGTGCTTCAGAAAAAAAGCTCACTATTAACTTCAGTCACTAAATTAACTTTCGATTTTCCGGTTTTATTAATTCTTTTGCTAAATTAAGTCAGAGTGTAGCGAAATTTATTACTTCTGACAAACTTTCAGTTTTCACACTACACGTGTCAACCTTCAGTTGACACGCTTCTAGTGCTAATTATATGTGTAATAACCTTTCTTTTTCAGTTACTATAGTAATTGTCCTTAGGACTGGCGACCGTAATTTCCCCCAAATCTAAAATATCTAATTACCGCTAGTTTATTGTTAACGTAACGGCCGCACATTTACTATCTTTATTAACTTTACCCCTATTTCAAAATTAATTTCCACCAGTTTCATTAGCATTTTTCCTTTCATTTAGATGTAACCCTTTCCTCCCTCTTTACCGACAAATTAACCTCGGTGACGATTGCTTTTCCCAAATTTCCATTAGGTACACACGGTTTAATTTTTCACTGTCATTATGGTCGATAAGTGAGGGGGAGGTTACAAACCCTTACGACGGTCTTAGAGGAGTTTCTCAGGAACGTCATCCTGTTACTAATCGCATCGCGTAGTCTCGTTTTCGAGTGCGAAATGTATGGCAATCGACATCACAGAGAAAGGAGTGCTTCACTGGTGCCCTCTATGTCACCGCCTGAAGCGTTTCCCTATCTATTCTGAGCCACACTGCGTCTGAAATGTTTTTCTCGGCCAACGATAAGAAACCCGCGTAACTTTAAAGACGGGCGTCACGGTTCTGACTTCTATCGCAGAGGTGACGAAAAAGGGGAAAACTGTGGGTAAGAGGTGGTGTGACGGCCTTCCCATGTGTGGTATGTCCGCGGCGGCTATGAGCAGGATTCTGGTGAAATATGATGCCAGCGTGACAATGTTAACCCAGCTTATACCTCACATATCGCGAGTTAGGGCTTTTTTTCCGCAGTTGTTGACACCATGCTGTTTGAACCCAAGCGTGAGGTCGCAGGCCTCTCACTGTTTTGCGCAGAGTGTTGGCGCCCAAGCGTGTGTGTGTGTGTGTGTGTGTGTGTGTGTTTGCGTGGTGTGTGAGTGAGTGTGTGTGTGTGTGTTGTATGTTGTAGTAGACCCGCCACCCTTGACTGAGCATCTTTCCGCTTGTATTGTTGGATCATGTAACGTTTCCGCCTATACTTCTGTCGTCAAGTAGTTATTATCGACGAGCTACCCGTAAGGCTAGCATTGATATTCAACGGCCGGGTGACTTACCTGACGTAGCGGAAAGTAAATATACAGAACTGCTTCGTTAACGAGTTTATACGTTATTCAAAACGGCGTCAAAAATTTCTGATATTAGCCGTTACATACAGATAAAAGCAAGCTGTGAGACTGTAATTCATCATAGTTCAGCCAGTCTGCACGAAATATTTGTGATTTACATACACAAACTTTCGTCACAAGTCATTTGTGTGTTAATGAGAACGATATTAAAATCGCTACTGTAGTCCGTGAAAGTAGCTGTCAACCTTCAAAGCAGAAAAATGTGTGTGTGTGGGGGGGGGGGGGGGCTTTATCATATGTGTGGATAAGATGGCCGACCCGCCAGGTTAGCCGATAGCGCTGCTGCAGTGCTTCGTGGACTGGGGTAGGCGCACTGGCCCCAGATCGAAGCCGCCTGGCGGATTAACTACGAGGGCCGGCCGGCCTGGCTGTGGTTTTTGTGCGGTTTTCCATATGCCACTAGATGAATACCGGGCTGGTTCCCACGTCCCGCCTGAGTTACAAGAGTCGCAGACATTTGCAACTCTTTCGCATTATTCCACGATTTACACTAGATGCAGACAGCTGGGGTACACTGATTCCGGCCACCCCTTCGAATTACCCATGCCAAATCGGATTGTAACAGTGCCGACCCTGCGCAGATTGTGGGACTAAGACTCAAGCAATAGGATGCGTAAATAAGACGCCCACCAGAGCAATTTTGTCTCTACCGCTGTCCTCATTTTCAGTTGTCTTCAAGTAAATGAAAAAAGTGGGAGGCAGATGTCATTCGTCTTCTCCTGAGTGGCCCTAAAGAAATATCCACTCACGTTTCTATAATACATTTGCTAAAATAATGGCGGGTCTCAAAATAAATTGGAGTGGACTATTCGGTTTATTTTTCTGTTAAAAATTTTTGGTGTCTTTTATTCGTAAACAGAAAGATGAACTGAGACTACTGAAGAGAGCAACCAAGAAGTTCCTCCCTCCCGTTTCATTGTTCGTTTGTCTTTGTGTGTGTGTGTGTGTGTGTGTGTGTGTGTGTGTGTGTGTGTGTTGGTGTTGTGTGCGCGCTACTGCAGATGTGAATTATTTTAAAGACTAATAATTCTCCATTGTCCGCTCCCGAAGGAGGACAGCCATTTACCTCGTTTCGCTTACCAATATTCGATGAAAGGTTTCGCTGCGTATGAAAACAGAAACAGAGTCGTTAGAGGTTTAGACAGAGTGGACGACATGTAATATGAAAGCTAGAAGATTAAGACATTTAACTGCATCGGATTGTGTCGAAGTTACTTGGCTGAAAAACCGAAGCTTTACTTGTAAAAAAAAATAGTCTAGTGTCTTACATTGACTATGTAATGACATGTACAATGTTAAGCTTAAGGCCGCTGGATGCCAGCAAGGGCACTCCAAGATAGGATATCAAAGATGCAATGCAGAGTGCACGCAAAAGTGCCAGTGGTTGGGTCACCAGCGGAAAACAGTAACGATACTGGTTGTGAACTGCAGACACTCTGGGCAGCTGTCACAGGGGAGAAGTTACACTTCAGACAATTAACTGGTAACTTCATCCACCGCCTCGACGCCGTTTTGAGGTACCGCAGTAGAAAATGCAACAAAAAGGCACGTCTTAGCAAAGGCAGCAAGCTTGGCACTTGCCCCCGGCCGACTGCAATGTGTGTGGGTTTGCACGAGTTACACTGCTGAAGCAGCGATCCCCAGTCATCAGAGCCCTCTGGGAGGGGTCAAGTGATTTAAAACATTGTTGCTGCTAGCCCTAAGAACAAAGTTGCAGTGACGTTTAACTTTTAGCAGAATGCTGTTGCTACAAAACTTGGAGTTTATTAATGTGAATTCCAGAAACATACCCTATAACGCCTACCTCCTGCCGAAAGTGAGAAGGGGAGGAATCTGAATGTGGTTGGCCAGAGAATCCCTGGGGATGCGTAGCTACTCGTCAGAGTGGCCGAATTCTCTGAAGTGCCGGTGGATTGGTGGGCCGATTGTAGGGAGGGTGAAGTAGTGCACCTCCACACTCGTTTAGAAATCCATGTTTCTGTATTTTAGTTTATTTTGCAACGAAACTAAAGTAGATAGTCTGTGAGTTGACGTGGCTAGAGGTCATTGTTGACAACCGGAATAAAATAACTACATCGTTTTACCGATCTCCCAACTCAGATGATACAACGTTTGAAAGATTCAAAGAAAACCTGAGTCTAATTTCAATTATTTACTCGACTCACAGAACTATAGTTGTTGGTGACTTTAATTTACCCTCGATATGTTGTCGAAAACACGATTAAATTCGGAGGTACGCGTAATGCATCATCCGAAACTGTTCTTGACGCATTCTCTGAAAATTGTTTCTAGAAATTTTGTTCACGAGCTCCTTCGAATAGTAAATGATTGTTAAAACACATTTTACTGTTAGCAACAAACAATCCTGAGCTAATGACGACCTTCAAAAGGATACAGCAGTTAGTGAAAACAGACTTGTCGTAGCAAGACTGCTACCATAGGTCCTAAATCTACCAAAAATAAACGAAAAACATATCTATTCAAAAAACCAGATAAAAATTCGCTTGTCGCCTTCCTGATAGACAATCTCCACTCCTTCCAAATTAACATTGCAAGTGTAGACCAGATGTGGCCTGAATTCAAAGAAATAGTATCGACAGCAGTTGAGAGATTTACATAAAATAAATTAACAAACGACGGAGCTGATTCCCCATGGTGCACAAAACAGATGAAAACAAGGTTGCAGAAATAACGAAAAACGCTTGCCAAATTTAAACGAACGCAGAATGCCCAAGATTGCTGATCTTTTACAGAAGCTCGAAACTTGGCGCGGACTTTGATGCGAATTTCCTAGAATAATTTCCACAACGAAACTTTCTCTCGAATTCTGGCAGAAAATCCAAAGGGATTCTGGTCGTATGTAACGTGTGCTAGCGTTAAGACACAATCAATGCCGTCTATGAGAGATAGCAGTGGAAATACTGTTAAAGCGGAGTTACTAAACAAAGACTTCCGAAATTCCTTCACCAAAGAAGACGAACTAAATATTCCAGAATTAGAATCAAGAACAGCTGCCAACACGAGTAACTTAGACGGAAATATCCCTGGTGTAGTGAAGCAACTTAATAAAAACAAGTCTGCCTATCCACATTGTGATAACAACTAGATTTTAGACTTCATTTACTTGTTTTAAAGTTTATTTGTGTTAATATTTGTCGTAAAAGTAACTTATTAGTGGATTTTCATTAATCTCAGTCTTTCTTCCTGTGTTATTGACTCGAGAGGTCTATTATTAATTGTGAGTGTGCTTGCGTCGTTCGTCTAAGCCTCGCGCCTCAGTAGTGTGTTTACATTTTGCGGCGTGCACTGCAGCTGTAGCGGTTATAAAGCTAAGTACAGACAAATTTATCTCTGCTCTGTAATACAGTTATTAAATTTAATGGATTTCAGCGGTGTTGCGTGCCGTTTGTGGCGAAACAACGACTTAATAAACTTTTGTAATCGTTCGCTCGCTGTGTTTTTTAGAGTTTTCTGTGCGTTGTAGTCGTTTAGTAAGTTTCGTGCTTTAGTTTTCAGCTGACGTTTATTATTGTTTCTAGTGAAATATTTCAGTAAAATTTTCATTCAGTGTTTTAACTTCGCTAAGTGCAATTTTTGGTTTTAGCTAATAATTTTGTGAAGTTTTGTTGATATTGGTATTAGCTGTGGTATAGTAGTATTAAAACAAGTAGTTGCTTTCTTAGTAGGCAGAGAATTTAGAGACCATTATTGTTAGTTCTTAAATAGTTCTACTGGTGTAATTGAACTTTGGTAACGTAGACTTATAGTTTTTTTCATTAACTGTAAAATTTTACCATGACTTAGAAGTGTGGGCTCTCTCGTAGGTTTGTGTGTAGTGGGGAATATGTTCAAAGTATTTTCATTGTGGGGAATGCAATGGGGAAGCCAGTGGTCATTTCAGTCAGAGCCTCTCCTGGGAATGCAGAATCTTTAATGGAAATAAGTTGATAGAGGAGCAGCAGCGTAAGATTTGTGCCCTTCAGGTGCAGTTACAATGCACTAAGGAGGAACTAGATAGGTTGAGGAGGGTGAAGGGTGGTGGAGAATGGGAACTGGCAGTTGGCAAGAAGGCAGCTAGGAAGAGGAGGTATTCAGACAGTTTTACTTTGCATACATGCAATAGATATGACCAACTGTCAGAGTTGAGTGGAGAGGAGCCTCGTGTAGCTGTAGATGTAGGGAACTTGCAGAAGTACTCAGCAATTAGGAGGCCTAGGTTGGTGGCAAAGCATAGCTGAAAGAAGATTCTGCTATTAGGTAGTTCCCACGGTAGATGTGTGGGTCAGCAGTTCCAGGAAGTGTTGGGGAGTGAGTACCAGGTTACCAGCATTGTGAAGCCTAGTGCAGGGTTGGCTCAGGTGACTGAAAGCATAGGGGAATTATGTAAGAATTTTATGAAGGACGATCAGGTAGTGATAATGGGTGGAGCAGGGAACAGTCTCGATAGGGATAGGGAATATGATGTAGGTGGTGACTTGGTTAAGATAGCTACTCACACTGTGGCACTAATGTGCATTTCGTGCAACTGTTTCAGCGTCATGATCGGCCTCACCTTAATGCGGCTGTTAGTCGCTTTAACGTGGGGCCGGGGAGGGCACTGATGGCAGAGGGCATGGGTCGCATCTCAGAGGTGCCAGTTGGGTCTATCAGGAGATCAGGTTTCATTGGGCATGGCCTGCACCTCTGTAGGTATGGGAAGGGGAGGCTGGCTAAGCTTATAGGTGACAGTGTAGTGGGTGGTGGTGGTGGTGGTGGTGGTGGTGGTGGTGGTGGTGGTGTCACTCATGGAAAAATTCCTGTAGTAGTTGGTGTTAGAGGTGCACCTTTTTGAGATTGAAGTCAGCTGATAGGTATACCTGCTTAAAGGAAGTCCCTCTGACTAAGGGCTCACCTTCATAGGATGTAATGTTTCTAAGTAGAGAAGGAATTAGCATATTTCATCAAAATATAAGAGGTATTAGAAATAAAGTTAGTGAACTGTTTATAGATGTTGACTCTGAAATTATTGGTATATCAGAGCACCACTTAAATAATTTTTTAATTCAGAGGCTTCCTTTACCAGGCTACAGATTAGCTGCCTGTTTCTCAAGGAGTTCCTTGCGGGGTGGGGGAGTGGCTCTGTACGTCAAAAACATAATGCCGTTTGAGTCCATAGACGTATCACGACACTGCACTGAACTGACATTTGAATGTTGTGCAGCGTTAGTTAAATTTAGTGAAACTAAACTTCTAATTGTTGTTGTTTATAGGTCCCCTAATTCCAACTTCAGATCATTTCTGCTCAAGCTAGAGAGGGTTCTTCATTCACTTTGTAGGAAGTACAAGAAACTAGTTATATGTGGTGACTTCAATATAAACTTTGTTTATGATTGTGCAAGAAAAAGGATGTTGGTTGATCTCCTAAATTTATATTATCTGATGCAAACTGTGTTTTTTCCAACTAGGGTGCAGGGGAACTGTACCACAGTCATAGACAATATTTTTATTCATTCTTCATTACTAGATGGGCATTCTGTTAGTAAAAGCGTGAATGGCTTTCAGACCATGATGTACAAATTTTAACATTAAAAGGCTTTTGTACTCAAACCAATGTCATATTTAATTACAAACTATGTAGGAAAGTTAATCCAACAGCAATAGAGTGTTTTCTAAAACTTGTCAAGGAACAAGAGTGGCAGGATGTTTACAGTGCCAATAACACAGATGATAAATACAATGCTTTCCTTAACACATTTCTCATGCTCTTTGAGAGTTGCTTTCCATTAGTACATTGTAAACGGAGTACTATCAGTAATGGGCAGCCTGGGTGGCTGACTAGTGGGATAAGGATATCATGTAGAAGAAAGCGGGAATTATATCAAAATGTTTGAAGTAGTCACAATCAGGCTACAGTAGCCCATTAAAACAGTATTGTAAGGTGCTTAAAAATGTAATTAGGAAGGCAAAGAGTATGTGGTATGCAAATATAATAGCTAATTCACAGGATAAAATTAAAGCCATATGGTCAGTTGGCAATTAAGTGACTCGTCAGCAGGTCGATGATATAAAGTCAGTTCGCAGTAAAAATATTTCTGTTACTGGTAAATCAGATATATTAACTGTATGTAACAATTATTTTCTGAGCATTGCTGGTGAATTAAATAAAATTTTAGTTTCTACAGGAAATCATACAACTTTCTTGGCACATGCCTTTCCGAGTTTGATGTCTGAAATACTCCTCTGTGATACAGACAAGAGGGAGATGGAGTCAATAATTAAATCACTGAAGACTAAGGACTCTCATGGTTATGATAGAGTGTCTAGCAGAATATTAAATTACTGTGCTGCACATGATAGCCCTGTATTTAGTCATGTTTGTAATTTTTCCTTTAGGAATTGTAAGTTTCCTGAGCGATTAAAGTACTCAATAGTAAAGCCACTTTATAAAAATGGAGTACCTCGAAGAGAGCGATCTATTGGCATATAGTCAACACGGGCTTAGAAAACATCTGTCTTATGAAACAGAACTAGCTGTTTACTCACACGAAATGTTGAGTGCTATCTACAAAGGATTCCAAATTGATTCCGTGTACCTAGATTTCCAGAAGGCTTTTCACAACGTACCTCACAAGGATCTTGTCATCAAATTACAGAATGTGGTCTCAGTTATGCGACTGGATTACTGATTTCCTATCAAAGAGGTAACAATTCGTAGAAACTAACGGAACATCATGGAGTAAAACGGAAGTGATTTCTGGCTTTCCCCAAGGTAATTTTACAGGGCCTCTGTTGCTTCTCATCTATATAAACGATTAAGGACAACACATGAATAGTAAAACATCTTATGTAACGTGTTAGTATTAATGTAGTATGCTAGGATTATGTGATACATAGCCTGCAGTGTATGTTGTCATATCAAAAGCTAAAACATACTGTAATTACACGTAGTAAGTGTTGGAATCCATACACGAAATTGCAGTACAGTCTGAAATCTATGAAGATCCTTTTGGAAGTACTGGCAAATAATATTGTAAAACAAAGAAAATACTAAACTAGCCTGATGTTTCGTTCATGTTACAATGGCCTTCTTCCATGTATTGACTGATTTAGCCAGGGAATAGGCTCTTCGAGATATTGATTTTCTAACGATGTCACATTATCAGCGGTCTCAAATACCTTGGAATTTTACTCTAAATGAAATCCAGCTAGTTGATGTTGGGAGACAGGGAAGGGATAAATATGTTGCAGAGTAGTTGTGGTTGACCTCAGACGAGTACCAAGGATCTGTAGACCCTCCCAGGCTAAAACTCTGTTGAGTTGCCCAACAGAAAATTTTTTGTGATAATAATCCGAAAAACGACGTTGTAGAGCTATTTTCAAATTAAAATTCTATAGTGCGGCATTTAAGATTTATCACCTAATATCAAATTTTGGAGTCCAAGTTACAGCTTAATGAATTAATGATACTGAACATCAAAATTATATTAAATCAGTAACATAGTCAATACCATTTAAAAAAGTTTCGACATAACAAAGCAAAAATTAATGTTTCAGATATAAAAATAACGAATTATAACTATACACAAACATGTTTATTAGATAACAAGAGCATTTGTCAACCAAGAAAATTTTGCCTCTAATTTTGAAAGGAAACTTTTTCCCTTTTTTGTTGTTTGATGGATTTGTAGCTTGTATGAAATGAGATGTGAAAGAAATTGGTTTTCCACAAAATCGAACTCGTTTGCAATTGAAGCTCTGTTAACTATTAAACGTCTTGTTGGTTATTCCACTGATGCGTCACACGTTTGACTAATTGTCACCAGGAATCTGAAGTGAATGTGAACGAGGTTTGCGAAGTGAATGCTGATGTAGTTAATATCAGCTGTTTACTGAGAAATTAACCCAAATTAGCTCATACAAAATAACAATGTCTATCTCTTAATGGTTACAATGAAGCTTGTAACAGTGTATTAAGGCAAAAGCTTTTTATGTTATATATTTCTGTATTATCGTATAATACACAGCTTGTATTGTTTAGACTGTTATTATGGTCAATTTGCGACCACGTTTCGGTCATCTATATCGAACGAGAACGAATTACACACAAAATGCGTACAATGATGCAAATAGTGGCTCATGTGGCATGTTACCTTATGGAGGCATTATATGCAATTTGTCACAGAATTATAGCAAGAATATACCTACAAAATCAGTTCAACTGTGTAGTCAACAACTGCAGTGAAATACCATTGTCATCATACTAGTAACTGTTAGATAATTTATTTGATATATCTTTATACTGAAGCAAGTGTAGCAGTGTTGAATACTAACAGGTACCTTCGTCAGTATAATATAGTCGCATGACAATGGCTATATACTCACATGACAATGGCTATATACCCAGATTAAATTATAACTTTTAAGAAGTTATGACTATTATACTAGATGAGTAATGATGATTCTACTCTACAACCCTCAAAGATAACTTCTTTACTCAGGCTTAGTGCTCAGTTTGGATGTTTAATTAGATTTTTATAATTGGACTCTATCTTTGTTTAAAACAATTTGTACTGGTTTTCACTGTTTCTTAAGAGGCACCTGATATGAATACAAAGAGAACTTGTTATACCCTCTTAACTTAATTTGTAGCGAATTTTATAATTCCATGTAATCTCATCTTTAATTCAACAGTAATTAAATTTTAAAATTTTATATCTATAGAATAACTTTGTCTGTAAGTTCAGATCTTTGCACAATAACACCAACAGACTATGTACCAAGGGCAGTGTAAGTATGTACTTTCTGGTGCAGCTACGATCCTTACAGACAACTACAAGACCTTGAACTTGGTCATTGCCGTTTTCCTCAAGACTGTGCATGATGCCATCGATGTACTTAAGTTCCTGGCGTCATCGAATAATAAGCTCAATCAGTCAATAAAATCAGTTAACCAATTACTGGTAAAGGAAAAAATGGAGTCTTGTTATATTGTTTATGTACAGACCAATTTTGTGCATTACGACCCCACCCCATCCTCTTTCCAGCATGGTATTAAATATCTAAGATGATGGAAATTAGATAATCTGTGTGCTTTATACACAAAATAGTAAAAGCTAGATGGTACACATTAAACACTAAACACATAAGGCTAAGTGTTAAAAGCCTAACAGTAATCGCTAAACCATAAACAGTAAATACTGAACGATAAATGCTAAAAATTAAACATTCAATGCTAAACACTCGCTGGTAAGTGCTAAACACTAAACGCCTAACGGTAAGCGCTGAATGGTAGATGATAAATGAATGGGAAAGGCCAAGCACATAATGATAAATACTAAATGGTAAATGAGGTTGAGAATTGCATAATGAAATACACAGCTGTATCTGTACATATTATTAGAAACGATCAGTTTCAGTCTAGTATTGGAGCAGTATATTTCAGATGGTAAACACCTAACACTTAACAGTAAACTATAAATGCTTAACTGTAAATGCCAAACGGTAATTAGTAAATGGGTAAATACTAATCAGTAAACACTAAACTGTAAATGCTAAACAGTAAATGCTAGCAGGTAAACACCTAATTCCTAATGGATAATGATTATTGATCACTGACCACCGGTGATCACTGACCACCGGTGATCACTGATCATCTGTCATCATTGACCATTAGTGATCATTGACCACTGCTGATCACAGCAAGCATGATGACAGACCTCTAAGAAAATTTATGATGGTATCAAGTTAGATTATTTCTGTGAGAGTCGAAGATGACCATGAACATAAGCATACTTCTGGCATAATATTTAAAAATTAATCCATGAACAGAAAGTTATGCATAATTTATGTTAACAGATAAATCTGTATTTTTTACATCAAGAATACTGCACACAGCTGCGTTTTCTAGTAACAGTTTCTCATATCACACACAAATGTATCAAAATCACCTTACTATTTTAATGTATTAATGAGAAATGTAAGGAAAAACAAATACACAACAATTTTATTATATAAAACTTTTCACAGGTAAGAATTACGTTTTATTCTGTCACAGACAGTGAATACATACGAATTTAGTATATACGAATTTAGTAAACAATCTACATGCTCGTTCACACCTTTTACAGCACAGTCAATTAAAAACAGTAGTTTCTCTGCAGTTTAAGTAGATATCTAAACAATTCCAAAATACAACCAAAATTACACTGTTGTATTTGCAATAATGCAATCGAAACTGCACTGAATAGAACTTTGGGGAAACTGTGTATATTATGAACAATCAATCTGTAGTGTAGATGTCTACCAGCTTGTTATAATGGAACAGAAACAGTTCTGTGTAGTGAACACATCCGCACCTTTCATATACTTCAAGAATAATATAGTGTTCGGAATCAGTAATGCACTGTGTCTGAAGAAACTGTATTGTTTGGCCATACTTCTTTAAACATTTTTAGATTAATAATTACTTTATATGTGAGAGCTAAACAGTGCTTCGGATAAAATAAGTCTTCTCTTAGAGATCTAATACTGACATCTTCCACTGTGTGATATTTTGCGAATGGAAGCTGACATTCTAATATACACCAACAGTTGCTGTCCGCCGCTCGTGGTCTCGCGGTAGCGTTCTCGCTTCCCGAGCACGGGGTCTCGGGTTCGATTCCCGGCGGGGTCGGGGATTTTCACCTGCCTCGAGATGACTGGGTGTTTGTGTTGTCCTCATCCTTTCATCATCATCCAGGAAATTGGCGAAATTGGACTGAGCAAAGATTGGGTAATTGTACGGGCGCTGATAACCACGCAGTTGAGCGCCCACAAACCAAACATCATCATCACACCAACAGTTGCTAATCAATAATTTCCGGAATAGACTGTGTCTCTGTTATTCTCTCTTCCACGAAATATCGCGCACACTTTACTGCTGTTGAGTAAGTCGAGTTCAGCAGGATTGATGTTGGAGAATGCTGCTGGGAAATAACGTGCAGACCCTCAGATTAACCAGCAACGTTGCTCCAATTTGGTGATGACAAATTTTGCGCTCAATATCGGATGGGCCCTTTTTCCAAGCCCAACAGGCTTACAGTGCGTAGTGTGCTCCACATACTTCTGAAATTCTGTAACATGGAATCCCTGCTGTCATACATTGCAGCAAGTAACTGATCTGAAAGATATATGGTACGTTTATATTCTTCTTACAAGAGACACCTATGATCTTAACGCTAGAAACCGCATGAAACCATTCTTAGACCAGCACTAGATCACAAAAGTAACAGCAGTCTGTGTCATTTCCATGCAAAACTATGCACTTGACTTTGAGTGCCATTGGACGGTGGCATGTCGTTGCTGCACTAAGAAGTATTCGAGTTAAGTGCATGGTACAACTGAAGTACGAATGTGTCTCTTGGAGTGCTTGCAAGCGGCGTACTGTATAACCTGTGTGTAGTGCTACCAAGAAAAGAATAAATCCTACGAATGTGGTCCAAACATTAGGGACAGAGTTGCGAAGTACTGAAATTGGAAATGAAATATGGGTCGACGAGAGGGAGTTCGCGGAAATATATTAAAATTTTAATTTCTCCTCCATGGATATTTAATTCCTACTCCAAATTTTCTTCTGTTTCCTTTACTGCTTGCTCAATATACAGATTGAGTAACATCGGGGATAGGATACAACCCTGTCTCACTCTCTTCCCAACCACTGCTTCCCTTTCATGCCCCTCGACTCTTATGACAGCCATCTGGTTTCTGTACAAATCGTAAATAGCCTTTAGTTCCCTGTATTTGACCCTCCTACCTTCAGAATTTAAAAGAGAATATTCCTGTCAACATTGTCAGAAGCTTGCTCGAAGTCTATAAACACTAGAAACGTAGGTTTGCCTATCCTTAATCTATCTTCTGAGATAAGTTGTAGGGTCAATATAGCCTCACGTGTTCCAACATTTCTAAGTAATACAAACTGATCGTCCCCAAGGTCGGCTTCTACCAGTTTTTCCATTCGTCTGTAAAGAATTCGTGTTAGCATTTTGCAACCGTGGGCTATTACACTGATAGTTCGGTAATTTTCACACCTGTCAACACCTGCTTTCTTTGGGATTGGAATTATTATATTCTTCTTAAAGTCTGAGGGTACTTCGCCTGTCTCATACATCTTGCTCACCAGATAGTAGAGTTTTGTCAGGGATGGCTCTCCCAAGGCTATCTGTGAATCTAATTGCATGTTGTCTACTCCCAGGGCCTTGTTTCGACTCAGGTCTTTCAGTTTCTGTCAGACTCGTCACGCAGTATCATATCTCCCATTTCATTTTCATCCTCTTCCATTCCAATTATATTGTGCTCCAGTACATCGCCTTTGTATAGACCTTCTATGTACTCCTTTCACCTTTTTGCTTTCCCTTCTTTACTTAGAACTGGGTATCCATCTGAGCTCTTGATATTCATACAAGTGGTTCTCTTTTCTCCAAAGGTCTCTTTAATTTTCCTGTAGGCAGTATCTATCTTACCCCTAGTGATATGCGCCTCTACATCCGTACATTTGTCCTCTAGCCATCTCTGCTTAGCCATTTTGCACTTCCTGTTGATCTCATTTTTGAGATGTTTGTATTCCTCTTCGCCTGCTTCACTTACTGCATTTTTATATTTTCTCCTTTCATAAGGTACATTCAATATCTCCTCTGTTACCTAAGGATTTCTGCTAGCCTTCGTCTTTTTACCTACTTCACCCTCTGCTGCCTTCTTCTTCTGCTTTATTTCTTTCCCCTGTGTTTGTCGATAGTTCCCTGATGTTCTCTCTGAAACTCTCTACAGCCCCTGGTTCTTTCACTTTATCCAGGTTCAATCTCCTTAAATTCCTACCTTTTTGCAGTTTCTTCAGTTTTAGTCTACAGGTCATAACCAATAGATTGTGGTCAGAGTCCACATCTGCCCCTGGAAATGTCTTAAAATTTAAAAACAGGTTCCTGAATTCTGTCATACCATTATATAATCTGTCTGACACCTTCCAGTGTCTCCCGGCCTCTTCCACATGTACAATCTTCTTTCCTGATTCTCAAACCAACTGTTAGCTATGATTAAGTTATGCTCTGTGCAAAATTCTACCAGGCGGCTTCCTATTTCACTCCTTAACCCCAGTCCATATTCACCAACTGCTTCTCCTTCTCTTCATTTTCCTACTATCAATTACAGTCATCCATGACTATTAAATTTTCGTCTATCCTCACTATCTGAATGATTTCTTTTGTCTCATCATATATTTCATCAATCTCTTCGTCATCTGCGGAACTAGGTGGTATTTATACTTGAACTACTTTGGTAGGCGTAAGCTTCTTGTCTATCTTGGCTATGCTGTTCGTAGTAGCTTACCCACGCTCTTATTTTTTTATTCATTATTGAACCTACTTCTGCATTACCCCTATTTGATTTTGTTTTTTTAACCCTGTCTTGACCTGTCCAAAAATATTGCTTCTCCTGCCACAGAACTGCACTGTTTCGCACTATGTCTAACTTTAACCTACCCATTTCTCTTTCTAAATTTTCTAAACTACCTGCCCGATAAAGGGATCTGACATTCCACTCTCCCATCCGTAGAATGCCAGTTTTGTTTCTCCTGATAACGACGTTCTCCTGAGTATTCTCCGCCCGGAGATCCGAACGGGGGACTATTTTGGTTCATATTACAAGGCGATATCAATCAATCAACCAGACTGTTGCCCCTGAAACTACTGAAAAGGCTCCTGCCCCTCTTCAGGAAGCACACGTTTGTCTGGCCTCTCAGCAGAAACATCTCCGTTGTGGTTGCACCTACGGTACAGCTGTATGTATCGCTGGGGCACGCAAGGTCCATGGTTCATGTCGATTTCAAACTATAAAAGAACATCTAATATCGCAATTTGGTAGAGCAAGGTCATATGTAACTACAGTTAAGTATGGCATCCGCAAATGTGGACACTAGAAGCGCGTAAAATGGTCGGATTTACAATATTCAACTTTAGATTTCTGTTAATGGCAATCTTAATGCTGAATATGCCATTTCGTCCAGGCATTTAACAGAATTTGTTACATGTAAGTACACAAAAGACAATAGTAGTATACCTCACAAGGCACAACTGCTCGTGCAGGAAGTGAACATGTTTATGGCAGAGCAGGGTGTGGAAGAAAGACATGTTTGCAACAGTAACCAGAGTCAGTTCCGGTATGAAATGTCTTCATCATCAACATTATCTCACAGAGGAGAGAAAATGACAGTGTGTTGCAGTCTGTACATAGTTCTACCGACAGCTGTAAAATGATGCGCAGTCGATCAAACAAGTTTTACATATGTTTTCACGAGCCACAAGGCACTTTCGGCCCATATATTTCAAAGACATTTGAAAAAACTTGCGCATGGAACGTTCACGCAGAGGGGAAGAAATGGAAATAATGACTAAACAATTCTTCAAACGTTTCCTAGCTTCACTCCTTTGCGAATATGTAACAAGTGAAAAGATCCTGTTGCTGTGGGATTAATGGTCAGGTCACACAGATCTTTACCTTCTAGATGCAAGTTTTCCAAACAAAGATGTTCTTCTGAAGATATTGCCACCGAAAACAATAAAATGTTGCCAACCTGTTGATGTTTACTTATTTCGGCTATATAAGCTCTGTATCGAAAGGATTGCTGATTTTACAAGACTACCATGTGCCAAACCACAAGTAAAGATACATTATTTTTATTTAATCATCAAACTTCGCTCTGCGATTTACAATCAATTTTCTGCACCGTAATATACGCCTGTGTTGAAATATGCTTGGCGAAAGGCAAGTTACGACTTTAACATAGCCATATCATCATATGAAATTGTAATTCGTGTGGCTTTTGATATTGGACTGTTTGCATGCGAAAGTGATTTCGAATGTAAAACCATGGATTTCGTGAGGTGTGCACATTGTTATCTTCTACTATGTTATAATCATTTAATCGAAATTCTGCCTCTGCCCTATGAGGATTAATATAAACACTATCAGGTGTGTAGGATATGTATGTTTTGGGCTACTATATTTACATTGAGCAAAGGGTTTCTGGAACAGTTAATTGTAAATGTGATGAGACACTGACGTCATTAAATCCGTGAACTTTCTTTCCTGTGGTACTAATATCTTGCTACTTCGTTTCTTTCTATTAAAATGTCTCTTGTGATAGAATACACCATTTTCCATGGGAAGGACACAGACAACTTTTTATGATGGAGTTTTATTGCAAGTTTGGTTTCGTGCGGTTCCGAGTGTTCGAGATCAGAGGTGTTCCTTGCTGGTAGCGATACCTGTTGTACTTGTAACGGTACATCCTCATCAGTGCCAGTATTACTTTTCGTATTTTGGACAGGTCAGTATTATCTCAACTGCTTTTCTGAAAACTTTCATATAATTTTATGGACAGTACGCTATATTTCAAGCTAAAATTTATGAAAAGGAATTACTTTATTCCGGATGTTGTAATCGAGAAGCACTAGTTCTGAATGTACAGTGATATTTTTTTAGAAACATTTGAAATTAAGAATTATTTGGCACACACAAAATTTCTATCATTAATTGCGCGATCTAGTACTCTTTACTATGTTTATTTCTGAATTCATTTATGAAATAATAATCGAAACTAACCGAAGTTAATGTTGAAAAAAAACTGTAAACACTTTGAAATATTCCAGAACGAGATTTTCAATCTGCAGCGGAGTGTACGCTGATATGAAATTTCCTGCCAGTTTAAAACTATATGCTGGACGGAGACTCGAAATCAGGACCTTTGCCTTTCGCGGGCAAGTGATCCGCTACAGAATGAAAATCTCATTCTGGGAACGTCCACCACGCTGTGGCTAAGCCATTTCTCCGCAATATCCTTTCTTCCAGGAGTGCTAGTTCTGCAAGGTTCGCAGGAGAGTTTCTGTGAAGTTTGGAAAGTAGGAGACGAGGTACTGGCGGAAGTAAAACTGTGAGGATGGGGCGTGAGTCGTGCTTGGGTAGCTCAGATGGTAGAGCACTCGCCCGCGAAAGGCAAAGGTCCCGAGTTCGAGTCTCAGTCCGACACACAGTTTTAACCTGCCAGGAAGTTTCATATCAGCGCACACTGCAGAGTGAAAATCTCATTCTGGAAACATAATTTTATCACTGAAATTATTATTGAAAAAGCACACACACAAACACTGGTCCATACTAAGATACATATCTGATTTCCCGAAGTTGGCGGAGCAATGGCGCAATAGCAGTGGCATGCACGTGGCGGCCATCTCGTCTCACTTGGTTCAAATGGCTCTGAGCACTATGGGACTTAACATCTATGGTCATCAGTCCCCTAGAACTTAGAACTACTTAAACCTAACTAACCTAAGGACAGCACACAACACCCAGTCATCACGAGGCAGAGAAAATCCCTGACCCCGCCGGGAATCGAACCCGGGAACCCGAGCGTGAGAAGCGAGAACGCTACCGCACGACCACGAGCTGCGGACATCTGGTCTCACTTCTTTCAGCTCAACTCTCTTTTCAAATTTCTTCTTGGTGACGTATTAATCATATCAGAGCCATTCCATAATACAATAGCACCATATTACAACCGTAATCACATCCAAGGCAATTTCAATAAAAATCGGCTTCCGAACGCCGCACTTGGCACCAACAGTGTTGACTGCAAAACCGCTGGCCACCGACTGCGTAATGTGCTCTCTCTCTCTTAATGCCCAGATTGACCGCCAAATACACTCCTTACTGCGCGCCAAGCCCCTTCCGCAGCGGAGGAGTTCCCTACACCTTTTCCTTTATATAATACAACTTCCCTAAATATGAACCATTATTTAAAGTACAATTTCTCTTTAATGAGCATACATATTTTATAAAGGTTCATTAGTTTTAAGCATTATTAAATTTCTACAATATATACATCATAAACGTCCACTTTCCCTCTGACTATTCAAACATCTTAACTAGTACAGAACAATCACTTCAAAGTTACATACACATAATTACATAGCATGACCTACTTACTATCGGTAATGGTGTTGTTGCTGTTGTTCTGGTCTAGCAGCTCTAGCAGAGTTTCTCCAGAATATTAGCCCACAGTTGAGTGCTTATCGAAAAATGCATAACAGGCCATCAGCGGGAGGTCTTGACTGACACAGCTTTCTAATTTTCTTAACATGTACACTGCTCTAGATAACTTATTGCAAATATTTTCTGTCTGAGTATTCCAACGTAATTTATTGTCGAGATGGATGCCTAACAATTTTCCTGTCAGTATGTTCGTCAGTATCAAGATTCATGATGAAGAAAAATATGTATTCTGTTCTACGATCATTTACCTTTAATCTATTACCCTTGGAAAACTGAGTTGCTTCTTTCAGCAAGAGTTCACTGATTCGTACCGTGACCTTTTGATCGGTGTGAGATGTGGTGATAGTGGTGTCACCTGCATACATCACTACTTCACGTGGTACAACACTTGGCAAGCCATTTATGTATATAACACACACGAAAGATCCCAGCACAGACCATTGTGGAACTCTGTAACTTACATTCAGAAAATTCAATGAGGAAGGCGAAGTTTATCATGGAGAAGAAAAAGAAGAAGAAGAAGAAGATGAAGAAGAAGACGACGACGATGATGATGATGATGATCATGATGATGAAATTGCCTCCAAAGAACTGCCAGCACGTTTAGACAGGCTAAAAACGCGTCACCACCAAACTGAGGCACCGATGCTAGTTCATTTGGAAGACTACAAGATATATCGACCATCAAGATCTCCACCATCGTTCCCGCCGCTCTCGACTTCCTCAGCAGTCGGAAAGTCTACGTAACATGTCATGATGGCAGAATAACACAGACACGGTCAATTATGAAATTATTGATACTTAATTGTTTGCGTATACAAAATGCCGTTTCGATTTCATTAATGCAGATACAACAGTGAAATCTTGGTTGTCTAATGGAGTTGTTTCAAATATCTATTCACTTTTCAAGAAACTATTATTTGGAATAGATGATTCTGTAAAATGTGTGGAGGATGACGTCGAATTTGCATTAAATTCTTATATTGCCATTGCATATAACACTATAACATTTAAAAGTTACCTGTGAAAATTTTTATGTAGTAGAATTATTATATATAGTTTGTTTCTCATTTTATTCCTCAGTAACAGTTTACAATAATAACATAATTTTGACACAGTTTTATGTGAGACAAGAAAAGATTACTAGACAACACAACTGTGTACAGTAGTTTTGGTCTAAGAAATACAAGACATGTTTGTACAGAAATGAGGCATAACTTCTTTAACTTTCGATTCATTCTTTGATATTATGCCTGAAGTGTGGTGATGTACACCGTCACCTTTGGCTCTTAGAGAAATAATTTAGCTTCACACCATTTTAAATTTTTGTAGAGAAAGTAATTATACTTGCAGTGATCAACGATCTTTAGTAATCAGTGAGAGTCGGTAATCAACGATAGTCATAATCAACAGGCATTATACATTAGGCATTTATCATTTAGCGTTTACCTTTTAGTATTTGCCATTTACAATTTACCTTTTAGCGCTTACTGTTTAGTAGCATTTACCAGCTGGCGTTTACCATTAAGTGTTAAGAGGATAGTCTGGTAAGAAAATACTGAATTTATGTTTAAATAATCTGCTTAAATATCTTCATTCTTATTTGCACTGTTATAATAAAAAATTTAATTAGTTCAACTGAAAGTCTATGGGAATGCAAAAATTGTGAAGTAGGAGTGTGTGAATCACATTGCAAACAACTCTGGAGAGGATTGGGAAAGTTGCTGAAGGAAAGTCAGACACAAAACGTAATTCTCAGTGGGAAAGCACATGGAAGTGTGAAAGAAGAAACAGTTGTAAAGCTGACTCATTATTATGGAAGAGCTTTCGTTGTCACTGTTCCAGGTGCTACAGTAATGAACAATGCAATCTATGGTACACTGTACCACTGCATGGACGCTGATGAGAAACTTCAGCACATGAAGTGTACAAAAGGTGAGAATTCTTCGTGTTTCTTTAATCGTGTCCTTGCCAAAGAGAACAAGTAGAATTACATAAAACTGCTATTCATAATGCTCTGAATCCATCTGTTGTTGGAATAATATCTGTTTTTCAAAGGCTAACTGATACATCTCTCTCCAGATGAGCTGCTGGAAAGACTCAAAATGCAAATGAGTGTCTACGAAGTATAACCTGATCAGAGTGGTAAAGGATGTGTTTTTATGGGAAAGAGAAGTAGAACTAGCTGTGACAGAAGCTGTTTCACAGTTCAGTCAAGGGTGTTTTCTGACAGAAGCAAGAATAACACAGACCACTCCATTGTCAACAATAAGAAGCGAAGGAGCAAAGCTAGAGATAAGTGAAGAAGGAAGCATAAGGCCAAACAGTGCCTACAGTTTGAAAAAAGAAAACGGCATGCATCCAGATTGACTGCAATACAAGCTCAGGAAGCTCAGAATAGAGCAGAAAGAATAACTTAAATTCAGGTGGATTTTAGAGCAAGAACCGGGGAATGACTGCGTTGTTTAACTTCGACTGCGTTTATTTCAAATTTGTGAAATTAAACATTCTAATCTAACTTTTTTTTATAGAAAACCTGCACTATCAGTACTAACAGTCTTCTTCTGAAAAAAATATTATGGAAAGAAAATATTGAAATGGGAATGTTTCTTTTATTTAAATAAAGTAATTCAGGACTTTGAAAATTAATTTTAAGGGCAGCGTAAAAAGTATCCTAGAAGCTCGCGCAAAACTGTTTGTGTCTATTAACAAATGCAGTCTTAAATTTGTCAAGCACATTAAAGTAAATTTACTACATGAAATAAGACTCTAAAAAAAGATTCAAAATAAAATAATAATTTCTCAAAAACTGTAGGATAAATCGAGTTGTAACTGTGTAGTTGTATTTAGCAATATGCAGAAATTGTATGTTCAAAATTTGAGACCGATTGATAAACTATCAAAAAAGTTTCAATTTTAACCAGGCTATCCATTTAAGTGTTTATTTTTGCCGTTTACCATTCAGTGCTCAGCATTTAATGTTGAGCGTTTATAATCAAGTGTTCCCCGTTCACCATTTACCGTTCAATGTTTACCATTTAGCGTTTATCGTTTAATGTTTACCGTTTAGAGTTTACCATTTAGCGTTTACTGTTTAGCGTTTGCTGTTAGGCATACAGCATTTACTGTTAAGCGTTTTGCATTTATCATTGACTGTTTAGCGTATACAGTGTGCAAGTGGTGTGTTTCCATCCTCTTGATTTTTTAATGTTGTGCTGGAAAGAGGAGAGGGGTGGGATTATTATGCACAAAATAGTTTTGAAAATAAATAATTTAATTTAACAACATTTTAAGTATAAATAATGAATATCTTAGATTTCAAGGAAAAAATGAGATTTTCAAATTGAACTGTTTTGACTTTCAAGGAAATCATGAATATCTTTAACTATCAAGTGGAAATTAACGTAACGGTTTACTCCATATCAGGCGCCATTGTTACACATAGTTTATATAGTATGCCCTGATTCGTTTGAAAAAAACGAGGGAGCACAAAATTAGTCTGTTTCCATCATCTCTTGCATTCTCTTAATACTGAACTTCTGTTTAGTGAAGATGATGTAATTTGACACCGTTTTAATACTACACTTTGAGTGGTTGCAGGTAGAGGCGGGCGTAGGGTGTTAAGAACACAATTGGTCTGTTTCCGAAATTCTGGGATGTTTATTTATTTGCTGTGAGTGGATGGTGATAATGAGCGTTTGGGAGATGCATTGGGGAATGCTTTCTTTAATTTCTCAGGCTATTTTCCAATAGTACTCTGAATACAAGAGGAAGAGAGGGTGGGTGGAAACCGTGCAGCTGGTCTCTGGATCCATATTATGAGGAAAGGTTTTCTGTAACACGACTGCCTGGGGACAAGGCTTTCAATTTGCCATTAATGCAATTTTTGCATTTGCGCCATCCTCAAGTTTTTTTTTGGTAATTGGCTGATTGGTTGGAGGGAACTGGACAGTGAGGTCATCGGTTCCATCGGATTAGGGGAGGGAGAGGAAGGAAATCGGCCATAACCTTTCAAAGGAACCATCCTGGCATTTGCCTGAAGCGATTTGGAGAAACCTCAGGAAACCTAACTCAGGGTGATTGGACTTGGGTCCTCCCGACTGCGAGACCAGTGGCTAACCACTGCGCCACTTCGCTCGGTTTGAAACTTTTTTAAAATGCTGCATTATGATTAGATGGAGGAGGGTTGGTGGGGAGGGGTGAGGAAGGGGAGTGAGAGGGTTTTTCATTTCCAATTATTGATAGAGGTATTGAATCAATCAGTCAATAAAATAAGCCAATCAATAAAATCAGATTAGCTTATTTTATTGACTGATTGACTTTTTGATTTATGGTATCATGATTTCAAAGCCATGAATGATGACATGCACGACCTTGAAAGATAGGTCAATGACCGACTTCAAGGTCAGTTAATGTGTTTGTGAGGAGTCTAGCTTCCGCAGGAAGTACATACCTATGCCATTACTCAGGTCTGTTAAAGGCGAGTTATTGCTTATATTGGGAAATGGAGGACAAGTTTGTTATAACACATACTGTACTTAAACAGAAAATATCACAATGATTTGTCACAGCTACATTCATTCATTTACACTGCTGCCGAAAATAGTGAAGACTGAGGAGGGAGGAGGAATCTGAACTGAAATTTCACTATTTGAGATGGTGTATAACTTGATTTCAGTTATTACAATGTTGAGTCCAATTTATAAAGTATTCCACAGTATGTGCCCACCTACACTTCTGATTATATACCTGCTCTGGTCCGGAAGCATTAACTGGTTCGGTTGGTAAAAGTAACATAAGGCCAGTGTCCTGAGGTAAGCTGGCCTGCAAATGTTGTAACTGGTTCTTGATAACCGCGAGACTGCCACTGAGACAGAGTTCATGACCAAGCTGGTCCCATTCGTATACTGTTAGTAATCGTTCGGGGGATCTGGCTGGTAACAGAAATATCTGAACATCTTCACGCAGACACTGCCATATACAGGGTGATTCAAAAAGAATACCACAACTTTAGGAATTTAAAACTCTGCAACGACAAAAGGCAGAGCTAAGCACTATCTGTCGGCGAATTAAGGGAGCTATAAAGTTTCATTTAGTTGTACATTTGTTCGCTTGAGGCGCTGTTGACTAGGCGTCAGCGTCAGTTGATGCTAAGATGGCGACCTCTCAACAGAAAGCTTTTTGTGTTATTGAGTACAGCAGAAGTGAATCGACGAGAATCCGCGGGAAACAACTCAGTATGAACGTGACTCGCCTAAGGTGAACGTTTTCTGTGCCATTTCAGCCAATAAAGTTTTTGGTCCCTTTTTCTTCGAAGGTGCTACTGTAACTGGACTACAGTATCTGGAGATGTTAGAGAATTGGCTGTTCCCTCAGCTCGAACAAGAAGCACAACAATTCATATTTCAGCAGGATGGAGCGCCACCAAATTGGCACTTA
This sequence comes from Schistocerca cancellata, assembly GCF_023864275.1. Taxonomy (NCBI): domain Eukaryota; kingdom Metazoa; phylum Arthropoda; class Insecta; order Orthoptera; family Acrididae; genus Schistocerca; species Schistocerca cancellata. The sequence goes on along the minus strand of NC_064626.1, from coordinate 1,283,204,988 downwards.
TCTGTCCGTAACTACCTGAACGTCAACTACCTGAGGCGATGGATCGGCCGCCAGGCAGCCCGTGACAGAGCACTTCATCATTGGCCTCCAAGAAGCCCTGATCTTACCCCCTGCGATTTTTTCTTATGGGGGTATGTTACGGATATGGTGTTTCGGCCACCTCTTCCAGCCACCATTGATGATTTGAAACGAGAAATAACAGCAGCTATCCAAACTGTTACGCCTGATATGCTACAGAGAGTGTGGAACGAGTTGGAGTATCGCGTTGATATTGCTCGAGTGTCTGGAGGGGGCCATATTGAACATCTCTGAACTTGTTTTTGAGTGAAAAAAAACTTTTTTAAATACTCTTTGTAATGATGTATAACAGAAGGTTATATTATGTTTCTTTCATTAAATACACATTTTTGAAGTTGTGGTATTCTTCTTGAATCACCCTGTATAGTCGACCAGCCGACCGCGGTGGCCGTGCGGTTCTGGCGCTGCAATCCGGAACCGCGGAACTGCTACGGTCGCAGGTTCGAATCTTGCCTCGGGCATGGGTGTGTATGATGTCCTTAGGTTAGTTAGGTTTAAGTAGTTCTAAGTTCCGGGGGACTTATGACCTAAGATGTTGAGTCCCATAATGCTCAGAGCCATTAGAGCCATACAGTCGACCATTGTCCTGTTGAAAAGTGGCACCTCAAACAGTTGAATGGGGAGTGACACACAGCGATACAAGACCTCAGTGACATATCATTATGCCATTAGAGTTCCCTCAGTCACTACGGGACTTAACATCGGAGGTCATCAGTCCCCTAGACTTAGAACTACTTAAACCTAACTAACCTAAGGACATCACACACATACACACATCCATGCCCGAAGCAGGATTCGAACCTGCGATCTTAGCAGCAGCGCGGTTCCAGACTCAAGCTCCTAGAACCGCTCGGTCACAGCGGCCGGCCCTTATGGATCTCCACACCTTGACACCATGAGTATACACCACCTCTGCTCTGAAAGCCCCGTGCTAGCGACTGGCGCTATCAGCCTGGCTGTACATGTGAAGGCTATATTTGGTTGTGTACAGCATCAGGGCTCTACAGCTCACCTTACATCTTCTAAAGCTGAATATCCGTTTTGCTAGAGAAGGTTACACGCAATTGTGGTTTTGTTTATGAAGCAGTAGTGCAACTATTGTGAATGTAGGATAAGAGTTTGCTTTTCGATAAAGAGCATGTAAATTTGTATTCACGGAAGCCTATCATTTATTTAGTGCAGCAATTCTCGCCACCATACTGTTAATATTACACATGAAATATTATGGCACATTCCCCCAGTATAAATCACTATTTGTCACTTTTGAATTATACTATTGATCACATGTTGTTATCATGGTACCAGTACCAACAGTCAGTATAAGTGTTCTTTGCGCTTAACACACTTGAGCTCAAAATATTAATGATCATCATCTGTTACTTCAGCATACGTCATCGCTCTTTTCTGAAGCTATCACCGAGCTCTTAATAGAACCTCTTCATGCAATTAATACTTCCATGAATAAATCTATGCGTGACTAACACACTTCACGGACTTCCTGTTTAATGGCAGCACACTTCGGCCACCACCACCGAAGCCCTTCTGTTTCTGACTGAGGATTTTCTGGCTCAAGTGCTTTGATCAATCAGTATCAAGGAAAAGAAACTTTACCGTATATGGAAGTGCTCCGAACACCCAATCAGACGGTCGAGACGCTTTCTTCAAGTGGTTTATATTACCTTAGCCCGCAACCATGACGCCACGACATCACGATATTCTACCCACACAATAGTATCTATGGAATATTGCACAATATTATGATTTGCTTGGTACCAGTTTGCTTTAACTGTTACAAGTGACACCACTGTGCCTCTCCAAAACATTGGAAGAATGGAACCTCTTCCCAGGCAGCCAACACACTCACCCACGATGGTCATTCAGGCTAACCGAGAATCTTAGTTAATCACTGAAAACAATGCAACACGGTCCATGCTCCCCAGTCATAGCACCACTCCAAATGCAACATTTGTTCTACGGTTGTAACGGCACCCTACACTTGGAACGGTAATTCCCCAGTTTGGCTGCTCTGACCAATGGTGTGGGATGGCACAAAATGTTATAGGGAGACAGTTACGTATTCTCGTTTTGCAGGAACTGGTGCAGAGGGCCTGGTGCACAGTATAGCGATCCTGTCTTTTGGCGGTCAGATGTGGTCGACCAGAACGATTAAGAGTATGCCTGCCCTCATATTCCCATGCAGTCCAACGTCAGGCAACTGTGATATCTAAATTCCACACTAAGCTGGATACGCCATGGTTCGACCAGCCGGCCAAACGCAGACCCACAATGAGGCCACTTTCAGAATCTTTCGAGTGTTGATGACGCTGTCTGACACGATTATGGAACAACTCCTTGCCCTTGACGCAATCACTCATCATATGACCCTGTTCACGAATTTAAAATACCGTTTCAGGCCAGGTAACAATACTAAGCATGAGCAACACTAACGCATATCGGTACGCGAAATTGCGATAGAAAAGCTATGATAGATGAAATAAAATGTTTATGAACCCTAAAAAAGTCAAGCTATATGTTTATGTAAAACCAGTCAACAATGTAACATAGGAATCAGATTAATTTTTCAAGAGACTCCTAGAGAGAATAGAAGTGATACACGAGGAAACTCTTCAGTTTAGATTTGAAAGCGCATGAATTACTGGCAATATTTTTGAATTCTTGTGGTAGCTTATTGAAAATGGATGCAACAGATACTGCATGGCTTTCAGCACAAGAGTCAAGGAAGTACAATCCAAATTCAGATTGGATTTCTGCCTAGTATTAACTGAGTGAAAGCTGCTAATTCTTGGTAATAAGCTAATACTGTTAATAAGAAACAACAATAAAGAAAATGTATATTGAGAGGCCAATGTCAGAACACCCAGATTAATGAACATGGGTCGACAGGAGGTTCACGAACTTACACCACTTATTGCCCATACTGCCTGTTTCTGAGCCAATAATACCATTTTTGAAAATGGGAAGAGTTACTCCAAAATATGATGCCACAGGTCATAAGCGAATGAAGATAAGTAAACTAGCCTACTTTCCGTGTCGAACTATCACTTACTTTAGATACTGTTTTAGTACTAAACGTGGCAACATTACGTCTTTACAACTGATCCGGAAAACGGTTTTTCCACGACAGTTTTCTGTCTATCTAAACACCTAGTAATCTGAACTGCTCAGTCTCACTAATCGCATTCCCGTTCTGAGTAATTAAAATGTCAAATTTTGTTGAATTCTATTTTAGAACCTGTAAAAAATGAGTCTTCCTGTGATTTAGCGTTAGTTTATTTTCTGCAAGCCATGAACTTACGTCTTGAGCTGCATCATTCGAAACAGTGCCATCGTTGGACACAACATGCTTTACTACAAACCTCATGTCATTAGTAAACATAAACATTTTTGAATCATCTGTAGTACTAGAAGCATATCATTTATGTAAATAACGAACAGGTGTGGCTCCAAGACTGACCCCTGCGGTACCTCCTCTTTTAGCTGTACCCCACTGGGACACCACATCACAGCCATTCGCCATTATCAGTACTGTCGCGAACGACATTTTGCTCTCTGTTATTAAAGTAAGAGGTGAACCAATTGTGAGCTATTCCCCATATTCCATAACGGTTCAATTTCTGGGGGAATATCTGGTGATCAACACAATCAAACGCCTCAGATAAATCATAAAAGACGCCTAGCATTCGAAACCTTTTGTTTAATCCATGCAATAAGTCACAGAGAAAACAGAACATAGCATTTTCAGTTGTTAAACCACTTCTAAAACCAAACTGTACGTATGGCAGCAAATTATTTGAAATGAAATCCTTACAAACACAGCCTTTTCAATAACTTTAGCAAACACTGATGGCATAGAAATAGGTCTAAAATTGTGTACATCATCCCTTTCTCCCTTTTTGTAAAGCGGCTTTACTACTGATTATTTTAAGCGTTCACGAAACAGACGATCCTAAAGGAAAAATTACAACTATGGGTAAGTACAAGAATATCATGGGCAGCACAGTAGTTTTCTGCTACATACTCCATCATATCCATGAGACTCTTTAGTCTTTAAAGATTTAATTATTGACTTAGTACCACGGAGTAGTATCACAGAGAAGTATTTCAGTTTCTGAAAGGCATTTTCCAAGAGAGCTGCGTGATTCCCTGTAGAAACTAAGTTTTTATTTTATTAAGCTATGTTCTCGAAGGTGACTGTTAATAGAACCCAGTACGTTGTCCTCGATGGTGAGTGTTCATCGGAGGTGAGAGTATCATCCGGAGTGCCCCAGGGAAGTGGTGTAGGTCCGCTGTTGTTTTCTATCTAGTTTTCTATCTACATAAATGATCTTTTGGATACGGTGTATAGCAATGTACGGCTGTTTGCTGATGATACTGTGGTGTACGGGAAGGTGTCGTCGTTGAGTGACTGTAGGAGGATACAAAATGACTTGGACAGGATTTGTGATTTGGTGTCAAGAATGGCAGCTAACTCTAAATATAGATAAATGTAAATTAATGCAGATGAATCGCAAAAAGAATCCGTAATGTTTGAATACTCCATTAATAGTGTAGCGCTTGACACAGTCACATCGATTATATATTTGGGCGTAACATTGCAGCGCGATATGCAGTGGGACAAGCATGTAATGGCAATTGTGGGGATGGCGGATAGTCGTCTTCGGTTCATTGGTAGAATTTTGGGAAGATGTGGTTCATCTGTAAAGGACACCGCTTATAAAACACTAATACGACCTATTCTTGAGTACTGTTCGAGCGTTTGGGATCCCTATCAGGTCGGATTGAGGGAGGACATAGAAGCAATTCAGAGGCGGGCTGCTAGATTTGTTACTGTTAGGTTTGATCATCACGCGAGTGTTACGGAAATCCTTCAGGAACTCGGGTGGGAGTCTCTGGAAGAAAGGAGGCGCTCTTTTCCTGAATCGCTACTGAGGAAATTTAGAGAACCAGCATTTGAGGCTGACTGCATTAAAGTTTTACTGCCGCCAACTTGTATTTCGCGGAAAGACCACAAAGATAAGATAAGAGAGATTAAGGCTCGTACAGAGGCATATAGGCAGTCATTTTTCCCTCGTTCTGTTTGGGAGTGGAACAGGGAGAGAAGATGCTAGTTGTGGTACGAGGTACCCTCCGCCACGCACCGTATGATGGATTGCGAAGTATGTATGTAGATGTAGATGTACTGTACATATATCTGACTTATCAGTAACAGAAACATTTCTTTTATGAGCTGACTTTATAGCCTCGACCTCGTTCTGCTGACCAGACACTTCCTTCACGACTGACCATACGGTTTTAACTTTATTCTGTAAATTAACTATTCTATTTGCGTACCACATACTCTTTGCCTTCCTAATAACATTGTTAAGCACCTTACATTACTGTTTGTAATGGACTACTCTACCTATATTGTGACTACTTCTGACACTTAGATAGGATTCCCATTTTCTTCTGCATGATATCCTTATTCCACTGGTCAGACAGCCAAGCAGTCATTTACTGCTGGTACCCTATTTAGAACATTCTACTGGAAAGCAACTTTAGAAGAGCGTAAGAAATGTGTTAAGGAATGCATTATATTTGTCATCTATGTTATCAGCACTATAAACATCCTGCCACTCTTGCTTCTTGACGAGTTTTAAGAAACTCTCTATTGCTGTTCTATTAGCTTTTCTAAATAGTTTGTAATTATATGTAACATATGTTTGAGTACAGAAACAATTTAGTGTTAAAATTTGTCTCTCATGGTCTAAAAGGCCATTCATCCTTTTATTAATGAATGCCCATCTAGTAATGAAGAGTGAATAAAATATTGTCTACGGTTGTGCTACTGTTTCCCTGCAACATGGTTGGAAAAAATACAATCTGCATCAGATCATATGAATTGAGGAGACCTTGTAACATCCGTTTCCTTGCACAATCAAATACAAAATTAATATTGACATCACAACATACATCAAATTTTTGGTAGTTCCTATAAAGTTAACCAGGAACCCTCTCTAGCTTGAGCAGAAATGTTCTGAAGTCAGAGATCAGTAACCTGTAAACAACAACAGTTAGAAGTTTAGTTTCACTAAATTTGACTGCCCCTCCACAGCATTCAAATATCTGTTCAGTGCAGTGTTTTTATACATCTATAGACTCGAATGGAATACTGTTTTTTATGCACATAACCACTCCTCCATTCTGTAAAGAACTCTGAAAAACAGCCAGCTAATCTGTATCTTGGTAAAGGAAGCCTCTGGATTGTGACATTATTTAAGTGGTGCTCTGATATACTAGTAATGTCAAAGTCAACATCTTGAAGCAGTCTACTAACTTTATCTCTAATACCTCTTATATTTTGAGAAATATGATAATTCCTTCACTGCTTCGATACCTGACTTTCTTGAAGATGGTTCCTTTTTTAGAGACACACCCTTTAACTTGAGTCTAAAAAAGGCACAGCTTTAACGCTAACTACTATAGGAATTTTCCCATGGGTTACCCTAGAATCAGACACCTTAAACAGAATAAGAGTCCAGGTCAAGATGGAATACAAGCTGAAATGATCCAGGCAGGAGGAGAGAAACTTGCAGAAAAAATACACCGACTGATACAGGCAATATGGACCAAAGAAGAACTACCAGGAGAATGGAAAACAGCTCTGATTTGTGCAATACATAAGAAGGGCGACAAACTGAAATGTGACAACTATCGAGGAATCGCCCTGCTTAACGTCTGCTATAAGATCCTGTCCAATTGCCTCATACATAGAATTCAGCCAGTGGCAGAATCGGTGATTGGGGAGTACCAGGGAGGTTTCCGGCCAGGACGGTCAACAGTAGATCACATCTTCAGTCTCCGGCAGCTCACTGAGAAACTGGGTGAATATTGTAAAGATCTGCATATTTTATTCGTTGATTTTAAGAAGGCCTATGATTGCATACATCGCAAGAGCCTGCTCAACTGTTTAAGGGAGTTTGGCATAGCAGAGAAACTCATCAACCTGATAAAGATCTGTCTGAACGAAACACATGCAAAGGTGAAGATGGGAAATCGCGTAACTGAGGAATTTGAAATTGTGACAGGACTCAGGCAAGGAGATGGGTTGTCCCCTATCCTGTTCAACTTTGCCCTCGAGAAGATCGTACGCGAGACCTTCCAAGAGAACGAAGGGATTGAAATCGAAGGAAAGAGACTGGCATACTTAGCCTACGCAGACGACATCTGTTTACTCTCTAGGTCGGAAGAGGAGTTGGAGCAAATGACCAAAGCACTAAAGGAGGCTGCCAGCAAATTTGGGCTAAACATAAACGAAGCTAAGACAGAGTACCTCGTTATGACGCGTGGTCATTGTCAGACTGCTGATCATCTACAATCACTGCAGGTTGGGGACCATTCCTACAAGAGAGTGCAAGAATTCAAATACCTAGGGGCACTTTTCACTGAGAACTCGTCATGTGAAGCAGAGATCAATGCCAGAATACAAGCAGGAAACCGATCTTACCACAGCCTAGCACAACTGCTTCGGTCCAAATCTCTCTCCAGACAGTTCAAGATTCGAATGTACAAAACCCTGATCCAGCCTGTTGTTCTATATGGCTGTGAGACATGGAGTATCCGGAAACAGGACTTCCATAAGCTCCTTGTCTTTGAGAGAAAAGTGCTTCGGAAGATCTTCGGTCCGATTCTGGATGCAGATACAGGGGAATGGAGGATCAGATACAACCAAGAGCTTGAGGAACTATACCAGCAGCCCAACATAGCAGGAGCTGTCAAAGCCAAACGAATGCAGTGGGCAGGCCATGTGGCCCGGATGGAGGATCACAGATGGCCTCGGCAGCTCCTGGATTTCACACCTGCAGGAAAGAGACCGCCAGGGAGACCCAAGAAGCGTTGGAGGGATGGACTCCATGAAGATTTAAAACAAATGTCAATAGATGTGGACGAATGGCGGATAGCAGCAATGGACAGAATACAGTGGAGGAGGAAACTTGTAGATGCGTGCGGTCCACTGGGCCTGATCAAGTAGTAGTAGTAGTAGTAGTAGTAGTAGTAGTAGTAGTAGTTATCCCAGCACTACCCACTACTCTGTCAGGACGCAGGCCATGCCTAGTGATATTCTATCTATTGGTATACTCAACTGGAACCACTGCGATTTGTACAAAGGTACATTGAAATCGAACTGTGTATTCTGGGTGATTCTTTTTTTCCTAATTTTTATTTTATTTTATTTATTTATTTGTCAGGCAGTCTACATTATATTGATGAAGGTATCTACTGATATTTAACACGACTGCATTAATGTAAAGTCATCAGAAAAATTACCTACCAGTTACTGGTGTGGGCAGAATGATTAGTCCTTACAACTCAAAAAACCTTTGTAAGCGACTTCTTTCTATAAGTTTGAGGCACGTGCATAATACTTGTATGACGTACCTATAGAAAATGTTCTATAAGGCACTATACATAACTGTATGCACTTTATGTATAGTTTGTCCTCCTTTGACGCATAGGAGCCTAAGATGGTCTGATTTTGACCGAAATTGACAGTCTAAATGAAAAATAGTAAGTACAGCTGCGTATTATACAATTCAGTTCCTAACACTCACTCGCATTCGGGAGGACGACGGTTCAATCCCGCTTCCAGCCATCCTGATTTAGGTTTTCCGTGATTTCCCTAAATCGCTCCTGGCAAATGCCGGGATGGTTTCTTTGAAAGGGCACGGCCGACTTCCTTCCCGTCCTTCCCTAACCCGATGAGACCAATGACCTCGCAGTTTGGTCTCTTCCCCCAAACAACCCAACCCCTAAAATTAATGAAAGCTACTCAACGTTTTGAATGAAATCATTGTGAATATTAGCTCACGTTATTATGAAATAGTGAAACATCTAAAATACCGACGTTTAGTCCAACTTTGCAATCAGTCGTCCTGAAGAGGAGCACTGCAAGGTCGGTCGAAAGGTCGGCGTTTAATATTTCATGACGCCGCCTAATACCCAAAATGAATTTACTCAAATTGACACTGCCTGTCGAAGCTTATGAACTTTTTGTCCATCACTGTCTGCAGAAGATATTTCTTTCTTTTTATTTTGTTGTGTGGGCCCCATTGTGATTCAGACTAGACCGCCTGCTGCATAAATGCGGTCATGGGTAAGGTTACCGTCTTGCTAGTAACTCGTGGTCCACCGCCAGTGGGCTACAGACTTGTGGGAGTGTGTTTTCCTGCCTAGATGGTATTAGTGGGATGGTTATTTTTGTGTTAGCAGAAGAGCCAACACCGTGTTACGAGTGGAGGCCGAAATGCACGCCTTTTAGCTCACGCAGGCTGGCGTGAAGAGGGAAGAACTACACTCCTGGAAATTGAAATAAGAACACCGTGAATTCATTGTCCCAGGAAGGGGAAACTTTATTGACACATTCCTGGGGTCAGATACATCACATGATCACACTGACAGAACCACAGGCACATAGACACAGGCAACAGAGCATGCACAATGTCGGCACTAGTACAGTGTATATCCACCTTTCGCAGCAATGCAGGCTGCTATTCTCCCATGGAGACGATCGTAGAGATGCTGGATGTAGTCCTGTGAAACGGCTTGCCATGCCATTTCCACCTGGCGCCTCAGTTGGACCAGCGTTCGTGCTGGACGTGCAGACCGCGTGAGACGACGCTTCATCCAGTCCCAAACATGCTCAAAGGGGGACAGATCCGGAGATCTTGCTGGCCAGGGTAGTTGACTTACACCTTGACTTGGGTGGCACGGGATACATGCGGACGTGCATTCTCCTGTTGGAACAGCAAGTTCCCTTGCCGGTCTAGGAATGGTAGAACGATGGGTTCGATGACGGTTTGGATGTACCGTGCACTATTCAGTGTCCCCTCGACGATCACCAGTGGTGTACGGCCAGTGTAGGAGATCGCTCCCCACACCATGATGCCGGGTGTTGGCCCTGTGTGCCTCGGTCGTATGCAGTCCTGATTGTGGCGCTCACCTGCACGGCGCCAAACACGCATACGACCATCATTGGCACCAAGGCAGAAGCGACTCTCATCGCTGAAGACGACACGTCTCCATTCGTCCCTCCATTCACGCCTGCCGCGACACCACTGGAGGCGGGCTGCACGATGTTGGGGCGTGAGCGGAAGACGGCCTAACGGTGTGCGGGACCGTAGCCCAGCTTCATGGAGACGGTTGCGAATGGTCCTCGCCGATACCCCAGGAGCAACAGTGTCCCTAATTTGCTGGGAAGTGGCGGTGCGGTCCCCTACGGCACTGCGTAGGATCCTACGGTCTTGGCGTGCATCCGTGCATCGCTGCGGTCCGGTCCCAGGTCGACGGGCACGTGCACCTTCCGCCGACCACTGGCGACAACATCGATGTACTGTGGAGACCTCACGCCCCACGTGTTGAGCAATTCGGCGGTACGTCCACCCGGCCTCCCGCATGCCCACTATACGCCCTCGCTCAAAGTCCGTCAACTGCACATACGGTTCACGTCCACGCTGTCGCGGCATGCTACCAGTGTTAAAGACTGCGATGGACCTCCGTATGCCACGGCAAACTGGCTGACACTGACGGCGGCGGTGCACAAATGCTGCGCAGCTAGCGCCATTCGACGGCCAACACCGCGGTTCCTGGTGTGTCCGCTGTGCCGTGCGTGTGATCATTGCTTGTACAGCCCTCTCGCAGTGTCCGGAGCAAGTATGGTGGGTCTGACACACCGGTGTCAATGTGTTCTTTTTTCCATTTCCAGGAGTGTATACTGACGTGAGGTCTGGGTCAAGACAAGGAATGAGAATCCAGAAAGCGGACATAATTAGTTTGACACTTAACTTTAATCCATTAGTGATGAACGTCACTGTTGACGGTACATGATTCACAATATTATCTGTTCAGAATACATTCTTGAAGAATATGGCGCCTTGCTAGGTCGTAGCTGAAGGCTATGCTAAACTGTCGTCTCTGCAAATGAGAGCGTATGTAGACAGTGAACCATCGCTAGCAAAGTCGGCTGTAGAACTGGGGCGAGTGCTAGGGAGTCTCTCTAGACTAGACCTGCCGTGTGGCGGCGCTCGGTCTGCAATCACTGATAGTGGCGACACGCGGGTCCGACGTATACTAACGGACCGCGACCGATTTAAAGGCTACCACCTAGCAAGTGTGGTGTCTGGCGGTGACACCACAGTTATACCGCTTGGCATGGAATTACCTTTGTAATATGTTTAGCATGGGTTCACTTGTGATATTCCAAGTAATAATATTGTGTCTAGTAATTGGTTCGAAAGTATCACCAAAGCCTCGTTGCCGTCCTCGGTTTGGCTGTATCGCCATATTCACTGTCAGAAAGACAGTAGAGGTGTGTGCCGGATTCGAGTCCTTCCCCTTTGCAAGAGGTGGTAGGGCGGTGCGCAACCGCGGCAGCTCCTCGCTTCCCCCGGCACCGCCGGAACCAGATGTGTGGCCGCCCCCAGCCCGCCCCCGCCTCATCTCCCAGGAAGTGACGACAAAGCGCGGCCACTGGCAGGTGCCCTTTGTCCGCGGCCGCCCCCGCAGATGGGGCAGAAAGCTTACGTGCGTGACGGGGAACTCCCGGCGCTGCACAAAAGACCGCCACCTGCTGAGTCTGCAGTGGAAATGGGGGAGCTAGGAAGGTCTGCAGAGGGCCAACTATTCGTGACCGAAACACTCATCCCCTGTACTACAATGAAAAGGCTCTGGCCAGTCTATTGTCCGAGATTCCCACATTCAGTCCATACCGCAGGAGAGTGACTGCTTCCTAGAAAGCGCAACAGCAAAATCACAAATGGCTTATGTGAAATAAGCACAGTTGCCTACTTCGGTGATTGCGTTGTAGCCAATCCACTGACTAATTTATGTTTTTTAGTTACTTTCATGTTCCGTTGATCATTTTGCACGATAAAACTTAGTAAATATGGTTACATGCTGCACGTTTCTGAGTTTTTGTTTGTTTTTAATATGCAGTCGTCAGTTACTAACTCCTACCTACCACCTGTTACATATTACAGTAATAGAATTCCTTCACGTAGTAGCAGGAGTTATCAAGGAGAAACTTTTTCAGTTCTTTTTCAAAATTTACTTTGCTTCCTGTTATATCACTGGGTAAGTGACCAAAATTTTTTGTTGTAACATTGTGCACAATTTTTTGTGCTAAAGACAGCCTTCATCATCATCATCAGTGTTCTGCCTAAAGGCAGGTTTTCACATGGTAGATCTCCAGGCTGTCCGGTCTTCTGCCATTCTCTTCATGTCTGCATAATTTCCTCTTCCCTTTATGTCGTCTATCACCTTGTATCTCCTTCTTCCTCTCAGTCTTCTCCCACAAACCAATCCTTCCAAAGCATCTACTAGCAAGCACTCCTTTCTCAATGAATGTCCCAACAAGTTCTTTTTCCTTTCTCTTACAACCTTTAGCAGACATCTTCTCCCACCAACGCTTTCCAATACTCTTTCATTACTCACTCTTTCCATCCAGCTTATTCTCTCCATTCTCCTCCACATCCACATCTCAAATGCTTCTAACCTTTTTTCATCCTCTCGTCTCAGTGTCCATGTTTCTGCCCCATATAGTGCCACACTCCAGACGAAACATTTGTCAACCCTTTTCCTTAGTCCTTTATCTAATTTGCCACACAAGAGTCTCCTCTTTCTGTTGAATGCCTCCTTCGCTATGGCAATTCGAGTTTTCACCTCCTGGTGACATCTCAAGTCTTCAGTTATTGTGCTTCCGAGATATTTAAATTCACTTACTTGGCTAATGGTAGATCGTCCTATTTTAATATTGGACAGTCTGCGTCTTGTACTGATGACCATACTCTGTGTTTTTGCTGTGTTTATTTGCATCCCATATTCGACACATGCTTCATTCACATCTTTGAGCATGTTATTCACTGTCTGCTCACTTTCTGCCACTAACACCATGTCATCAACAAATCTTATACATTCTATTCTCTTTTCACCATTACATATTCCTCTTTTCCCATCTAAACTTTTCGCAATAATCTCTTCAAGGTGCACGTTAAACAACAGTGGGGAAAGTCAACAACCTTGTCTAACACCTCGGCCAATGCTGCTTCCTTCTGACATTTCATTTCCAATCCTTATCCTTACTTTCTGGTGTAAATATAGATTCTGTATCAGTTGTCTCTCTTTCCAATCTACTCCTTTCCTCTTCAAGATATCCATCAGCTTGTTCCACTGAACTCTGTCAAACGCCTTTTCTAAATCTATAAAAACGGCAAAGATTTCTCTACCCTTTTCCATATATCTTTCCCCTATAGTTCTTAGCAGGCCAATAGCATCTCTTGTTCCTTTTCGTCTTCTAAATCCGAACTGCTCCTCTGCAATATCTCTATCCAGCTTGCCATATAACCTTCTATTCAACACTCTCAGCAAGACTTTAGCTGCATCATAAATTAGGCTGATGGTCCGGTGCTCTCCACATTTTTTAGTATTTCTCTTTTTCTCTATTGGTATCATAACTGTTGCAACGAAGTCCTCAGGCCATTCCTCTTTGTCACATATCTCGTTACAGAGGTAAAGACAGCCTTAGTGTGGAGAAATAAATATCAGTTTCCCTCCTGGTATCGTAATTACGTATATCGCTGTCCCACTTGAGCTGCAGTGGATTATTTACAACGATCTTCATGAGGGAATAAATATACTACGAAGCGTCAGTCACAATGCCCAACTCCTTAAAAAGACGCCTACAAGGTGATCGTGTGTGAACACCATCTATTAATCTTACAGAACTTTTTTGAACAGTGACGACTTTCTTTCTTAATGATGAGTTACCCACAAACATCGTTTCACATGACATTGTTGCATGAAAATATGCAAAATATGTTAACTGGTAGATTTGTCTTTCTCCGGGATTTGCAATCATTCTAATTGCAAATGTGAATGAACTAAGTTGTTTTAGGCGTTCCGAAATATGATTTTTCCAGTTTAAATTCTCCTCAGCAAGTGGATACCTGAGAATTTTGAAGTTCCCACCCTTTTTATTATTTTCTCACACTTAACATTGATGTACAAACAGATGTGCAAAACTGTCTTCTTAAAATTGAGGGTGAGAGCATTTTGCAGAAAATGAGTCAATGATACTTGTAAGAATATTGTTTATCATTTCTTCTGTTTTCGTATATACGCATGGACGTTAATACTAGAGTCACTTTCTAAAAGGACTAATTCTACTGTTGTATACTAGATGGTAGATCGTTTACTTGTATGAACAATAGTGTACCGATGATTGAGCCACTGGGAATCCCATGTGTGAATCCACCGCATTCAGAATTACGTCCCCGGACTATATTGGTTGAATTATTAAATACTACTTTCTGCATCAGTTTGCTTAGGTATGATATTATCCATTGGTTTTGTATGTCGCCAATCCCATAAAACGTCAATTTATCTAGGATACTACTGTGAGTCACACAGCCAAATATCTTACTTAGATCGTAGAAAACACCAGTGCTACCTTACCATTTTTGCTCGAAGAAGAGCAACTCTTCTGAAACCCACACTGTGGTGTGATGAGGATATTATTGTTGCTAAGGTGAGATAGTTTTCTAGAGTACATCACCTTCTCAAGAATTTTTGAAAATAATATCAGCACCAAAGATCGGTAGTTACTGAAATCTCTCTTATTGTCTTTCTTGAAAAGATATTTAACGGTTACATATTTCAGTCTCTTTGGAAAATTCCCTAGAGTTAGTGACACATTACATATTTCAGATAAGACTGCGGCTAAAACGTGGGAACAAAACTTTAGTATTCTATTGAAAGCACCATCAAAACCAGGTGAGAATGTATAATTTTCTTAATATCAGAACGAGAAGTTGACGATACATGCGTATCACTGGAATGTATGCTAGTTATTTTTAAACTGTACTACTGTGATTTCTTTTTTGAATTGTTTGTCCCTATGCTTTCTACTATATTTAAGAAATGATAATTAAATATATTTTCTATATGTTGTTGTTGTAGTTGTTGTCTTCAGACCTGAGACTGGTTTGATGCAGCTCTCCATGCTACTCTATCCTGTGCAAGCTTCTTCATCTCCCAGTACTTATTGCAACCTACAACCTTCTGAATCTGCTTAGTGTATTCATCTCTTGGTCTCCCTCTACGGTTTTTACCCTCCACGCTGCCCTCCAATGCTAAATTGGTGATCCCTGGATGCCTCAGAACATGTCCTACCAACCAGTCCCTTCTTCTTATCAAGTCGTGCCACAAACTCCTCCCCAATTCTATTCAATACCTCCTCATTAGTTATGTGATCTAACCATCTAATCTTCAGCATTCTTATGTAGCACCACATTTCGAAAGCTTCTATTCTCTTCTTGTCCAAACTATTTATCGTCCATGTTTCACTTCCGTACATGGCTACACCCCATACAAATACTTTCAGAAACGACTTCCTGACACTTAAATCTATACCCGATGTTAACAAACTTCTCTTCTTCAGAAACGCTTTCCTTGCCATTGCCAGTCTACATTTTATATCCTCTCTACTTCGACCATCATCAGTAATTTTTCTCCCCAAATAGCAAAACTCCTTTACTACTTTAAGTGTCTCATTTCCTAATCTAATTCCCTCAGCACCACCCGACTTAATTCGACTACATTCCATTATCTTCGTTTTGCTTTTGTTGATGTTCATCTTATATCCTCCTTTCAAGACACTGTCCATTCCGTTCAACTGCTCTTCCAAGTCCTTTGCTGTCTCTGAAAGAATTACAATGTCATTGGTGAACCTCAACGTTTTTATTTCTTCTCCATGGACTTTAATACCTACTCCGAATATTTCTTTTGTTTCCTTTACTGCTTGCTCAATATACAGATTGAATAACATCGGGGACAGGCTACAACCCTGTCTCACCCCCTTCCCAACCGCTGCTTCCCTTTCATGCCCCTCGACTCTTACCACTGCCATCTGGTTTTTTGTACAAATTGTAAATAGCCTTTCGCTCCCTGTATTTTACCCTTGCCACCTTCAGAATTTGAAAGAGAGTATTCCAGTCAACATTGTCAAAAGCTTTCTCTAAGTCCACAAATGCTAGAAATGTAGGTTTGCCTTTCCTTAATCTACTTTCTAAGATAAGTCGTAGGGTCAGTATTACCTCACGTGTTCCAACATTTCTACGGAATCCAAACTGATCTTCGCCGAGGTCGGCTTCTACCAGTTTTTTCATTCGTCTGTAAAGAATTCGCGTTAGTATTTTGCAGCTGTGACATATTAACCTGATAGTTCGGTAATTTCCACTGTCATCACCTGCTTTCTTTGGGATTGGAATTATTATATTCTTCTTGAAGTCTGAGGGTATTTTGCCTGTCTCATACATCTTGCTCACCAGATGGTAGAGTTTTGTTAGGACTGGCTCTCCGAAGGCCGTCAGTAGTTCCAATGGAATGTTGTCTACTCCCAGGGCCTTGTTTGGACTCAGGCCTTTCAGTGCTCTGTCAAACTCTTCACGCAGTATGGTATCTCCCATTTCATCTTCATCTATATCCTCTTCCATTTCCATAATATTGTCCTCAAGTTCATCGCCCTTGTATAGACCATCTATATACTCCTTCCACCTTTCTGCTTTGCCTTCTTTGATCGGAACTGGGTTTCCATCTGAGCTCTTGATATTCATACAAGTGGCTCTCTTTTCTCCAAAGGTCTCTTTAATTTTCCTGTAGGCAGTATCTATTTTACCCCTCTACATCCTTACATTTGTCCTGTAGCCATCCCTGCTTACCCATTTTGCACTTCCTGTCGATCTCATTTTTGAGACGTTTGTATTCCATTTTGCCTGCTTCATTTACTATGTTTTAATATTTTCTCCTTTCATCCATTAAATTCAATATTTCTTCTGTTACCCAAGGCTTTCTACTAGCCCTCGTCTTTTTACCTACTTGATCCTCTTCTGCCTTCACTACTTCATCCCTCAGAGCTACCCATTCTTCTTCTACTGCATTTCTTTCCCCTGTTCCTGCCATTTGTTCCCTTACGCTCTCCCTGAAACTCTGTACTACCTCTGCTTTAGTCAGTTTATCCAGATCCCATCTCCTTAAATTCCCACCTTTTTGCAGTTTCTTCAGTTCAAATCTACAGTTCATAACCAATAGATTGTGGTCAGAGTCCACATCTGCCACTGGAAATGTCTTACAATTTAAAACCTGGTTCCTAAATCTCTGTCTTACCATTATATAGTCTATCTGATACCTTCTAGTATCTCCAGGATTCTTCCATGTATACAACCTTCTTTTATGATTCTTGAACCAGGTGTTAGCTATGATTAACTAATGCTCTGTGCAAAATTCTACCAAACAGCTTCCTCTTTCATTTCTCTCCTCCAATCCATATTCACCCTCTATGTTTCCTTGTCTCCCTTTTCCTACTCTCGAATTCCAGTCACCCATGACTATTAAGTTTTCGTCTCCCTTCACATAATAACAATAATCCCGTGGGGCCGATAGGGGAAACCCTCCCCCATATGGGTGGTACCGAGGAAATCAAATACTTGGAGTGAACCAAATACTAACACAATCCTCAACGACTACTCAATCCGTTGTACTCAAAATCCACGCACGTCTGAGTGAAAACCACCGCTACTCTGGTCACCGTCTGTTAGCTCAATGAGCTCGGCTGAAAATATTTGCTTCCAAAGGCTTCAACACCCTCTGGTCCTGTCCGGTCCTGGAATCACCCAGGCCAAGCCAATGAAACACAAGCAAACATGAACTGTGCAAACTGTCGACAGGCGGCAGTTGGAATTTCGGATTCTCGGGAGGCCAGGTTATCACGGCAGAGAATATTGAAGATCTCTGGTAAATTTCCCTACAAGCAGAAAACATGCATTTGAAAACTAAACATCGGTACATTGATCCAAGCACGGAAACTAAATACTCTCACAAAAGGAATCGACCAACAAAAGATTCTCATCATTGTTCTTCACGAACCACGACTAACTGACAATGAGACCTTGCATTACGGAAACCATTGCATCTTCAAAATACAACAAAAGGTAGCGAAAGGCGTACCAATCTTCGGCATTGCTTTTCTCGAACACAGATCTATCAACAACTCTGTCAAAGAAATCACACCCTTCAACAATCGACTTATCACTATGCTCATTCAGAGCCCCAGTAAAAAAATATTCACCTATCAATGCACATGGCCCCACCAACATCGAAAATAAGAAAAACACCAAAAATGTCGAAAAATTCTGGAACACACTCGAAAATACTATGAGCAAAATTCACCAAGATGACGTGAAAATACTAAAGGGAGACTTCAACTCTATTTGGGACAGAAAAAAACCTGTAGAAAAATCATTGGAACAAATTCAACACACCGAAACGCTTAGACCAACGGCACACGGCTGACTGATAATTGCCAACAATTCAACTACAAAAGGATGTCTTCCCACTTTAGGAAAATACCATTTCTCAGGTAACATGCTTGGCTACCAGGTGCAAGCTGCTTTCTTTCGCCTTTCTAGACTCGCTGAAAGCCAGATTTTTTAATCTTTTGTAGTAGAGCTACAAGCAGGTAGATACAAACTCAATAAGGGAATCGTAAGACAGCGCTCGAGCAAAATTCGTCTTGGTACTTTCAGTAACCCTTATTGTCAGAGCGAAAACCTTACGGTACTGCCAATTTCATAATGCCACTTTTGTTTTCTGCCGACATACTTTTTGTTGTTGTGAATACATAATTTTATCTATGAAATGCCACATGTGCATAATACTTGCGAATGATACAGGAAATGAAGTAAATACAGATCTTTTCGAAGTAAAAAGTCGGTAATATCCTACTAATTCGTGTTAAAATTGGATCAATGGTCTTACAGACACTTAATGCTTCGCTACAGTCTGGAACCGCGCGACCACTACGGTTGCGAGTTCCAATCCTGCCTCAGGCATGGATGTGTGTTATGTCTTTAGATTAGTTAGGTTGAACTAGTTCTAAGTTCTAGGGGACTGATGACCTCAGAAGTTAAGTCCCATAGTGGGCAGAGACCTTTAAACCATTTCTGAACTTAATGCTTTATTAGGATGGACTGCCGTCGTGATGTTTCTGTAGTAAGCTGAATTTGATTTGTATTAGTAAAGTGATACACGCAACAGTAATCATCAAAGAGAAATTAATCAGCACCTGAATTTTCTTTCACGATATCTACAACGATCTGACAATGCAACAGTTGTTTACAAATTCTACGCCCGTAGAAACCTACTTGTTTTAACGATGTCATTAAACCACAGTAGTTTTAAAGAGTATTTCCGTCTAGAAATGAATTGCCTTGACGGTTGATCGATCAAGAGCGGGAAAGGTAATATTTTACGAATATATGACGAGAGGGACAAGTGCTTGAGAGAGGACTTCCCTATCAGTACAAGTGTCTTTCCTATCAATCTCCAGGATAGTTTTGTTTCTCAAATCAATAGAGTGAGTTATTATGCAGTAGCACAGGTGATTCAGTTTTGTTGCTCGACTTTCTTACACTGCGACCGAAAGGTGTCTCAGTTAATGACAACAAATTCCAGCTGTGTTGCACACACCCCTTGGGGCAGAATTCGTAGCCCAAAACACACTTTTGGAGCTATCAAATGTAAAATATTATGTTCACACTACACTTTACTCTACGTCTTTTGGTGGGGCTCAGCCTTTCATTTCTTGTTAGGAAGTTAACGATAAAGGCACCATAACACGTCACCAGTAACAGTACTGCATAGGAATGCTCAATGAGCGACCTGATGACGTTCAATAATAGTCACTCCGTTGATTTTTGTTGTTTCGAATTAGACCATGCAGTACTCTTACACCAGACTTCTGAACTTTGCCTGTTGAATGCAAATGTCGCATGATGGTAAAATGGTAATCTGTCACATATATCAGTAGTCGAGACTTCCTTAATGTGGAAAATCATTCATGCCGGAACGATCTTTGTTGACACAACAATATCTTTTTCTGGAGTATTTTTGCGAAAAGCACTCGCTCCAAACGCAGTTCAAATCTTTCTAGCTGCCTCCTCTACATTCACCCCTCTGTTATACCAAAGTAAATGTTGTGTTGCAGATGTTACACCCTTTTCCACTTGCGACTCAATTTTACAATGCTTAACTGTAGTTCATGATTTTCAAGTATGCAAAATCCAATTCTCAACTGCAAGACGATAACTACAACTTCAAATTCGAAAATGACAGTTGATACATACACTGACAGCGTGGCGCCGCCTTCACATGGGCGGCGCCGGATTTCAGGCGGCGGGTGGCGTCTTGCCGGTGGCCGGTAGCCGCTGCAGCGCGAGGAAACGCTCGAGCGTAAGCTGTTATGATCGCGACGCAGCCACGAGCTCTCCTGCGTAATTGTTTCTGGAATACTTGTTATTGTGGGTGGGTAGAATGTTAAGCGAATTGTCTTCGATGTTCAATCAGACTCATAACTTTAGACCGAACTGTGGTAAAAAAAAAAAAAAAAAAAAAGTTGGACGCGAACACGCGACTCCAAGTTTAGAATGCACGACGATTACCGCAATACCACGGGCTCACTTCCTCCATATGAACTTGGAAGTAGACAACACTTCCTCCTAACACTTCCCCATCTTACAGAGTTGCCAGATTGTGCAGATGGCCGGACTTAGAGTTGTCAGGGGCGGTCAATTTTATTGGCCACCTTAAGTGAACGACTCGGACTTAGTCTCTGTGGCGGCCGGCCGGCGGTCAGTTTTTATGTCTAAGACTGTACATTCAAGTTAAGAATTGTCAAATCTCCTTTCTTGAAATAAAGATTTTTAACGTTATTTGCTTGAATTGTTGTATAGCATTCCATGGAGGCAGCATCCCTTAGGCAACCTACAATCGACACACAAGTACATTAGACAGTGTTAATACAATGAGTCGAATGACAAAAAGCCTCACATTCAGGCATTTAACATTAAGTTGTGATGCCTACAAATTTATAAACATTTTGATTTAAGAACATGTAACAAATCAGAAATTATCTTTACTATACACCCAAACATACGGAGCTACGAAGATGAAAATCTGTTAGACCTGAACGTTGGTGGGACTTCGTCAATTTAATAAAAGGAAAATACAGTTGGCACACATACGTTGAAGCTGCTTGTCTGCGAAGTCGCGGGGTAACATTTTATAGGAGGCTTGTAAATTCCTGGATTGGACAAACAGGTCTATAAGCTCAAGCTGGAAGTAATGACGAGGTACATCAACAGCGAAAAGGGAAAGAAGATATGTAATCACGTAAAACCTGGAGGGAAGCCCCTCTGCAACTAAAATGGCTTGGCGGGAATAGAGGAATTGGAATTGACGTTCGAACTGCGAGACCCCTTTGTGGCAATAGTTAGTTGGCGGCTAGCAGACAAAATGTTTACCTTTTGTGAACTGAATGAGGCAGGAAGAACAACAAGATTATGTACTATAGCCTCAGATGTAGAATCAGTTTGGGTTATTATTCATGGCATTCTTGGATTAGCACTGTAGAACGTAAGTACAACGGTAAGAAGAGAATTTTCAGAGCTTGTTAACAGGGAGAGCCATGGATAATTTTGCCGTCTTTTTTGAATGGGCACAGGAGACACTGCCAGCACCTTCATTTCAAATTATTACTTGATGACTGTATAACTGCATGGACCAGTTATGTCATTTCTTTTTCAATAATAATATTCTGTTCATTAAACTTTGTGTTGAGGACCAAAATTACACGTTAGTCATTTACTTAGACAGTGCCCCATCCGAAGCGCTACGATATTTCAGAGTATCCTATTTTATTGATTTGGAAAGTCATTTCAGTATACTTTCACTGTAATCATTAAGCTTTGTGTAGTTGTACAGTTCATAATGATTCAGTGAGCCTAAGCACCCCACGTATTTTTCATAAAAGGTTATTAAAGTTCAATGAAGGAAAGATTTAAAGTGTTCAGCTTAAGGAATGTTCTTATTGAAACCTCAGTACAGTTACCTGCAAAAGCCTTAGTGATTCATAATAGTTACTGGCGAACAGACCTCGAAAGGCTGGAATAAGGACTGATTGTAGTGTAGGTCTGGAAGTAAAATTGTTTAGAATGTCATGATTATATAGATAACATTGTTTCTCATGTTGTGTTATGGCTAAAATATTCAGCCTTGATCTGAGTCTACTGATAGTTTAGTTTCAGGGTCCCCATGACTATTGTTGAGCCAGTTTTGAGTTTCATATGTCTGGTATAATAACGAACTGGCTACAGCTATTCAGACTATACTAGATCCAGGCAGCACATGCTCCATTTGAGGTAAATAATACAAGGAAGTGAGCGCTCCTTGAGAATACAAATAATAACCGGAACAGAGATGTAATTACCTGTAATTACCTGCAAACCATTTCAGTGTCAGTATTGCCCAATAATTAAACTGATAAAATAACCTATTGTCCAAGTTAATATTGCGCCACATTTAGTAATTATTAACTTTCTGCTTTAATATACAGATCGTGTTACTAAGAGGCAGTTGTTGCCACAAATGATTACTACAGAGTTATTACAAATGATTGAAGCGATTTCACAGCTCTACAATAACTTTATTATTTGAGATATTTTCACAATGCTTTGCACACACATACAAAAACTCAAAAAGTTTTTTTAGGCATTCACAAATGTTCGATATGTGCCCCTTTAGTGCTTCGGCAGACATCAAGCCGATAATGTAGTTCCTCCCACACTCGGCGCAGCATGTCCCCATCAATGAGTTCGAAACGGTAAGGCTTCTGCTTTAGCCTTTTCCGTAAGATTTTCCAAACCGTCGGCTGTGGTACGTTTAGCTCCCTGCTTGTTTTATTCGTCGACTTCCGCGGGCTACGCGTGAAACTTGCCCGCACGCGTTCAACCGTTTCTTCGCTCACTGCAGGCCGACCCGTTGATTTCCCCTTACAGAGGCATCCAGAAGCTTTAAACTGCGCATACCATCGCCGAATGGAGTTAGCAGTTGGTGGATCTTTGTTGAACTTCGTCCTGAAGTGTCGTTGCACTGTTATGACTGACTGATGTGAGTGCATTTCAAGCACGACATACGCTTTCTCGGCTCCTGTCGCCATTTTGTCTCACTACGCTCTCGAGCGCTCTGGCGGCAGAAACCTGAAGTGCGGCTTCAGCCGAACAAAACTTTATGAGTTTTTCTACGTATCTGTAGTGTGTCGTGACCATATGTCAATGAATGGAGCTACAGTGAATTTATGAAATCGCTTCAATCATTTGTAATAGTCCCGTATTTGTTCAGTAGTGTTCATGCCAAACTACTGGTATATTACTTGCTAAAGTTATTGGCCTCCCGTAAGCAAAACAGAGATTTCAGAACCAAGTAAAGTAAATACCAATAGTTAACTATGTTTTATGAGACGTGCTACTACTCAGTACAACTACGTCTAATAATGCTGGTGACCTTTCCTTGCCAGTTTGCTGTGTTACTAATAGAACCTTGGCTCGATTGCCGTTTGTTTTGCTACAATTTGTGTTCGGCTTCTCTGTTAGGGAATGAAGCATACGGATGTCACTGGTTTTGGAAGTTCAACCCCTAACACAGTGAAATAGGTCTGAAACTTTTTCTGAAAATATTTCATTGTGAAAGCATTTTACAGCTAAATTCATTTCCTATTTCACCCTTTTTTTTACCCCCTTAGTGGTTGAACTTCCAAAAATGCTGAAACACAAATTTTTTGTTTACTGACTGAGGAACCAAGTACCAGTTTTCGTAGTTCTAGCTTCAAAATTGCCTTAATAGCGACAACTTTCAAAAAGCCTTTCATCTCCTTTTTCGCATCCTTATGAATGGAATTTCGCACAATCCCTTCTTAAACGATGCTTACAGTATTAGATCCACATCCTCTCCAAACTTCAAATCCCTATCCTTAGCGGTTTGGGCCAGGTGATGACGAATCGGTGAATCAGTCTGACCCTGTTTCACCACCTTGGGGGTTGATTTTTCAATAACACTGGAACATGTATTATTTCATCTCAAACCGAGAAGCTGTACACCAATTCCCAAAGATTTAGCTTTAAAATGCCTTTGCAATAAAATATTTTCATAAAACATTTCACCCTCTTAGGAGTTGAATTTCCAAAAACACTGAAACACGTGTTTTTTTATTTGCAACGGAGAACTCAAATAGCAGTATTCATAGATGTAGCTTTAAAAATACTTAAGTAGTTCTTTAATAATGACATATTTGCAAAAAGACGTTTCATCCACCATTTCACCTGCACAGCGTTAAATTTCCCAAAATGCTGAAACACATATTTCTTTAAATGTAAACGTAGTCTTCCGCGGCCATTGTCACAGTCAATAAAATTATTCTGGGTTTGAGGCCGAATTGTCATCTGTAAAATTCCGACGTTTCGGCGTCTGTTGCAAGACGCCTTCCTCAGAGTGTATTGCTAACTAACTATTAGTTAGCAATACACCCTGAGGAAGGCGCCTTGCAACAGTTGCCGAAACGTCGGAATTTTACAGATGACAATTCTGCCTCAAACCGAGAAGACTTTTATTGACTGAACATATTTCTTTCTCTCTGACCGAGAAACCGAATACTAATTTTCGTACGTCTAGCTTCAAAATTACCTTAACAGCGACATTTTTCAAAAACAAACTCTTCATCCCCTATTTCACTCCCCTTAGTGTTGGAATTTCGAGAAACCCCTTCTTAAACGACGCCTAAATTATAAGATCAGCACCACCTCAAAATTTCAAGTTACTGTCGTTAGCGGTTTGTGCTGGGCGTTGATTAGTAAGTCAGTCAGTCATTCAGTCAGGACATTATCATTTATTTATATATGCACATCAGTAGCCGGTAGTTTTATGAAACGGATTACACAAAGTTAAGTAAATATTTATATAAATATAGTAATAAAGTGAACTAATATTTTACAAGTTCTAGTTTTCACTCATTCTCCTCTCGGAGGAAGTAATGAACCTACCGTTGTACTGATTGTATTATCGTCAGGTACAACGGCCGCAGTCAAATTCAGGAGAGGACTTTCATACCTGTTGATGAAGCGATACACCACATCTGCTGTTGTCAGTTCTCGTACGATTCGGTATGCACCTTTGTTGTCGGTGCAGATAAAAACCTGCTGGTCACTCCCAGGGAGTTCTGACAAGTTGTTTCAGGGAAGATTACTCCTGCCGTTGATTGTTCCAGGCTTCTTGCATGTTGAAGTTACTGTGCTGCAGGGTGCTAGCTGTGCGCTATGATGGTTTTGTAGACCTCAATACGTGGTGACCTGATGGCGTAATTTCTGAATGCACTGGAGATTTTGAGGCGTTTTTTATTGTTCTGTACACATTCAACTGTAGCGACTTTGGTTAGTAATCAAAACGTCCTCGATTCGAAACCCCCCACCACTTACATTTTGATAAAAATTATTAGCAATGGCGGCCGAAGATTTCCGAAATAAGAAGTCGCTCTCATTCTGCCAATGGTCTTGTCAAAAAGGACGGAGGAGAGGACAGAAGTTCAGGCCACTCTCTTTATTTTGGGGTGGGGGAACTGCCCCTAAAGTCAGGAGAATCAGCAATGATTAAGGCCATGAGGATGCTAAAGGCAATGGAAACCGTTGTATTAAAGACACTTTTTGTGTATTAATAGGACATACGGGCTGTAAATGAGAAAGTGTGATGACGACCTCTCCACAGACAAAAGATTCTAGACTAGTCCCCCCCATCCAGATTTCCGGCAGGGGACTGGCAAGGAGGAGGTGAACGTGAGAAAAATATTGAATAACCGAGAAGATGACGTTTTACGAGCTAGGGCGTGGAAGTCAGAAGTTGGTAGGGAAGCTAGAAAATCTGAGAAGGGAAATGCTAAGGCTCACTCTAGATATAGTGGGGGGTTATTGAAGTGAAGTCCGCCTGCTTAGGTGACGGATAACGTGCTTGCCTCCCATACGAGGGTCCGGGTTCGATTCCCGGCCGGGTTGGAGATTTTCTCCAGTCGTGGACAGGGTGTTGTCTTGTCCGTATCATCATTCCATCCTCATTACCGGCACGCAAGTCGCCCAGTGTGGCTTTGACTGAAACAAGATTTGCACTCGGCGGCTCACCTTTCCCGCTTGTGGCCTCCCGGACAACAATGCCATACTATCATTTCATTTCATTGAAGTGAAATGGGATGAAGACAAGGATGAGGGTAGGTTAATATCAACAGCAGCAGAAAATAGTGTAAAGGCAGTAGAATTCGTAATGAATACGAAGGAAGGGTGGAGAGTGTGTTACTGTGAACAGTTCAGTGATACGGCTGTTTTAATCAGAATCGGCTTCCAAACCAACACCGACAGCGCTAGCTGAAGCGTAGATGCCGACGATAGGGAAAGCATATGAGGAATTTGAACGGGTAGTTCAGTACGTAAAGGTAGATGAAAATCTAGTAGTCATGGGGGACTGGAATGCGGTTGCAGGGGAAGAAGTAGAAGAAAGGCTTACGGAAGGGTATGGACTTGGTACTAGGAATGAGAGAGTAGAAATACTAATTGAATTCTGCAATAAATTTCAGCTAGTAATAGCGAATACTCTGTTGTAGAATCACAAGCTATGTAGATACAGTTGGAAAAGGCCAGAAGATACAGAAAGATTTCAATTAGACTGCATCGTGGTCAGACAGAGATTGCGAAATGAGATACTGACTGGATGGTGAGGCATACCCAGGGGCAGACTGAGGAAAAAAATTAGTAATGATGAAGACTAGTCAGGAAGAAACACTGCGCAAAGAGGTGGGATATAGAAGTACTAAGAAATGAAGAGATACCTTGAAATTCTCTGAGGCTATAGATACGGCAGTAAGAAATAATTCCGCAGGCAGTTCAGTCGAAGAGGAATGGACATCTGTAAAGGGGGCTATCACAGAAGCTGGAAAGAAAAACAGAGGTACAAAGACAGTACTTCGAAGAAACCATGGGTAACAGAAGAAATACTTCAGTTGATCGATGAAAGGAGGAAGTACAAAAATCTTCAGGGATATTTAGGAATACAGGAATACAAGTCACTGTGCAATGAAATAAATAGGAAGTGCAAGGAAGATAAGACGAAACGGCGCATGAAAATTTGAAGGAATCAATGTAGAAATGATTGTCGGAAGGAAACATCAAAATAACCTTCGATGAAATTAAAAGCAAGGGTTAAAACATTGAGAGTGCAACGGCAATTCCATTGTTGAATGCAGAGGAGAGAGCGGGTAGGTGGAAAAACTTGTCTGATGAGATAGAAGAAAACAGGAGTTAAATGTTATTTATTCCAGTCTTCGATCACAATATCAATTATTCTGACGATGGCCGGTTTCAGTCAGTAATGAACATCGTCAGATCTTTTCTACACCATGTCCTACAATGACAAGGCCGTAATGGCATCGTCAAAACATATAAATATACTCAGCACAGCATCGTCATATAGATCTAAAATAAGGTGTAGAATAGGCCACATCATCCACACAGGCATTTTTGCAACTGGTAGAAAAGATCTGAGGCTGGTCATTACTGACTGAAACCGGTCATCGTCAAAAGAATTGGTATTGTGATCAAAGACAGGAATAAAAAGCTTTTGACAGTATTGGATCGCTGTTCATGTACGCGACTATGTCGCAGCTGGTGAAAAACAGGAGTTGATATAGAAAGAGATATGGGATCCAGTATTGGAATTTAAAAGAGCTCTGGAAGGCTTAAGATCAAATATGACAGAAGCGACAGATAACATTCCATCAGAATTTCTAAAATCATATCGGGGAAGTGGCAAGAAAACAACCTGTCACGCTGGTGTGTAGATTGTAAGAGTCTGGAGATATACCATCAGGCTTTCGGGAAAATATCATCCACACAATTCCGAAGACTGCAAGAATTGACAAGTGTGAGAATTATGGCACACTCAGAAGGCCGTACATCTAAATTGCCGACAAGAATAGTATACAGGAGAATGGAAAAGAAAATTGAGGATGCGCTAGATGACGGTAAGTCTGGCTTTAGGAAAGGTAAAGGAACTAGAGAAGCAAGTCTAATGTTGCGGTTAATAAAGGGAACAGGACTGAAGAAACTCAAGAAACTTTCATTGGATTTGTCGACTTGGAAAAAGCGTTCGAAAATGTAAAATGGTGCAAGATGTTAAAAATTCTGAGGAAAATGGGGGTAAGCTATACAATATATACAAGAGCCAAGGTGGAGTAATAAGAGTGAAAGACCAAATAACGGTACACCAAAAGTTTGGAAATCATGAAATGGTGACGCAACTGTCAATACACAGTACGCGGAGGAACACACATTCACGACACCCATTCCTATGCGTCAGGGTTATTCGCAATCCACAAGTGCACAGTGTGTGCGTGCCAAGTACATACGATCACAGTCCTCCGTGCGATAGACGACGGCCCCTTCCAAGTAAACACACAGTCTATCCGTGTCGGGTGTTCCTTAAAAGTCAGCGACAACTGTCTGTTTTCTCGTAGTACGGATTCCAGGTAGTCGTCGCTGTGACACTTCGCTTTTCGAACTGCGCTCCCTAAGTAAACGCCTCTATCTGACAGAAGGATAAAAAAAAAGAAAAAAAAACAGCACCGATAGGGAGTATGGCCGACCTAGAAAAACAGTTCGGGTGTTGGCAAACTATGTCATAGTACCGAACACGAGGCAGTACTTACAGGATACATTGCACGTATAAATGCAGTGTGGCACATGTGGCAAAAGCTTTGTTTGACTCGTGGGAAGACGCCACGGAAGTGTTAAACTTGAATTGGCAGGGTCCTGGCAAAAGACTTATATCATGCCGCGAAAATCTGCTTACAATAACTCACGAAGGAGCTTTAAATGAAAAATCTGGAGATATTCTTCACCCTCCTGCTCCCTCCTGTTCCCTTCCCCTCGCAGTACCGTCCCCTAAGGAAATGTGAAGACACGGTTAGAGCCATTTAATAAGCCATGCTGTCCGTCTTGGGAGGAGAGGAGTTTGTATAGTGGGTCGGAGGGTGGAGTGTATAAGATTTGCAGACGACATGGTTGTGATGGCAGAGAGTGCAAGAGAGATGGAACAAATGTTAGATGATCTAAACACAAAATTAGAAGAATTTGGAATGAAGATTAACACGGAGGAAACGAAAAGCATGGTGATAGGAGGAAAAGGTGAGAAAATGTCGTATGAAAATAGTGCGAGAGGAAGTAGAGCAAGTAATCAATTACTTGGAATGTGTAATAATGGATGATAATGTATTGCTCAACAGAACTGGAATGGCAGAAGAAGGATTCAAGAGAGTAATGGTTCTTTATTTACGTGACCATTACGGCTCTCCAACCCCAGTTCTCGATACCAGTAACATCGTACTATTTTTCTGCGAAGTAACAGACATATTTTTGTGACAATATTCACATTTGGTTTTATTAATGTATCGGTGCTACGATGTATCGATATATTACAGTAATATGGTTCTTGTGTGTATTCATTTCTGTGAGACAGTCATAATCTTTGACTTACTTGTAACCGTTTTGGCGCGAATGCGCACAGAGCAGTCTTTGTTTCACTTTGCAGAAGTTAAGTTGTTATTTCGCTTTGTAAAAGAACAGTCAAGTGTTGTGTTTGGGTAAAGTGGAAATTAAATATATGAAGATTCACACAAAACTGTTTTCTTGATGATGTGACAATTAAGAAGAAGGTTAGTTAGGTTTAAGTAGTTCTAAGTTCTAGGGGACTGATGACCTCAAATGTTTAGTCCCATAGTGCTCAGAGCCCTTTGATCCATTTGTTTGTTGTATAAGAGGGTGAGTGTGCACTGACAGACTTGCTTGTATAGCTGATGACGTCACGATGTTGACGACGGCGGTGGCTCGGGCGGACAGAGGGGCTGGACGCAGCGTGCATTATGAAACTCTTCTGAACAATGGAGAGGTGGTGTGCAGTGGAGAGGCGGCGCGAGCTGCGGGCAGCTCGGGCACTAATTTCGCGGAGTAGCGAGAAGAGCGTCCGTGTGTTGTCGGCGAGGTTAAGACTGCCGCCGCGGGCTGCCGCGCGGCAGTGCTGGCGCGTGCGGCGCTTGAGGGCGGTGCGTGGCGCGCCAGCGCGGGGTCACGCCGCACTCCGCCGTAATTATGCCCGCACACTGCGTGCGTGCGTAGGCCCGAGCGCGCCTTTGTTGGCGGCGCGGCGCTACACACACCGCTTTCACCGCCGCCGCCGCCGCCGCCGCCATGTTTGCCGCGGCCAGAGGTTGCCTTGCGTGATTTCATCGGAAATCTCTCCTCTCTTCTCCTCTCCTCTCCTCTCCCGCCCTCTCCTATCCACTACGGCCAGTGCGCCCGCAATGGAGCGCGAGTGGCGTGGCTGCGCGGCCGCGTGCTGCCTCGCCAATCAGCCGGACTCTGCTCTTTGCCGTTCCTACTCTGAGCGCGAGCCGCGGCGCACGCAGAGGACACCAGCAGACGCTGTTTAACACGTCGAGCACCGCCATGCCTCCGGTGGACGCCGTATACCCGCCGGCAGTGATACTGCTAGGCCATCCCACTCGACTTGACAATATGGGAACAATATAAAATATTTTACCCGGTCCTTATCTATAAATGACCCTTATAGATCAAAACTGAAGAACACACCGAAAGAAGAGATTAAGTCCATTTTATAGATTTTTCAGGAGAGCAATTTAAAAGCTTTAAACGTTACAGTTTGTAATGGTTCTTTATTTACGTGACCATTACGGCTCTCCAACCCCAGTTCTCGATACCAGTAATATCGTACTACTTTTCTGCGAAGTAACAGACATATTTTTGTGACAATATTCACATTTGGTTTTATTAATGTATCGGTGCTACGATGTATCGATATATGATACAGATATGGTTCTTGTGTGTATTCATTTCTGTGAGACTGTCATAATCTTTGACTTACTTGTAACCGTTTTGGCGCGAATGCGCACAGAGCAGTCTTTGTTTCACTGTGCAGAAGTTAAGTTGTTATTTCGCTTTGTAAAAGAACAGTCAAGTCTTGTGTTTGGTTAAAGTGGAAATTAAACACATGAAGATTGATACAAAACTGTTTTCTTGATGATGTGACAATTAAGAAGAAGTATATGTGAATTTACAAGAAGTTCAATAAAAATATGGATCGTGAATACAAAGTTAAAAATTATTTCTACCATACCATTGTCCTGATCTGGGATTGTTTGATCATTAAGAATTTCCTGAAAAACGCATTTGTTAGGTCTTCAAATATCGCTAAAATGCAAATCTGGACCTTCTAGCAGTCAAAGTGGAATCACCCTAGAATCAACAAGACGAGTCATAACAGTTTCGACGAAATCTACGTGGGAATCCATTCAAAATAAGTGCCAAAATTAATGACTTTTCTACAGTGACTTCATTATTTCCATTCTGACGATACCATCCACAGTCAATAACTTTGTTGTTGCCCGATAAAGCGAACATATGCTGCGTGAGCAACATTATTATTCTGATTTCTAACCTACTTTGCAAGTGGTTAGAATTTTCATTGGTTATTAAAATATGCTTTTGCAATTTATACAAGTACATTCACCGACCTTTTTTTTACGATTCCTTAAAAGTGAAAAAAATGTTACTAAACATTGGACCATGTACGTTTTTTATCTGATTGTCTATTTTTTTAATTTCTTTGTATAATGCACTAATTAGATTGTAAAAAGTCGGAATGTAATGTAATACTGGGATGACACTTCAGTGTAGGACTTCCCTGCAACTCCCACGACAAAGATCTACTCATCTTTGAGTCTAGTCATTATTGTATAGAATGTTCATGACTAATCAGGTTTTAGGACAATACTGTTTATCAATATTCTGTTTTTATTTTCATTGAACTCATCTAAATTATAATGATTAATAAGTCGATACCTCAACTTTTGTATCTTTAAATCACCTGGTATACAACTACCAACAACTATTCAATAAATGGTTACAGCACATACATTAAAAATATAGTTAATAGGACGTAATTTCAGTTATCAGCATAAATAAAAGTTTTTATAAGCCACAGTCTTCATTTATCACTTTTTACTTATTACAAACAAATAACACAAAACTTGTTAGCAAATGCACTGCCGGAAAGATCACGATACTTTTCCTTGCTGATAGGTAGCAGCCCTGAAACACTGGACATGCGACTTCTTATTAACATGGTATCTCAACAGGTTTCTTATAACAAAGCAGGACCTTCTATTTCACACACTGGTGTCCTCTAGTTTCATTTAATTACTGTGACTAAAGTCTTCACCATCCTACCTTCATAACAGAGTGAAGGGATCAAAAATTCTCTTTCTGCAAGTTTTAGTTTCTCTTCCATTTGTCCAGCAGGAGCTATAACAACTGATGTGATCCAACATCTCTTGTAAGTGTCACGATGGATGATAAACCTTGAATGATTATGTTCGATATAAGGCGAACTCCTTAATAATTCGCGATGGGAATGGACATTTTTGTCGGTATCTTGGTTGCAAGAAATCAGTCCAGTGATGTATCACTGAGCCATCAACTTCAACGACCTGAAAAGAACTGGGTTTCGCACGCGCATCTTCAATTATGTCTGTCCAGTCCTTTGGGAGCTTGCCCTTTGTTTTACGTCTGGGCATGCCCATGTCTTCGTCACTTTCCAGATATGAATGTCCTCTTACTGGGAATGTCACATGAATTGATTCAAATCACTTTGCATGATGGACAAGATAATGGATGAACCTAGAAAGGGTGCAGTTTTTCTTTTGACCACCACATGAGTAACAGAAGATTTCCAAATTTTTAACCTCAGCATCCAGAAACGAAGTAACATAATGACACAGGAAAGAAACTATTTCATTTGAACCTTTCTTCCCTATAGTTTCAGCATAAACATAAAACAACGCATTACTGTCTGAGAGTCGATGTATGTTAAATAGATATAGAGAAAGCTGTCGCTTATAATAGACAATGTCGTTACTGATATTTAGACATGGAAGATTTCGTTGGAAATCCATAAATATCGATGCTTTGTTTGTAAACATTCTGCTTCTCGGTCGAGATTGTCTTTTGCGCTGATTGAATGCATCAGCTTTACGGTGGTGCAGTTCATATTTAATCTGTCTTTGAACGTCTGATCTTTCCTTTCCATCTGTTGTATGTCTGAGTTGTCCTCTAGAGCTTTGAAAGTTACAGAAAACTCATCACAAGTACCGCATGTATCATATCGAGGAAAACCGAATGAGATATTAAATTTTGTATTAAATATTTCATACTACTGATGTGCAGATTAGCCGCGACAGCAGCTAAAACACCTACTTGGGCATCATCATTTGTTTCAGGTCGTGGTTGACGTTTCACATGTGGCTGAAGCCTTTCTGTTTCCTTAAATAAAGAAACTATCCGGCGAACGGTCCGGACACTTCGATGATGTCGTCCAGGATACCGAGCAGCATTGCCCGTTGGGCATTTTGGTCACAATAGCCATACACCAACACGAAATCGACCTTTTCCGCAATTGATAAACGGTCCATTTTAACACGGGTCGAAACAAATAGCGTCCGCACTGGCGGAATGTTACATGATACCACGCACGTATACGTTTGTGACTATTACACCGCCATCTGTCACAAAGAGAAAAAAGTGGTCCAACTAAAACATTCATATTTCTTTACGTACTACACGAATATTTAAAAAAATGGGGTTCCTATTTAAAAAAAACGCAGTTGATATCCGTTTGACCTATGGCAGCGGCATCTAGCGGGCCAACCATAGAGCCATCTGGTTTCCCCCTTCAAGCTAGACAAGTTTCGTTCTTTGTAGTTTTTCGTTTGACGCTTATTTTGTGAGATATTTGGCCCGGTCACGGTCAATGGACCACCCTGTATATATATATGCACACACGCATACATAAATACATTTTTATAATTTGTGTGTATATAATTACAATAAATGGAAAATAACAATAATTGTTGGAACCTCTGATACGCTCCCACCGATATTTTTGGGCAGCTAGTGGCCGTACTTTCACGTGGAGCTTCCTTGGCACCCCGTGAGAGGACAAGTCTTCCACATGGGCTGCCATACAAGGGAAGTGGTCATGGGCAGTACATCCCACACAGAGAGTCTGCCGACAGCCACGAGCACATGATGGTCTCCGAGATTAGTAGCGACTCTTAACGTGGAAGGGGGGCAGGTTGCCCCGTCTGGAGGTGGCTCTGTGATGGGTGGCCACATATAAAGTTATTGGTTCCATCGTGGCATTTTCGTAGCTGGTATCGAGAGTTTCCATGCGGCGTTCCACTACCACAGTACCTCACTGAGGCGCACCTGCTCTGCTGCGGGACCATTTCGGCAGTTATCGTCGTATAGCGAAAGTTAGTGGTGATGTCCCGTCTGTTGTACAACAGTCACATTAACACTGGAAATTTTATACTACAGCTCGTTTTGACAATTTGAAGTATGTATTTGTTTAAGTAGTACCATGCTAGGAAATTACATAGGCTTAACAAAAGACAGATTCCGACATAAAACAAATTTTGCATGCATAGTATAGCGAAAGCAGTAAACAAGGCAAAATTGAAAAACCAACTTTACAGAGGTATTTCGCTATAAAAATTCTTATGGTAACACAGTAATAAACGATCAATCGCCATACACATTTGGGATATTCGCAGTTTAGTCCGTATTAATGATTATGTACCTTAATTACCAATAAAGGGTTCTTTCGCATTGTCTACAAGAAATGTTTCATAAACTGGGGCAATGTTGAACTACTTAATTGGCCCAAAGCCAAGTGAACGTGATACTGGAGGCACCAATCTCAAAATTTCACGCCGGAACTGTGCTGTACGAACTGTGCTGTACGAACGGAGAGGCAGCAGTAACTTGTGTGTGTTTTTGTTACTCAAATTTATCTGCAACTATTGCAGCGCCTGACCGTCATAGGGCCGTATACGGTTTTTGTGTTAAGCTTCACGGTCTGACATCTAGTTTACAAGTAAATAGGCCGTGTACTCAAACACGTATCGTAACACTGATTTTGAGAAACATATTTTTCTTCTTAAAGTTTGATGGAGGTGCAAAATTGACAGCTTCTCTTAAATTTTATGTAATCATTTTAAGAAGTTATTGTATGGTGGTAAATTTGATTTTTTTTCTGTTTTAGAGCTCTAAAACATAAATGTCCTATTGTTCCTTTCTATCTGCTGGGACGGTCTGTTGGGACCTGTGGAAGAATATAAATATTTAAACATCTTGTTAAGGTAGTTATCAGTTTGTAAATATTTTATAAAATGCATGACACACAAATGCATCTGACCTCATTAATATTTTATTCCGACTGGATTGAGTCATAAGCCATGTTCACAATCGTTTGAAATAAATAAAAATGTTAAGTACATCACTTCTGAAAGATAGTGATTCTGATTATGCCGTGGGGAAGCCCACTAATGTGTCATATCTTTTCTTGCAATTTCACATGATTTTGACTGTGACAATTTCTGATTATCTTTATTGAAGATGTTTAAGGTAACGGATTTAATAGTTATTGTGTTACTGGACAGTACTTTTTTCCTAAAAAAATCTGCAAACTGAGCTAATACCTTTTACCTTCGTATGTTACCATGACCTGGATATTTTCAGAGTGGTATTTACCCTATTCTAGTGATTTCATTATATTTCATTATAAAGATTTTAGTCTTGTGACAGTAAAGAATGCTATTATCACAAGGCAATTAAATATGTAAAATAAAAAAATTAAAAAAATAAAAAGGAAGAGGAAAACCACCTTGCATAATGTCATTTTAAATGTTATTTACCTTGTCTTCTTGAAAATTAGTAGAATACAATTTTGTCATGAGATGTATGATTAGTGTTATCTTCATCCTGGGTATGAATGTAATAGCCTTTCATCTTTGAATTGTTTACTATGAGATCTGGTCTTGTATTTCCAGTATATGTCTCGTGTTGGTTCTCTTCAGCTACTTGCTCTTCACACAGATATCGTACTTGTAATGTTCGAAATAAATGATACTTTTAGATTTGAGATATAATGTTGGCTACAGCTTAGTTTTTCGACGTAACTAATTTTTCTGTTGCCATAATCGAAATAATACTGTGATGTTGTGGGTCAGTTCCTTCTTGCATTTGATATGTTTATTTGTGCAAGAGTGTGAAAACACTTTATCACCAAAACCAGTCGGAATAAAGTATAAATAAATGGGTATTTGTGTGCCACACAGATTATAAAGTATTTACAAGCTTATAAATATTTTAACAAGATGTTTAGATCACAGCACAACAGACAGTATTAATGTACTAATGTACAAAATTTAAATTATAATAATCCAGTACAGCAATCAGGTGCTGGCCAGGGGGGCCGAGCGGTTCTAGGTGCTACAGTCTGGATCCACGCGACCGCTACGGTCGCAGGTTCGAATCCTGCCACGTGCATGGATGTGTGTGATGTCCTTAGGTTAGTTAGGTTTAAGTAGTTCTAAGTTCTAGGGAACTGATGACCTCAGAAGTTAAGTCCCATAGTGCTCAGAGCCATTTGAACCATTTTTGAACAGCAATCAGGTTTATCAAAAAATGGATGTTATCTAAAATTGTTCCCACATTTTCTACAGTAAAGATTAAGATGCAACTAAAAGTGAAAATGGTTTTTAAAAAGGGAGGGGTTAAAGGAAGTACTCAGAATGAAGTGCAGCTGGGAAGCTTGCCTTGGTAATAACTTCTATATGGTACATCTATTTTTACGTAGACTATGATCTGGGCTTTATCTGAACTATATTTAAGAGGTTGTTGAGAATATCACAGAGTTACTAAGGAAAGACATGATAATCAGTAATCCAATTCTAAACCAACGTCTCAAGATAGAAAATATTATATCTGAGATGAAATTCTGCGATACAATAATTAATGTGACAGCCACTGTATTCTCTGCTGATGAACTCATTATGTTTGAGAAGGGTTTAAAGTATAACCTAATATCTTCAGTAAATGATAGGGACACTAAGAAGTTAATTGCTAGCACTAAGGCACTAATTGACCAAACAGGAATGTCATCTGCACTGGAAGATAGTGCTTCTAGTAAAGTAGCACCTTACAAAACATTGTATTGGATGATTTAGAACATAAAATAGTAAATAGTGCTGAAGAGGTTGTTAAAAATGGTCTACTACAAAAGATACATAGATAATACAATTATCCTAGTACAAGTAGACTCCAGTGATATATACAAGCTACATCTACTTTCTAGCAGCATGCATCCTTCCTTAAAATTC
This sequence comes from Schistocerca cancellata, assembly GCF_023864275.1. Taxonomy (NCBI): domain Eukaryota; kingdom Metazoa; phylum Arthropoda; class Insecta; order Orthoptera; family Acrididae; genus Schistocerca; species Schistocerca cancellata. The sequence goes on along the minus strand of NC_064626.1, from coordinate 1,283,167,640 downwards.
ACCACAGAAACTGAGGTAAATCGTTGAATCAGTTTCTTAAATTTGAGAATTGAAAAGTGTAATGGTATACATCAGTTCAACATCTTTAGGAAAGAGACAACTTCAGATTAATTATTAATGGTAAATAATGTTGTCCAGTAGCTTACAAACATGCCTTTTTCCATAGTATGATAAGTAGGGTTATTAGGCTCCCTTTGTCAGGCAATAACGTAAAGAAAGGACTAAATGCTTTAAAGTACTTTGCACTGAAGAGTGACTGTGATCCTCAACTATTGATTAAACTATGTAGCAAAAAATTAAAATTTAAAGTAAAGCTGGGAAGCACCAAATCACTTCACCAAAAGTAAAAAAAAAAAATCGACACCTAATACGTAGTTTTGCTTTTTTTTGCAGGAGCACAGAGAAGATTAAGCTATAAGAAATACAATGATACTATGGTACTTCAAACTGAGAAAGGGTTGGGAAAGAAATCAGAGCACTGTACTGACCAAGAATCCATTCCGAATAAATTAGGGGTTTATAGTGTTAAATGCATACACAGTGACGAAGTTTATATCGGCCATACAGGCAGAAAATTATTAAGAAGATTTAAAGAACCTAAATACCCGAACAACTCATCTGCTTTAGGTACCCACAAAGAAAGACACCACCACCCCTTGGAAAATATTTCTAAAAAATGCAGTTATGACACAGGATAGACAAGGAGATTATGATGGACTTGTTAGAGGAGACTAAAATATTTGCAGGAATAAATTTACATCCAGAAAAGGTACTCAATGAACAAACATATAAGAGACAAAACATATCTTCGTAACTTTATTGACATCTCAAAAAGTTAGAGTACCAGATTTCAATGTAGAATGTTTTCAGGTTCTTTTTCCCTACTTTGGTTCTTGTTCTTGACATTAGACGATACTGTCCAATACCAAACCCACTGCCCAATCTACCTTTGGTGTTATATCTTAAATATTATTTGACGATTCTTATAATTGCATTATTTATGTATTGCTGGCAAGTACGGAAAAAAGAAAGGTTAAAAAATAAAACTAAAAAAGAAAGGGGAAAAATTCCTTACATAATGTAATTTTAAATGTTTATTACTTTGTCTTTTTGAAAATGTTACTAAAAGCATGATTAGTGTCATCTTCATCCTGGCTACGAATGTAATATCTTTGTATTTGATCTTTGAATTGTTTACTGTGAGATCTGGCTTACCGACTTCACATAAGACCAAAACTTCTTCAGATTATTAGTCAGGTCGGTTGTCAAAGTTTCACTTTCTGATTCACTGAAGTTTCTCGTATTGCTCTTCATGTGCTCATTTTGGCTCCGTTCAACTTTGTCTTCCGAACTAGACATTCACGTCAGTTAAATCTGTGATGAAGCTCTCTTTGACTTCGTAGCAACTTTCTATGATGGCTATTGTAGCGTCCACATGAGTCATTACCACCTGTCTGCGACATGACGTGCTATTGAATCACTTTGTCGAGTGTCTCATGGACTATGTTTGGTGTTGACTTGAAACAGAACTCTTTTGGGCTCTATACACATGCAGTCTGTTTTAAATATATAGCGATTTTACAGACCACTACATTGGAGGCCGTTGCGTCTTCTGGCGCTCGCCAGATGACAACCCGTGGTACACCTCGGTGTCACTGGTTGCATAAAAAGCTGGTGAGGCCGTTCGACAAGGTGGATAGTCATGGCTACTTTCAAGAGGGCACCGCAGCTGACGGAACTACATTGCCAAGTGTTCCACAGACGCCCGTCAATTGCCGGAGGACATGTTCCGCGGAAGTCCACTCAGCAAGCAGCCTCTTATCAAGACTGGCAGCTCCCAATCACAAGCAACGAGTGTACTCAACCGGGTGACAACGTAATCAGGACTGCCGGGCCTCTACGATCAAAACGGCAAGTGAAGCGAGTTCTCTGAAGTCCACGATTGGAGTCCACGTCAAGAAGCCAGCGAGATACCTCCTGCGGTAGTCATCTCTGAGCGGTACCATCGCCAGTAGAACGGACCTCCAGGAAGTCTTCTTGAAAGGCTACTTGGTAGATACGGACCTGACACAGGGCTCATTCATTCGAAGTTTTCTCTTCCAGGAAGATATTTGTTTTCAGTTACACCAGAGGTCCAATTCGCGTGTTCTAATAAGTAAAGCTATGGTACTTGGATTATTTATTTAGTAATTGTCTTGAGGTGACGTGCTACTGAGCGGATAGCCACGTCAGAGCGGTGGCTCTAGTTATTTTACATTCAAATAGGAATAATGAAGGGACTAATCACTAGTCTGCTATCAAGTTTGTGAGGAAGTTGAATAAACTGTTAGTTTTCACTTTTGAAAGTTGTAGCTGGCAAACATTATTCTGCTTGCTGCACCTGTCTACAGCCTAATGTTTATTTATTCTGAATTATACATTAAGGAAATCAATTAATTTTGTTATTTAAAAAATGTCAGGTACGGTGAAAGCTTCCCCTGTGACAACGGTGATAGATCCACTTTTTAGCTAACAAAATTGTGAAATCTAACAAACTTGATCCGACGTTACTACATATCTTCGTCCTTAGGTTTGAATATTTGGTGTTAACTATTCAGATACTTCGCGATTTGTTTCCGATCACACGACTTAAACAAAATATTTTCCTACATTTCTTGACATTTTTAGTAACACGTGGAGTAAATTATGCTATGATTGCCATATAATCACTGACGCCCTCCTCCGCATTAAACGATTCGAAGGGCTCCGGTCTGTTGGTTACTACGGGGTTCAAGACATCACTCTCACTAGTCGTTTCTCCATCTGATCGAAGAAATTTTCAGACAGGACATTCAAAACAACCTCATGGGAACCCCTGTCCCTGGAATCAGTTTTAATGGAAAGACTCTTTCATTCTATAGCTAGTAAATAAGTCACCTTGTAATAAAATGGCATGATCTGGAAACTTATTCTCGATATTCTCCACTTTTCTCAGAAGCGCTCTGTCTCTACAGCTCCTGAGACAGATGGTCCCTAAAAGCATCAGATTACCATGTGCAAGGTGTTTAAGAATGACGTTTTAAAAATTTCAGAAAATACGTCTTACTCCAGAAGAAGAAAAAAAATTCGGTAAACATGGCCTCTGAAAAGCATGCCTTAAGAGCTATGAGCACTTTTTCATCCTCGGTATTGTAAACCACAACCTCTTCTTCTGTAAGCCCTATACATTCCATATTTTGAGAGGAGGTAGTATGGGCCAAAACAAGAAAAAGATTTCCAGTAAATACACTCCTGGAAATGGAAAAAAGAACACATTGACACCGGTGTGTCAGACCCACCATACTTGCTCCGGACACTGCGAGAGGGCTGTACAAGCAATGATCACAGGCACGGCACAGCGGACACACCAGGAACCGCGGTGTTGGCCGTCGAATGGCGCTAGCTGCGCAGCATTTGTGCACCGCCGCCGTCAGTGTCAGCCAGTTTGCCGTGGCATACGGAGCTCCATCGCAGTCTTTAACACTGGTAGCATGCCGCGACAGCGTGGACGTGAACCGTATGTGCAGTTGACGGACTTCGAGCGGGGGCGTATAGTGGGCATGCGGGAGGCCGGGTGGACGTACCGCCGAATTGCTCAACACGTGGGGCGTGAGGTCTCCACAGTACATCGATGTTGTCGCCAGTGGTCGGCGGAAGGTGCACGTGCCCGTCGACCTGGGACCGGACCGCAGCGACGCACGGATGCACGCCAAGACCGTAGGATCCTACGCAGTGCCGTAGGGGACCGCACCGCCACTTCCCAGCAAATTAGGGACACTGTTGCTCCTGGGGTATCGGCGAGGACCATTCGCAACCGTCTCCATGAAGCTGGGCTACGGTCCAGCACACCGTTAGGCCGTCTTCCGCTCACGCGCCAACATCGTGCAGCCCGCCTCCAGTGGTGTCGCGACAGGCGTGAATGGAGGGACGAATGGAGACGTGTCGTCTTCAGCGATGAGAGTCGCCTCTGCCTTGGTGCCAATGATGGTCGTATGCGTGTTTGGCGCCGTGCAGGTGAGCGCCACAATCAGGACTGCATACGACCGAGGCACACAGGGCCAACACCCGGCATCATGGTGTGGGGAGCGATCTCCTACACTGGCCGTACACCACTGGTGATCGTCGAGGGGACACTGAATAGTGCACGGTACATCCAAACCGTCATCGAACCCATCGTTCTACCATTCCTAGACCGGCAAGGGAACTTGCTGTTCCAACAGGACAATGCACGTCCGCATGTATCCCGTGCCACCCAACGTGCTCTAGAAGGTGTAAGTCAACTACCCTGGCCAGCAAGATCTCCGGATCTGTCCCCCATTGAGCATGTTTGGGACTGGATGAAGCGTCGTGTCACGCGGTCTGCACGTACAGCACGAACGCTGGTCCAACTGAGGCGCCAGGTGGAAATGGCATGGCAAGCCGTTCCACAGGACTACATCCAGCATATCTACGATCGTCTCCACGGGAGAATAGCAGCCTGCATTGCTGCGAAAGGTGGATATACACTGTACTAGTGCCGACATTGTGCATGCTCTGTTGCCTGTGTCTATGTGCCTGTGGTTCTGTCAGTGTGATCATGTGACGTATCTGACCCCAGGAATGTGTCAATAAAGTTTCCCCTTCCTGGGACAATGAATTCACGGTGTTCTTATTTCAATTTCCAGGAGTGTATGTGCTCTAAAACGCATAAATTAAGAGTTACGATTACTTGTTGATCTTCGATATGTCTTCATTTTCGGATTCTGTTATAACCTCTTTAGAGATCATAATGTTCTTTAGTGCCATAAATATGCCACCACTGTTGGTATAGTCAATACAAATTTAGAATTTCATTGTTATTCTCTTCTGGTTTCTGCCAGCTTTCTGTTGCTAATACCACATGATCATTATTACCTTCAATAAGCGATACTAGTCCTGGGACTTCACCGTGAATACCCCTGCAGTTTACTACTAACGTATTAAAATTTTATCCTTCCCATCTGCAAGGACGAAAACTATCTTCTGAGACTCTTCGTTTCCGGCAGGCAACTCATTTTTGCTCACTAGTAGGGCTCTTCAACCAGAAAAACACCTACGTGAACAGCATAGGTACTCTGCTACCCTAGTAGCCGTTTCCTGCATGTGTCTGACTTATTGAAGGGAACTCTAGAAGTTTCCACTAGATAGCGGAGCTAACGTAAAATAATTCCGGAAACACTGGAAAAAATATAATGCAGACCATTGCTATAAACGTACAAATGGACATACAAATCAAAGACGTCAGTTCGTGTACAAAACAATACGATAAAACTGCTCGGTGCTTAAATGTATGTAATTTATTTGAAAAAATTTAAACTGTTAACAAATGTGCTGAATGATAATTCCAGTTCTACACTCACCAATTTTTCATCAGTTTTCCAAACGGTCGTCTGGGTGTAGAGGGTGGCTGTTAAATAGAAGCATCGATATAAAGTGAAACTAGCACGAGTATATGTACTATAATACTTAACAGTTAAATATTCTTTCTAAGCTTATATCTTTAAATATAATGAACAACTCTACTGTAGCATCTATGTACACAAACTGTCGGTAGCATGTAGTTTTTATATTGGCTAGAGTCCTGAAGTGTTCTTTTACTATGACAATATCATTTTGTCTGTTCCTAGAATTATTTTATATACTCACTCTAGTAACAGAAAATAATTTTCATTGTAAAATTCTTGCTCTGTGATCTATATTATATCGCTTTTGTTGGCGTAGCATTGGAGAAACCACATAAAAAGAGCTGACACTGTATGAGTAAGAAACAGCTGAAGATGGATCAACATGGACTGAAATGTGATAGTCCATAATTTAGATAAAGTTGTTTTGTGACTGAAAATGAGAGTTGACCTGATTGCTCCTAGGCGATCATTTGCAGGTTCAACAAACATTTGTAACTGCATAAACGACCTACATACACGAATCAAAATCGTTTTTTCAAAATAAATTATGATAACGTAATTCTTTTGGTGTATTGCCGCTCATCAGCGGATTAATGCGATATTTCAGCCACGGTTACAGGTGTCTTCGTCAGGGTCCATTGCAACCGTGGCCGTAATTTAATTCTTGGCACTACAACCAAAAACATTTTATGTTACGTGACTGGCTGCGAGAGCCGATGCACATAAAAATCCGTCCTCTTCATTGGCGATTTGTAAAGAGATAGATACGGCTTGAAAATGAAATTAGTGTCGAATTTTTTGTATTACACTTTTGAGTTGACTAGTTCATAACATACGCCCTCTTCTTTAGTCGGAGGAGTCTCGTTATTCCTGCACTGAGTGGTCAGCACGGCTGAGGTGATGCAGCGAACCCGGGTACAATTTCTGGTACTGCCAGAGATTTTTCCTTGGTGGGAGAAGTGGAACTGGTTGCACCGAGGCTCGAGAAGCCGTCCGATGCGTTAGTTGATTGAGAAGTGGCGTCTCCCGTTTCTGAGAAGTCGCCAACGGCCGAGAGAGCAGTGTGCTACCCAACGCCACTCCATACTGCGTCCAGATGACATCATTGGCTGGGGATGACACGGCGATCGATCTGCGCACACTGGCCCGTCTGTTGCCAGAGCGGTGGAGATCTGCTTTGCTTTCTTGGTTATTCTTGTTAATGTGTGTGAAATCTTATGGGACTTAACTGCTAAGATCACCAGTCCCTAAGCTTACACAGTACTTAAGCTAAAGTATCCTAAGGGTAAACAGACACACCCATGCCCGAGGGAGGACTCGAACCTCAGCCGGGACCAGCCGCACAGTCCATGACTGCAGCGCCTGAGACCGCTCGGCTAATCCCGCGCGGCGGTTATTCTTGTTAACAGGTTAGGATTGCGCTATACATATTTTGCAGTGCCAACTGGAATAGCAGACAACGTGTGGCGTGTAGGCTGCTACAACGAGGAGACAGAGATGTTATAAATGAAAATGAGCATCGCTATAGGTCAGAAAAAGACCTAATATTAGGTGATATTATAAAGAAAGACAGACATCGACTGTGCCACATTTTATGTTTATTCGGATACCAGTTTCGACCCTTGCCAGACGTCGTCTTCGGATTGAAGTTCGTCATCAGTGCGAAACTTCAATCTTGACTAAGATAAAAGTTTTCTGTGAATCTTCACTTGGACTCGCAGTAATTAGATCTGCATCTCCAGATGTACTGTGGCAAGAGTCGAAACCAGCAATCTGAATCAACACAAAAGGTGACGCAAGCGATATCTGCCTTTCCTTTTTATGTTAAAAGTGATCACGGAGTCTTCAGACGGTACGATTTGAACTGTCCAATATTAGTTAACTAGAGAAGCGTTCAGAGTGCGGTTCGAGTTCACTCGTTAGCGATAAGCGTATTCGTCAGATAGTCAAAACCGGAAGTGGCTGAATTCAGAAACAAATAACAGTAAAATATTAAAGTAAGTATGGACTATATACTGAAAGATAGCCTCGAGCCGGCCGGAGTGGCCGTGCGGTTGTAGGCGCTAGAGTCTGAAGCCGAGCGACCGCTACGGTCGCAGGTTCGAATCCTGCCTGGGGCATGGATGTGTGTGGTGTCCTTAGGTTAGTTAGGTTTCATTAGTTCTAAGTTCTAGGCGACTGATGACCTGAGAAGTTAAGTCGCATAGTGCTCAGAGCCATTTGAACCATTTGAACCATAGCCTCGACGTCAGTGGTGGCGACAAACAACTCCGTAATGTCTAATGTGAAAAATACAGAAGCATAATGCGAGATAAACTTGGTGAAGATAAGTTCTTCAGGCGGGTCTTAAATAATTGTCGTATGTTACTGCCGCACACCCACATAAAGTGTCGAAGTAGCGGAGGCTTCTTCTTACCAAGTGTGGCAGGAAAACAAGTAGAGACTACGTCGGTAAAGAGTAGGAAACGTTAGACTCTGAGTCGTGTGTAAGAGTGCAGTGTCTGCTGAATTCGTACTCTTTGGTTAGCATGAGGTAGCCGGCGACCCTGACGTTCTGGAGCCCTCGGTACGCTGCGGGCCTTCTTTCGGCGGCGAGAGTCGCCGACTCGCACTGGCGTCGTCTTTAGCAAACGAGCAGGCACTCTAGTGACGCCGTGTCTAGAGCTAGGAGTATCTAGCGGATCGCTTAAGATGGCAATCGGTGGCAGTAAAAGCTAAATGCGTTGTTGAGAGGAAGAATGACATTAAGCAGACGAGCGGTTATTAAAAAATAATCATGTATGTCAAAGTTAAGCGCAAGAAGCGATTTTTAGGTTTCCTGGTGCGAGTAGAGCTGAAGTTAGTACCTCGAATGTACGTGAATTAACGGCTTGTAAGAGACTGTAGTATAAGTAGGTATTGATGTTGGTGAAAGAATCAGGATAAATTGAACAGTGATTTCTCCGGAATGGCAAATTATCAATGTGGTTTTTGGTGTGGCAGGCATAGTTAGAAACTTTCACTGCTGAGCACCAATAAACTACGTTTACGCATTTAACGTTGTCTTCTATAACAGACCCTGTTAATGTGTAATCACCAAGTTGACAGCCATCAATTACAGACACGCGAATAACAAGTAGGTACATGGTTTATTTCCGTGTCAGATGAGACCTGATGTATGTCGCCTCATCAGTTTGATGATACGAACGTCCACGAAGCTCTCGCTACGTTAAGTGATTAATATTGAAATAATGGCTAATTTAGTTAATATTGCATTTTGGAGGTTTCACTTTTATCAGCGTAATTAGATCGAAAAGAAAGTATTTCGTAAAGGCCGGTAGTCGTTAGTTTTGTTTACATTTTAGGTGTTAATTTCGAGCGAGTGTAGATCTTTATTTTCTACTGGACACAGTGGTTCGAAGTTAAATTAATTCGTGTCTGTCATATAGAGTGTAGGTAGTTAATTAAAACTTTCAAAAGTAAATTTAAAAGTTTGTCTACATTAGCGTTTAGTTACGTATTAGTACAGGTTACGAAACTTCAGTGCTCTTGCGCCAAGTTATTCTCTGCTTTTGCGTGAACTTCACTATCAAACCATCTGTGACAAATGTGGTGATTGCCGTAGAAATTTGAAGGAGGGGGTGTTCTGTGAAGACTGTAGGTTATGGTTTCATTGGGACGAATGTAACGGCGAGAAAACAGTGGTAGATAATGAGGCTCTTCCATAGCAGTGTAGGTTAAGTGAAAAGAACGGAAAAATCGCTGAACAGGAGGCAAAAATTTGTGCCCTTAAGGCTGAATTAGAAAACGCGAATTTGAAACTGTATACATTAAGGGAGGAAAAAGAGACGAGGTCGTGGAAAAAGGTAGCAAGCGAAGGACGAAAAAGGGAATCTGTTGAAAGAAATTTCTAAATTCAGTTTACGTGCTAACTGAAGTAGTGGAGGAGGGGCCTCATCCAGATGTAGTTGAATATAGGTTGAAGCAGAATATCAGCTGAAAGAAAATCGCGGCTCGGAGTGGCCGCGCGGTTTGAGACGCCATGTCACAGATTGCGCCGCAACTCCAGCCGGAGGTTCGAGTCCTCCCTCGGGCCTGGATGTGTGTTTTGTTTTTAGCATAAGTTAGTTAAATAGTGTGTAAGTCTAGGGATCGATCACCTCAGCAGTTTGGTCCCTTAGGAATTCACACACATTTGAACATTTGAAAGAAAAACGACATGTCGGTATCAAATCAGAATAGGAAAAGAAAAATTCTGCTTCTAGGTAGCACTCATGGGAGGGTGCTGGCCACGAGCTTCAGGAGATATTAGGTGCAGGGTACTAGATCACAATTGTTGTAAAACCAAGTGCCAGTCTTAGCCAGGTGACAGGAAACTTACGTCAGCTATGCAGGGACTTTGAGAAGGATGATCAGATAATTATAGTTGGGGGAGCAGGCCACAGACAGGCTATGACTCCAAGATACAGTATTAGGAGTGACCGGGTCTAAATAGGAGCAGGAACTGGGCAAACAAATGTGGGGTTTTGTGGAGCTCTTTCAGCGCCATGATCAGCCCTGGGTAAACGCTGCTGTAGGGTATGCTAACACCGAACTGAACAGGATGCTCCAGATATCGGCAAAATCTCACGTAAGTTCTGTTCCAGTTGATGCTATTGGTAGGAGGTAATACACTAAACATGGCCTAAATAGGAAGGGGAAAGATAAGTTATCTTCTGTATCAGCAAATTATGTAAAGGGGGGGGGGCACAATGGTGTAAGGGATGATCCCTGTGGTTAATGGGACCAGGCAGACATGATTTAGGTTAAAGCCAAGACTATAAAGACAACAATAAAGAAAAATAGAATAAAAGCAGCACCATGTACAGTAAAAAGGGATGGAGTTAAGGGTAATATCAACTTACTTCATGAAAACTTAACAGGAATAAAAAATAAAGTAGATGAGCTGTTAGTGTGTTTAGATTATCTCAAAAATAAGAATGAGATTGATATACTTTGCCTGCCTGAACACCATATAACTGTGGGGATGGATAGGTCAGTATAAGTGCGTATAATTTAAAATCTCATACATGCAGATCTAGCATGGATAAAGGAGGTGCCATTTACACAAAACAAGAGTATAAATACAAAACTGTAGAAATAAACAAATTTTGTATCTATCAGCACTTTGAAGTTTATGAATGTGAACTACAGCTAGATAATGTAGTATTGATATTAGCAACGGTGTACAGGTCCCCATTAGGATTTCTGGAGTCATTCATAAAAATTTTTGACTCCCTATTATGCTGTTTGTCAGACGAATGGAAGAAGTTATTAATCTGTGGTGATTTCAGTGTAAACTTCCTAAGCAATTCAGATAGTAAAAGTGAACTAGAAGTGTTCCTAATGACATTTAACTTAGAATCAGTGATCAGTTTTCCTACATGTCTAGCTCAAGACAATATCACTCAAATAATGTATTTATACAGCAAGAGGATGTAAAACTAGTGCATGCTTTCCCTGTGAGAAATGGATTAGCAGACTGCGATGCAAAATCGATTAACTTACAAAACCTAGAAGGATGTACAGTTCAGAAACCATTAAGTAAAAGTGTAAGGTTGCTGAACCTGGTATCCGTAAATACTAGAAAGAAAAGAAACTCCAATATAAAATGATACAAATAATGTCTTTGGAAAAGTTATTAATTGGTTTTCTGCGAATTGGCTTGCTCTGGACTTTGAAACAAACACAGTACATCGAATTTTTTGCTGGACGGAGTTCTGTTCCTTCGATAAATATAACACATCAACAGAAGTCAGTAGCTAGGGTAGAGCATACTAAGTTTTTGGGTGTCCATACAGACGAAAATCTTAATTAAGAAATCCGTATTTTGGATCTCCTAAAGCGACTAGGTTCAGCAACTTTTGCAATCAGAATAATAACAAATTTTGAATGTACAGAAATTAGTAAGCTAACATAGTTTGCATATTTTCACTCTCTAATGTTACACAGAATAATATTTTGGGATAGCTGAACACTTAGACAAAAAGTACTCACTGCTCAAAAGAAAGTGGTTAGAATAATATCCATAGTCGCACATCTTCTAGGCTTCTGTTTAAAAGGTTAGGAATTCTTACAACAAAATGGTTCAAATGGCTCTGAGCACTATGGGACTCAACTGCTGAGGTCATTAGTCCCCTAGAACTTAGAACTAGTTAAACCTAACTAACCTAAGGACATCACAAACATCCATTCCCGAGGCAGGATTCTAACCTGCGACCGTAGCGGTCTTGCGGTTCCAGACTGCAGCGCCTTTAGCCGCACGGCCACTTCGCCCGGCATTCTTACAACAGCGTCACAGTAGATTTACTCAGTAAGATATTTGTTCTCAGTAAAATGGAAGAGTTTAGAAACAACTGCGACATTCATGATTATAATACCAGTCTTTGGGACAGAAAGGGGTGAAATATGCTGCTGTAAAACTTTTCGATAAATTATCAGGTGAAATTATATGTTTGACAGACAGCAGTAATAGTTTCAAAAATAAATTGAAATCGTATGTCCTTGGCAACTTCTTCTATACCATAGATGAATTCTTGAATAGGAATAAATAAATCTGTAGGTATAATACATGCATTTTGTGCCATGTAAAGGAATGGGGTAGGTAATAAAAATTTTAAGCTTAAAAAAGAAGAACCGTGATTCATGTGTGCATTTCTTATACACTTGACACTTTCCACATCGTAACGGTTGCCGTGAGATTGATTAATGGAACACGTAACTAAAGTCTGAACGCTAAACAAGTATAGTATCAGTAATCTAAGTATAATTGGAAAATAGAAAGCTTACAGCGGGAATATTGAAGTCTACGTGATAGACAAGTGGGTGCCTTGAAAGACAGTGAGGCATTTGAGAGACCCATCATGATTTAGTACAAGTATTAGGAAGTTACTCGCAATGCATAGGGAGTAGATTCAGTCGAAGCCTATCTCTTCCTGACAAATAAAGCTGAACGAAATCAAAACAAGCATAACAACAACTACAAGAGAAGCGTTCAGTGCGTTCGAAAGCGGGATTTTATCTACTGAGTTGTCGGAAAACCTTGTTCTCCTTTGTTTAACAAAATTATTATTTCCCGCTAGTTTTGTTTGCGGCCTCATTTCATTAAATGAGTTTTAATTCTTTACAGTATTTTTTAATTTCGTAATTTTTATTGCTTTGTTAAATTTCATAACTGTAGTTGTTAATGGGAAGGCCTACAAGAGCTGCTGCCCATATGAAAAAATTGTTTCTAACAAAAGCAAAAAATTGAAATATTGTGACTTGAGAAATCTAAGAAAAGACAAGCAGTGAAACGTAGTGCAGGTAGTAATTCTGTATTTCAACAAAGGCTCTATAAAATATGCGAATGTGTAAATTCTAGGTCACATCGACAAACTTTACGTTAATAAAATCTACTGTAATAAAATTCTGACTAATTACAATTCCAAAGTTAATAGAAGCAGTCAACGCAATCGTAAGACCACCGCGCTACAAGCCCGGGGTACTCTGTTCCGTTAACCGGTCACAGTCACTTCCTCTTGACGTCACTGTACGTCAGGAGGAAGTACACGTGTGGTTACCATGTGGCATATCGAACATATAGACCTCTCACAATCAGACTCCGCAACTTCTCATTCAGTTGACACCAGGTGGCCCCTGTTCAGAATCCGTCTGCCAAGGAAACATTTTTGCCAGTACTGGCAGTCGAAGATGGGACTCAAAGTGTTGGTGAGCCCTACTGACTGTTCACCTGCGGAAACAAAACTCCACATACAAGAAGAGGGTAATTTTGTGATACTTGCCCTTTGTTGTAGACAAGCAGTATAACAAACATCGATGTCATTTGTTTGTTCTACACATACGAGCGAAAACTAGCTGCTGCAGTTACACCTACTCACTCAAATTCACAAGTAACATCATTTCTGCAAGGCCTATATCTCGGGTTACGCTACCAACGCTAATAAAAATTGCAGTTAGCAAATATGTGCACACTTTACTCTACGGCTTCCGAAATCGTCTTCCGTGGGCCACGACGAAACTCACGTCCCTCATTTTCTTCTGCGTTCGTGGATACAGTAAATACACACACACACACACACACACACACACACACACACACGCTGAAAATCTGACAAAACATTGAAATGATTATCATTTTACAAACTCTCAGAACGCATTCAATATCGCAAGTATGCAGTAAGCAAAGTGGCTGTGCTTGCGATTTCCGCTATAGAAATTAAAAAAGTTCTCTGTGCTGGTCCGGCACTAATCTGGTATCAGTTCACAATTATACACTCCTGGAAATGGAAAAAAGAACACATTGACACCGGTGTGTCAGACCCACCATACTTGCTCCGGACACTGCGAGAGGGCTGTACAAGCAATGATCACACGCATGGCACAGCGGACACACCAGTAACCGCGGTGTTGGCCGTCGAATGGCGCTAGCTGCGCAGCATTTGTGCACCGCCGCCGTCAGTGTCAGCCAGTTTGCCGTGGCATACGGAGCTCCATCGCAGTCTTTAACACTGGTAGCATGCCGCGACAGCGTGGACGTGAACCGTATGTGCAGTTGACGGACTTTGAGCGAGGGCGTATAGTGGGCATGCGGGAGGCCGGGTGGACGTACCGCCGAATTGCTCAACACGTGGGGCGTGAGGTCTCCACAGTACATCGATGTTGTCGCCAGTGGTCGGCGGAAGGTGCACGTGCCCGTCGACCTGGGACCGGACCGCAGCGACGCACGGATGCACGCCAAGACCGTAGGATCCTACGCAGTGCCGTAGGGGACCGCACCGCCACTTCCCAGCAAATTAGGGACACTGTTGCTCCTGGGGTATCGGCGAGGACCATTCGCAACCGTCTCCATGAAGCTGGGGTACGGTCCCGCACACCGTTAGGCCGTCTTCCGCTCACGCCCCAACATCGTGCAGCCCGCCTCCAGTGGTGTCGCGACAGGCGTGAATGGAGGGACGAATGGAGACGTGTCGTCTTCAGCGATGAGAGTCGCTTCTGCCTTGGTGCCAATGATGGTCGTATGCGTGTTTGGCGCCGTGCAGGTGAGCGCCACAATCAGGACTGCATACGACCGAGGCACACAGGGCCAACACCCGGCATCATGGTGTGGGGAGCGATCTCCTACACTGGCCGTACACCACTGGTGATCGTCGAGGGGACACTGAATAGTGCACGGTACATCCAAACCGTCATCGAACCCATCGTTCTACCATTCCTAGACCGGCAAGGGAACTTGATGTTCCAACAGGACAATGCACGTCCGCATGTATCCCGTGCCACCCAACGTGCTCTACAAGGTGTAAGTCAACTACCCTGGCCAGCAAGATCTCCGGATCTGTCCCCCATTGAGCATGTTTTGGACTGGATGAAGCGTCGTCTCACGCGGTCTGCACGTACAGCACGAACGCTGGTCCAACTGAGGCGCCAGGTGGAAATGGCATGGCAAGCCGTTCCACAGGACTACATCCAGCATCTCTACGATCGTCTCCATGGGAGAATAGCAGCCTGCATTGCTGCGAAAGGTGGATATACACTGTACTAGTGCCGACATTGTGCATGCTCTGTTGCCTGTGTCTATGTGCCTGTGGTTCTGTCAGTGTGATCATGTGATGTATCTGACCCCAGGAATGTGTCAATAAAGTTTCCCCTTCCTGGGACAATGAATTCACGGTGTTCTTATTTCAATTTCCAGGAGTGTAGATCATCTTGGATGCACCCCCTGTCGAAGGAAATATATATAACAAGAATAACAGTTGCGTCAGCATCGATGCCTATGGACGTCCTCAGAAGACATCGAGTTACAACCATGTAACACCGCCCCTAGACGTGACAATGATCGTTATTCAGCCAGGAAGGGACTCCACAAGTTCCTTCATGCGTGCCATATCCAGCTGAAACCATTAATTTACATTGCTTAACAACTTCTAAGGAACAACTGTCATTTGCTACGTAACAACCGACAATTGCTACGAAACACATGACCATCCATAAAAAAAATGAAAAGTAAAGAGTGGGACGTTAACTGCAGCGAAGCCCGTGCATGAACACTTTGTCGACAGTTTATGCTGGACGGTGGTTGACGAACGTTGTTGTTGAACCGGTCAGTACGACATTCCGAGTGCTCGAAGAAAGTAAAGAGTCAGTACGGTAGCCACAGTAAGGGGTGTGTCCACAAATATCATCTGGCGATTTAAAAAAGGCCACTCATCGTGGGAATGCCGTGCGAAAGCACGTCGGTGGTCGTAGGCATACTACCACCCGGCAAGAGGTTCGATACGTAACCCTTGTTGCGAAAAGGAACGGATGTCATCACACTCATAAGCAGATCGCTGCAGACCTTGTAGCCGCTACCGGTACACATGTATCTGCCAGAACTATTTCGCGGCCATTAGATCAGGCTGGTTTGTATGCTCGGAAGCCTGTTAAATGCATCCCACTTCAGTCACGTCATCGATGGTTCGTGGTTTAGGAAACATGTTGGTTGCGGCCACAACAGTGATGTTCTCTGACGAATCCCACCTCACTGTGGCAAGTGATTCCGGCCCCCTCTCAGTGTGCAGCGAGAGGGGAATACGTTACGTACCACAGGATGTTCATGAACGTAATCGCTATTGTCTAGTGTTATAGTGTGGGTAGACATTAAAGACAATTACCGAACACTGTTTTAAATCATTACAACACAGAGCTAATAAAACTCCTCTTTCCGACCGAACAGGCCTTGGAAGACCCAACGGTACCGACCGGCCGCCGTGTCATCCTAGGCCAACAGGCGTCACTGGATGCGGATACGGTGGGGCATGTGGTCAGCACACCGCTCTCCCGGCCGTATGTCAGTTTCCGAGATCGGAGCCTCTACTTCTCAATCAAGTAGCTCCTCAGTTTGCCTCACAAGGGATGAGTGCACCCCGCTTGCCAACAGCGCTCGCCAGACCGGATGGTCACCCATTCGGTGATCTGTTACCACTGTGGCAAGACCGTTGGCGCACAGAGCTATTGCGGAGAGATTATTCTGCATCATGTTCGGTTGTATAGGGGTACAGTCGATTCAGACTTTCTTTTTTGTGGACGAGAATGCCTGCCCACACAGGACCGCTCAAGTGTCGGATACACTGCGCAGCAAAGATATGGAACGCATGGGATGGCCTGCATGCCCCCCTGACCTAGACCCTTGCCTGGGATGCTCTTGGCAGACGTATTTTCTCAACGAACACACCTTCCACAAAACGTGCCAGAACTGAAAACCTGCATGAGAGAGCGCCCCCCCCCCTCAAAAAAAAAAAAAATTATAGTGTAAAAAATACACAGGAAAGACACATGTAAACAGTTGCGCCTTCGTACCGAAGGGTAATCCACCAACAGAAGTGAGGAAAGTGTCTAGAATAAATTTCAATGTTTTGACCCAGAGCACAGTTCGTTTTTAGTGGACTGCACTATCTCTTAATCATCAGTAAATTGCGATCAAAGCAACGTTTCGCGAGATCTAGAACAGGACCGCAGTGAACAGCAGTTTCACTAACAGCCCTGTGTCTCCTGGGCGCTGTTTCTCCTGCACTGTGCACTCGGGTGTTCCAGTGTTCTCCCAGCCAGCGCGCCAGTGCACAAGTTAGCGAATCAGACGCCCTTCAGCAAGTCTCCGATTAGTACTCCACTGCACCGGACGACTTACACGCTGCCTGGTGCATAACGGGTGAACAACAGAATAACAGAGCGCCCCCTCCACCTCCCCCCCCCCCACCCACCCAAATGGAAACGAGCCTGTCCTCGCCAGTCGTGCGTTTAGTTCTCCGGTGTTCAGCCAGCATTAAGGAATGCGAGCTGCAGAAATTGAAATCTTTGTACCACTTGCAATCTACGTCCTCAATTATGTGCTGGATGTAGTGCAGTCTCTGTCTTCCTCTACAGCCTTTACCCTCTACAAGCTCCCTCTAGTACCATAGAAGTTATTCCGTGATGTATTACCAGATTTCCTATCATATTGTCCTTTTTTCTTGTCAGTGTTTTCCACATATTTCTTTCCTCTCCAATTCTGTACAGAACCTCCTCATTCCTTACCTTATCATTCCACCTAATTTTCAACATTAGCCTGTAACACCACATCTCAAATGCTTCGTTTCTCTTACGTTCCGGTTTTCCCACAGTCCATGTTTCCCTACCATACAATGCTGTTTTCAGTTGTTTCTCCCTAAAATTAAGGCCTATGTTTGACACTAGTAGAAGTTTTTTGGCCAGGAGTGCCCTATCTGCCAGGGTTAGTCCACTTTTGATATCCTCCTCGCATCGTCCTTCATTGGTTATTTTGTTGCCTAGATAGCAGAACCCCTTAACTTCATCTGTTTTGTGACCATCAGTCCGGGCGTTAAATTTCCCGCTGTTCTCATTTCTAATACTTCTCATTACTTTCGTCTTTCTTCGTCTTTGTTTCTAAATTCACGTTCTGTATTTATTAGACTGTTCATTTCATTCAGTAGATCATGTAATTCGTCTACACTTTCACACACGACAGCAATGTCACCAGCGAATTGCGTCATTGATATCCTTTATTCTTGCGCTATAATTCTAAACCTGAACTCTTCTGTTATTTCCATCGCTGCTTCTTCGCTGCTTAGATTGAACAGTAGGGGCGAAAGACTACATCTCTGTCTTACGGCCCTTTTAATTCCAGCACCTCGTTATTGGTGTTCCACTCTTGTTATTCCCTCTTGGTTCTTGTAAATGTTATATATTACTAGCCTCTCCCTATAGCTTATCCCTAGTTTTCTCGGAATTTCGAACATCTTTCACATTTTGACATTGTCAAACGCTTTTTCCAGGGCGACAAACCTTATGAACGTCTCTTCATTTTTCTTTAGTCTTGCTTATCTCATCAACCGCCACGACAGAGTGGCCTTTCTGGTGCCTTTACCTTTCCTACAGCCAAACTGATCATCATCAAAAACATCCTCGATTTTTCTTTTCCATTCTTCTATATATTATTCCTGTCAGCAGTTTGGATGCATGATCTGTTAATCTGATTATGCGATAATTCTCGCACTTGCCAATGTCGATTTTTTTTCAAAATCTCTTCACTTCTTAGTACTTCTGTATCCCACTTCTTTGCTTATTGATTCTTCTTGACTAATCTCTTAAACTTCAGCCTGCCCTCCGTCACTACTAAATTGTGATGTGATTCTACATCTGATCCTGTGTGTGCCTTACAATCCAGTACCATATTTCGGAATCTCTCTCTGACCATGATGTAATCTAATGAAATCTTGTCGTATCTCCCGATCTTTTTCTAAGCATATCTCCTCCTCTTGTGATTCGTGAACAGATTATTCGCTATGAGTAGCTAAAATTTATTACAGAACTCAAATAGTCTATCTTCTCTCTCATTCGTAGCATGAAGACCATATTCTCCTGTGACCTTTTCTTCTACTACCGAGTTCCAATCCTCCATCACTATTAGACCTTTCTCTCTCTTTGTTTACTGATATCCTCGTATACTTTATCTCTTCATCTTCAGCTCTCCAAGCTTTCGACGTCGGCATGTATACCTGAACTATAGTTGTCGGTGTGGTTTGTTGCCGATTCTGATGAGAACAACCTGTCACTGAACTGTTCCTACTCAGAACCAATCGTAACCCCCCCCCCCCCCCTTGATACAATTTTTTACTGCTGCTGATATTACCCTACTATACACATTGACCAGAAATCCATATATTCTTCACAATTCACCTCACTGACACCTACCATATCTAGATTGAAGCTTTGCATTTCTCTTTCCATATTTTCTAGCTTCCCTACCAAGTGTAAGGTTTTGTCATTTGCAACCCGACTCGTAGAATGTAATCCTTTGGTTGGTTATTCAGTCTTTTTCTCATGGTAACCTCCTCCTTGGCAGTTCCATACCAAAGACCCGAATGGGGGCTATTACAGAATCTTTTGCCCGTGGTGAGATCATCATGGTATTTCTTCAATTAAAGGCCACATGTTCTCTGGATACACGTTATGTGTCTTTAATGCAGTGGTTTACTTTGCCTTCTGCGTCATCAACTCACTGATCATGGTCCACTTTGGCCGGCCGCGGTGGTCTAGCGGTTCTGGCGCTGCAGTCCGGAACCGCGGGACTGCTACGGTCGCAGGTTCGAATCCTGCCTCGGGCATGGGTGTGTGTGATGTCCTTAGGTTAGTTAGGTTTAAGTAGTTCTATTTTCTAGGGGACTTATGACCTAAGATGTTGAGTCCCATAGTGCTCAGAGCCATTTGAACCATTTTGGTCCACTTTGACAAGGCCGTTGGCAGAAAGAGGGCTACTTCTAATGTCGGGGGTCTTCGGCCGCCAATGCTCATTTTTATTGAAAATTTACGCAGCTGGTGGTGGAAGGGGGGGGGGGGGCTCGAACCTAGGACCAAGAATATTTTGAGTAAACTAATTAAGGGCTCTAGACCACAGATGCATGTTTTGCCCTATCTAACCAATAAAACGCAGACGATCACATTATGAATCTGATGTCACAGAAAGAAATGAAATGTTAGAGTGAGAAATAACAACTGAGGTATACCACACTGGTCGGTATTTCGTCTGCTCTTATTGTTATTAGAATGGGTGTTAAGTATACAGTTTCCGCCGCTAGTTGTGGTTGAAAACACCGAAAACTCCAAAGTAGTGCTGGCGGGAAATCTAAAAATGGAAAATGGCTGTGGCAGGAAGTTTAAAAACGTACTAGATGGCGGTAGCGGGAAATTTAAAAAATGCAAAATGGCTGAAAGCCCCAGTTGTGATTTGAAGCCCCTGCTCAACCCTTCCCCTTTACCCCACTCCAGTCAAAGCGTATTATTAAAATGAGGATTCATTTACTTGAATTGCTTAGATAGGCCACCAGATCGAAAATATGCAATTACTTAGAACGCCGTAAGTGACTACTAGAATGCACGACTACATTCGTAGGCATACGTCAGTGTTCCACTAGAGGTCCCTGTCTTGCAACAGTATCGGTTGCTTCACGTGAAAGGCCCTGTTACTTCAAAAAAGAATAAAATTTCAGGCAGATATTACTGGCATTCAAAGGTAGAACGCATCTGCAAAGTTTCTATCTCTCTTTTATCACATCTGCTCCGTCATTAAATTTCGTCTCACATGTGTGTGCACACATGATAAAAATATTTCTACATGTCTTCATAACCATCATAATGCTTACTTTAATGAGGCAACAACATTGTGGATGGAATGAAAGGAAAAAGACGCCGAACAAAAAGGTGCTAAAGGTATCAATTTTGTCGTAAAGTTTGTCACAGAATAAATCACAGTGAATTTTGACATGGAGCTCAAATCGTCTGACATTTTATGCTGTCACACAGAGTGGAATTTAATACGAATTCTGCTTTGCCTTCCACACTTTCAGAACATCATGTATTGCAAACAGTATGTTGTTGCGATCTGAGTAAATATTTGAGACATTTCCATTAGCTAGACAATATTTGACTGCTGTATCTGCGTTAATAAAATCGAAATGTCACTGAACTGCAGTTTGCGAGCCAACTGTACACAGTATGAATAATATATCCGTAAACACTCCCACTTAAATGAGTACATTATCTTCGCATTCACTTCCCAATAAGCATTTACAACGATAACCAGTAGCTTTATATGAGAGAACTAAACACTCTTGTGAATTAAACAACGAACCACAACAGTTTTCTTTTAGAGATCTTGTATTAATATCTTTTACACTTTAGTGTGTAATACTTTCTGAACAGAAACTGAGATTTTTTATGGAGACAGTTCCTTTGCCACTACTAGGCACATATGCAAAAAGTTTTATGCACCAGTATTTTCGAAATGAAGTAGTGTCCATTTTGTTCACTTTTATGCGATGAATCGTGCACATGACACCACTGTTGAGCAAGGCACGTTCACCACCACTGATGCTGGAGAATCTTGGTAGCAAATATATTTCGCATTCTTTCTGATGAGCCGACACTGATACTTCAACTTTGTTGTTGACGCATCTCGCACTAAACATTGGATGACCCTCCCCCTCCTACAATGCCAATAGTATTCCACTGTGTTGTGCGGCTCATCCAACACCCATGGTTAAACTTTAGTAGCATGTAAGCAGAAGAATCCCTGCTTTCTTATATCACAAAAAGTAATTGATAAAAAATATATATATAAAACTTCCTGGCAGATTAAATCTGTGTGACGGACCGCGACTCGAACTCGGGACCTTTGCCTTTCGCGGGCAGGCGCTCTACCAGCTGAGCTACCCAAGCACGACTCACGCCCCGTCCTCACAGCTTTACTTCCGCCAGTACCTCGTCTCTTACCTTCCGAACTTTACAGAAGCTCTCCTGCGAACCTTGCAGAACTATATAGATTCTATTACTACCAATAGTAGTAGAAGTGCATATCGTACTTACATTTTGTATGCTAAAAGTAGAGAGCGATGCATGTCGATAGTGACTATGATGATGATGGCGTCTGACAGTGCAGCAACAATGACAAGATACTCCAGCTGGTCTTCCAGCCTTTATAACTCACAATCACGCTGAGTGATAAGTAAAGATTAGCAAGTTCAATTTTGTTGACGCAGCATTATACTGCAGGTTTCCAATGTTCTCAAGGAACATGATCCTTTAGGAAGGTTCGAAATATCACATACTTGTGGAACTCAACCTTGGATATGTTTGCTGAATGTCTGCAACAGATATGTGTACTCAAGAAACTCTGCATTTCAGCCTGTGGCTTATCTTTACTTTCAATTGTTCACTGTACATTCATAAATATGATGTTATGGGCAGTCTTTAATGTTTTTCATAACATTTTGGCAGTTATATCATTACTTCCATTTGTCATTACCCAGTTCTAATATTTTATTCTATGAGAGAATGGATATCTCTCACTCATTTCTCACGTAATTGTTTGTTTGCATTTTGTTTTTATGGTCATACTCAGTTTTTGTTTCAAACACCGTAATTTCAGCTTTGTACATGTATAGCTGGACACTGTAGTATACTGTTAATATATGTTGCACTTCTTATGTATCTCTTACGTAATTTGTTGATTGCGTTGATCAATTTGTAATTTTCGGTTCACATACGCCATGATTTACAGCTTATACTTGCGCATTTGTTGACTCTGATTTACTGTTTACAAGTCTCACACTTAACCTGTCACACATATATTCATTCCTTTCCGTCGTTCTTTAATATATTTAGAATTGTATTTAGAAAATTTCTACTCTGTTCTCAGTAAACGAGGTAGGTGTTGTCAAATGCTCGATGCGTTCCATTTACTTTAATTGTTTAACTGTGTTCCTTGGTGCTTCTAGAGACCATTCGATCCCTTATATGAAAAGGGTGTGGCCAACATCCGATATGGCTTTCAGCCTGTAATCAGCAATCAAGTACATAAAACAACATTTATTGCTATCTCTGTGGATGTTTGTGTGTTGTTTGATGGTCCATGGTTCATGTTGTTACATTTTCATCTTGAGATTGGCAAAGCTGACCTCTTTCTCTTCTAGCCTTTATTGACATTAATTTACGTAATGATAAAGATGATGCTCATATATTTTGCTTGTCCATCTCCCACTACCATTAGTTAAGTGCGACATTCCCCATGCAAACCTTTACTGTGACTGGAGGCTGTGAAAGGTGGCAAATCCTTGGACTCCCTTTTATTTCAATTAAGTTATTCAGATCATAAAGACATTTGCAATTAGGATGCTTATATCGAGTTTTGATGGCACTGTGATTGATATAGTATTTATTATAAAGAGCTGATTTCGTGCGAGGTTCCATTAGCAACTAATTGCACGGAGTAGTTAGAGATGGCAGGGCTGTTGTTGTTTTGGTGGACAGCTACAGCTGCAGCTGGGCAAATCAAACCTTGCTGCCTAAAGATGGCGGAGAAGGCCGCTTTACTGCCGTCACTTCGTGCAACAGGTACGTCTGTTGGCCTGGGAGCCCGTGCTGCCACTTTCAGGCAGTGAAACTCACGCCGACGGACAGAGGCCGAGCAGTGGAGGGGGTAGCCCAGTCTCAGGGGACCCTCCCCTCAGGAATTCTGAGTGGGCCACCGTGTTCGTCCCAGAGGCTCCAGATGGCCCGGCGCCTTGGTAATTAATTG
Organism: Schistocerca cancellata; assembly: GCF_023864275.1. Taxonomy (NCBI): domain Eukaryota; kingdom Metazoa; phylum Arthropoda; class Insecta; order Orthoptera; family Acrididae; genus Schistocerca; species Schistocerca cancellata. The sequence goes on along the minus strand of NC_064626.1, from coordinate 1,283,144,072 downwards.
TTCCTGGAACGTCCCCTTCTGGAGAGAGGTTGTACGGAGGGCGGAAAATTTTGCGATTGGCGTATGTGGAGTGCTGAAGCATTTTTACTGGTCGTTTTAGCTTTTTCAGAGTACTCCATGTGGAGGACACTGAGGCAGAGGCTACAGTATGACTGAGATTAGCTCCTAGGCCACAGAAGAAGTTGGATCAAGTTGTCCTTCAAGGCTACAATAGGTGTTAGAGCGAGGATTCCAGACTTGGACGTGGAGGACGAGATGCAGGTCCACCATTCGAGTCGACGCAAAGTTGTGCTGGTCACCTCAAGCTGACTCAATGTCCTTACCTCGTAATAAGCAAAAGTGAAATGCTTTGTGTGTAGATATCGTAGTTATTACGTACAGTACCATGATCAAGAAAGTACTACACTGTAACGTATAGTTGTGCTACAAAAAAGGCTGTCTCATTGTAGCTATACCACAAAAGTTACTACTAAAACATGTTTTACTTTCCAGAAGAATTCATAAAAACTGTGCAGATATAAAGCAGATACACCGCAAAAGCAACAATATAAATTGTGTCATACATTAGTAGCGTCATGATATAGTCGTTAGCTGTCAAATAAACTAACCACTGTGTCATCTGGCATCTCTCAGAAAGCACTTTAAATCCATAATGTATTTTCAAGTAAACCAAAATGTTGCAGTAAAATCTCATTAGCAGTACTGGTATATGTTCTAAGTATGTAAGCCTTATAGTCGTTACATAATCGTGCAACTAACAAGCAAGAATGTACACACACAATAACACTGTGTCGTCTGTTCACTGTAACAATGCATTCGTAATTACTGTCTAAATATGTAAATATGTTCCCTAGGTTCTACACTGGATAGTTAACTTTAAAACATAGTTGCATGTTAACAGTTTCTAAGTCTGACAAAGCATACTACTAACGTGAAGCGAAAAGTTTTATGGCAAAGCCTAAGTTAAAAAGCAGATTATCTCTCAATAATTGGTTTTCCATGTCAAATGTGGTGCATTTCCTAGTGGGCAGAGTTTCAACTTCAAAGCAATTATCATGTTGTATATGTCCGTAAGGAATGCTAAAATTTTTCTCAAGGTTACCGTCTTTGTTATTTTTCTCTGAGCCAGCCGGCGCACGTGGCTGACTGCGGTGTGAGTCATTGTCTGTCTCTTTGTTGGCCCGCGTCATTATTAGGATTAGGAGGTCTAACTTCTACAAATTCACCTTGTCGAGACGGCCCTTCCCTGTTTGAATCCCGCCAGTTCTGATTAAAATTCAGGTCTGCCGTTTTGTCGGTAGTTTACATACACTCCTGGAAATGGAAAAAAGAAAACATTGACACCGGTGTGTCAGACCCACCATACTTGCTCCAGACACTGCGAGAGGGCTGTACAAGCAATGATCACACGCACGGCACAGCGGACACACCAGGAACCGCGGTGTTGGCCGTCGAATGGCGCTAGCTGCGCAGCATTTGTGCACCGCCGCCGTCAGTGTCAGCCACTTTGCCGTGGCATACGGAGCTCCATCACAGTCTTTAACACTGGTAGCATGCCGCGACAGCGTGGACGTGAACCGTATGTGCAGTTGACGGACTTTGAGCGAGGGCGTATAGTGGGCATGCGGGAGGCCGGGTGGACGTACCGCCGCATTGCTCAACACGTGGGGCGTGAGGTCTCCACAGTACATCGATGTTGTCGCCAGTGGTCGGCGGAAGGTGCACGTGCCCGTCGACCTGGGACCGGACCACAGCGACGCACGGATGCACGCCAAGACCGTAGGATCCTACGCAGTGCCGTAGGGGACCGCACCGCCACTTCCCAGCAAATTAGGGACACTGTTGCTCCTGGGGTATCGGCGAGGACCATTCGCAACCGTCTCCATGAAGCTGGACTACGGTCCCGCACACCGTTAGGCCGTCTTCCGCTCACGCCCCAACATCGTGCAGCCCGCCTCCAGTGGTGTCGCGACAGGCGTGAATGGAGGGACGAATGGAGACGTGTCGTCTTCAGCGATGAGAGTCGCTTCTGCCTTGGTGCCAATGATGGTCGTATGCGTGTTTGGCGCCGTGCAGGTGAGCGCCACAATCAGGACTGCATACGACCGAGGCACACAGGGCCAACACCCGGCATCATGGTGTGGGGAGCGATCTCCTACACTGGCCGTACACCACTGGTGATCGTCGAGGGGACACTGAATAGTGCACGGTACATCCAAACCGTCATCGAACCCATCGTTCTACCATTCCTAGACCGGCAAGGGAACTTGCTGTTCCAACAGGACAATGCACGTCCGCATGTATCCCGTGCCACCCAACGTGCTCTAGAAGGTGTAAGTCAACTACCCTGGCCAGCAAGATCTCCGGATCTGTCCCCCATTGAGCATGTTTGGGACTGGATGAAGCGTCGTCTCACGCGGTCTGCACGTCCAGCACGAACGCTGGTCCAACTGAGGCGCCAGGTGGAAATGGCATGGCAAGCCGTTCCTCAGGACTACATCCAGCATCTCTACGATCGTCTCCATGGGAGAATAGCAGCCTGCATTGCTGCGAAAGGTGGATATACACTGTACTAGTGCCGACATTGTGCATGCTCTGTTGCCTGTGTCTATGTACCTGTGGTTCTGTCAGTGTGATCATGTGATGTATCCGACCCCAGGAATGTGTCAATAAAGTTTCCCCTTCCTGGGACAATGAATTCACGGTGTTCTTATTTCAATTTCCAGGAGTGTAGTTTCTTTTTTGTCAGTCATGTGGTGGAGAACTTCTCCTGGAATCGTAACTGCGCTGTGGACCACTGTATCTGACGTTATTCTGTCTCCCTTGATAATAATTGTTTTGGTTCCCATATCGTCTGTTTCTATGGTTATCTCTGGCATATTCATTACTACGGAAATGCGATCTTTCTCTGTAACTATTAATCTGCCAGTGGTTGTCATATGGGTGGTGTCTGATTTGTTCACGGTTTGCGTTGTAAGAATAGCCTTGTCGCGTCCAGTTATTATTTCTTTCATCGCAGAATTGTGACGGATGTGACTTGTAATTGTTTTGTTCCTGTTTTCGCGTCCCGCGATTGTCAGTGTCGATTTCCAATTCTTGTAAGAGTCCCTGAAAAGCTTTGATGTCGTCTTTGCAACGTCCTGCCAAAATAATATGTCGTAAATGTTCAGGCAATTTGATTAAGCAAATGCGGATGAGTTCTGAGGGGCTGATCTACCTTTGTGGATAAGTTGGTGAACTGATCCAAAAGTTCGGCTACTTTCTCCGATAGAGAACTTATTTCTTCAGTGTGTTTTCTGAACCAAGTTTCAGAGTGTCCATTTGTGTTGAAATCGTATCTACTGTGTTCTTTAAGTTTTCCTGAGTTTTTGCAAGTTGTGTAACCGAATCGATAGATGCGACTGAATCAATTTTAGCTTGCAAGGTGTCGTGATTTTCATGAACAATAGTTTGAAGTTCTTTTATGACTGCATTGTGATTCTGTAATGCATTTTCAAGACGCGAAAAAATAGGTTGGAAATGTTCACAAATTTGTGTTTTTACGTCATTACAGACTTTTTGACATTTCGATTCGATTTTAAGTAACTCAGCAGTGTTTGTTCAAGCGTGGTATCTAACTTTTGAAGCTGTTGCTGTGACTGTTTTTGATTTTGTTGCATTGCGTCTAACTGTTACTGTCTTTGTCTCTGGTGTTGTTCCATTCTGTCTGACTGTTGCTGTGTTTGTCTCTGATTTTGTTTCATTTGTTGCATTAATTGCAATAATAATGTATTAGTGTCTGGAATCTGTTCCTCTATGCTTTTTGGCAGTGCATTAGCACCGGCAACATTCACATTTTGACGAGCAGAAAATGTGTCTTGACTTATTTGAGAAAACGGTGAGGACGCAAAACCTGAATCTACAGTATTTGGAAGATTGTGTCCTGTCATTTCGGGTTCCTGAGGCGAACTGTTGCAGGCCGATCGATCGATAATGCTTCCCTGTTCATTAATTGTTTCACTGTCTACACCATTATTTGCCGCCTGCTCCATTTCCCCATGCACAATTACCAAATTACTATGTTGAACATTAGTTAATTCATTAGACTGTGGTGCTGATACACTGTTATCGTCTTCACTGTCATTTCTCAGTTTACTTTGGAGCCTAATTTTCACAATGTTTCACACGATAACACATAAATGCACAATTGGAAGAGTAAAATAAGAAAATACATTAACATAGCACTGAAAATAATATCTAGTTAATTGCAAGCACAGCTGCAAAATACTTGGTGCAAATCTACATGCATGCCACAACTGTTTTACTGTACAACAATGGAAACTACAACTACAAAGAAGATTCTCTCTACGATTACGCAGTAGCAATGAACAATAGCTACACTAATTACACAAACTACAAGAAAAAATCAGAAGATTCCAGTGAAGTATCCTCAGCTAAGGGTCGACATATGAAACGTCCCCTTAGAAAAATTAATGAATTACTGTGCTGATAAACATCTTATGTTATTTGATTTTCAAACAGCTGAGCAAAACTGAACGTACTCAGACATTCACTAAAGTGACACACAGTATTTTTAGCGCAACACAATCTGACTTTCAGTAATCCCTACAAAAGAATGGCCCTGACTAATAATAACCTATACCTTTCATGAATTCTTACCTCACAAAAATCTTTGTTACTCGAACTACTGCAATACAGCGAGCGCCAATACTGCCAGCTAAATAAAAGATTCTAACTACTGAAGGCACTAACTGCTGGTAGGCATAGTTAGCAAATGAAAGATTTTTATAGAGAACAAACAATGTATTTACCTTAATAGTGTTCAAAAGTCATTATATATATGTATATATATATCAGTCGACGATACCAATATTACAAATTTACTCTTTGTGATGGACACACGTCCAGATCGTCCGCTCTCATAATTTCGCCATCTCTCTCCCCACATCCACCACTGCTGGCGGCTCACCTCCAACTGCGCAACGCTATGCGCTGTTAACTTCCAGCTGCCCAACACTACAATAGCAAACAACAATGCAAACCAGCCACAGACTGCACACAACACAGCCAGTGATTTTCATACAGAGCGCTACGTGGCGTTACCAGTATAAAAACCTAAACAGCCTACTTACACAGTTGGTGTGTGATTAACAGTCCGTAGCTCCGGCACAGTAGAAGTTTTTAAGGTGAATTTTCACTGTCTTTGAAACAGCAGCAGCCGCTATCCAATTAGCATTTCATGGTAGCTTGTAGAACTGCAGTTCACAAATACTGTCAATGAATTAGTTTCAGTCATCTCGCTTTATTAGGTCAGAGTTATTTTGCAATCTACTCACCAGCTTTGTGAAACGTACATCAGTACACAGAATTAATTTCATTTTACTAGAAGTTGGATGTAATCGGTATTGTTCATGTCAGTTCATGTCCAACGTCATGTTAGCGTAATTAATTTAGAGTTACTCAATTACTCATCTGTTAAGTCAGAAGATATTCTTACCTTACTTATTTATTAACTGCATTATTTGATGTTGGACTTGACAGGAATTATTTCGGAATATTATACATCATTCAACTTTAGCTTCACTGCTAAGTGGCACAACCAGTCATTTGCATCTAAACTTTCCTTTATGTAAAATTCTACAGAAGTGTAACTAAAGGGTGGTTCTGTGCCGTATAATGTTCCAGGGTAGAAGTGCGATAGAGGTACCCCATATACACACCAAACCATATGCGTTGTAAAATGTCAGACATTTCCAGTAGCAAGTATTTTGGTAATGCTTCCTTGAAATTCCTCGCTCTTGTTATGTTTGTGAACAGCCTCCCAGTGAGATTAAGTCGTGCTGGAGCTCGGCAGTTGAGTATGCTACCTGCTTAGCACACCTACGACTTCAACATGTCTGTATAAGCGAGTTCAATACTTGGTATACATAAATTAAGCAACTTTACAATAGTCTTCGATATGTGGGTATCACCTTTGCCTTGGAAACACCTGTGACAGTGAGGTAAACTAGATACGCAAATCATTGACTGCATTTCTTACTTCAGGGTCGCCTAGTCAGGATTAGTTGCAGGACAATCTGGGTTATAACTGCAAAGCAACTGTGCACTTGACAAAGTCCCACATGAATCAAAGAAAATCAGTTAAGTCGTTTCTATCTTATGAATTTAAGTTCTACGAATATTAACAGCGAACAGTGGCTCACTAGAAGCTTAATTGCATCTGAATGTACTGCTGACACATTGGAGGATACCTCAAATTTAACTGGAAGGCTGCTTGGGAAGTTCTACAATCTATTGTAAACTGTATAGCTCGCTAATTCAAAGTAAACGAGTGAAGACTCACGAATTAATACAAGTAAACAAGCAACCGAAGTTGCACAGCGACTCCTGCAAATTATGAACTGCTCAGATAACTGACAGTGCTAATTTTAAAATTAAAAACGTACTTAGAACTAAGCAAACGTGTGCACAACGCACATATCAATGCCAAATGAAAATGGCAGAGATGGTGGGAGAGAAGGTTGCCACCGTCGTCTTCCGAATCAGGAGAGAGCCAGACGGCTTCCCCTTCGCAAATCCGTATATTACTCCCCTCTAAACCCGACTGTCTATTCTTCAAAATTTCAACATATAGGGGAGGACCTCCAGTCATTTCCACAGTTATCAACGTGAATTTCTCTCTCTTTTCCAGAATATAGGAGAACTCAGCACAAATTTCTCATTATTGACTCACCGAATGCATTTTTACAATCAGAAGGTTGGTATCAGCCCCTAGCCAAGTTCCACCTACCCTTCGCGCGAAAGCACGGGCTTTGATACGACTCGTATGATTCAATAACAAGATTTAGGAGCGAAGGCAGCTAATATTCCCATGGTGGTCTAGCAGAACCATTCCAGCCTCTTCTGAGATTTGCCCCATCTGAAACCTAATCTCAGGCAAATAAACGGCTTTTGTTGCTGTTGTTTTGCAGTTGCAACTCTGCATTAATTTACTCAATTGTTTGTGCCATCTCTGAGCATAGACGTGCAGCAATTCTCTTCAACAATGTGTACAATATGGCGGCATGGCAGCATATAGTGGATTTAAGTAAAGGTAGCAGATCACGTGACTCTCATTATTTAGTTGCACTAAGAGCTAATAAAAACGGAAAGGTTAAAATGCTGGCATTATCCCAATCCCAATGATAGTGGTAAGTAAAAGTCTTACAGAGTCAAACGTAAAAACTGTTTAACGTACTATTGCCTGTTATGACACACCTGAAGTCGCTACTAAAGTAAAGCCATAGAGATGTATTACGTTATGAGTGCAACATTAATAAAATATTGCAGATGTGTTTACTCATGTAAGTTACTTTACAGTATATACGGTGCAAATGCAAACACAGACATAGAATTACATAGAATTTTACATAATAGGCACAGTACTGGACCAGTGCACCATGAATACAGAATGGCAAACAAACTATCTTTTTATCTTTTTCCCTTTACAATCCACCCGTTACAAAAGCTATTGGAAAATTGCACCAATGCCAAGTACAACCAAAAAATCGTATCGCTAATACAACACACGCACTACCTCATAATAAAACCAAAGCGTTAAAACAATATCTACACAACAATTGAAAGAACACAGGAAACTGTTATATGAAAACGCACTTCAGATTACATTGGTGGAGTCCGGCTTACGCTCAGGGCTATAAGCAATAACTTGAGATTAACGTCAATAAACAAATAAGAAAAAGTAATTAGTATCAAAGGTAAAATATGACAGAACTGACAAAACGAAAAAGTGAGATAATAAGAGAGTGACAAAATCCAAACATATACAGGGTGAGTCAGCTGCCACTGTCGCTGTTGTTTTATGCAACCCACAGTGTTACAGCTGGCCTTCACAAACCATGCGCGATGTTCATATTATCTCGCTCTACCCGCAAGCTGCAGGTCGTACTGGAAAAAAAGAGCAACACTTTTTGTGGGAAATTTAATGTAGGTAAATTTTGTACTGGGATACGTCCAGCTGGAGGCCGTGGTTTACGAGTTGTTCAAGACGAAATAACAAAAGTGTCCTTCAAACAGCATCTCCACCCCACACACATTCCTCACTTGTCAAAATATTTAGTACGCTGTTCTTAACGCTCCCGCCTACTACTGTTCGAAAAATTTCCAACCACATGAATTATTCCCAATATTCGACCTTTTATGGTTCTACTGATCGGGCTATAACATCATCAGCGTAGTCGGCTGCTTCGTTAACATTATTAATTTAAACCTGCTCGTGAGGGTAATGAGTGAAAAAAACTATTTTCATCAATGTTACGCTAAAAGTAATTACGTTGACAATTTGATCCACACTTAACCCTTACAAGCACAGTAGTTACGGAGTTAGAAGGCCTGACGAATACAACGAAGTAATTGGTTATGCAACACTGTTAAAATTCACAAAATTGTTAGGTAAAATTTACTCAAACATCTGCTTTACTATTTTTAAGTGACGTACTAAGCCCGTGACTTAATAAGGGCAGTGACTGGAGAGCAAGAAAAATCGAATGTGGGAAATAATTTGCGCTGTAGAAAATACACTCCTGGAAATTGAAATAAGAACACCGTGAATTCATTGTCCCAGGAAGGGGAAACTTTATTGACACATTCCTGGGGTCAGATACATCACATGATCACACTGACAGAACCACAGGCACATAGACACAGGCAACAGAGCATGCACAATGTCGGCACTAGTACAGTGTATATCCACCTTTCGCAGCAATGCAGGCTGCTATTTTCCCATGGAGACGATCGTAGAGATGCTGGATGTAGTCCTGTGGAACGGCTTGCCATGCCATTTCCACCTGGCGCCTCAGTTGGACCAGCGTTCGTGCTGGACGTGCAGACCGCGTGAGACGACGCTTCATCCAGTCCCAAACATGCTCAATGGGGGACAGATCCGGAGATCTTGCTGGCCAGGGTAGTTGACTTACACCTTCTAGAGCACGTTGGGTGGCACGGGATACATGCGGACGTGCATTGTCCTGTAGGAACAGCAAGTTCCCTTGCCGGTCTAGGAATGGTAGAACGATGGGTTCGATGACGATTTGGATGTACCGTGCACTATTCAGTGTCCCCTCGACGATCACCAGTGGTGTACGGCCAGTGTAGGAGATCGCTCCCCACACCATGATGCCGGGTGTTGGCCCTGTGTGCCTCGGTCGTATGCAGTCCTGATTGTGGCGCTCACCTGCACGGCGCCAAACACGCATACGACCATCATTGGCACCAAGGCAGAAGCGACTCTCATCGCTGAAGACGACACGTCTCCATTCGTCCCTCCATTCACGCCTGTCGCGACACCACTGGAGGCGGGCTGCACGATGTTGGGGCGTGAGCGGAAGACGGCCTAACGGTGTGCGGGACCGTAGCCCAGCTTCATGGAGACGGTTGCGAATGGTCCTCGCCGATACCCCAGGAGCAACAGTGTCCCTAATTTGCTGGGAAGTGGCGGTGCGGTCCCCTACGGCACTGCGTAGGATCCTACGGTCTTGGCGTGCATCCGTGCGTCGCTGCGGTCCGGTCCCAGGTCGACGGGCACGTGCACCTTCCGCCGACCACTGGCGACAACATCGATGTACTGTGGAGACCTCACGCCCCACGTGTTGAGCAATTCGGCGGTACGTCCACCCGGCCTCCGGCATGCCCACTATACGCCCTCGCTCAAAGTCCGTCAACGGCACATACGGTTCACGTCCACGCTGTCGCGGCATGCTACCAGTGTTAAAGACTGCGATGGAGCTCCGTATGCCACGGCAAACTGGCTGACACTGACGGCGGCGGTGCACAAATGCTGCGCAGCTAGCGCCATTCGACGGCCAACACCGCGGTTCCTGGTGTGTCCGCTGTGCCGTGCGTGTGATCATTGCCTGTACAGCCCTCTCGCAGTGTCCGGAGCAAGTATGGTGGGTCTGACATACCGGTGTCAATGTGTTCTTTTTTACATTTCCAGGAGAGTATTTTTACAGCGATCGAAGGGAGCGGCATGAACAATATACAAGGAATCTTGACCGATGGGGGCTGACTGTAGCACCCGGGATGCATTTAAAGATGACACTGCATGTTTTCCTCGAATAATTCTAAAACTGCAGTATCTAGCGGAAATGCATACCAGTAAAAAATCTAATTACATTGAATTTCCAAGAAAAAGATCCTGTTCATTTTTTTCTGTAGGACTAGTTGTTTGCATATAGCGAGCGAGAGAATATGATAATCCGGCTCGTAGTTGATGAAGGCCAGCTGTAACATTTCGCATTGCATAAAACGGCTGAATCACCCTATATACTCGTAATCTTGGCGTATCATTCGTAGATGATTAACGAGAAATACCGCAAAGTTTATTTCTTGGGTTGGACGAAATAACACACAAAAGAATATTACGTATACACATATCGTTCGTAAATGAAAGTTTTTAGAAGGCCACATGGGTTCTTACAGTAGCAAATGCAAGTAAGATCATCGCAAAGCGTAATCGAAGTGATACACTCTCAATACAGAATTTTTAACAAGGAAACAATCTTTTTATAATTCGGAAAGGATGGTAATTATGAATCGGTCCTATAATGAGCTTCCATTTAACAACAGAATGAACAGCCTATTAGCTTCCATTTCGCCACCTGTAATAATATCATCGCAGTTCTGGACGTGGAGTGACTGCAAGTTAATGGCGTGGAAATTTAAAACTCACATGTGGGACAACCAATGCATTTGTCTAATATTCACCAGGCCAGATAATTGAAAAGATTTCCCCCATTTTCTTCATTGTTGTAGAAACTCCGAACCGGCTCAGATCGACACCAGACGTAGCCAGACTTCCTCTCAAATGCGAATGCTCATTGGAACAAAGAGCACTTCGTGGTTTCAAAAGAGATTGCTCAAAGAGCTTATTTCGACTAATCGAAGCTCACTATAGCACAAATGCGCAAAGCATTACGAAGATAATGTAGAAATGCGCAAAACATTACCAAGATAATGTAGCAATTAAGAAAAGTAAAAAATATCGTGAGAGACAAGTGAAATTGTAAATGAACAGGAAACTATTACAGTCGCAAATTTCGCTCTATTTCCCTTACCATCATAGTTTTGATAATGAATATAATTGTGATACTGAGTCAAATGCTTTTCTAAAAATTGAGAAATGTTGCACCTACCTGACTGCCATGATTTCATGATGTCATGTGAGAAAATTGCGATTTAGGTTTCACATGATCAATGTTTCTGGAGTCCATGCCTTTTGGTACAGAGGTCAGTCTTTTCCAGATACATCATTTCTTTTGAGGCGGAGCCCACAAGAAATATGGACCCTGCAACAAGCTTGACAGATCACACTAGTCGGCATTGTCCGACTTACATCATGAATACTCAGCTACGTCGGGGCCAGCCAGCTAATCGATATGCCGATGAAAAGACGCCCAACAAAGTCCTTAACTTTATCACAGACGCGAAATTTAACCGACAGGAAGAAGATGCTGTGATATGCAAATGATTAGCTTTTCAGAGCATTCACACAAGGTTGGCGCCGGTGACGACACCTACAACATGCTGGCATAAGGAACGAATCCAACCGATTTCTCAGACACAAACAACAGGGACCAGCGTTGCCTGGTGAAACGTTATTGTGATGCCTCGTGTAAGGAGGAGAAATGGGACCGTCACGTTTCCGACTTTGATAAAGGTCGGATTGTAGCCTATCGCGATTGCGGTTTATCGTTTCGCGACATTGCTGCTCGCGTTGGTCGAGATCCAATGACTGTTAGCAGAATAGGGAATCGGTGGGTTCAGGAGGGTAATATGGAACGCCGTGCTGGATCCCAACGGCCTCGTATCACTAGCAGTCGAGATGACAGGCATCTTATTCGCATGACTGTAACGGATCGTGCAGACACGTCTCGAGCCCTGAGTCAACAGATGGGGACGTTTGCAAGACAACAACCATCTACACGAACAGTTCGACGACGTTTGCAGCAGCATGGACTATCGGCTTGAAGGCCGTGGCTGCGGTTACCCTTGACGCTGCATCACAGTCAGGAGTGCCTGCGATGGTGTACTCAACGACGAACCTGGGTGCACGAATGGCAAAACGTCATTTTCGGATGAATCCAGGTTCTGTTTACAGCATCATGATGGTCGCATCCGTGTTTGGCGACATCGCGGTGAACGCATACTGGAAGCCTGTATTTGTCATTGCCATACTGGCGTATCACCCGGCGTGATGGTATGGGGTGCCATTGGTTACACGTCTCGCTCATCTCTTGTTCGCATTGACGGCACTTTGAACAGTGGACGTTACATTTCAGATGTGTTACGACCCGTGGCTCCACCCTTCATTCGATCCCTGCGAAACCCTACATTTCAGCAGGATAATGCACGACCGTATGTTGCAGGTCCTGTACGGGCCTTTCTGGATACAGAAAATGTTCGACTGCTGCCTTGGCCAGCACATTCTCCAGATCTTTCACCAACTGAAAACGTCTGGTCAATGGTGGCCGAGCAACTGGCTCGTCACAATACGCCAACCACTTCTCTTGATGAATTGTGGTATCGTGTTGAAGCTGCATGGGCAGCTGTACCTGTACACGCCATCCGAGCTCTGTTTGACTCAATGCCCAGGCGTATCAAGGCCGTTATTACGGCGAGAGGTGATTGTTCTGGGTACTGATTTGTCAGGATCTACGCACCCAAATAGCGTGAAAATGTAATCACATGTCAGTTCTAGTATAATATATTTGTCCAATGAATACCCGATTATTATCTGCATTTCTTCTTGGTGTAGCAATTTTAATGGCCAGTAGTGTACTAACCCTTTGACGCCAGCGCCGTGCTCCTTGGACGACCGCCAGTCTCGGCCGGCCGTGCCCGCTGCACGGCGCACTTCTTGCGCTCCCCGAGGCGCTACTCTGTCCTGCTTCCACACTCGTAGTGTTATCGCAATTATTGGACTTTATACTGTGTATTTATTCTGGAAAATATTTATACAAATCACAGATGTTATTGATGTTGTGTGTCGTTCAAAAAATCTGAGCACTATGGGACTTAACTTCTTTGGTCATCAGTCCCCTAGAACTTAGAACTACTTAAACCTAACTAACCTAAGGACATCACACACATCCATGCCCGAGGCAGGATTCGAGCCTGCGACCGTAACGGTCACGCGGTTCCAGACTGTAGCGCCTAGAACCGCTCGGCCACTCCGGCCGGCGAGTTGTGTGTCGTGCCTGTGCACAAATCCAAGTCTGGGGATGTCAATGTAACACCTGGAATAGCACGTGTACCTGAAGTAGAAGCAGCTACAATAGGTGTTTTTTGTTCATCGTCAGATTCGGACTATGATTCGCTTCCATCCTCAGAGTCGCTACCCAGTATGAGAGAAAGAGCTTCCTCCACAGTATATCGCTTGTCTGCCATATCACTTCCCGCGGAAACTTACTGAGGTTAACAACACGTCACTTCAGATCAGAAACAAGGCTGAAAATGAGCAGTGCAACTCAAGCGAGACCAACGCTTTGAAACTGAATGCAGCTGACACCTACAGACTTTGAACAAAGCCCGTAGATGGTGCAGTTGTCAAACTTCCATACGAATCGGGCGTAGTGAAGCGGAGAAATATGACCCGAGGCGGAACTGCTACGGCAGTCCACAGGCCGGGCGCACGGGTCCACTCGACTGCTGCAGCAGTCTACCATCTGAGCGGCACATTTGCTCCCGACGTCTACAGAAGTTCACCGTAGCGAAAGGGTTAAAGTCGTCTCACATAGGAACTAACTTCCTGCTGGAGACAGTCACTGTAGCTCGTAAGACGTGTAGTGTCACGTGTCACATGCTGTACATACACGCCAAAGCCTTTCTCGTGGGCTTCGTTTTGAGGTCAGAATATGTTCCAAGATTCTAAAACACATGTATTTCATGGAAAATGAATGGTACTTTTGAGGATCATTCGTTCTACTAGTACCCATCTTGTAGACAGGAGTAACCGGTACTTTTTTTCACCTCCTGCAAGTTCAAGGATCTACGAGGTGCGACAAAAAGCAATGAGATTGAAGTGTCAAGCCTGTAGGCTTGAGTAGGCACAACATCTTTGACCTTGGTCTATAAGCTGCTTCTGGTCCAAGCAGCACATCAATGCAGCTGCTCAGTCATAAGTTGTGCTGTAATAGGTTAACACGTGTTTGAGTCTCTCGTCACGGGAATGGAACAGCTAATATTGCGCAACTAAGCCATTTCTTTTTGCGTTAAATTGGGTAAAACCGCGACGACAACTTACGGTAAGCTCCAGAAGGCTTTTGGAGAGGAGGTTATGTCAAGAGCTCAAGTTTTTCGTTGGTATAAAATGTTTAGTGAAGGCAGAACGAAGACCGCAGTGGGCGACGATCAACCTCACGGACGTATGTCAACTTGGCCATGGTGCGTGAACTCGTACGATCTGATCTAAGATTATCTGTAAAAATGATTGCAGAAGAACTGAACATCAATCAAGGAATGGTTCCTCTAATAATAGCTGAAGATCTTGGTATGAGAAAGATTTGTGCAAAAATGGTCCCCAAAAATCTCACAACACAACAGCGAGAAACATGGAAAAATGTGGCAGCCCATCTATTACAGCAAACGGGAATCAATCCAGAATTGTTGAACCGTGTTATCACTGGTGATGAAAGTTGTATTTTTTTTTCAGTACGATCGAGAGACAAAACGCCAATGTTTGCAATGGTGCTGAATGGGACCACCCAGACCAAGAAAATCTCGCATGTCAAAGTCTAAATTGAAATGCATGCTTGTGTGCATCTTTGATTCCAAGGGAATTGTTCATAAAGAGTGGGTGCCTTCTGGACAAACAGTTAAGCAATATTACTACAAAGGAATTTTAGAAAGACTTCATAAAAGAGTTCTTCGTGTCTGTGGCAACATTGCTGATTATTGGATTCTGCATCACGATAATGCACCATCCCATACTGCTGTGTCAGTGCACCAATTTTTAACCTCAAAATAGGGCCGGCGCTGCAGTCTGGCGCTGCAGTCCGGAACCGCGGGACTGCTACGGTCGCAGGTTCGAATCCTGCCTCGGGCATTGGTGTGTGTGATGTCCTTAGGTTAGTTAGGTTTAATTAGTTCTAAGTTCTAGGGCACTGATGACCTTCGAAGTCAAGTCTCATAGTGCTCAGAGCCATAGAACCATTTGATTTTTAACCTCAAAACAAATTTCACTACTACCAGAGCTACCTTATTCACCAGATATCGCTCCGTGCGCCTTTTTTCTATTTCCAAGAGTCAAAACGGTGGTCAAGGGGCACCATTTTCAAACAACACAAGATGTCCAAAAAACTGTGACGAGGGTCTTGGAGCATATTACAGAACACGAGTTGGGGGACTGATGACCTTAGCTGTTTAGTCCCCCTTAAACATCCCAACAACCACCACCACCAGAAGACGAGTTCCAGAAATGTTACCATCAATGGCAGAAGAGCTGGAAAACGTTTGTGCAACCAGAAGGGAACTACTTTGAAGGAGACAACACTGAACTTGACTGAAACGGTAAGCAACATTTTTTTTTTTTACACCAGTCTCATTATTGTCGCACCTTGTATAGTAGATTAGGGTTAAAAGAGCGGCTTACTCAGTCCCAAATGCTGTATACATTATGATAGACATTGTTCAGTGTTAGCGATTTCACCTGTTTACCTATCAGTGCGATACCACTTGCTGCGGAGACCAGATGGTAAGGTACCGAGCGCGGCCTGCGGCCCCAGCAGGAGGCTTCGCCCGCCACGGAGGTCTTCTGCAGGCGCGGCGGAGTGCTGCGTCGCGCGCAGGAAGCGGGTAGCTCCGGAAACGGCGAGCGCCTCCCTCTGGCTGCTCCACAGCGCGGCAAGCGCGCCGCTTCCGCTGTCAGACAGACGGCGGCTAGCACAGTGTTGGTGCACCGCTACCGCCCAGCTCCGGACACCCTCTCAAGACTGCTTACGGTGTCCTCAACGAGTGTGACGAAAAGAGTGTAAGAAAATCTTAACGACTAACTTTATTGATATTTACGCTCGGAAAAAGCGTGAATAAAGCTCTTATTTGACGGAGCGGACACAAGAAAGACTGATGGAAATATGGGGGACCGGAATCTATACTTCCGTAAAATAGTTCTACGAGCTCTGATTATTTAACAGGGTGCGACTCACTGCCTTGTTAGTATAGACTGCGTGAGGAGCTTTTAGAATCCGACGAAATTAACGTCTACATGGAGCGTTCATAGATTCAACGACGTAAACGTTGTCTCGGGGATTATATTTCGTGTTATCACATTAAAACATTGCTGCGGGATATCTTTACCGTAGCGAAATGTAATTAAAAGAAATCATTGAAGCCGGCCGGAGTGGCTGAGCGGTTCTAGGCGCTACAGTCTCGAACCGCGCGCCCGCTACGGTCGCAGGTTCGACTCCTGCCTCGGACATGGATGTGTGTGATGTCCTTAGGTTAGTTAGGTTTAAGTAGTTCTGAGTTCTACGCGACTGATGACCTCAGCAGTTAAGTCCCATAGTCCTCAGAGCCAATTCAACCATTTTTGAATCATTGAATTAAATAAAGTATTTTCTTTTTTAAACGGAATTATCTTTGTTTTGCCGAGAAGCGGCCAATGTGTGTACTGAACTGAAAGTTTTAGGAAATTTGGAAATTGTGGTAAGGTCTAATGGGACCAGACTGCTGAGGTCATCGGTCCCTAAGCCTACACACTACTTAAACTAACTTACGCTGAGGACAACACACACACACCCATGCCCGAGGGAGGACTCGAACCTCCGTCGGGGGGAGAAGCAAGGCGCCTCAGACCACGTGGCTGAAAGTTTTCAGTTTTTACTTCAATACGAAATAAATTAATTTATGCACTTTCTTTTCTTTACTAATTATGATGCGAGTCTTTTAAAGCGTCCGTTGTTGACGGAACGCAATGTAATTGTAATGAAATTATTCCTACGCAAGATGTCTGCCAAAAACGGTCGATTGTTCGCCCCTTCTTGTTGTTTATCCAGCGTACTGAAAACCTTGAAAATAAACCTTATTTTTACTTCTGCATGAAGGTCACTGTATACCCGAAAAAATACACAGTTAGCATAAATTACAATATATTATTTAAAATTCACAACTTAAAATGCGAAATGGCCTCCGTAGCGTGCGTTTTCTTCAAGTAATAGCGCTGGTCTTTTTGGTTTCTTGCACCAGCTAGTCAAAGAAGAATTACATTGCTACAAAGATTCTATACAGCTATCTTATAGAAAGTGTTTGTACCGTTATTATTTCGTTTCATTATAAATTACAATTCTGACAGTTAATTACAGGCACATTTTCAGAGTCCCCGCGTCATATTTTCAATAATTAAAAATTTTACAATCTTCATTTTACTTCGTTTTGTGTCTGACCTGTCGTCGCGCGATTTAATATTTTGTACGGCGTATCGATACAAGAACGTGTCATCGGATTTTCGAAAAGATTACATTTCGGGGTTCGAAAATTCTGGAATACTTACAGCAACTTTCATTAGCGAAACTTGTGAAATACAGTTTTCAGAAGAGACAAAATGTTCTTTCCAAAGAAAGGAAAGAGTGCTTTCAAATGAGTCATGCCATTACAAAAACACACTTATTAGCAGGATCGAATGCTGCCACCGAAAGTTTCAAAAATAGTATATTTTCAATATTTGTGTAAATAAAATGTTTCTATATTAACTATTTACACGTACATACATATTACTTGCATTGCGTATTAAAAGACAAGAGAAAAGAAAAAAAACGTTATTTGTTTTTAGAGTTGGATTATAGCAAGCGCCCGTATACCACGCTGCTGTGTTCAGCACGTGACTGCAATGGATTTGTGCCTAGTGTGACATGTTTCTGTTGTATGACGAAGAGAAAGGGGAAAGGTGGAATCCCATTACCCAACGAAGGTGAACATTCAGATAAGATGAGTTGTAGATATCGCTAATATCGCGCTACGCTTCATTTGTAGGGCACCAGGGAAAGTGCGGTCTGTTTACAAAACAGCTTGAACAGAAAAGACTTGTAGAGTTCATGCTTGAATACTGACGTTATCATGGGACTTACATCACGTTGGAGTAACATGGGACTTTGTGTGTATACAAAGAAGGCTGATGCGAATGATCAAAGCCGTGTTTGACTGAAGATAAAGTATAACAGAAATGATGAATATCTTAACCGGCAGGTCACTGAAAAAAAATGGACCTCACATTCGTCTTACGTAACTTCAAGAACCATCTTTTAAGGTTGAAGCTTTGAACATTATTCGACCCCCAACGTATCGATGTTGCAGAGATCGAGGAGATAAAATCAGACAAAAATAGCTCTGTGCAGAGGCGAGCTTTAAGTCATTTTCCCACGGTTCGTTCATGAATATAATGAGAAGAAATCTTTACAATAAGAAGTACTCTCTGCCACGAACTTCCCAGTAATTCACAGCGTGTATTCGTAGATACAGAGCTCACGAGTGTCACATTTTGTGGCATTTTCCGGACTGACTGCAGTTACACCGTGCGTGTTTTTACTTTTGCACTTCTGTTTATTCGTTATATTGAAATAAGGGTACGGAGCAATTTGTTTGAATGAAGTTCAAGGGAGTTGCATCGCTATCCATTATTGTTCGATTGTGTTTGCGAACACGTTCTGAGGACATTTGTACAAGATTGTCCTTTACATTCCATGCGTTTCGTTAATTCAAACATTCCCTCGCCCAAGTTATTCGTCGTTATGCACCACACTGGATTGGCGCAAAAGTATCGCCCGTACTATTCGTGTCGCTGTCGCCGTAATGTATTTGCATTTTTGCCCTGTCCTGGTCGTTACATTGCTTTTACTGTTTGAAATAAATACGGGAGATGCGAACAAAGTGCCCGTTTTATGTCCATCTTGTTTTATTAATGTCTCCTTTTATGACTCTCGTGGTGTCGGCTATGCTGTGTTAAAATTTTACTGTTCACAGTTTTCCAAACTCGGCAGTTTTATTATTCTACTTGTAGCTGTATTATAACTGACATTTTTGCTTTTATATGAAGAATAACAATACTAGGCAAAAATGAGAATGTTAGGCAGGGATGCAATATCTTTCTATCAGTATGTAATATCTACGTTGGTGGTTTGATATGAAGCATGTATTACCTCCACAGTGCTCTACGCTTATGATCAAGCAATTACATAAGAAAGTGAAGACAAACTGCTGAGGACGGTATACAAGCTATATCACAGAGATCTGTATATAATTTAAAGATTTCTGTAAATAAATCTAAGGTAATGGCTTACCTGGAAAGGGAATCTGAGAGATGAAAAATCTGTTTTGATAATAACATTTTGTAGCAAGTGTCTTATTTCCAGCTAACTTTCCTATAACGTTGCCTATGGAAATTACCTTTTATACGTTTTTTGTAGGTTACACCAAAAAATCTTCCAACTAATTGCACTATCATTTCAAATACGATGTTTGGAACTTTATAGTGGCAACTATTTATTTACAGCTCGTACAAAATAGATACGTGTTTTACTGGCCTTTCAAAGTAGTCAGCAGCATTGTGTATAACCAGTTGCCAGCGATGTGGAAGTCGTAGGACACTCTTAGCAGTGCCAGTTGTGTTGACAGTTCGAGCGGACCTGTCTGTTGCCCGACAAATTTGTAGCAACTCTGAAGCGAATACCGTGAAGTGTTTCCTTCAGTTTAGAAATCGAGTTGAACTCACGAGGGCTTAAGTCAGGGGAATGCAGTAGGTGGTGTAGCACTTAGCAGCTCCATCAGTCAAACAAATCAGTAACAGCTTGCACTGGACGTGCTTGATCATTGTCCGGCAAAATGATGGTCAGGTGCTGCAGAAAGCGTCATCACTTCTGACTCTATGCTGTTCATTTTTGGAACACAACGTACGACCAGCTTAGAGACAGAAGTGATGACATTTCTGCAGGACCTGACCATCGTTTTGCAGGACATTACTCAAGCACGTACGGTGCAAGCTCTTACTGATTTTTTTGACTGATGGGGCTGCTAAGTGCTACACCACCTACTGCACTCCCTTGACTTAGGCCCTCGTGAGTTCAACTCGATTTCTAAACTGAAGGAAACACTTCACGGCGTTCGCTTCAGAACTGCTACAAATTCGTCGGACAATAGACCGCGCCGCTCGAACTGTCAACACAACTGGCCCTGCTAAGAGTGTCCTACGACTTCCACATCGCTGGCAACGGGTTATACACAATGCTGGTGACTACGTTGAAGGTCAGTAACACTTTGAAACTCGTATCTATTGTTTTACGAGGTGTAAATAAATAGTTGCCACTATTAAAGTTCCAACACGCGTAGTTGTAACTACTCCCTAAAAGTAACGAGACTTGCTAGACGATCCACTTGGACAAACAACTGGTAAGCATGCTACGAAAGAAGAGAG
This sequence comes from Schistocerca cancellata, assembly GCF_023864275.1. Classification (NCBI taxonomy): domain Eukaryota; kingdom Metazoa; phylum Arthropoda; class Insecta; order Orthoptera; family Acrididae; genus Schistocerca; species Schistocerca cancellata. The sequence goes on along the minus strand of NC_064626.1, from coordinate 1,283,123,614 downwards.
CTATAATGAGTCTTGACATAAAATTTTTCTGATCATCGTACCGCGTTATAATATAATAAAACTACACTGAAGAAGCCAAACTTTCGGCCGCACGTTAGTGACTTTCTGCCGGTTCTACTGCAGATCAGTCAGTCCAGATGAAGGCCAGGGTAACTATGGACAAAACGCTGCTTTCTCCAGTGTAGTATTTTTTTTATTATTGTGACGTGATACGATACCCGGAATGCTTTTGTGTCAACTGACTCTAGCTCCGAAAGCCTACGAATTTGCTGCTTTTGACGTATAGAGATTGGTACTGATCGGCTGCTTTTGACTGAAAAGCTCCTTGGTTCCCGAACCTAGACTGCCAAACATTGCTTGTGATGTAACATAGCGTATATTTTCAACTGCAGTATATGCGATATTCCTTGACATTTTCTGTACCAAATCATACCATTGATTTTAAGTACATTCTGTCTCTTAGTTTTCATCACGTGATTAAGGTTTCTGCTTTCGGTTTTCTTCTAAAAAATTTAATGACTTAATGACTTAAACTTTACCGACTTTTACTGACTGAACCAACTTTTATTTGGAATGAAGTATCAGCGTTAGCAGAGCTGCCCGGTTAGCCATGTTTTAGAGCGTCACTTCTGGATCGAATACGTCCTGCGGTTTAAAGACGTCGGTCACCGTGCCGGCCAGCATGCATGTGGCGTTTAGGCAGCTTTCCACGTACAAGTTCGTGAATACCGCGCTGGCATCCAAGTACCACCTCAGTTACACTATTCGCAAACACTTAGAAAATTTTTGCACACTTTCACATAAATCATACTACAGACAGACAGTTGGGGTAACGTATTCCATTCTGAGCGCTAACGGCGGGGCGTCAGCAAGGGCATCCGGCCACCCCTTAAACTACCCGCGCCAAATCCGTTAATGACCTTGGTACGCCGTTGCCTTGGCTCAAATGAGATTAAACTTCAAATCTTGCTACCCGCTGCGGGACAAAGAAAAAGAAGAGGTAATAGGCGACATAAAAGTTTTCTGGGTATGGTACCGCATCATAATGTAAAAACTACTGCTGCTGGAGAAAAACCAACGTTCCGGCCACGATTGCAGCGGCCTTCTTCTGGGTCATTATGCGGCCTTCTTCTGGGTCATTATGACGCGGTACCAAACCCAGAAAACTTTTATGTCGACTGACTCTGGCCGCGGAAACCTACGCAATTATAAGAGGTAATAGGTTTAGCGGTGGACAGTTAATGCAAATTAATACCATTAATCTTTTGATACGGAAGTAGAGAAGCATTTGGTTCAAGTATGCGGCCAAAATACCTGGGCTTACACACTAAATTTCAATCCCAAGACCACACTTTAAGTGCAGTGAATAGCATGGATTACGTTTCACCGATATTTCCTAAACAAAATGTGAGTCATGTTCTGTAAACCAAATGTTATGCTGTGATGACGATTACGGTGAGATTGCACTCAACTTCTCTGTGGGAAAATTTATGGTAAGTAAAAATAAAACTGTCTTCAACTTGATGAATGGTCTGAACACCGCAGTTTTTACTAGTCATGGTCCTTGGACGCCGTTGCCTTCCTATTGTAACGACACTGGCTCAAATGGAATTAAATGGCTGGCTCTGAGCACTATGGGACTTAACATCTGTGGTCATCAGTCCCCTAGAACTTAGAACTACTTAAACCTAACTAACCTAAGGACATCACACAACACCCCGCCATCACGAGGCAGAGAAAATCCCTGACCCCGCCGGGAATCGAACCCGGGAACCCGGGCGTGGGAAGCGAGAACGCTACCGCACGACCACGAGATGCGGGCGCAAATGGAATTAAACTTCAACTTTTGTTACCCGATAGCCTCATATAAAGATATGGATTTTTTTAAATTTTCCATGACAAATGATAATCCTAGTAGGATCCATCCATCAGAAAGTTGAGGTACCGAATTTTGGCCGGCCGTTGTGGCCGAGCGGTTCTAGGCGCTTCAGTCCGGAACCGCGCTGCTGCTACGGTCGCAGGTTCGAATCGTGTCTCGGGCATAGATGTGTGTGATGTCCTTAGGGTAGTTAAGTTTAAGTAGTACTAAGTCTAGGGGACTGATGACGTCAGATGGTAAGTCCCATAATGCTTGGAGCCATCTGAATTTCGAATTTTGGCCGTCAGTGTGCCTAAATATTTAAATCACAGCCGTAACGAAGTATCATTTATTCACTTGAGTGCTGTGTCGATAAGCAAGGTAGCAGTGAAGTGACGAAGTTGCATATTTTGAACAGTAAAGTCAATAAATCAATCAAGAAGCCTATGATAATATTTATGCTAGAAAGAGCAGACAGACAGTTGTTACCATCTCACCTGGACAATGAAGCGACATCATTTAGTTGCAGTATGATGGACAAAGTTGAAATGGATTATATATCGTCCTCTGGAGAAGTATGTGCCGAGTAAGAGTATTAAGGACGGGAAGATCCACCGTAGTTTAACAAAGAAATTCAAAAAATGTTGAGGAAGGGGAGACTGTTGCAATATCGGTTCAAATGGGAACGCGGAAATGACGACAAGTAATAGTTAATACAAATTCGTGCGCCGGCCGCGGTGGTCTAGCGGTTCTGGCGCTGCAGTCCGGAACCGCGGGACTGCTACGGTCGCAGGTTCGAATCCTGCCTCGGGCATGGGTATGTGTGATGTCCTTAGGTTAGTTAGGTTTAAGTAGTTCTAAGTTCTAGGGGACTTATGACCTAAGATGTTGAGTCCCATAGTGCTCAGAGCCATTTGAACCATTTGAACAAATTCGTGCGTCTGTAAAAACATCGATGCATGAAGCTCACATCAACTATCACTATCATACCTTAGTAGTAGATCTTGCTGAGAACCCTACAAAATTATGGTCCTACGTAAAATCGTTACGTGGGTCCAGGTGTAACCTCCCACTCACTTATCGACCTTAAAGACAGTAAAAATAAAACCGCGTGTACCTAATGGAAATTTGGAAAAAGCAATCGTCACCGAAGTGAATCTGTCGGTAAAGAGGGAGGAAGGGTTGCATCTAAATGAAAGGAAAAATGCAAGTGAAATTGGTGGAAATTAATTTTGAAAAGGGGTCAAGTTAATAAAGAAAGTAAATGTGCGGTCGTTACGTTAACAATTTACTGGCGTGAATTAATTATTTGAGATTTGGGGAAAATTACGGTCGCCAGTCCTATGGACAACTACTATAATAACTGAAAAAGAAAGGTTACTGCACATATAATTAGCACTAAAAGCGTGGCAACTAAAGGTTGACACGTGTTGTGTAAAAACTGAATGTTTGTCAGAAGTAATAAATTTCGTTACACTCTGACTTAATTTAGCAATAGAATTAATAAAACCGGAAAATTGAAAGTTAATTTTGTGACTGAAATTAATAGTGAGCTTTGTTTCTGAAGCACTACGATATTCAATAAAATAAGGTTAGTCTTGGGCTACGTCAACAATCATCTCAAAAGCAACTTGAATCTATGCAATTTAGAAAAAAGATATTTAAATTTGAACTTGAATTAAATGATTTTGAACAATTAACAATAGTAAAATTTGCTACATACCAAGCTGAGCTGCAGTCACAGATAAGCTAAAATACGGTAACAAAACTCGCACTCTTAATTTGTGCTTGTGTAATCTAAATACAGCTCTGTTTTTTTATTGCAGCCAGCTATGAATACTTTAACTGAACTTTGAAATTAAAGCAGTGAAATCGAATGATATTACTTTAATGGTGGCGTTTGAATTTCAACGACACTCGGGTTCATTTCGGAAAAGGAAGGGACCCTACTTGGCAATGCAATTGGGACAATGAGCATCAAAGGTTCATGCTAAGTTGCTGTATTTTAGTGATGCAAATGGAAGAGTTTGAAAAGCTGTGGTCTGACATACAGTTCTAAAAGTTTACGTGCTTTCAGTCTTCCTTGTTGGTTGATTGAAGGTTTGAAGTCGTCGATCGAGGTGGCGACAATCACTTATTGCCGGCCGTCGCTGCTGCAGAAGCTGGATGTTGGCGCGCCTTCTTGTCGACACGGTCACCAGGCGAAACGGGCTCTTGATGTGTGCCAGCTAATGCTTCCCGTCCGCGACACCGTGTCAGAAACTATCATAGCAAGTCGAGCGCAATTACATGCTGCCAAACCCCGAATGCGCAGCAACTCGCGGAAGCTTCACACAACACACCTGCTCCACCGCCCTACGCCAGCTAGACTCTTCTCTGCCCGCGCTCCACGCGGCAGAGTTAACACTACCCAAAATCCTAAACACTTTGGTTCTCCACACAACCTATCGATGTAATCGTTAGATAGCATAGTTTTCCCTAGGTAAGAATACAAGGTGACTTAGACAAAATTTGTAGTTGGTGTGATGAATGGCGGCCAACTCCAGGTGCAGAAAAATATAAGTTAGTGCGGGTGAGCAGCAAAAACAAAATCTTAGTGTTCGGATACAGCATTGGCAGTGTTCTGCTTGGCGTCACGTCGCTTAAATATCTAGGCGTAACGTTGCAAAGCAATATGAGATGGCATGGTCGTGTAAGGGAAGGCGAATGGTCTACCTTGGTTAGTTGGAAGAATTTTAGGAAAGTGTGGCTCATCCGTAAAGGAGACCGGGTATAGGACACTAGGGCGAGCCATTGTTGAGTGCGCACCAACTCGGGTTAATGAAGCACTTCGAACAACCAGTGGAGGTGATGTTCCGTTCGAGGAGCACTGTTGAGAAAACTTACAAGACCGAGAATTTGAGACTGATTGCAGAACGATTCTACTGCCGGCAACCTACATTTCACGTAAGGACAATGAAGATAAGATTACGGAGATTAGAGCTTCTACCTTCGCCATGGACCATATGGTGGCTTGCGGAGTATGTATGTAGCTGTAGATTTACGAGGGTGAGTCAAATGAAAACCTTACATTTGTAATAACAAATCGAAATTTCGCGCCGTTATCCCGTAAGTTGGTAAGAATGCTACAAACAGCGTCCAGAATGGCCTGTAGGTGGCAGCATAGTGCAGATGCACACATACCGTCACAGTATCAGTATAAAGATGGCCGCCCCACTTGCGACATGCACCAGGGAAGAACAGCGTTCTGTTATTCGGTTTTTGCGCAGTGAACGTGTGAAACCGATTGAAACTCATCGTCGAATGAAGGTTCAGAACGGTGATACATGTTTGTCACAGCAGCAAGTCTACGAATGGAGTAGGAATTTCGCAAATGGTGTGACCTCAGTGGAAGATGCTCCTCGTCCAGGTCAGGCACAGCGAGTTGTGACTCCACAGAACATTGCAGCAGTTGAAGCCATTGTGAAGGAAAACCACCGAGTGACGCTGAATGACATTGCAGCATGGTTACAGATTAGTCATGTGTCAGCACACCACATTGTGCATGATGTGCTCCAGTTTCACAAAGTGTCTGCAAGATGGGTGCCACGGCAGCTGACTCCTGAAATGAGAGAACGACGTGTTGATGCTTGTGAAGAACTTCTTCGGCGCTTTGAACGAGAAGGTGATGGCTTACTTGCAAGAATAGTTACTGGGGACGAAACCTGGGTTCACTTCCACCAACCGGAAACTAAGAGAGCGAGCAAGGAATGGCGCCATTCCTCATCACCAAAACCAAAGGAGTTTCGAACAGAACCATGAGCGAGGAACGTTATGCTGATTCTCCTTTGGAACGAAAAAGTCGTCATTTTGGATCATTACATGCCTAGAGGGACCACTGTCACCAGTGCATCATTCACTGATCTCCTAAAAAATCATCTGTGGCCTGCAATCAAATCAACGCGACGTGGATTGCTGTCAGCAGCTGTCCTTTTGCAACATGACAATGCAAGGCCCCACACTGCCCGTGCAACAGTTGCAACAATCACAGACCTGCATTTTGAGTGTCTTCCTCATCCACCATACTCACCAGACCTTGCCCCAAGTGATTTCCATATGTTTAGACCACTCAAAGACGCAATGGGAGGAAAGAAGTTCCGTTCTGATGAAGAGGTACGCCACACGGTGCATGAGTGGTTGCGCGGACTACCAAACGTATTTTTTTCTAAACGAATTTATGCACTGTGTAAGCTCTGGAGGACTACCATTGAGCGTGGGGGAGATTATGTTGAAAATTGATACAGCTTTGTACCATTCTGCACAATAAATAATATTTAAAAAAATATTTAAGGTTTTCATTTGACTCACCCTCGTATTACGAGTACTTTAATATTGAAGCCCAGCTGTTCATCCTCTTGACGTGTGCAAAAAAAAAAAAATTTCCTCGACGAGAACAGTACTCTTTGAACATGGTATCTGTTCTTTCGGACAGATGCCATCTTTATATAGTTAAGGCTAATCGGCCATTGACTTTCTTCTGTGCGGATGCACACGTATTACCCAAACTCTTACGGCACTCGGTAAGATTGTCTGCCGCGAGTAATGCTAAAGACTTGCTGTTCACCTTCTCTCTGTGTTCGACAGTCGCCTTCTGAGTCAAATGGTTCAAATGGCTCTGAGCACTATGGGACTTAACATCTATGGTCATCAGTCCCCTAGAACTTAGAACTACTTAAACCTAACTAACCTAAGGACATCACACAACACCCAGTCATCACGAGGCAGAGAAAATCCCTGACCTGCCGGGAATCGAACCCGGGAACCCGGGCGAGCGTGCTAGGGATAAATCCCTGCAGTCGCACTATCCTCTGTGCCCTCGGTGGCTCAGATGGATAGAGAGTCTGCCTTGTAAGCAGGAGATCCCGGCTTCAAGTTCGGGTCGGGGCATACATCTTCAACTGCCCCGTTGATGTATATCAACGCCTGTCGACAGCCTAGGGCCTAGATTTATCATTTCATAACAGTACTCTGTCGACACCCGCTGGCTATGAGCTACTCAGTAGTGTCGTCGTATCGGTGTGTGGCGGCGGGTGTGTGAGAGGGAAGCGCTGAGTGGCGGAGGCGGCCATCTGGAGCTAGTACCGCAGCATTCCTGCAGGCCGGGATGATGGCACTTAGCACAGCTAGGAGCGGCTGGGTAAAGACTACAGCGGGATTCCCTGTGCGGCACAATGGCGTCGATCAGCTGTCCCCGAGTAGCGTGGTCTGTGGTGACCCAATGGAGGCAGTAGCCAGAAGGAGAGGCGGCACGGAGCTGCGAACCCTGGACCTCGGCGTATGAGTGTGGGCTGATGAAAATAACGGCTGTCGAATGGACGCTGAAGGGTCCAGCACCGCGGTAGCAGTCCGGTTGTGGTTGCCATCTCGAACTTCCTTGACGGCTGGGTCAGTGCATAAAAATAACCCCCTGGTGAATGAAATTAATAAAGCTTCTCAGTTTTTTCACTCGCTTCACACCAACGACTTCAATCCAGGCAGCCACAATGATGGCTTTCCCACTTACGCATACATTGTCAAGGTAGTCTGTTGCATTTATCGAGGCTCGCACAATTTTAATCAATCTCCTGCATCCTTCGCACAGGTTTCATGGCAGTATAAAGTTAAAGAAGTATTCGAAACTGAGTTCACTAGAACTTGCTATACTTTTCATTTCGACACGACACAGACATGCTACTATTTTTGCACTCACATGATCTCACACACCGATAGGCACTTTTTGTCTCCCCGACTATCGATTTATCACTACCTTTCTCCTCGTTGTATAGTTGCTGCAGCTAGTGATCCTATATTACAGTGATGGAGAAAGGGAAGAGGATTGAAAAATATAATGTCTTTCAGAATTAGCAATGTCTTCGCACTCCTACCTTTGAAATAACTTACCCAGTCACCTATAAGGTGACCCAAAATTCAACATGGTCTCCGAACCATGGTAAAAAAAATGGTTCAAATGGCTCTGAGCACTATGGGACTTAACTTCTGAGGTCATCAGTCTCCTAGAACTTAGAACTACTTAAACCTAACTAACCTAAGGACATCACACACATCCATGCCCGAGACAGGATTCGAACCTGCGACCGTAGCGGTCGCGCGGTTCCAGACTGTAGCGCCTAGAACCACTCGGCCACTCCGGCCGATGAACCATGGTAAAATTTGGTATTTTTCAAACTAACAAAAGTTCTGTGACTGACTGGGGACTGAATGGTTAATGTAAATTTAACAATACGCTGTCTGAAAAAAAGTGACGCATCCGGAATGGACAGAGCGTAATATATGTGGACTTTGTCAAATAATAACAAGGCTACACCGCCGCAAACCACTGTCGCTCTGGGGCGGGCATAGTTCCCACACCTGAATGGCCTAGTCTACCAAATTTAAGCAAACACGTAACTCTGCTACAGTTCGTGTGTTCATGTGTTGTTATTGTGACTGTGATATCACGTGTCTTAACTGTTGTATGCCAGAACACCTATATATATAAGGATGCTGCCTCGGCTGAAAGTGGGCTGTGCGTATAAACTACATGTAGGCACTATGACTGCCGTATATAATGCGTGTGGTGCAGTCAATATTTTCGTGTTTCAAACATTTTATTATGGTAAAACTGGTATTCGTCGTGTTGAAATTATATTATATCAGTGGTGTAGATTCTTCACATCTGGACTTACAAAGTACAATAGTAACCTATTCAGCGAAGTATATTATTTAATTTATTCGGTGGCTGCATGCAAAATTAACTACTCAAAATCTGAAAAAAAGCCGTGTACATACTGCTGTAGAAGAGAGAAGGAGCGAAAAGACTTGAAAGATACATCCTCGGAAGTCTTCAGTTTCTCTACTTAACGGTGTTTACATTGGTCGCGCCTTCAAAAACAGTTGTATGGCACTCTAGGTTGGTTGACACCAAGGGCTGTTCGGTCGACTGCAACAGATGTGAGTAGTGCGCTGTCTTCTTTATGTTGTACGGGGATGAGAGAAGGGAGAGGTGGTGACAGCAGGTGCCGGCGAATAACCTATTCCTGCTGCTCTCGAACAGCAGCAAGGGGGACACCGGTGAAGCTAACAGAAACATAGCAGGAAAATGGGGGTTTTGAGTGCGTACAAACAAAAATCTAAAATAACAGCCACAAAATCACGCAAACAGTAAAATAAGCTAAACAGCTGGAGAAGGAAGATATTACGTTTGGTTTGAAAGACGGAAGAAACACTAAATTAGTGTGAACCAACTGTAATTGTTTTCCAAAACACTACTTGACCTACATAGCTGAAACGGAAAGGTCGATACCAATACGAGAGGCCAAATGCCGATAAAAATGCAGGAAGTCAAAAAGCGATACCAATTCAGACACCTAAAAATAGCGGCAATTAACAAAACGCAATATGGAACATATCGGTTAACCTCAGTTCAACTGAAAAGATCGATACCAAGACTGAGTACTAAAATCTCAGAAGTTAGTTGCACTCTATATAACTGAAGAAAGCAGTTAAACTTACGAAATAAACAACGCAAAAATTCGGAAACAAGAATCAACACTAACGCCTGTAGTTACCAACAGTAAAAAGCATAACGCACACAACAAACCTGAGTTTAATACTAAAACAAAACTCAAATTATCAGACACAAATTAAGCCATGAGAAAGAGACCCAAAGGCAGTAACAAAAGTAAAACCGATCGATAAAACAGAGTACAACATACGAAACTAACTGAATTTGCTAGTAAATTGAAAAACCCGAAAGAAAAATAAAAACAAACCTATTGTTGTTGTTGTTGTTGTGGTCTTCAGTCCAGAGACTGGTTTGATGGAGTTCTCCATGTTACTTTATCCTGTGCAAGCCTCTGCATCTCCGAACAACTACTGCAGCCTACCTTCTGAATCTGCTTAGTGTTTCATGTTTTAGTTCCCCTCTACAATTTTTACTCTCCACGCTTCCCTCCAATACTAAATCGCTGTTCCCTTGATGCCTAAGAAGGTGTCGTAACAATGATCCCTTCTTCTAGTCAGGTTGTGCCACAAATTCCTCCTCTCCCCAGTTCCGTTCAGTATCTCCTCATTAATTACGTGATCTACCCATCCAATCTTCAGCATTCTTCTGTAGCACCACATTTCGAAAGCTTCTATTCTCTTCTTGACTACACTGTTTATTGTCCATGTTTCACATACATACATTGCTACACTCCATAAGAATACTTTCAGAAAAGACTTTCTAACACTTAAATCTATACTCGATGTTAACAAATTTCTCTTCTTCAGAAACGCTTTGCTTGCCGTAGCCAGTTTACATTTTATATCCTCTCTACTTCGACCATCTGTTTAAAACAAAGAAAATCCCATGCCACGTATGAAACAAACACTACCGAATCCTCCCCCTCCAGCCTCCGAATCTAAGTTATACATCTACATCAACAACTATACTCCCCAAGCCACCTGATGGTGTGCGGCAGAGGGTATCTTAAGTACCTCTATCGGTTCTCCCTTCTATTCCAGTCTCGTATTGTTCGTGGAAAGAAAGATTGTCGATATGCCTTTGTGTGGGCTCTAATCTCTCTGATTTCATCCTCATCGTCTCTTCGCGAGATATACGTAGGAGGGAGCAATATACTGCTTGACTTCTCGGTGAAGGTATGTTCTCCAAAATTCAACAAAAGACCGTACCGAGCTACTGAGCGTCTCTCTTGCAGAGTCTTCCACTGGAGTCTATCTATCATCTCCGTAACGCTTTCGCGATTAATAAATGATCCTGTAACGAAGAGCGCTGCGTTCCGTTGGATCTCCCCCGTCGGAGGTTCGAATCCTCCCTGTCGTCCTTAGCGTAAGTTAGATTAAGTAGTGTGTAAGCATAGGGATCGATGACCTAAGCAGTTTGGTCCCATGAGACCCTACCACAAATTTTCAAAACTCTCCGTTGGATCCAGTTTCTGCTGGTAATTAGAACGACCAAAGGTAATGTTTAATACCTGACTTAATGGGAGCGTTAGCTTGTTAAAAAATGACGTCACTCACCACAGTACTACGTCACGGCTCAAAGTCGATGGGTGTTATTGAAGACTCAGATTGACCCCCCCCCCCCACCTTCTCCATTAGTCACGTCACCTGCTCATTCACCAGCACTAGACGTAGCTGAGAGGTCCGGAACTTCATCGAGGACTTCATGGTGACATCTGTTCAGCATCAGTTTCTCGACACCATGTCTCCTCCTCTTACCGGTCACATACTGGCGCTGAAAATTTCTCACACTTCCAGGTATCGAATCGAGTACCTCCGAGTCGCACGCCTACAGAGACGGGGCCTGGCCCGGCGTGCTGGCGGCAGAGCAGGCCAGGCACAGCGCCGTACTGCCGGCCCTCGAGGCTCGCACAGTGCCCGGAAGCGCTCCTCCAGCAGCACAATGCCGCCGCGCCGGCTTCCGGCAGCAGACGTACGGCGCTCGCAAAGTGCCGGAGGTGGCCGCCGCCCTCCCGCCGGACAAAGGGCCTCTCCAGCTGTGCAGTCTGCAGCACGGCGGGCACTGCAACGTCCGTGCCAGCTGCCGAGAGCATCAGCCCTGGCTGTTTCTAATCTTCAATGGCTGATTACTTGCCTTAGCTTAGCAACTTATTTGTCCCAGTATTACTTTAAACGGCTAAAACGAAAGAAGTCTTTCTATAAAGTATAAACAATCCTAGTATACTGACATGTTCTTAAAAGTAAGAGCTGTGGACCAAACCATCGTCCCATCTCTCTCCATCACACTAACACCTTGTAGACTACTGGCCATTAAAATTGCTACACCGCCAAGGTGACGTGCTAAGGACGCGAAATTTAACCGGCAGGAAGAAGATGCTGTCATATGCAAATGATTAGCTTTTCAGAGCATTCACACAAGGTTGGCGCCGGTGGCGATACCTACAACGTGCTGACATGAGGAAAATTTCCAACCGATTTCTCATACACAAAAAGCAGCTGACCGGCGTTGCCTGGTGAGACGTTGTTGTGATGCCTCGTGAAAGGAGGACAAATACGTACCATCACGTTTCCGACTTTGATAAAGGTCGGATTGTAGCCTGTCGCGATTGCGGTTTATCGTATCGCGACATTGCTGCTCGCGCTGGTCGAGATCCAATGACTGTTAGCAGAATATGGAATCGCTGGGTTCAGGAGGGTAATACGGAACGCCGTGCTGGATCCCGACGGCCTCGTATCACTAGCAGTCGAGATGACAGGCATCTTATCCGCATGGCTGTAACGGATCGTGCAGCCACGCCTCGATCCCTGAGTCATCATATGGGGATATTTGCAAGACAACAACCATCTGCACGAACAGTTCGACGACGTTTGCAGCAGCATGGACCATCAGCTACGAGACCATGGCTCCGGTTACCCTTGACGCTGCATCACAGACAGGAGCGCCTGCGATGGTGTACTCAACGACGAACCTGGGTGCACGAATGGCAAAACGTCATTTTTTCGGATGAATCCAGGTTCTGTTTACGGCATCATGATGGTCGCATCCGTGTTTGGCGATATCGCAGTGAACGCACATTAGAAGCGTGTATTCGTCATCGCCATACTGACGTATCACCGGGCGTGATGGTATGGGGTGCCACTGGTTACACGTCTCGGTCACCTCTTGTTCGCAATGACGGCACTTTGAACAGTGGACGTTACATTTCAGATGTGTTACGACCCGTGGCTCTACCCTTCATTCGATCCCTGCGAAACCCTACATTTCAGCAGGACAATGCACGACCGCATGTTGCAGGTCCTGCACGGGCCTTTCTGGATACAGAAAATGTTCGACTGCTGTCCTGACCAGCACATTCTCCAGATCTCTGACCAATTGAAAACGTCTGGTCAATAGTGGCCGAGCAACTGGCTCGTCACAATACGCCAGTCACTACTCTTAATGAACTATGGTATCGTGTTGAAGCTGCATGGGCAGCTGTACCTGTACACCCCATCCAAGGTCTGTTTGACTCAATGCCCAGGCGTGTCAAGGCCGTTATTAAGGCCAGAGGTGGTTGTTCTGGGTACTGATTTGTCAGGATGTATGCACCCAAATTGCGTGAAAACGTAATCACATGTTAGTTCTTGTACAATATATGTGGTGTCACCGCCAGACACCACACTTGCTAGGTGGTAGCCTTTAAATCGGCCGCGGTCCGTTAGTATACGTCGGACCCGCGTGTCGCCACTATCAGTGATTGCAGACCGGGCGCCGCCACACGACAAGTCTAGTCTACAGAGACTCCCTAGTAGTCGCACCAGTTGTACAACCGACTTTGCTAGCGATGGTTCACTGTCTACATACGCTCTCATTTGCAGAGACGAGAGTTTAGAATTGCTTTCAGCTGCGTCATTTGCTACAGCCTAGCAAGGCGCCATATTCCGTTTCTATGATTACTATCTTCAACAATGTATTCTGAACAGATAATATTGTGAATCATGTACCGGCAAGAGCGACGTTCGTCATTAATGCATTGAAGTTAAGTATCGAACTAATTACGTCCGCTTTCTGAATTCTCATTCCTTGTCATGTTCCAGACCTCACGTCAGTATAGTTCTTCCCTCCTCACGCCAGCCTGCGTGAGCTAAAACGCGTGCATTTCGGCTTCGACTCGTAACACGATGTTGGCTCTTCTGCTAACACAATAATATATTTGTCCAATTAATACGTGTTTATCATGTGCATTTCCTCTTGGTGTAGCAATTTTAATGGCCAGTAGTTTAAATATCACCTATAACGCTGATGATGGTCTCAATTCGGCGCGGAAGAAACTGCTTAGGTATTCAGTGTCCAGCTCTACAAACTGGTTGATAGCAGGTTTTGACATCGTCACGAAAACGTTTCCAGCGATTCAAGAAAATATTTTCTTTGTTATCAGGGCTTTTCGGAAAGTAAGATCCGTTCGGACACAAAATGGAAAGCACTGTGAAAATCCGATGTAGCTTTGCGCAATGCGTAGGGCGGTGTCTCTAGTACGCACGTCGATCGCGTCACTTCTCTCTTTTCTGTTACGAACGCACAGCGAGAACGTAACGATGCCTAGAAAGTAGTGTCTTCCTCCAAGTGTGAGCGCCTGGTGAAATATTTCGCCTTGTGTTATGCTGCCCATATAACATAATTGTCTGCGTTCCCTTCTTTATCACAATATGAATACACATGTCCGAAAGAACGGACACCACGCATTCATGTAACCGATTCGCTTAGACGGACAATGGAGCCACCTTCTTCAGTGCGGATGCACAAAGACATCTGACCTGCTGCAGGAATCTGACTGGAGCGAGCTTGGAGAAAGTGGACAGGACTGCAGACAGGCGAGGTCGACCGTGACGCTTACCGAAATAGTCCGCGCAGTTGACTTAAACACTGTGTGCAGGGTGGCGCAGTGTTCCACGCACCTGCCTAGAAAGCAAGAGATCTCGAGTTCGAGCCCCCATCCAGCCTAAATTTTCATTCGTCGCCGCCGATGCCAGCTGCAGCTGGTATCACGAATCCCTTCACTTTCCCTTCCTTTCTCCCGCTTCCATTAAATCAAACAATACTCGGCCACATTCTGCAACGGCAATGGAGACGTCCCTGCAGCGTTTCGATCGGGAGTGTTTGATCGCCCACCATACAGCCAGACGTGGCTCCCTCTGATGTTCATCTCTGCTGTTATGAACCGCTGACTATAAGACAACATTGTTGCACTCACAACGAACTGCAGATCAGCGTAAAGAAGTGACGGTAAACGCTGGTGGCTGCCTTCTATGACGGGGCTATTAGAAAGCTGCTACAATGCTACGACTAAGTTGGAGCGGCGATTACGTAGAGAAGTAGCTGGAAAGTGTAGCAAACTGTTTCAAATAAAACATATCTGTTTTTCGCTGTGGTTTCCATGTCCCCACCAATAGGAACTTAATTTCCGAATAGCCCTCGTACAGACGGACTCTTAACTACACGAATATAAAGCAGAAAACAGAATGAAACAACTGCACAGTATATCCATACCAGAGTAGAAACGTGCATTACACGTTTCAAGCCGTTACATGTGATGGTACAGTCAAAATCATTAGCAATTTCGGCTTATTTATTTCCAGTCAGTCTTCTAACTACTGCTGTGAGGCAGCCTGCCTCGAATTCCTCTTCTGTGCCAACCTCTTCATCTCCGAGTAGCATTTGCAACCTACGTCCTCAATTATTTGCTGGATGTATTCCAACCTCTGCCTTTCACTACAGTTTTTACTCTATATATCGAACTACGCAGCAACCAGTCGCTAAAAAGAAATTTAATTTCGCGCTCTTACTGCCCTTCGTCAGAAGGTTTGGTCCTTGGAGTCAACGCCGTCTTGTTTCTCCTAAAGCAGTCAGTAGCTATCTCGATCTCCCACAACGGTCGTTCTCGGCTTACCGGAGGAGACCATCACCTCACTGTGGCTTTCTCCATTATATCACTGTAATGATGATTCATCATCAATAAAATCGCACACAGTACCACATTGTCATTACAGATAACAGTTAAGTATTTGTTGTATGTAATGGTACTGTGGTAACTGGTGCGATTTTATTTATGATGAGTCATCATTACTTGGATATAATTGGAAGAGCCAGACTGAGGAGAATCCGAAGGCTTCTCAAAGCAAAACGTGGGAGATAGTCCCCGCTGGTAAGAGGAAAACGACCGTTGTGGAAGACCATGACACTTGCGACTGCTTTAAGGAGAAACGAGATAACATTCCCCACAAAATGCAGAAAGAAAAAGAAGTCCTAAATAGAGTAAAATGTAGAAACTACAGGATGAGTAGCAGTACATCCTATTATGTCAAAAACGCTGCAGGAATGGGGAACCTGAATATTCCATTAAGGTATGTGTGAGGTGGTCTACCTTCTAAGGTATCTACCGAACGTGGGCGCCATATTGAAATCGGTCGTCTTGAATCTTGAATCTAAGTCAACTTTCTTAATTGGAAAGGGAGTCGTGTGATATATCCAATAACATCAGCATTTTCTCACAAGTCCATTCCTCTAAAGAGATTCGAAGTAGCAGTTATGGTTCAAAAGTCACAACACCTATTTTTTGTTGCAGGTAAGTGTATGTGACTTTGACCAAGGAGGAGAGAACTGAGATCATTTTGATGTCTGAAGAACAGAGTTTCCGTGTCATAACGGCAGATTTCTAACAACCAGCAGCCAAGACGACTCTAATTTCACGTAACACTGTCAGGTGCTTAATTTTATCTAGAAATACCGAGAAAGTGGGACTGTGGCTGACAAAGCACGGTGTGGTCGTCCAAGAAGTGCTACTGACGAGACAACCTCGATAATGGTTTTGACACCCTTCGTGAAGAGTCTACGCCACAGCACACGACGTGTGTCAACAGAATGTGGGATCAGACA
Organism: Schistocerca cancellata; assembly: GCF_023864275.1. Taxonomy (NCBI): domain Eukaryota; kingdom Metazoa; phylum Arthropoda; class Insecta; order Orthoptera; family Acrididae; genus Schistocerca; species Schistocerca cancellata. The sequence goes on along the minus strand of NC_064626.1, from coordinate 1,283,107,361 downwards.
GTCATCGATCACCCGAATGCTTCATGCTTATCAGTGGTATACATTCAAGATTCAGATATTCCAGCACCTAGCAGATGATGTCTGCAGTTTTGCACGTGGGCAAAGCAAGGTCAAAAAGGTCACTCTTTTGCACAAGGTATCTTGTTCAGTGATGAGGCAAACATTTTTTTGGTTGGTTGATATGGGGTGAGGTGACCAGAAAGCGAGGTCATCGGTCCCAAGGGATTAGGAAAGGATGGGGAAGGAGGTCGACTGTGCCATTTAAAAGGAACCATCCAGCATTTGCCTGAAGCGATCCAGGGAAATCACGGAAAACATAAATCAGGATGGCCGGAGACGGGTTTGAACCGTCGTCCTCCCGAATGAGAGTCCAGTGGGCTAATTACTGCGCCAGTTCGCTCGGTAAACATTTTTGTCAGTTCTGAAGTCAACCGTAACAACGACAAATACTGGAGTGAGGAGGTTCCACAGTGGATGGAACCTTCCATGGTAGTTGGTGCCATAAAGGTTATGGTGTGGTGTGGAATATGTGGTACCCGTATAACTGGGTCCGTTTACGTTGACCAGAACCTAAATGTTCAACTGCACCTGTGAGTGCTACAAGAAGTGGCGTTTCCTTTAATTCCGAATGAAGATTGCAGCTTTCCCCTTGCGTTCAACAGGACACAGGGCTCCACCACACTGCGGAGTAGCTGTTCGTCAGTGGTGAGAAGGTGTAAAGAAACTGGTTCTCTACTTCTACAAAAGGACATTTAAAATAGTAAAACATGACCTATACAAGGAATCTGACTACCCCTGTTAGTCATGGACGAAAAACAAAATTGGCATAGTCTTTGTCAGAACGTGCAGAATCTTATGTAGGGCCAATAAGACGTCAATTTTAATCTAAATGTGGTATGCTAATGTTTACGTAATAAAAAAATAAATTAGGTAATTCAGTACAATTATTGTATAGATGCGATAAATCATTTTAACGGGGGCCAAATGAACAATTAAAGTCAATATAATTCCAGTAAACCTGCAAAAGTAAAAAAAAAAAAATTATTATAGGGGCCTACATAGACATCGCGCATCTACTACATGCCCACGAAGTACGTAATTTTGTTTTGAAGCTGACAGCCAATGAGAAAATAGGTGCAAAATTACTATTGGTCAGTTTTCAAGCAGTAATGGCGGACAGCATCAGCTGGTAATATACGTAATTTTATGGTAGCTAATTTTACTGCACAAAAAATAGAATATGTACTCCCTCCAAAAGAAGTTACACACAAACATTAAAATAAAATTATGATGAGCAGAAAATGTCTGAGAAGAATTTTGAAAAAAAATTATTAATTGAACTTCAATTTGGTGGGTTTTCAGCACTGTCAACAAGACGAAATAATGAAAAGAATATTTATTGGAACTAAACAAAATTGAACCTTGATATTGTGACAGTATTTTTAAAACAGATAATTTAACTGCAATCGTCTTTAATTTTGAAATGAGAGAGAGCGTAATAATTTCCTTTTTTTGTCTTAACTGTTGCTGCAGGCAGTGCGATGACGTCAGCGGTGGTCCGCGCGGACGATGTGTGAAGTTAATCCTGGTTCGTGGCGTGAAGATAATGATGGATCCTCGTGTTTCATTAATATTCCAGTAACGGCGGTGGTCCACGTCTCCGTTGTAGTCGAATCAGCTGGCAGCACTGGCGCGATAATAATAGTTCCAGTGTGTGCGTTGTCTTTACGCCCGCGAAGTTTTATTGTTAAAAGTTCATTAATTATGCGGCGCGGGTAGGTCAGAATTATGTAATGTCTTTAGTATTTACGATATATAGCCGGTTAATGCCAATACCTCGCATAGTTATTTCACCGTGTTGCCACAGGAAAACAGTCATATGAGTTTATCGCTATAACAGTCCGTTAAACATCAGTTCAATTTACGTTGCCGTCTATAAGACAGTTTGGATGACATAGTAATTATTTCTTGATCAAATCACAGCATTGTTTTTTTACTTAACATTTTCGTCTGTCCCACTTCCACGTAATTCTAACAGCTAGTGTCTCCACACGACAATGGTGTGTGGTTCACGGCTAATTGTCACAAGTTCACACAGTATGTAAAATCGTCACCGCAAACACTCGATATGCTTTTCAGGTTTTACTATTCACTTAATAATGCACGATCTCCTATTAACATAGTGGACGCACTGTAATTAATTGTTCCTCCGCGTATCACCATCTTTCACGCCGAACTTGGCATCGATAGTCGTTCGCTCTCTCCCTAACACAGTACTTCTCCTAGCCTAACCAAAGATTTACAAAGCATATAAAGCCAGAACATCCATATTCGTACAATATAAAATATAAAACAGTAGCAAAATGAATGAAGAGACAATGTGACGTATTAACAAATAAAGAATAGTTGAAATAAATTGTAGATACGTACAATGAAAAGGTAATGCACAAAAGAAAAAAAAAATTATCGACTTTCGGGGAAAGCAATGTCTTTACAAAGGTCAATTTCCTGGTCACAGCACTGGCCGACGTGGTTCTGCAGAATGTATTCCTAGATCATCCCATCTCACACCACTTAACTTTTATCTGTGGGGACATTTAAAGTAACTCTCGTACATGCAGAGAAAATAAGATACAGACACCATCTCGAGCAATGGTTTGAAGAAGCGTGTGCCAGCATTTCCGTGGAAATACTTCTGCGAGAGCACGGCGACTGGACTCATTGCCTTCAAATGTGCGTTGACCGAGGGGAGACCATGCTCAACACATTAAATGACTGTCCTTGATGAAGAACAGTCCATTCTGTATGTTTGGAACCATAACTGCTGCTTCGAATTTGTTTACGGGATTAAACTTACCAGAAAATGTTATTTGATATTACACACTATCCCCTTTCAATTAAAAACATTGACTCAGATTCAAGATGGCCGATTTGAACATGGCACCCATGTTCGGTACTTACCGTAAGAGATAGACCACCTCCCCCACCTTACTGGAAGATGCAGGTTTCTTCATTCAGCCGGCCGCGGTGGTCTAGCGGTTCTAGGCGCTCAGTCCGGAACCGCGCGACTGCTACGGTCGCAGGTTCGAATCCTGCCTCGGGCATGGATGTGTGTGATGTCCTTAGGTTAGTTAGGTTTAAGTAGTTCTAAGTTCTAGGGGACTGATGACCACAGATGTTAAGTCCCATAGTGCTCAGAGCCATTTGAACCATTTTTTCTTCATTCCAGTTTTTTACTTAACAGGGTGTTCTGCGTCTTTTGACTCACCCTGTACAATATCACGATAAGAGGCGAAGCCTATGTAAGTCGGGCGGTAGCGAACAAATTGATACAATGAGTCATGGTTGTATCACGATGGATGTGCACTCTGATCCTTTCAAGTAGTTTCGGCTGTGACCGAAAGGTTTCAACGTCTCATGGACTATGAAATTCTTAAACAAGTGTATTTTGGAAACAAAACTGTAATTTCTGTAAATATTATGTCTTCTATTAATTACTATTGATCTAATATATTCCTTTAGTAGTGTGAATGGAGATGTGAATGCGGAGTAATACGAGGCGTGTTTTTTTAAGTAAGTACCATTTTGAAATTAAAAAAAGACGTGCTAAGATACCTCAATAATTTTATTTTTACATGAAAGCCTGTACCTTAATCTTCTTTTCTACATAATTTCCGTCAATATTGAGGCACTTGTCATAACGTTGTACCAGTTTTTGAATACCCTCCTCATAGAAGTCTGCTGCCTGACTTGTTAACCACTGCATCACCACTGTTTTGACTGCGTCATCGTCTTGAAGACGCTGACCGCCCAGGTGTTTCTTCAAGTGCAGGAACAGATACTAGTCACTAGGCGCAAGATCGGGGCTGTATGGAGGATGATCTAGAGTTTCCCATCGAAAAGATGAGATATTTGGTCTGATTCGTCACATGCGGACGGGCATTGTCTTGCAGCAAAACGATGCACTTGTTCAGCTTCCATGGACTGTTGCTTTGATTCTGGTGTGACGTAGGCCACCCATGTTTCATCGCTCGTAACAATTTGGCTTAAGAAATCATCACCGTCGTTGTGGTACCGCTCAAGGAAAGTCAATGCACTGTCTAAACGTTTGGTTTTGTGCACATCCGTCTACATTTTCGGTATCCAACGTGCGCACAATTTTCGGTAATTCAAGTGCTCGGGCACAATGCCATACAAAACACTACGAGAAACATTAGGAAAGTTATCCCGCAAGGAGGAAATCGTAATGCGTCTGTTTTCTCTCGCCTTATTGTCCACTTCCTGCACCAAACTTTCATTAACGATCGAAGGACGCCCACTCCGTTGTTCATCATGCACATTTGTGCGGCCATCTTTAAATGCTCTCACCCACTTTCTTACCGTTCCATCACTAATAATGCTTTCTCCGTAAACTGCACAGATATCACGATGAATATCGATCTCTTTTAGGCCATCAGCACTAAGAAATCTTATAATAGCTCGTACTTCACAGTCGGCGGGACTCACGATTATCGGGGGCATCTTAAACATTCAGTGCACAACGTAAACAAGGAAGAGTTCAAGTGGCTCTGAGCACTATGGAACTTAACATCTGAGGTCATCAGTCCCCTAGAACTTAGAACCACTGAAACCTAACTAACCTAGGGACATCACACACATCCATGTCCGAGGCAGAATTTGAACCTGCGACCGTAGAAACAAGGAAGAATCAGACTGCAATGGCGTCAGTGCGTAGATTAAGGTACAGGCTTTCATGTGAAAATAAAATTACTACGATAACTTAACACGTCTTTTTTAATTTCAAAACGGTACTTAATTAGAAAACATGCCTCGTGTAATCAACTTTTTTAACTGTGAATATATTAGCATGAGTACTATGATTGTACAGAGAGTAGGTCATATTCTCAGGCGAAATGTGTTTAGTGCAAGAAGCCGGTTTATGGTACTGGGGAAACAGAAAACATCTAACGACAACTCAGCTGCTTAAAGAGGGAGTTATTTCGAGTTCTGTGAATTTTCTACATCTGTTCATTTAATAATTATGCATAAAAGCTATTAGGTTGTGATTGGTCAAAAGAAAAGGACGCGGGATTACGTGGTTTAATGCTAGTATCGGATTGACTATGATATGTATCAGCCAATCAGAGGACGGTATGTTTTTATAGTAACATCGGATTGGCTGTGATGTGTATCAGCCAGACGACAGTACGTTCGTGTGTATTTTGCGGACTAAAAGAAGTGCTTTGTGAAGTCTAAATTAAGTTCTGAGCTCAGCCTCTGTCATATTCGGCCGCGTGTATTACGAGCTCTGAATAGATGCAACGATTATGCGGAATAATTAGTTAAGCAGCAGAAAATGGTATAACAGGTGTAGGATTCGTTATGAATAGGAAGGTAGGGCAGAGGGTGTGTTACTGTGAACAGTTCAGTGACCGGGTTGTTCTAATCAGAATCGACAGCAGACCAACACCGACAACGATAGTTCAGGTATACATGCCGACGTCGCAAGCTGAAGATGAACAGATAGAGAAAGTGTATGAGGATATTGAACGGGTAATGCAGTATGTAAAGGGGGACGAAAATCTAATAGTCATGGGCAACTGGAATGCAGTTGTAGGGGAAGGAGTAGAAGAAAAGGTTACAGGAGAATATGGGCTTGGGACAAGGAATGAAAGAGGAGAAAGACTAATTGAGTTCTGTAACAAGTTTCAGCTAGTAATAGCGAATACCCTGTTCAAGAATCACAAGAGGAGGAGGTATACTTGGAAAAGGCCGGGAGATACGGGAAGATTTCAATTAGATTACATCATGGTCAGACAGAGATTCCGAAATCAGATACTGGATTGTAAGGCGTACCCAGGAGCAGATATAGACTCAGATCACAATATAGTAGAGATGAAGAGTAGGCTGAAGTTCAAGACATTAATCAGGAAGAATCAATACGCAAAGAAGTGGGGTACGGAAGTACTAAGGAATGACGAGATACGTTTGAAGTTCTCTAACGCTATAGATACAGCAATAAGGAATAGCGTAGTAGGCAGTACAGTTGAAGAGGAATGGACATCTCTAAAAAGGGCCACCACAGAAGTTGGGAAGGAAAACATAGGTACAAAGATGGTAGCTGCGAAGAAACCATGGGTAACAGAAGAAATACTTCAGTTGATTGATGAAAGGGAGAAGTACAAACATGTTCCGGGAAAATCACGAAACAGAAATACAAGTCGCTGAGGAATGAAATAAATAGGAAGTGCAGGGAAGCTAAGACGGAATGGCTGCAGGAAAAATGTGAAGACATCGAAAAAGATATGATTGTCGGGAGGACAGACTCAGCATACAGGAAAGTCAAAAAAACACCTTTGGTGACATTAAAAGCAACGGTGGTAACATTAAGAGTGCAACGGGAATTACACTGTTAAATGCAGAGGAGAGAGCAGGTAGGTGGAAAGAATACATTGAAAGCCTCTATGAGGGTGAAGATCCGTCTGATGTGATAGAAGAAGAAACAGGAGTCGATTTAAAAGAGATAGGGGATCCAGTATTAGAATCGGAATTTAAAAGAGCTTTGGAGGAGTTACGGTCAAATAAGGCAGAAGGGATAGATAACATTCCATCAGAATTTCTAAAATCGTTTGGGGAAGTGGCAACAAAACGACTATTCACGTTGGTGTGTAGAATCTGACTTTCGGAAAAGCATCATCCACACAATTCCGAAGACGGCAAGAGCTGACAAGTGTGCGAATTATCGTACAATCAGCTTAACAGCTCATGCATCGAAGCTGATTTCAAGAATAATATACAGAAGAATGGAAAAGAAAATTGAGAATGCGCTAGGTGACGATCAGTTTAGCTTTAGGAAAAGTAAAGGGACGAGAGGGGCAATTCTGAAATGAGAACACCGAGAAACTTAACATCAGGATTGATGGTCACGAAGTCAATGAAGTTAAGGAATTCTGCTACCTAGGCAGTAAAATAACCAATGACGGACGCAGCAAGGAGGACATCAAAAGCAGACTCGCTATGGCAAAAAAGGCATTTCTGGCCAATAGAAGTCTACTAATATCAAATACCGGCCTTAATTTGAGGAAGAAATTTCTGAGGATGTACGTCTGGAGTACAGCATTGTATGGTAGTGAAACATGGACTGTGGGAAAACCGGAACAGAAGAGAATCGAAGCATTTGAAATGTAGTGCTATAGACGAATGTTGAAAATTAGGTGGACTGATAAGGTAAGGAATGAGGAGGTTCTACGTAGAATCGGAAAGGAATATGTGGAAAACACTGATAAGGAGAAGGGACAGGCTGATGGGACATCTGCTAGGACATGAGGGAATGAGTTCCATGGTACTAGAGGGAGCTGTAGAGGGCAAAAACTGTAGAGGAAGACAGAAATTGAAATACGTCAAGCAAATAATTGAGGACGTAGGTTGCAAGTGCTACTCTGAGATGAAGAGGTTAGCACAGGAAAGGAATTCGTGGCGGGCTGCATCAAACCAGTCAGTAGACTGATGACCGAAAAAAAAGAGTTAAAACTGATCGTGGAGCGCCGCAAAGTGAACGCGAAAGTTTGTGAAAGACGAGCACTCGAAATTCCCATTTTTTTTATGTAAACTGTGACTTTTCAAATAACTAAAATCTGCGTAGTGTGTTGTGCATGTCGGGACCGAGAACGGATCGATCAAAGAGATCGACGCGTAATTGTGACTGCACGTGGGAGTGTCGAAACTGTAAATACGAAATTAGCACAGGCTTGGCGATGTATTTGTATCAAGCAACTAACAATGAAGTCTTGACTCACAAAATATCTATCATTCAAAAGGTCCAATTAGTGCGGCTGGTTCTACTACAGCTTGTGCAGTCGAGTAACGTTGATTTGTTTCCCACAGGGAAGGCGTGTGTTCGACTTGCAGAAGACGAGAGACCACAGCAAGGTAAGTAGACAGTTTTCTGTAGATGGAACATACTAACTGTGCCGTTGCAGACGGAGGAATGAGCATGGAGTCAGGTGTAAACTGCTGCAGAACGTTCTTCAAGGAAAGACAACAAGAATGGAGAAGAAGAAGAAGAAGGAGAAAGAGGAGGAAGAGGAGAATATATTGGCTCAGAAACTTAAAGACATGGGCGTCGCACACGAGCAAGCAACCTTTTAGAGCAAGAAAAACTGATATAGTTATGATGTCGCCAATGTCCGGAACAGATAGGCATTAGAAGAAATAGTTACCGAATTCCGAAGGCGTTGATTGCTACGTTTTTCCCACTGTATCCTCAAATAGCCCCAGATATTTTCTTTCGGATTAAGATGGCACGATTTACTGGAACAGTTGAGGTGTGGAAGAGTCTCTTACTCTACAGAGAACAAGGAACACATACGTGCAGATCCGTGAACGCGGTCGTTGCCATCTTGGAAGACGACAGCGTCTACTGCATGCTTGTGATGAAGATTCAGAAGAAAGGACAGCACCTGATCATCGAGAACGCTGAAATAAACAGCCTGGTTCCGTTTCATTGTAACCTAAATTACTTAATTTAGTTCATCATGTCAGATGCCTGCAACTGTTATTGATAAGTTAAATAATGAAATCTGCACTTATTTTTCAATGCTTGGCAGTACACGTCTCGAAAATTTATTCTCATTTTCAAGTGTATTTCTGCATTTGTTTGTGTGAATATGTTTGTTGATGTATGGATGTGTGATTTTCTGCCTCACTTGCGTCTTTCTGACGTTAGACTGCAATATGAAAATCGGCCAAAATGAATCTTTGAGAGTTTTAAATGTTACTGTGAAACATTGTATTTTTGTTTGTCTATCTACAAGTATTATGCCTCTCCCATTAGAAAGACTGTCACACACACGGAAATCATCACTTCCACAGTTTGTTTACAAATCATGCTACAAAGATATTACGGTACTGTGGCTTCACAAAGACTTTTTACACCTACTTGTTACAGTGTTTTTCAATTATATTACATTACATATACATAAATTGAAACGTCTCTGTGAAGTCGTTTCATAAGACACATGTCGAATTCGGTACAACTTATTCACTTTACTATCTGATTTTAGCTCAATTCATGAACCCTTCCAGAAATACTGAGCACTCAAATAAGGCCTATTGAATATTATATGTGTGTTTTAATGTGGGGTTTTGGTTTTGTTTTGTGGGAAACGCTGAGTTGGTCATCCTCTGTCTGCTGGGAGATGATGTTGCTTCTCGTTCAAAGGAGAGCACAGGATGGCCAACTTAGGTTTCCAATACCTGAACAGAGAGGTTTACCCATCTTAGTCGAAGGCTGTTTTTGAATGTGAGGTTGCTGACGGATTGCTAACCCTCTGGTAACTTCCGCTGCAGGGGGAGCTAGATAATCTCGAAAGAGAAAGCGGCACTCTTCGGTAAACGCTTGGTGAGTACGGATCGTAGCTCTTAAGGGGGGTTTCAGGTGATAGGAAGCAGGTTGAGTTAGGACTTCGTTATGTTTAGCTGTTGAAATACTTAAGAACTTCAGCTTAACTGAAGCGTGTGAAGTGAGTTATTTTTCCGAATGTGCTATACTTATATTCCTTTAAATATGCGATTTTTGGGTATTTGAGTTAGAAGTGTGGAAGTTACTTTGTTCATTTTGAACAACGATGAAGCAGAATTTCAAACGGTAAATCTGATTAGGAAAAGATGGTTAGCATCACTTCAACCGTACGTGAGTGTAATGCTGTGTGTGTCGAAGCGAGTATGATTTTTAATGATTTTTAATCTTATATTTTGTGGAAGTTGCTTTTTTCTTTGTGTCTCGATTTTGTGCCACATGTTTGGTAATCAATGACCCTTCTGGTCCACCACGGCACCGCAATAGGCTTTATTTTAACAGTTTCCTTGTTCAATGAGCTATAATTTCTGCAAGAACGTCTGTTCTTTCGTGCGCTTTCTACAAAGCAACACAATAGTTTGATTCGGAATGCACCACGTGCTCTAGTTCGGCCGTTTGCAAGCAGCAGACGCAGTTAGTATGTTGAATAATTATGGCACAACCTTGTGCATTGGTTAAACCTCTGTCCAGAATAGTGAATGCGTAGAATCGTAATGTGAATCTCACTGAGATATTTTTATGGTATGAGTGAAAAGGAGATGATAGTAGCATTGCCTGTCATTCTGTGTTTCTTCTTTCTGTAGTTAAATTGTGCTCTGTTTCATTCTTACGTAATTCTTACTTAAATATTTCTAGTCAGGCACCAGATATGTGTAGTTAGGATGTGCAACCAAATACTTTAGATACAATAAATAATCTACGTGAAAGATAAATTCTGTGGTGTTGATCTTACCCACTTACTTTGACTTCCAATCCTCAATTAATCAAGTTGCTTCATGCACGACATGGAGTGCTATTTATCTGGCTACTTAAAGAAATTTGCATACTTGTAATTAAATTATTAAAGTAATTGAACTAATAATTTTCCAGTTCCGTTTTTTTCTAAATGGTTAGGAAGGGCTTCGGCTGGTGGCGACCCTGAATTTCTGAAATTTTATCATTATTTGTGTGAGAGAAGCAGCTAGAAACGCGAGGTAACGTATATGGCTCGATATGAAACGTCGTAAAGTTAGTAATACGTTACAATATACATATATGTGTGTGTGTGTGTGTGTGTGTGTGTGTGTGTGTGTTATCCACTAAGTACTACAGAATTATCGATTACTTTTTTTCCACTTGACAAACCATCAAATCAGAAATCAGATAGTGTTATTTCGTTTCCACATCGAGCCACCTTAAGGCGCTCATTTCGTGCAACCAATCGACACATAGACACCACTAGGATTCTTGATATTTTTGCAAAGAATTCGATGTATTGATATTTTAAAAATATTTTCAACCCCCTGATATATCGCCAAAAAACATAATTATATCGAAGGAAAAGTTATCGGCATATAAAAATACTGGAAGTATGTTGTAAATATACTGTCGATTCTTGAGTTTATATTTAAGTATTGATTTATTATTAGATATTCGGTACATCAACAAGCTATCAACCTGCCTATCCCTCTCAGAGCAGGAATGGTAAGACAAACACTTATTTGAAAATTTGTAAATTAATAATGGGACTTTCTGCAGATGGAATGCTTGTATTATAATACTCCTTTGGTCGATTTTTATGCTGTTAATTACATGGTGGAGTGTCATGCAGTATTTCATTCCAATAAACCTCTGACACCTTACTTTCTTAACTTGCCATTGGCTACAGGTCGAAATAAACCTTCCTTCAAGCTGATGTAAGAAAATTGCGTGATGAAGCTAAATGTTGCAGTTTCGGTTGGCAGCGCCGAGCGGCCATTGCGTCAGCATTTCTCCTCACTCGTCTCCACTAGCCTCAAATAACAATCATGTGTTTCAGATTTTTGTTCATCATTTTCAGGCTTTTTAGCAATTTGAAGAAATAGCACACTAATTGCATTAAAATTGATTTCTAACGCAACTGGCGTGCTGTTTCTGGTCATCGGAAATCATGTCATTCCATTCACACTGCCATCCCACAGTGCAGTTGGACTTCTTCTCTTACGCCACCTATGTCTCTTCATACAGTCAAAGAGAAAGATTAGGAAGAATGAACGCTGAAGACGTAGTAAGACTCCTTCATGCGGTGAAAGTAAAGTTATGTTCTACTACAATTTAAAGAGAACAGTATCAAATATTTACCAAAAATTGCCAAAAAATATAACATAAAATAAAAGTGTCGGCATTCGATATAGCCATCTTGATAGCGACATGTCGATGTATCGGAGGAGAAAATACCTACGATATACCGGGCGATCAAAAAGTCAGTACATACACTACTGGAAATGGAAAAAAGAACACATTGACACCGGTGTGTCAGACCCACCATACTTGCTCCGGACACTGCGAGAGGGCTGTACAAGCAATGATCACACGCACGGCACAGCGGACACACCAGGAACCGCGGTGTTGGCCGTCGAATGGCGCTAGCTGCGCAGCATTTGTGCACCGCCGCCGTCAGTGTCAGCCAGTTTGCCGTGGCATACGGAGCTCCATCGCAGTCCTTAACACTGGTAGCATGCCGCGACAGCGTGGACGTGAACCGTATGTGCAGTTGACGGACTTTGAGCGAGGGCGTATAGTGGGCATGCGGGAGGCCGGGTGGACGTACCGCCGAATTGCTCAACACGTGGGGCGTGAGGTCTCCACCGTACATCGATGTTGTCGCCAGTGGTCGGCGGAAGGTGCACGTGCCCGTCGACCTGGGACCGGACCGCAGCGACGCACGGATGCACGCCAAGACCGTAGGATCCTACGCAGTGCCGTAGGGGACCGCACCGCCACTTCCCAACAAATTAGGGACACTGTTGCTCCTGGGGTATCGGCGAGGACCATTCGCAACCGTCTCCATGAAGCTGAGCTACGGTCCCGCACACCGTTAGGCCGTCTTCCGCTCACGCCCCAACATCGTGCACCCCGCCTCCAGTGGTGTCGCGACAGGCGTGAATGGAGGGACGAATGGAGACGTGTCGTCTTCAGCGATGAGAGTCGCTTCTGCCTTGGTGCCAATGATGGTCGTATGCGTGTTTGGCGCCGTGCAGGTGAGCGCCACAATCAGGACTGCATACGAACGAGGCACACAGGGCCAACACCCGGCATCATGGTGTGGGGAGCGATCTCCTACACTGGCCGTGCACCACTGGTGATCGTCGAGGGGACACTGAATAGTGCACGGTACATCCAAACCGTCATCGAACCCATCGTTCTACCATTCCTAGACCGGCAAGGGAACTTGCTGTTCCAACAGGACAATGCACGTCCGCATGTATCCCGTGCCACCCAACGTGCTCTAGAAGGTGTAAGTCAACTACCCTGGCCAGCAAGATCTCCGGATCTGTCCCCCATTGAGCATGTTTGGGACTGGATGAAGCGTCGTCTCACGCGGTCTGCACGTCCAGCACGAACGCTGGTCCAACTGAGGCGCCAGGTGGAAATGGCATGGCAGGCCGTTCCACAGGACTACATCCAGCATCTCTACGATCGTCTCCATGGGAGAATAGCAGCCTGCATTGCTGCGAAAGGTGGATATACACTGTACTAGTGCCGACATTGTGCATGCTCTGTTGCCTGTGTCTATGTGCCTGTGGTTCTGTCAGTGTGATCATGTGATGTATCTGACCCCAGGAATGTGTCAATAAAGTTTCCCCTTCCTGGGACAATGAATTCACGGTGTTCTTATTTCAATTTCCAGGAGTGTATTTGAAAACTCAATAAATCACGGAATATTGTAGATAGATAGATGCAAATTGACACACATGCTTGGAATGACATGGGGTTTTATTAGAACCGAAAAAATACAAAAGTTCAAAAAATGTCCGACAGATGGCGCTTCATCTGATCAGAATAGCAATAATCAGCATAACAAAGTAAGACAAAGCAAAGATGATGTTCCTTACAGGAACTGCTTAATATGTCCACCATCATTCCTCAACGATAGCTGTAGTCGAGGAATAATGTTGCGAACAGCACTGTAAAGCATGTCCGGAGTTATGGTGAGGCACTGCCGTCGGATGTTGTCTTTCAGCATTCCTAGAGATGTCGGTCGATCACGATACACTTGCGACTTCAAGTAACCCCAAAGCCAATAATCACACGGTCTGAGGTCTGGGGACCTGGGAGGCCGAGCACGACGAAAGTGGCGGCTGAGCACACGATCATCACCGAACGACGCGCAAGAGATCTTTCAGGCGTCTAGCAATATGGGGTGGAGCGCCATGCTGCATAAACACCGTACGTTGCAGCAGGTGTTTATGAGCCAGGCTGGGGATGATGCGATTCTGTAACATATTTGCGTACCTCTCACCCGTCACGGTAGCAGTTACGAAACCAGAATCACGCATTTCCTCGAAGAAAACAGGGCCGATAACGGTAGATGCGGTAAATCCAACCCATACCGTGACTTTCTCGTCGTGCAATGGAGTTTCCACGACAGTTCTAGGATTTCCGGTAGCCCAAATTCTGCAGTTGTGGGCGTTGACAGACCTCGGAGCGTGAAATGAGCTTCGTCGGTCCACAACACGTTACATTACGCCTTGTGCTCGGTCAGCCTCTACGGGGTCTATCGTCTAAACAACGCGTGGCTTCGAACTCCGAAATCATTCTCGCCACAGCTGCATTTGTCAACGGAGCTTTACCCGTTCGAATCCCCTTCCTATGGCGATAGGATCGTAACGCTGAACTAGCACATTCCCCATTCTGATAATACAGCTTCACTAAAAGCGCCTTTTCAGGTAACGTCAACATGCTGCGACTGCTGGCGCATCTCATTACAGCTCCTTTTATACACGATTGTCTTGCGCAGTCACTGACGTTTTGCTGTCCAGCGCCATCTGTCGGACATTTTGTGAACTTATTATTTTTTTTTTTGTTCTGATAAAACCCCATGTCATTCCAAGCATGTGTGTCAATTTGCACCTATCTATCTACATTATTCCGTGATTTATTGAGCTTTCAAATATATACTGACTTTTTGATCACCCGGTATATCGCCATTTTCTGGTGGAAGAGTCAATATATGGATATATCGTCATTTTATCATCAGCCCAAAACACCACTTCACTGGCATGGTGTACGGCAGCACTGGAGGCGCACTGGAAGGTGTTTCGACTATGTTTTTTTACTGTCAATACAAAGACGTTGCGACTTGTTTAAGACATGTGAAGCAATTGCTCCAGCGAAATGTACCTTCTTCAAGAAAAAATTGCGATAATGGAGGCGTACTCCTCTACCGGTTCATTCATCGAAAGGCGGGACATTTTCACAAAGACGTTCCCTGACCTTTCCAGACCAGGAAAGGGCCATATACTGGAACTGGTGCCGGCCGGTGTGGCCGTGCGGTTAAAGGCGCTTCAGTCTGGAACCGCGTGACCGCTACGGTCGCAGGTTCGAATCCTGCCTCGGGCATGGATGTGTGTGATGTCCTTAGGTTAGTTAGGTTTAATTAGTTCTAGGTTCTAGGCGACTGATGACCTCAGAAGTTAGTCGCATAGTGCTCAGAGCCATTACTGGAACTGGTGACAAAGTGGTATACTACAAGGTCACTTTCAAACGCAAGAAAGAACCGAAATTTGTTCGTTCACACACCTGCTGTGATCGCGGAATTCCGAGCACGAAGATACAGTTTCCAAAGAAGTCGGCATGTAAATTGTCGCATTGGTCTTGTCATTGTGTTTTACATGATACACAAGGGAAATCCAACAAAATGACATCTGTACATGAACAGAAAGAAGTTAAGGCAAAACTTTTCAATTACTGTACATGGCTATGTCAAACAGTTGAAAGTGGAATGTTGGATCCGCTGCTGTATTTCGTAAGTGATGAAACCTGATTCTCTCTGACAGAACATGTAAGGGCCCCGAACGCCAGATACTGGTCAACAAACAATCCCTATACGGTTAACGAGGAATCTCGTTACGGTGAAAACATCGGAGTGTGGTGTGCCGTGTGAGCAAATCGGATTATGGCTCCCACATTTTTTGAAACAACACTAAACACAGCTGCATATATACGAATCTCTGGATAATTTCAAGCACGGTTAACCCCACATGAACGTACGTTTGCTGCCTTTCAAGGGGATGGGACGACCTGTTACATTTCGCACGAATCAATCTCACGAATTCAAGAAAGATTCACAGAAGAAAGGACTGTGAGGATAGAGCGTGGCTGCCGCGTTCGCCCAACCTAACCATTTGTGACTTTCATCAATGGGGGAGACCAAAAGGAAAAGTGTACGCAAATAACCCCAAAACATTAATAGATTGGAAGGACAATATTCGTAATGAGTTGTGGGAGAGTTGCACAAAGTGTGTATTAACACAATAGGTCGCGCACGAAAGCGCATTGAAGCACCTAATGTAATGTAATGTAAAAGCCAATATCAGTTCAGTAAATATCGACTTTTGCGTTAGCTTATTAGCTATTTCCTTATTATCTCTTTATTACACTTTTTATCTACAGTGCTGGAAAAAAATTGCAACACCAATTAGGAGTTGAGCAATAACGAAAATTGGTAGGCGTGTCTCTACATATGAAAGATGATGTCTGTTCAAATTCCGCACCAGTCGCACAATGCAATGAGGATGCAAATCAGGTTTGCCTTAAATACGCGCCGTACAGGTAGTGAGCGTCAGGTACTTTTGAGATTTGACGCACTGACCTGATGTAGGTCAAAAATGCCTTTAAGGCGACAAAGACGCCCTTACCAACGCCTCACTGACTTTGAACAAGGTTGTGTAAAAGGGGCTAAGGAAGCTGGATGTTCCTTCTGCGGTACTGCAGCAGCTGGTGCTTCGGACGATCACGTGACACTACCCAGAGGGAATGCCAGCGTGTTCGGCGTATTGCTCTGGCGCATCGAATTGCATCTGCGTCAGCAACATGAGCAGCAGTTGGAGCCACATTGACTCAAAGAACTGTTGCAAATCGGCTACTTCAAGGACAGCTCCGAGCCACACTCACTACAGCGTGCGTTCCACTGACCGCAAACCACCACCACTTGCGATTTCAGTGGTGTCAAGTGGGAGCTCACTGGAGGGCAGGCTGGACGTCTGTTGTGTTTTCTGATTCTGCCTCGGCCGTGTGTTGGTTAGGAGGAGGTCCGTTGAGGGCCTGTACCCAACCTGTACGTACCGCGCGGGGCAGCCGGGCGGTCAGGGGCACCTTGCCACGGTATGCCCCCCTCTCCCCCCCCCCTCCCCACGTCGGAGGTTTGAGTCCTCCCTGGGTCAAGGGTGTGTGTATTGTTATTAGCATAAGTTAGTTTAAGATAGGTTTTAAATTGTAACACATTTCCAGGGGCAGATGTGGACTCTGACCACAATCTATTGGTTATGACCTGTAGATTAAAACTGAAGAAACTGCAAAAAGGTGGGAATTTAAGGAGATGGGACCTGGATAAACTGAAAGAACCAGAGGTTGTACACAGTTTCAGGGAGAGCATAAGGGAACAATTGACAGGAATGGGGGAAAGAAATACAGTAGAAGAAGAATGGGTAGCTTTGAGGGATGAAGTAGTGAAGGCAGCAGAGGATCAAGTAGGTAAAAAGACCAGGGCTAGTAGAAATCCTTGGGTAACAGAAGAAATATTGAATTTAATTGATGAAAGGAGAAAATATAAAAATGCAGTAAGTGAAGCAGGCAAAAAGGAATACAAACGTCTCAAAAATGAGATCGACAGGAAGTGCAAAATGGCTAAGCAGGGATGGCTAGAGGACAAATGCAAGGATGTAGAGGCTTATCTCACTAGGGGTAAGATAGATACTGCCTACAGGAAAATTAAAGAGACCTTTGGAGATAAGAGAACCACTTCTATGAACATCAAGAGCTCAGATGGAAACCCAGTTCTAAGCAAAGAAGGGAAAGCAGAAGGTGGAAGGAGTATATAGAGGGTCTATACAACGGCGATGAACTTGAGGACAATATTATGGAAATGGAAGAGGATGTAGATGAAGACGAAATGGGAGATACGATACTGCGTCAAGAGTTTGACAGAGCACTGAAAGACCTGAGTCGAAACAAGGCCCCCGGAGTAGACAACATTCCATTGGAACTACTGACGGCCTTGGGAGAGCCAGTCCTGACAAAACTCTACCATCTGGTGAGCAAGATGTATGAAACAGGCGAAATACCCTCAGACATCAAGAAGAATATAATAATTCCAATCCCAAAGAAAGCAGGTGTTGACAGATGTGAAAATTACCGAACAATCAGTTTAATAAGCCACAGTTGCAAAATACTAACACGAATTCTTTACAGAAGAATGGAAAAACTGGTAGAAGCCGACCTCGGGGAAGATCAGTTTGGATTCCGTAGAAATACTGGAACACGTGAGGCAATACTGACCTTACGACTTATCTTAGAAGAAAGATTAAGCAAAGGCAAACCTACGTTTCTAGCATTTCTAGACTTAGAGAAAGCTTTTGACAATGTTGACTGGAATACTCTCTTTCAAATTCTAAAGGTGGCAGGGGTAAAATACAGGGAGCGAAAGGCTATTTACAATTTGTACAGAAACCAGATGGCAGTTATAAGAGTCGAGGGACATGAAAGGGAAGCAGTGGTTAAGAAGGGAGTAAGACAGGGTTGTAGCCTATCCCCGATGTTATTCAATCTGTATATTGAGCAAGCAGTAAAGGAAACAAAAGAAAAATTAGGAGTAGGTATTAAAATCCATGGAGAAGAAATTAAGACGTTGAGGTTCGCCGATGACATTGTAATTCTATCAAAGACAGCAAAGGACTTGGAAGAGCAGTTGAATGGAATGGATGGTGTCTTGAAGGGAGGATATAAGATGAACATCAACAAAAGCAAAACGAGGATAATGGAATCTAGTCTAATTAAGTCGGGTGGTTTTGAGGGTATTAGATTAGGAAATGAGACACTTAAAGTAGTAAAGTAGTTTTGCTATTTGGGGAGCAAAATAACTGATGATGGTCGAAGTAAAGAGGATATAAAATGTAGACTGGCAATGGCAAGGAAAGCGTTTCTGAAGAAGAGAAATTTGTTAACATCGAGTATAGATTTAAGTGTCAGGAAGTCATTTCTGAAAGAATTTGTATGGAGTGTAGCCATGTATGGAAGTGAAACATGGACGGTAAATAGTTTGGACAAGAAGAGAATAGAAGCTTTCGAAATGTGGTGCTACAGAAGAATGCTGAAGATTAGATGGGTAAATCACATAACTAATGAGGAAGTATTGAATAGGATTGGGGAGAAGAGAAGTTTGTGGCACAACTTGACCAGAAGAAGGGATCGGTTGGTAGGACATGTTCTGAGGCATCAAGGGATCACCAATTTAGTATTGGAGGGCAGCGTGGAGGGTAAAAATCGTAGGGGGAGACCAAGAGATGAATACACTAAGCAGATTCAGAAGGATGTAGGTTGCAGTAGGTACTGGGAGATGAAGAAGCTTGCACAGGATAGAGTAGCATGGAGAGCTGCATCAAACCAGTCTCAGGACTGAAGACCATAACAACAACACAGTTTAAGTTAACTTCAGTAGTGTGTAAGCCTATAGGCCGATGCCTTGAGCAGTTTGGTCCCATAGGAACTTATCACAAATTTCCAAATTTTTCACAATCTGTTTGCGTGCTGGATACACTGCACCTACTGTTCGAGCTATGGTCTGGGGTGATATTTCGTATGAGAGCACGAGCACTGTCTTACCCCACCTGCAAAATTGTTCGTCCGCCAGGTGATTTGATGTATTCTGCTGTCGTTCATTAACACCATTACAGTGAGTGGTTTCAACAGGATAAAGCTCGTCCTCGTAACGGTATTGTAATCAAACAGCTCTACAGAGTGTCGACATGCTGCCTTGGTCTACTCGATTACCAGATCTGTCCGCAATCGAGAAAATAATGGACATCATCGTAGGACAACTCCAGCGTCATCCACAAAAAGCATTAACCGTCCCTGTATTGATGGACCAAGTGCAACAGGTAGGTAACTCCATCCCACAAACTGGCATCCGGCACATGTGCGATACAATGCATGCTCGTTTACATGCTTCAGATCAATATTCTCACGATTACTAATATACCATCATTTCACACTTGCAATGGTGTACATAGCGTTTGCGTTTACATTACCCTGTGATGTTGCAGTGTTAATCATTTAAAAATGTTACCTAAACAAATGTATTCCCGAAAGGCCATTACTCTATATTAATTGCTTTTTGGTATTTCGTTTTGGTTTTCCGTCAGTGTAATTGATGTTTTATCTGATTAGACGGCAACAATATTCGGGCGTAACTGGTGTATTGTTCGTGCGTCGCCCTGTAGAAGAAACTGACATAAATGACCAAGAAACGGAAGGTAGAACAAAATACAGAAACAAAATTAAGATTTGGAAAGGTTTTCACAGCAGTTCCAAACCGGCAGGAGAGATGATAGACAGGAGAATAAAGAAAATAGTTAATGAACAGGGAAATATTTGGGAAAACAGAAATCTAATTTCATAACCTGGCGCAATTCTTACCTAAGTTGTAACTAAACAAACGGAAGAAGAATGTATAAACTATGAGGTACTATTGAAGGCCACATTTCTGGACTCTGAAAATTGGTACCATAACAGAATGAGAAGCGACTTTCGATTAGTGCTGTGTTTGTCACAAAGATCGTGCAAATGACCGCTAGAGGGTAATTAATCTGCTGTAAAGGCAGCCTCACAGTTTCAGCCACCCTTCCGATGAATGATAAATTGAAGAACTTGCTCAAGAGGACCTTTTTTTTCTCCCACTGTCAATACATATGCTACAGAAGATATTTGCATTTGCAATGGTCCGATAACGGCGTCCACTTAGTTTCTAATACTCACTCTAGAAAGGAACGAAATTTATATGGTTCGATATAGTGAAGATAAAAAGTATTAACGTTTCAGATAGTCCCCACTCAGACGGCGAACTATTTCCAGTTGCGTGCGCGGCTGCCGCTGTCAGAGCAGATGAGAGGTCAGCGAGTAATTGTCGCAAACCGCAGCGGCCGCCGCGTATCTATTAGGCAAATCTAGCGCGTCACATAAGCCGCAAATGGCGCCCGCCAATTGGCCGCGACGGGTTGGCGACGGGTTGACACGGGCTGTGGGTGATGCCCACCACGTGTGTGACCGAATTTCCTTGCAGAATTATTTCCCTGCAGGCTGAAATGGGTGAACGTGGGTTTCGAAGAACCCTCTGCCAGCCTATTAAGTGCAAACTGCCGAGAACTCATACATATGTCGATTTACACGAAGCTTTTCGTTTGTCTTTGTGGATCACGTACTCGATTATACTGGTATGCATCATTCGCCTATTCAGACACATGAGAGCGATATTTGGATAAACTGCTTCTCGGTGTAATGTGTAGAAGGCAGTCTACACCGCCAACCATACTGCATTACTCCGATTCCACACTGTAACCAAGACACTAAGGCCAGTATCGGCAGTATCCCTCTACTTGTAAAACGTGACTCGCGGGGCGGCCTATACGGCCGAGGCAAAGGGGCGGCCATGCCGCGGGAAAGCAGCGCGGAAATGGAGCCTCTTCCGGCTGCACGCCTGCTCTCTCTCTCTCAGCACACGGACTCAGGTTTCGGTCTCTCCCAGTGCTGCAGTAATTCTTGTCCCTTCAGTAAAAAAGCTGAAAAGAACTCCCTGTTCTCGACAGTGGTGCTAAGGGTTGATGTTCAACCAAATATGTTTCGTTACTCTTGTGGATCATCAGTGAGTTCACTGTTTATCCGGTAAGTAATATTATTTACATCCATTACACTAGTCTTTCTTTGTTCATTTCGCACTACCAAAATTTTCAAATTTGTTAAATTATTTTGTGGTATATTAGGCTTATTAAGGAAGTGGAACATCACGACAACTATAAGAATACCATTGCTGTACACCATCTCCAACGCAAAATAATTGTTTTGTCATGAGCACTTAAAAAATCGACCTTCACCACAGACATTCTTAGTAGAAAAACGTAAAAATAGGCACATTAAGGAAGATAACGACAACTAGAAGAATACCATAACTATATACCATCTCCAACGCAGAATAATTGTTTTGCCAAAAGCACTTAAAAAATCGACCTTCGTCACAGACACTCTTAGTAGAAAAACGTAAAAACAGTCTTCCCAGCTACAATTAGCGTGAACCTTCCTGTCGCTTACATTTCATGATTATCGCTTGTTATTTGAGGAATGCTAGTTTGGGAAGATTTGGTGTCTTGTCTCCTAACAACCGAAAATTTATCTGAAAACTAAATAAAGAAACGTTGTTTCATAATTCGTACATCTTGTAGCAGAACAGCACAAAATTCTAGTAGTGTTGTGCGTATTTAAGTGGGAACTTCACAAACTGAGTGACACATTTCGTCCCACACTGAGACCACTGCGTAATAAGAGCAGCGCGTGTCCAAACAGAGAGGACATGTTCCCTGTTCCCCGTAGAGGCAGTTCTACTACGGTACGGATAACACGTGCACAGTACGTGTCGCGGCGCGCCAACTGGAAACGTACTCCAAAGTTGAAGTACGCGAGAGAGTGTGTCTAAGTTGCACACAGAATATCAGTGGAATTCTGGGGATATGTGGATCAAATGCCATCATCCAGGCCGCCATGTGCTTCTGCCATTTCTCGGGGTGCACTCAGCCTCGTGATGCCAATTGAGGAGCTACTCTACTGAATAGTAGCAGCTTCAGTCAAGAATACCATCATAACGACCGGTAGAGCGGTGTGCTGACCCCACGCCCCTCCTATCGGCGTTCTCCACTGAGGATGACACGGCGGTCGGATGGTCCCGGTAGACCACTCGTGGACTGACGACGGAGTGCTTTTTACGAGGATCAAATGCAGGGTCGCGCCCAATCGTGGTGAAACCGTGCCAACAGTGTGACAAGTGACTCACAAACGTGAGTGATAAGCTGAAAGAACATCTCGGGGGTAGAGAATTTCTAACGATGAGTACACCACAAAGCCGTTCACGAAGGGCTCCGTGACCGAGGAACAGATTTCTGTAGTCGAGTTACTGAACGGCTAGGAGAGCGTTCCTACAGTTGTTTGCAGGTACTTGTTGACTATGTTGAAATGTGGTGTTATGCATCCGTGTCTCTTTGACGTGTACTACAGTATTCAGTAAAAGTTACTTTGTCTGCCATATAATCATGTGTAGCTTCCTTTTTCAGGCCTCCTCATATAAGCTCTTGGATGAGCGATTAACCAGTAAAATAATATTTTAACTTACATTTATATCTAATAACCACCATAAACTATTTGTAGACATACGTATTTAGAAATGTGTGTTGATTGTTCCTTGCAGTACTGGTAAAGTTAATTTCTCCATTTTCTGGTTTTAATTTATTTAAAAATGCATTTGTATGCACCTGCTGAGTAATAATTTCTACACAGTGAAGGGAAACTCAGAATGCACGAAGTAGGAGTTTGGTAAAAGGTATCACATAAGGTACATTAAAAGACATATGTCGTTTCACAATCCATTTTCGCACAACAGTGTTTTAAGCTCTGCTAAAACTCTGCAATAGTTAATAGTAACATCTTATACTCTTTCTCAGCTCAACATCTCACTCATTATGAAGGGATGCTCAGTCAGTTTCTCAGGAAACAAATACAATGTTGCAGTAAACTAAATGCAAACCAAGCACTTTCGATGTACTCTTGAGGTCAGCTGACAATGTGTGTGTGTGTGTGTGTGTGTGTGTGTGTGTGTGTGTGTGTGCGTGCGTGTGCGTGTGTGTGTGTGTGTGTGTGTGTGTGTGTGCGTGTGTGCGTGCTTGTGTGTGTTTTTTGTGAAATGGCTGGTCTTGAGAAATGAATAAACCGTCTAGGATTAACTTTTTATATCATTGTGTTTCAAGAATGTTTTGAGCAAAGCAGTATTATACACTAGGAATGAGCCATAGTAGATTCCTCTGTTGTTTACAGAATGTCTCTGTATTCGGGAAGGTGGAGGTTCCAATCCACGTCCGATCATTCTATTATAGGCTTGTCATGGCTTTCACACGTTGTTGTGGGAAGAAACAAGACCTGTAAGTTTTTAAATGCCAGCGTATACGAATTACGTTTCTTCTTGTTAATTTTTAATACCATGATAGCGTCTAACACCTTCATAAAAGTGATCCATGAATGAATAAAACTACTACTACTACTACTAATAATAATAATAATAATAATAATAATAATAATGTTAAAACTATTTCTGTTAGCGTTCTGTTTTCGTTCATCGTTTTCATAAGACAGCCGCGGATCTTCAGTTACAATTTACAATGTATGTCGTACTCAGGATCAAAAATCTACTTACTGTTAGTACGCCATTGTTGCAGGGGATAAGTCACCTGCGTGAGCAAAGATCACAACTCAGATTTACCAGGCATACAGTAAGTGTCCGTTTCGTCAGAGGCCAATAACGAGCTCTAATACCTAGGCACGTGGAACACTGCATGCAGCAGAAAATCATGAAAAAATGGAAATGTTTACCAGAACTTAAGAGGCGATAATTTCATTGTAAGCTGAAATATTCCTTCGATGTTAACGGCGAGAAAAATTGTCACTGACGCATAAGTTAGTTGGTACTCTGCATGTTCTGGACCTTCCTGCATTTGCAGTAAAGGTATTGTATCGATCAATCACACATCTCACTAGTTCACCTAACATGTGGCACCCAAGTAAAAGTTCCTGTTCTATAGCATTCAGCACTTACGATCATTAATCAAGTGTAATCATGGGACTGTAGATCAACACTAGAAAGAGCCAAAATTCCAGAGCTAATAGAGAGCATCATGACTGATAAAGGGATTAGTGATCACAAGGTCGTTGTAGCTAGGCTCAATACCATTTCTTCCAAATCCACCAGGAACAAACGCAAAATAATTTCATCTAAAAAAACGGATAAAGTGTCACTAGAAGCCTTCCTAACAGACAATCTCCATTCCTTCCGAACTGACTATGCAAATGTAGACGAGATGTGGCTCAAATTCAAAGATATGGTAGCAACAGCAATTGAGAGATTCATACCTCATAAATTGGTAATAGATGGAACTGATCCCCCATGGTACACAAAACAGGTCCGAACGTTGTAGCAGAGGCAACGGAAAAAGCATGCGAAGTTCAGAAGAACGCGAAATCCCGAAGTTTGGCTAACATTTACAGACACGCGAAATTTGGTACGGACTTCAATGTGAGATGCCTTTAATAGGTTCCACAACGAAACAGTGTCTCGAAATTTGGTAGAAAATACGAAGAAATTCTGGTCGTATGTAAAGTACAAAAGCGGCAAGGCGCAGTCAATACCTTCGCTGCGCAGTGCCGATGGTATTGTTACCGACGACTGTGCCACTAAAGCGGAGTTATTGAACGCAGTTTTCCGAAATTCCCTCACCAGGGAAGACGAATGGAATATTCCAGAATTTGAAACACGAACAGCTGCTAGCACAAGTTTCTTAGAAGTAGATACCTCAGGTGTTGCGAAGCAACTCAAATCGCTTGATACGGGCAAGTCTTCAGGTCCAGATTGTATACCGATTAGGTTCTTTTCAGATTACGCTGACACAATAGCTCCCTACTTAGCAATCATATACAACCGCTCGCTCACCGACAGATCTGTACCTACAGATTGGAAAATTGCCCAGGTCGCACCAGTGTTTAAGAAGGGTAGTAGGAGTAATCCATCAAACTACAGACCTATATCATTGACGTCGGTTTGCAGTAGGGGTTTGGAGCATATACTGTATTCAAACATTATAAATCACCTCGAAGGGAACGATCTATTGATACGTAATCAGCATGGTTTCAGAAAGCATCGTTCTTGTGCAACGCAGCTAGCTCTTTATTCGCACGAAGTAATGGCCGCTATCGACAGGGGATTCTCAAGTTGATTCCGTATTTCTAGATTTCCGGAAAGCTTTTGACACCGTTCCTCTAAAGCGACTTCTAATCAAGCTGCGGGCCTATGGGGTATCGCCGGCCGTGGTGGCCAAACGGTTAAAGGCGCTACAGTCTGGAACCGCACGGCCGCTACGGTCGCAGGTTCGAATCCTGCCTCGGGCATGGATGTGTGTGATGTCCTTAGGTTAGTTAGGTTTAAGTAGTTCTAAGTTCTAGGGGACTGATGACCTTAGACGTTAAGTCCCATAGTGCTCAGAGCCATTTGAACCATTTTTTGAGCCTATGGGGTATCGTCTCAGTAGTGCGACTGGATTTGTGATTTCCTGCCAGGAAGGTCGCAGTTCGTAGTAATAGAGGGAAAATCATCGAGTAAAACTGAAGTGATATCAGGTGTTCCCCAGGGAAGCGTCCTGGGACCTCTGCTGTTCCTGATCTATATAAATGACCTGGATGACAATCTGAGCAGTTCTCTTAGTTTGTTCGCAGATGATGCTGTAATTTACCGTCTAGTAAGGCCATCCGAAGACCAGTATCAGTTGCAAAGCGATTTAGAGAAGATTGCTGTATGGCGTGGCAGGTGGCAGTTGACGCTAAATAACGAAAAGTGAGTAG
This sequence comes from Schistocerca cancellata, assembly GCF_023864275.1. Classification (NCBI taxonomy): domain Eukaryota; kingdom Metazoa; phylum Arthropoda; class Insecta; order Orthoptera; family Acrididae; genus Schistocerca; species Schistocerca cancellata. The sequence continues at coordinate 1,283,081,344 of NC_064626.1, read as the reverse complement.
TGATCCACATGAGTTCCAAAAGAAATCCGTTGGAATTCGATTACTCGATAAATAGTACAATTCTCAAGGCTGTCAATTCAACTAAGTACCTGGGTGTTAAAATTACGAACAACTTCAGTTGGAAAGACCACATAGATAACATTGTGGGGAAGGCAAGTCAAAGGCTGCGTTTCATTGGCAGGACACTTAGAAGATGCAACAAGTCCACTAAAGAGACAGCTTACACTACACTCGTTCGTCCTCTGTTAGAATATTGCTGCGCGGTGTGGGATCCTTACCAGGTGGGATTGACGGAGGACATCGAAAGGGTGCAAGAAAGGGCAGCTCGTTCTGTATTATCACGTAATAGGGGAGAGAGTGTGGCAGATATGATACGCGAGCTGGGACGGAAGCCATTAAAGCAAAGACGTTTTTCGTCGCGGCGGGATCTATTTACGCCCGCATCTCGTGGTCGTGCGGTAGCGTTCTCGCTTCCCACGCCCGGGTTCCCGGGTTCGATTCCCGGCGAGGTCAGGGATTTTCTCTGCCTCGTGATGGCTGGGTGTTGTGTGCTGTCCTTAGGTTAGTTAGGTTTAAGTAGTTCTAAGTTCTGGGGGACTTATGACCACAGCAGTTGAGTCCCATAGTGCTCAGAGCCATTTGAATCATTTTTTTAGATCTATTTACGAAATTTCAATCACCAACTTTCTCTTCCGAATGAGAAAATATTTTGTTGAGCCCAACCTACATAGGCAGGAATGATCATCAAAATAAAATAAGAGAAATCACAGCTCGAACAGAAAGGTTTAGGTGTTCGTTTTTCCCGCGCGCTGTTCGGGAGTGGAATGGTAGAGGGATAGTATGATTGTGGTTCGATGAACCCTCTGCCAAGCCCTTAAATGTGAATTGCAGAGTAGTCATGTAGATGTAGATTTAGATGTAGATGAAATATATTGTGTAGAAAGATTTACGTTAATTACTTTTCCCCAATACCAAAGGAAAAGAGTGTACTAGTATTGACTGTCGCGATTGGCTTCTTTGTAAATTCACAAACTAAGTAAAATGTTACTGAATGGTTATCTACTGGTATTTACAAAGGCATTGTGTGGTTAAGACGAGATAGGGAAAACTGAGACGACAGAGGCTGTAGAAAACACTCGACGGGCCGCAGATTCGTCTCCGCACACGTAAATCATGGAGGTAATTCACACTTCACGATTTTTATAGGTTGTAATCTGCATATTAGATGCTCTCACCGTTCCTCTTAGCTCGTGAGTACACACGATGGTAACGAGTCACCGACGTTTTTCCATCTTCCGCACGATTTTAGTGCATACTTAGACGTAACTATATATTACAAACTATGATAAAACACAAGCTGCTCTGGTGCGATGCGCTTCTCAAACGTTTTCTAGAAACCGAGTTTCAAAGATTTACGATGATATTGCAAACCAAGTAAAAAGTGCCAGAGATCTAGCAGCTGGTTTACCGCAACACGCTTAGCAAGTTTCGCGTTTTGGTACTAATGGGCCGATGGGGACCGACCGACCGCCGTGTCATCCTCTGAAAATGACATCAATGGACACGGTATGCAAGGGTGTGGGTTCTCCTGACCCTTTTCGAATTTCTTGAGATTGGAACAGCTACTTCTCGCCCAGGCAAGTCTTCAAATGGCGTCACGAGGCTGAAGCCAGTACTCTCGCCAAGTAGCGGGACTTGAACCCGTGTGCTCTGCATAGCAGCCGGATACGCTGATCGCTGATCACTGAGCTGTGAAGGTGGACCAACAGGCCAACAGGCTACATTAAAGGCCTCTGTGAGGGAGAGGACTTGTCTTGTCACGTGACAGAAGAAAAAGGACTCAACGCGGAAGATATAGGCTCCCCAATACTACAGAATTTTAAAAAGGCTTTGGAGAAAATCAAATACGGCAGAAAGGTTACATAACATTCCATCGGAATTTCTAAAATCTTTGGGGGAAGTGGCAACAAAACGACTATTCACGTTCATGTGTAGACTGGCGATGTACAGTACCATCAGATTTTCGGTGAAACATCATCCACACATATACGAAGATAGGAAGAACCGACAAATGCGAGAATTATCGCACAATCAGCTCATCCATCAAAGTTGCTGACAATAATCATATACAGAACAATGGAGAAGAAAACTGAGGATGTGTTAGATGACGATCAGTTTGGCTTTAGAAAAGGTAAAAGCACCAGAGAAGTAGTTCTGACATTGCGGTTAATAATGGGAACAAGGTGGAAGAAAAATAAAGATACTTTCATAGGATCTATCTATGTGGAAAACGCAATGTCAAATGGTGCGAACTGTTCGAAATTCTGAGAAAAATAGGGGTAAGCTATAAGAAAAGACGGGTAACGTACCATATATACCAGAACCAAGAGCGAATAATAAGAATAGGAGACTAAGAACAAAGTGCTCGGATTAAAAGGGGTGTAAGACAGGGATTTAATCTTTCAGCCCTTCTGTTCAGTTTATATGTACACCGAGGAAGCGACGACGGAAGTAAATGAAAGGTTCAAGGGTGGGACTAAAATTCGAGGTGAAGGGATATCAACGATAACAGCTGTTGATGATACTGATATCCCAACTGAAAGTCAAGAAGGGTTACAGGGTGTGCTGAATGGAATAAACAGCCTAATGAGCACAGAATATGGACTAAAAGTAAATCTAAGAGAGACGAAAGTAATGAGAAATAGCAGAAATGACAGCAGAGAGAAACTTATCAGAATCGGGGGTCACAGGATCACGAATTATACGAATTTAAGGAATTCTGCCACCTAGGCAGCGAAATAACCCTTGATTTATGGAGCAAGGCGCACATAAAAAGTAGACTAGCGCTGGCAAAGAGGGCATTCCTGGCCAAAGGTAGCCTACTAGTATCAAACATAGGCCTTAATTTGAGGATGAAACTTCTGAGAATTTACGTTTGGAGCACGTAGTTGTATAATAGTGAAAAATGGATGTGGGAAAGCCGGAACAGGAAACAATCGAAGAATTTAAGATGCAGTGCAACAGGTGAAGGTTTAAAATTAGGTGGACTTACAAGGGAAGAAATGAGGAGGTACTCCGCAGAATCGAAGGGGAAAGGAATATATGGTAAATATTGACAAGAAAAAGGGCCAAGATAATAGGACATCTGTTAAAAGTCAGGGAATAACTTCCATGTTACTAGAGGGAGCGGTAGATGGTAAAATCTGTAGATGAACATAGAAATTGGAGAACATCCTGCAAATAATTGAGGATATGTGTTGCAGTTGGTGCTCTGAGATGAAAAGGTTGGCACAGGAGAGGAATTCGCGGCTGGACACGAGGAGGCTGATGGCTCAATAGAAAAATCGTTTTTACTCCAAGTGCTACTTTCTTCGTCTTCCATTATCATTGTTTCCTCTTAGTTCTTCAAGGTCATGTATTTTACCCGCCTTTTTCTATAGCTTTTACTGTCTTGAAAATCCTTAGGAAAGTTGGTGCAAACAATAGGGAACTATTTTGCATCGTCCAATGTTTTTTTCTAGGACGACAAATCCAACGTAAATGTTGCTTCCATTATTAAGTGCAATGTGAAAAGTGATCGTCAATTTTTATACTAGATCGCACAAATATTCAGTTCACTTGTTCAATAATCGATGAATAGTAAAATACTATGGCCACAGATGATTGACTAACTAATGGAACCGTAATCATTATTCCACGTATAATGCAAATGGATAATTTCATTGTTGCTTTGTCGGAATACACTCGAGCGTGTTTCTGAACCCGAGGGACGATATTCGCAACTTCTCAATCATCTATCTTGTTAGCACTTTCAGCTACTATCAGTCACAGTGTGGAGCGTAACTGAAGTCCGTGTACGATAGAATGTTGTGTGGCTGGCAGTAAGTGGGTTGCACTGCAGTTAGGCGTTAGCGAACGTATAACTAACTATGCCTGGGAACATTCAATTTTGTCCCGTTCCATACGTGAGTATAGGCATCACGGTTGAATAGTCAATCAGAGTAGCATCCATAATAATCGTTTCAGCCCCTTCACCCCCTTTTCCCTCAAATTCACATACAACATTACAATACAATTATCGGTTGTTGAATCTTCACGGAAGAATTATGTTAGTATCTCCGTTCCTTTGGGTACCCACCGTTATTGTGATCTTCCGTCCAAAGACTGGTCTGATGCAGCTCTGAAAGCTAATCTATTCTGCGCATTTCGCTTCATGTTTGAAAACCTACTGCAACGTACAACCAACTGTACCTACCCACTGCACAATTTTTACTCATCCTTCTTTCTCCGTCCATTTCCTTTCATTTCCGAGGTGAGATTCGTTGATGATTCCACTCATCTCCAGTCGACCGACGTCTGCGTTTAGTCAAGTTGTGCCCCGTTTCTTTCCTCAATGTGATTCAGTACCTCCTCATTAGTTATGCAATCTATTCATCTAATCTTCACTATTCTCTTGTAGCACCATATTTCAAAAGCTTGTGTTCTCTTCTTGACAGAATGGTGCGTCATCCACGTTTCAGACAACATTCCACTGTCATTATTCTTCTTTTGTTGAGCATTTTATAACCTCTTTTCTTGACATTATCCATTCCCTTCGAGTGCCCTTGCAAGTTCTTTGATGTGTCTGACAGAATTACAACGTCATCCTCTAACCTCAAAGTTTGCATTTCTCCTCATTTAATTTAAATTCGCTTTCCGAATTTCTCTTTAGTTTCCTTTACAACTAGCTCGACGTGCAGACTGAAGAATACCTGGGATAAGCTACAACCCTGCCTCAATCTCCTTCAAATGTTATTCGTCTTACTTGTCGTTTGAACCATATTTATTTACTTAACGGTTATTAAACCGCAGAGGTAATTATGTTAATATCGCCACACGTCATGGTGTAAACCTGAAGAGATTGGAACTGACAGACGAGATTCCTACGTCCATTGCGTTTGTAGCTGCTACTCGAAACGTACTGTAGGGCGACTGACCAGCGATGAATTTCTGGCAGGGCTGCGGCGTCTCTCGCGCTCTGGTCGCACTGCGCCACTCTGGTTGTGGGGGCGGCTGAGTGTTCGCCAAATATTATGGCCGCTCCCCTGGGCTCTCGCGGCCCACCTCTGCAGCCGGCGAACGTATCGAGAGGGGCTGATGTCCGCCGGGAAACATATACACCCAGGGGATACACGTCCCAGTACCGCGCCTGGCGCCATGTAGACGTGAAGATGCACGGGGATGACATGAAGTGGACAGCTACAACTGGCAAGTATTTTGATACCGTTAGAATGTAAATAAAGGAGTAAACAAGGGTAGTAGTTCCACTCGAATCTACAATGTCGGAAAAAAAAACAGAACACCTCTTTACAGGTTTCCATTTCACTCAAGATTTATTGTTGCCACAGTGCATACGGAGCACATAAAATGAACACAAGCGGTTCTGAGGTACCAGGTATCGACCAATGCTGAAACACCCATCCTCCACAGGCGGAAATGCAGGCACTGACTCTCTCATCCAGTCTATCGTTCAGCTGGCGAATACTCTCCTGGGATACATTAAGCCATGCCTGCTCGACCTATTCACGCAGTTATGTAAAAGTTGTTGGGTAACAAGTTGCACGAGTTATTTCTCGTCCCATCATATAGCGCACGTGCCCGATTGTAGACAAGTCCGGAGATCTTGCTGGGCGGGAAAGTTGGAGCAGGTTTCGAGAGCACGTTGAGTTTCACAGGCAGGGCGTGGGCAAGCATTATCCTGTTAGAAGAACACATCGCCTTCTTATTGCATGAACCATAAATGAGTCTAACAACATACTGCGCGTATCGAGCGCTGATTTGCGTCGCCTCTAGAACACCAAAGGTGAACGGGACTTGTAGCTTATCGCACGCCGGACCATAAGGCCTGGTAGAGCCTTGGAGGGAGATAGCTATCTATTGGGGAATTAGAGAATACGCGCTGCTGGCTACTAAAGTCGCAACACCATGATGGCAAAATGCAACAAACAACAAATTTTCATGAACGGTGCGACATGTCTGGATATTACTTTGCATTAATACTTGTTCCATAGATCATGAATACGACACTTTGTAATGATGTGGAACGTTTCAGTTTAACGTAATTTTTCTTTACACAATATTTATTTATTTATTTACAGTTACTACTTCATATCTAAGAATCCGTCTATTGTGTAGAAGGAGTTGTCATTGAGAAATTCTTTTAATTTGTTTTTAAATGTTGGTTGGCTTTCTGTCAGATTTTTATTGCTATTTGGCTAATGACCAGCATAATTCACCTCTTTCTGTGCCAAAGTCAGATTTAACCCCGAATAGTGAAGACCATCCTTTCTTCTAGCGTTTCAGTTATAAACTTCGCTATTATTTTTGGATTAGGATGGAATATTAATAACAAATTTCATAAGTGAGTATATGTATTGCGAAGCTACCATGAATATCCCGAGTTCCTTAAATAAATTTCTGCAAGGTGATTTTGGATGGGCTCCAGCTATTATTCTAATTATACGCTTCTATGCAATGATTACTTGTTCTCTTAATGATGAATTACCGCAAAATGTGATGCCATATGAAAGCAGCGAATGAAAATAGGTATAGTAGGCTAATTTACTGATATGTTTATAACCAAAATTTGTGATAACCCTAATAGCTTAAGAAGCTAAACCTAACGGTTTCAGCAGATCATAATTTGTTTCTTCAAATTGAATTTCTCATCAATGCAGACACCCGAAAATTTTCTACATTTTGCATTAGCAACAGACTTCTGTCCAAAGTCTATATTTATCAATGGTGTTTTGCTGTTTATTGTACAGAATTGTACATACTGTGTTTTCTCAAAATTTAGTGAGAGTGCATTTGGAGAGAGCCACTTAATAATTTTCTGAAAGACTATTTACAGTTTCTTCAGCTGATTCTTGTTTCTTGGGTGTGATTACTACATTTGTATCATCACCAAAAAGAACTAACTTTGCATCTTCATGAATATAGACTGGTAAGTTATTAATATATATTAAGAACAAGAAGGGTGCCAAGACTGAACCTTGTGAGACACAATTCTTGATACCAGTTAGAGGAGTTGCTGGATTTTTGCTGCCTTTGTGAGACACAATTCTTGATACCAGTTAGAGGACTTGCTGGACTTTTGCTGCCTTTGTGCGACACATGTCTTGATACCAGTTAGAGGACTTGCTGGATTTTTGCTGCCTATCTTCACTGTCTGTTCAGTATATGTATTGCCATCTCAGTGTATGCGCTCAAAAGTAGGTAGGAGTGATGTTATCTACATTCCATGTATAAGTAGACTACACAGTGGGTTTTTTATTGAGAATTCACATTAGATTGTGGGAAGTTTGTGCGAAGATAATTTTATTTCTAGTGCATGTGTTGAAATTTGACAGCAGCAGTATTGAGGTACATTTTGACTACATATGATCATTGCACGATATTTATGCTAACATTGGTCAGGATCCCAAGACTGTAATGCGAAAGTGGGTCGATTAGTTCAAGAGTAGCAAACGACAGTACACGTGCTTTATATCAGTGGCCATAGGTGAAGAGCACTCAGAGTCCAGATGTATTCGCCTGGCCCTGCAGGATACTACTGTGTCATCATATACATTGAGTCAGGAAATGGTTTTGTCTGCAGAAAGACAAGTAGCGATGACGTCTGGAACAGCATAGGCTGTCAGTACGGAGGCTACCCTTGACACTGCAACAGAGGGAGGCATCTAGACAGTGGGAGTCCCCATCAACACTGTGCGCCGGAGTGGAACCATTTCGTCTCTTGAGACGAGTTCCAATTCCGTGTACAACATGATGATAGATGTACGCGTTTGAGAAAGAGAACAAACGTTGGAATATTGCAGTATCTTCGTCACATTGGCCTAGTGTGATAGTTTGGTGTGCCATCGGGTACAAAACACTGCCACTTGTGGTTCACATAGTTTGGACAGCAGCCGTTATACTGCTGATGTGTTAAGGCCGGTGAGTGACCTCTACTTTCCAGGTCGCTGTGACATCATCTTTCAACAAGACAGCGTAAGACCGCATGTTGTCCCAGCTGTACTGGCCTACCTCGGTACAGATGGTGTTTGACTGTTTGCCTGGCCAGCACTTTCTTCAGACCTCTCATCCACTGAAAAATTTGAAGAGTGAAAATAGAAAACGTTCTGTGTGTCAGATTTGACATATATCAGGAGTATAAAAGAAAAACCTATCTCTGTTTGCATATAACTGATTTGTATCCAAAAAATTGAGAAAATATTCTGATACCATAGAATTATGGCTCATCACCACAAAAAATAGTGAAACCAATTAGAAAACAAATGTGTGTGAATGATCTTCCACCATTTGACTGTACAAACTTCTTTATTCGTTGCTATCACGATTTCGACATCAAGCTATTGTCAGGTACATCAGTGTTGGGTATAACTGGACTTTGTTAAATGAAGTCATTGTCAAGATCTATTGAACTGGGTGTCCCAGTGTGTAAGTAAGTGGAGAATCGCCAAAATGTATTGCAGATAGGTAGCAAACATGTTTCCAGCCATAAAACAGTTGAGCCACAGAATGAACACTAATAAAGTAGGTGGATGGGCAGTGAGAACAGCACTAGACAGGTAGAAAAGCAATTTTAAATCTACCCTAATATCATTTTTCCTAGACCTCTTCTTCTAATCCATGGACGAATTTCAGTTTAAAAACTGATAGCCTCTAAAAATAAGAAATGTACTTGAATGAGTAGGACTAAAAAGTATTGTATTAATTATTGTTAACATTAATCACATAAACATATACCGTAAAAAGCTCATTACTCAATATTTAGATAAACGAATTGTACAAATGATGTCTGGAACACGTAACTATTACATTCATTGTTGTTTACATTAATTTTTTACATTAACTAATATGAATCTGAACGCCTATCTGAAGATGAACCTGTCGGTTTGTAACCGTCAATGGGGCTATTTGTGTAAATAAATAGCATTGCTAAGTATATGTGATTGTTGTTTTCTTCTTTACACGAATTAACTCGTATTTTGTACACAGCCACTGTCTCAAAAACGTCAATTTCCGAAAAGAATAGTTTTTATTCCAAGTCCTATTAATACTAAGACACTACGTCTAATTTAGGACAATACAAGTATATAAACACACCAATAAGTTTTTAACTACCTGAACTGTAGTCAACAAAAACTTTTTGGAACTGAATAGGGAAATACAGCTTGGCAGAAGGACTATGCACCTTCTACCCACACATGTTTGAAAGACTTTCTCCACATTAGCACCTGGATCGACTCTATGTAATTGCAACGGACTACCGAGAATGTAATAACCCTGACAACGCGTTTTGTGAAAAAATAACACTTACAGTATGAGATTTTTCACTCTGCAGTGGAGTGTGCGCTGATATGAACTTCCTGGAAGATTAAGGCAGTAAGCCTTCCTGTGTGCCGGCACACAGTTTTAATCTTCCAGGAAGTTTCAACACTTAGAGTGTTTTCCATATCCACTCTTCATTTGTTTATCGGATGCTGAGAGCGTGCATGCCACCACCCGTCATCTGCTAAGATTGAAGACCTCTGGCTGAAGCAACATGAAATGATGTACACGTATTTGTTACCCAATCGCAGTTGTAGTTGATGCCTAGGTGGGTTAGAGCCGCTGTTGCTCCAAGAGATGGTAGCTCTGAGTACTAAATTACGTACTTTGCATAACCCGAATCACCTGTAAATTCGATCATGTATACACCCTGTTACACCATATACGAACAATAAGTATCTTTGTTATTGTCATATTTTTAATCACCTGACAGCATACTTGTCGCGGAGTGCGACTGCAGTGATGTCCTGCATCCAACATTGCATTACTGGATGTGAGTCAGCAAGGAATCTGTGGAGACACACTCCATCGTAGTTCAATTAAGACCAAAATCGAGGCTTCTAGCAAACGTAGGCTACTTTAACTGTTTTGGTATAATTTTTACTCTATTTCATTACTGATGTTGCGCGCTATGAGCCGTGCTGTGGCTTGCGTTGGTGCTGTTTGTAGGTTTCCGCCCTCTGTTGCAGGCCAGACAGTTCGTTTAGTTGTCATGATTGCGGTTGTTTGTCTTCTTCTCGTGTTGACTGGCGCCACTCGGTTTCGCAAGCGTTGCCTGCCCGCTAGTGGCAGCAGCGGCGGTTATCAATATGTAGTAACTGTTGCCCTATCTTTGGGGCAATGTCGTTGTTTTTCCGGCTCTTGTGAGTCGGTCAGTTCGATTGGAGACTGGGGAGGAGCCGGGTCCGCGCAGTGCCAGAGCACGCCAGGACCGCTGCTGGCAGACATGGACTGCCGGATGGAGGGGCTGTGGTCGCGAGGGTGCACCGCCTCGTCGTGAACCGGATCCAGCAAGCCTTAAGATGCGTGCATTTCAAACCACGTAGAGAAGCCTCCATCACTGTGATATTTCGCGATTCTCCAGCAACTTGGGTTCGTTGCTGCTCCTGGTGTCACCGAGACGAAGAGCAGCGAGTGGAGTGCTTTCTACTCTGGTGGTAGTGGTTCCTTTCTCGTTTAGAGCCTTATCTTCCATCATACCACTGTTGTGGGATGCGTGCATTTCAAGCCACGTAGAGAAGCCTCCATCACTGTGATATTTCGCGATTCTCCAGAAACTTGGGTTCGTTGCTGCTCCTGGTGTCACCGAGACGAAGAGCAGCGAGTGGAGTGCTTTTGTCACCGAGACGAAGGGCAGCGAGTGGAGTGCTTTCTACTCTGGTGGTAGTGGTTCCTTTCTCGTTTAGAGCCTTAACTTCCATCATACCACTGTTGTAGACATTCAAATAAATATATGTACTCTCCAATTAATTTCGACTGCGAGTTTACTTTTAATGAAATTCTTTTGTTTTTCACTACATCTTCAAGCACACTGCTTCGGAAAACAAGGGGAAATATTAAACAACTTGCCAGTTCTCTAAGTAGTGTAGCTCAAAGAATAATACTTGTAAGCCCACGTAATGATTGCTATTTTTTAACAGATCTTTTGGGTAGATTTTGATGATTGAACCACAGCTTTTCGTCTCACTTTTCTGAACTGGATTTTGTGTTGCAAGTGAAATAAAGCATGTTTGTTGTTTATATATAGCATAGGTATAGATATTTAGAAATAAGAACAAAGTAGAACCTTGATTTTTTTATCTGGAAGTGCTTTACACTATTAATTTTTAAAGCAAACGTTTCAAAATATGTCGCTGCCACAATTATTGTCGAAAAGTTTTGTAATAATGATTATCAGAAATTTCGCTAATTAAGTCATAGTTTCTCTTTATAAAATGTCTATAATTTTCAAATTTAAGTAATAAAAATAGCCCACTTTTCAGTTAAGTATGTTTTAAGACAGTATACAAAATATCAGCGCTCCATATTTGATAGCTTTTAATCAGCGTGCACCAGAATTTCAAAAGAGTGAAATTCCGGGAAAATTGAAGTCAAAGTTAAAGCTTGTTCCTCTACCTACCATGCATAGCACTAACTAGTCCCAGGTCTATATTCATCTTGTTACTGGTGTTGTTCCTCGACCCTTGTCTTCTTCAGACTACTTATTGTTGCTTCTTTGGTAGATTCGAACACTGATTTCCGTGCTTCCAAGAGTCTTCTGCGGTCAATTGCAAATTAAAGTGATTTGCATGTTTAGTCCATCAGGCACTCCCATCAATTCCATAACCATAATCCTTGACTGCTTTGTCATTGAAAGATAGGAAAACATCCAGCTCACCTATTTTCTTTGGTATCCGTTCCCATATACAGTTGTTAAATTCTCATGTGTGTTTTGAGTCCTATCATGTAATTACTTCTCTAATAATCTTTTGTCACTAAGATATTAGAGATCATAACGGCATAAGAAAAAAAAGTGAAAACAATGTTTTGTTTTTAACAGCTGCCTGCGTGACATGGGGACGTCGTCATGTGTGTAAGCACTTTCAAATTCCTCTTATTTTGTGGCTTTCTTCGATACAATTTCCTCGAAGTAAACTTTCTCTTGTTCAGAAACCTACAGAGAATTTTTTAAGAAAAAAATTTAAAAATCAATTTACACCTATTTACGAGCTAGTCTCTTTAAACAGCACAACTGTTCTGGTTACGTACTTGTGATGGGCGATGTTTGTCGATGTCCAAAGATGCAGTACATGCAAAGAATTCTATCCTACCAGATGTACGTAGATGAAGTTTAATACCGCTGTCGCTCCCTTCTCTGATTTTCCTAAGGTCGTGTGGCGCTATACTTGATATTATGCGTGTATACGTCAGGTATTGTCAAAAGCGCAAATAAATTCGAGGCAGATTTTTCACATATACTTGATCGCAACACCAGATGTATAATAGAAGAGGAGAAATCTTTTATTACGTAGAAAAGACGCGCAGATCAGTTAGGTATGCTACGGCTTTACTGAATTATATTATTTAGTAATTAATCACTCCTCATCGTAATTCAGCACAAAGCAACATTATTCCGACATTTGTAGCTCGCACATAAACTCTTCTATGCTAACAAATACCTTCGTAATACTCTAAGTAAGTGGATCACACGTGCGTCGCACCACTTTACACACCTTAACTAACCATTCGATATCCAGAAATTCTCATGAAAATGCGTTATTCCTCCCCTTTCACCTGCCTTCACCTATCCGTCCCTCTGATTTTACAAACATATACTGGTGTGCATGATCACTTTGGTGGTCCAGGTGTCACAGTGTGGAAGGCGTGATACTTCTTGGGCATTCTGATGCCGTACTCCTTCCACATGTGCGTCTGTTCAGGGGTTCATTCGGCCCCGACGTCATTTTTATGGATGGCAATGCGCTATCGCATCGAACTGCACAGGTGGAGCGGACCGTGGAACAAGAGGATTTTCGGCGAATGGACTACCATGGCCGTTTCCCCGGCTGAAATCCCATCGAACACATGTGGGGTGCGGGTGCTTCAGAAAGATATACTGCTGCACGTTCACGTACGACACACACCATCCGGCTGTTATCAGTAACGGCGGTGGAGCAGTGGAAAATCTTAACACAAGGACACCTTACTAATCTTGCGGCCACCATGGGAACGAGTTGCAGATCATGCACTGCCGTCCGTGCCGACCACATAACCTATTATGAAACATGTGCCACCTTCTGAAATGTTCAGGGGACCATCATAAATCGCAATGATTTCAGTGTAATTACTGTCGTAGAATAAAAGTGTCATTTCAGTTCGTCTTACTGCTTGCTTCTTTGTACACTGAAGCGCCAAAGAAACTGGTATAGGCATGCGTATTCAGAGATATGTAAACAGGGAGAATACGGCGCTGAAGTCGGCAACGCCTATATAAGATAACAAATTTCTGGCGGAGTTCTTAGGTCGGTTACTGCTGCTACAATGGCAGATAATCAAGATTTAAGTGAGTCTGAACGTGGTGTTATAGACGGCGCACGAGCGATGGGACACAGCATCTCCAAGGTAGCGATGAAGCGGACATTTTCCCGTACGGGTTTTTCACGAGTGTTCTTTGAATATCAGGAATCCGGCAAAACATCTAATCTCCGACATCGCTGCGGCCGGAAAGAGGTTCTTCAAGAACTGGACCAACGACGACTGAACAGAATCGTTCAATTGACAAAAGTGTAACCCTTCCACAAATTGCTGCTGATTTCAATGCAGGGCCATCAACAAATGTCAGCGTGCGAACCATTCAACGAAACATCATCGATATGGGCATTCGGAGCGGGAGGCCCATTCGTATACCCTCGAAGACTGCACGGCACAAAGATTTTCGCCTCGCCTGGGCCCGTCAACACTGACACTGGACTGTTGATGACTGGAACCACGGGAGCCTCATCAATCTACGGACCCTGCATGCCGACAGGGGCTGTTCAAGCTGCTGGAGGCTCTTTATGCAGTTCGAGTGCTATCGGACCCGTGAGACGTCTAGATACGACTCTGACAGATGACACTTATGTAACCATCGTGTCTGATCACCTGCATTCATTCATGTCCATTGTGCATTCCGACGGACTTGGGCAATTTCAGCAGGACAATGCGACACCCCACACGTCCGGAACTGCTGCAGAGTGGCTCCGGGAACACTCTTCTGAGTATAAACACTTCCGCTGACCACCAAACTGCCCAGTCATGCACATTATTGAGCATATCTGAGAGGCCTTGCAACGTGCTGTTCAGAAGAGATCTCCACCCTCTCGTACTCTTACGGATCTGTGGACAGCCCTGCCGCTTTCATGGAGTCAGTTTCCTCCAGCACTACTTAAGACATTAGTGGAGACCATGCCACGTCGTGTTGTGGCACTTCTGCGTGCTCGCAGGGGTGCTGCACGATACTACGCAGGTGTACCAGTTTCTGTTCAGAGTTATGTATGGCCCAAGTTCCAGCGAGCTAAGTTACTTCGCAGTGACACATAATGCGAAAGTTACTTTCGTCCTAAATTTTTGCACGCTAGTGTCTGAGACGATACTCCACAGGCACATAAATTGATTAGAAGCCGTTTGTCAGGAATGGTGTCAAAAACATGCAATCATTTTGAGATGCAGTATCGGCAGCATCCATTATTTCGTTTAAATAATATTTTCTGAATCCATGCAAGTTTTATATTTTCCTTCTAAGCAGTTCATATGATAGAGATTTTATGTTTTAGTATTCTACTAAGATAGTAACATGTCGTTCTTAAGAGAGGGAAATCGTTGCACGTGAAAGTAACTGCGAGGCGACAGGGAAATAAGTTGATTGTGGTGACAGGAGTAGCATTCGCCATATATTGTAATAAGTCTTCAGAAGTGCAGATGTAAATACTGGTAATGCTAGAAGTAGGATGGTCACAAGTAGCATTCATTAGAAAACTTGATTCTGTTATGCAAACGTTTTAAGTCATTCGTTGCGGCTGTCACCAACGTTCGTAAACAGCCAATATTTCATCAGTTTCTCATCGATGGCAAACGTAATCCTTTTTTGGTACGCAGAATATAATAAAAGAACGTACGACCTGCCAACTGCTGTTGACATCTTCATGCTCACATCTCAGTTACTATACAGGAAGGTGACAATTTTTTAAGTGAAGAGAAACAGAGTCGAAGTCGGCTTTATGGCACATAAAGCACCACACTTAACTTAAAAGCATCTCTTTGAGCGATAAATAACTCTGTAAAATTTTAATTAATTTCAAGATGCAGACAAGAACTTTACAAAGTTCATCTAACAGTTGCTTTTTTTACAAAAACATTGAGCTAACAGCACGTTGTACCTCTTTGAAATGAACGGGTATAATAGTTCCCTTGCACTGAACAACTAATCTAAGTTTATTGGCAGCTCGTTTCGGTAGAAGTTTGCTTTCCATACAACGGATAGTTTGCCCAGTGAAGTTTCACTTGCCACGCGCTGTGTAAACGCAGACCGAACACAGTAAACGCGGGGAAATTCCCAACAACTGAAAAGCCAGAATGTATAATTACGTCTCATTTTCATGACTGTTAGACACACGAAATGTCTAATAACACGTTTTTTGTAAAATGAGAAAACAGTTATCCACTCGATAAGGCTATGCGGAATAAACATTACTAATTTTGTCCATCTTTTGCAGCTATGAATGTGACTGTATTCTGTAAGCAGGAAGTTCGGATAAAAAAAACACCTTCAGTCACAAACTTTCGTATTTTATTACATAACACGATGCATTTCGGACGCTGTAGGTCCATCTTCAGCTGCAAATCTCTGATACATCATTTACATTTGCTCTTGAGTAAGGTGCAATTCATTTTCCTGTAATGAGAAAATTAGATGCTAGGTTTCGTATTTGTGAATCGAGTGCGGAAATGTATGAAAAACAGCGGCAAAAAACGGTGAAAAGGTTAACGAAAAAACAAGGCAGAACATTGCAACTTTTTGACGTCAGGATACGTTGGTTTATTCATAGTGTTATCGTGATATAATGTATAACGACATTATGAATCAACCATCGTATGTGACCTCAAAAGTTTAAAAGTGTTCCTCCTTGTTTTTTCGGTAAGTTTTTCATTGTTGTTTCCTCTGATTCTCACATCTAATATAAATTTTCAGAAGTTCTTGTCGTCTACATTTTATGAGGGGCAGTCAAATGAAAACGAGACAGATGAAAAAAAGTAAATAAACTGTTCACTATTTCAAAAGTAATCACCATCGTTGTTAATACAATTATCCAACAGTGACACAAGACAGCTAATGCCTTCATGGACAAAACATTTGCAGTTGCATGTGGAACCATGAGTGTACTCATTTATTCGTCCGAAGCACATCGACGGCCACGAATGTTTTCCTTTAGGGCTCCAAAAATAGGAAAATCTCATGGGAAAACATCGGGACAGTGTGAAGGATGTATAACGGCTTCCCAGGGAAACTTCTTAAGGGTAGTCGAAACCACCTTGGCTTCATGCTGGTCCACTCTTAGAAGTTTCGATGGGAGTCCCTCACACATCTTCCATGCAATCCCGATCCCTCCCCATGAAATTCACATATTTATGGAGCCTGTGGGACGGCAGATAAATTAATTTTCGCTGTGTACAAGAGCCTGAAAACCCTGCGGTCAGCCAGAAAGCTATGGAGAACACACTGACCATAATTTCCAGTCTGCAAGTCCACATTACTCATAGTGCTCACTGAAAGGAAATGTTCCTACTTGCTGTTTACTCAGTGGGAGCAGGAACAATGACTATAAATATAAGTTCTGAATTTTAACTGATAGTTCCAGTCAATAAAAGTTAACACACACAAAATAAAAAATATTTCTAATAATAATAACAATGTGCCTATCGGGAACAGCACTATTAACAGTTTGGAGGCGACATCTACGGAAAGTTCCAAGTAAAGTGGTCTATCGCTCACACTTACAATTGTCAGAAATTAATTGCTCGCCCTAGAAGTGGAAAATTATCTCGCTACTTGTCACGGGGTTTGGTTTCACTCCATGAGAGTTCACTTCCTACTTTTACCAAAAACACCTTTGGTAACTACCCGCCTGCGTTGTCATTCGAGGCTCAGCACACGCAGCTGTTTGGTTGACACGAACTGATTAATATCTCGATGCGAAGTTTCTCTTCCCGCTGCCTCTCAGGCAGTATTTTTATACGGGCGCAGCGGACCACCGAATGGAACATCTGCTGTCATCAGCTTTAGGCACAAGTAGCACCATCTAAATGTCCCCTTTCTCGGATATGTATTAATTATTATTTGGGTCCTTTAATAATTTAGAAGTTTCTTAATTTTTTTAGGAACAGAGTTATGTTTGCTTTATTTACTGAAAGTCTTATATCGACTGTAATTAATCTTTGCCTCCTAGTATTTTAAGAATGGAACCGACAGTAGAACATGACCTCTGAACTGCCACTTTAAGTTTCCTTGTAGTTATTTGCAGCATACAAGGTAAGTCTTGATACCTGGTACAGCTGCTTTTGTTCACTAGTGTAATCGAGTGCTGCAATTAAAACTTTCTCTTACAAATGCAAATGATGCTTAATCTATTATGAATAAGGGCGTTTCTGTTCCATATTTGTTTTTTAGTAAATAACTTGAAAACTATGAGGCAGCTTAAAGGAGTCAGATAGTTAATGTTTTTATATCAAACAGAGGCTACATACCAATTTTCATCTTTCGGAGTCTAACATCTAGCACATTCCATTTTTGGTAAAAAAGCCGATTTTGATCAAAATGTTGCCCCGGTTAAGTAGAGACTTGTATGTTTTGACTGTGACATACATTTGCACATTCTGAACAACTCTTAGCTTTTTAACTTCATTATTTAGCGGCACTTTTTTTAAAGTTTATATTTAGCGGAACATGTTCGTTTGATCACTCTGAGGCTTCGTAACGTTAATGTTAATATACTGAAGGATATACTGACAAAGTTTGGAAAAGTTATTGTAAGTCTTAATTTCACTCTTAGATTGTGGTGGAATCCTTTCTATGTTACGCACAGGCTGGTTCAAATGGCTCTGAGCACTATGGGACTTAACTTCTGAGGTCATCAGTCCCCTAGAACTTTGAACTATTTAAACCTAACTAACCTAAGGACATCACACTCATCCATGCCCGAGGCAGGATTCGAACCTGCCACCGTAGCGGTCGCGCGGCTCCAGACTGTAGCGCTTAGAACCGCTCGGTCACTGCGGCCGGCGTTACGCACAGGCGCGTTATGATTACGTGGCGCTGGTAATACTGAACTGGGGTAAATCCCAGCACACTTGCGTGCCTATGTATTTGAGCACATCTTCCGCATCACCCCCTATCTATTTTTGTGAATAAATTTATATTAATCAAAATTAAATACTACAATTAAGTGATGTTACTATAGCTGACCTCTTTCAAATGAAATTTTCTTTTATATATATATATATATATATATATATATATATATATATATATATATATATATATATACTCCTGGAAAAGGAAAAAAGAACACATTGACACCGGTGTGTCAGACCCACCATACTTGCTCCGGACACTGCGAGAGGGCTGTACAAGCAATGATCACACGCACGGCACAGCGGACACACCAGGAACCGCGGTGTTGGCCGTCGAATGGCGCTAGCTGCCCAGCATTTGTGCACCGTCGCCGTCAGTGTCAGCCAGTTTGCCGTGGCATACGGAGCTCCATCGCAGTCTTTAACACTGGTAGCATGCCGCGACAGCGTGGACGTGAACCGTATGTGCAGTTGACGGACTTTGAGCGAGGGCGTATAGTGGGCATGCGGGAGGCCGGGTGGACGTACCGCCGAATTGCTCAACACGTGGGGCGTGACGTCTCCACAGTACATCGATGTTGTCGCCAGTGGTCGGCGGAAGGTGCACGTGCCCGTCGACCTGGGACCGGACCGCAGCAACGCACGGATGCACGCAAAGACCGCAGGATCCTACGCAATGCCGTAGGGGACCGCACCGCCACTTCCCAGCAAATTAGGGACACTGTTGCTCCTGGGGTATCGGCGAGGACCATTCGCAACCGTCTCCATGAAGCTGGGCTACGGTCCCGCACACCGTTAGGCCGTCTTCCGCTCACGCCCCAACATCGTGCAGCCCGCCTCCAGTGGTGTCGCGACAGACGTGAATGGAGGGACGAATGGAGACGTGTCGTCTTCAGCGATGAGAGTCGCTTCTGCCTTGGTGCCAATGATGGTCGTATGCGTGTTTGGCGCCGTGCAGGTGAGCGCCACAATCAGGACTGCATACGACCGAGGCACACAGGGCCAACACCCGGCATCATGGTGTGGGGAGCGATCTCCTACACTGGCCGTACACCACTGGTGATCGTCGAGGGACACTGAATAGTGCACGGTACATCCAAACCGTCATCGAACCCAGCGTTCTACCATTCCTAGACCGGCAAGGGAACTTGCTGTTCCAACAGGACAATGCACGTGCGCATGTATCCCGTGCCACCCAACGTGCTCTAGAAGGTGTAAGTCAACTACCCTGGCCAGCAAGATCTCCGGATCTGTCCCCCATTGAGCATGTTTGGGACTGGATGAAGCGTCGTCTCACGCGGTCTGCACGTCCAGCACGAACGCTGGTCCAACTGAGGCGCCAGGTGGAAATGGCATGGCAAGCCGTTCCACAGGACTACATCCAGCATCTCTACGATCGTCTCCATGGGAGAATAGCAGCCTGCATTGCTGCGAAAGGTGTATATACACTGTACTAGTGCCGACATTGTGCATGCTCTGTTGCCTGTGTCTATGTGCCTGTGGTTCTGTCAGTGTGATCATGTGATGTATCTGACCCCAGGAATGTGTCAATAAAGTTTCCCCTTCCTGGGACAATGATTTCACGGTGTTCTTATTTCAATTTCCAGGAGTGTATATATATATATACATACTAGTGGCTTTCTACGAACTATCTACATGAAATATCATGGGAACATAAAATAAAATTTTCGATTGTTGTAAAATTATTCTTCTGAGTTAGAATTTTCAGTCTTTACCTGAAAGAAAATCACAAAAAAAATCATATTGCTTTTCAGTACTCACTCATTTAATCACAACCGTAGGGACTCTGATGCTTATCTTTACAGATCACTTACACTAAAATATTTAAGGCAGAGGGTGGGTAGTCACTACGTACGGTGTTCTTCAAGATACTCTACTACAAAAGGGAAAGGGGACAAGGCACTGTGGTTGATATCCTTCTCGCTTTCTTCTCTAATACAGATTTTAGGCTGCCTTTCATCAAGCCTCCATGCCCATGGGAAATTCATAACATAGCCTAAGCTTCTGATCTCAACTTACATCTAAGGGAGGACAAAACACATTCTATATTCTATTTTAATTCTACATTTTAAATAAACAATTGAGAAGTTATCAGAAAGATTTTTTTCTTTTTTTAAAAAATTTATTATTTGAAAAACTATTATTAAGTTTTTCAGAATGATTATTGACAATCGCCACTTCGTAAATTCGAGACGTTGCTGTATCTCACTTTTACTAGTCAGTTCATTATTAAGCTTGAATCATAAACTTCACAATTTTTTAAGCAAAAACCTTAGCTATTAAGCTCCGAAATCAATCATTGGTTTTTAAAGAGTCACATTTTGGACTAGTTTACAATTTATTTCATTACCTCAGATGTTGCTTTACATACAAAATTAAGTAACCTTCGTAATTTCTATCTTCAAATGGCTCAATTATCTTTCAGATTAGTATGCTAAAGAAGTCAATTTTTGGTAACAGCTACCTTGATTTGTTCCACACATAATTAAGAAGCTGTTGTTATTATAACTTACCAATACACTACAAACTGCATTTCTTAACATATTAGTTTACCTGTATTTTTGTCTGTTTGCGTCACTGATTTTCTGTTAAATGACCATCTCTTCAAGCAAGGATACACACGTCTCTCAACCCTTTTTACGAGACGTGAGGGAATTACCCGCCAATTTTCCACCGTATGTCAGCCTACTGACTTCATTTCTCTTGTTTCTCCCTACTTTCATTTATCCATATTTTTCACTTTTCTACATATTTCAACGTTTCTTTCGCCCTTTTATCTTCGTCAGTCTACTGACCGCCATATTTGCATAAATTTCTTGTGTGATCCTCGCACCACTTCTACACATCTCCTTTAATTTATATCAAAACGTTTTGATTTGCTTCTAGTGCCACCATTTTATTCCCCTTACCATTTTATTAGCCTCTCTTACCTACAGACGATCTTAACTTCCAACTCAAAATTATTAATTTATCCATGGTTTATTTTTTCACATTTCACGAACCTTCACCTTCAATTACTTCTTTTAACACAATATAACCGTATTTCCTTGTTACTATTCCTTTTTGTGGATCTCATTTATCACATGTTTATTTTAGCCAGTACTTTTGTGTGACTGGTGCTCGTGAGTTATCCATTTACTACTGCAAACTACCTCTCATATTCTCTTATAAGTCATTATTCAGGTATAGCCATTTTTGGGAATCATTCTTACTTACTAGAAAGATTTTACAAACTAATAACATACGTGCAACATGAAGGCATGTAATCCTTACTGATTACAGATAGAACAGAAGCAGAAAATACAACATGAAACGGATGTAAAGTTTCTTCTAGCAGGGAGCGCACAGTAAGGCAAAACGCCATTCTGCACGCGACCTTATCAAACGTAGTTGTTGCCCCGCTTTCGTGTTGTAGAGATATATTGATTACAGAGCTTCTGCGCTGTAACGATACACTGATGATCTAAACCCTCATGACCACCTGCTGAGTAATGGAATGTTGGTCTGTCTTTAGAATGAAATGGAGCTCTGAATCTGTCTGGTGTGTATTCGACAATTCCATGGTTCGTTTCCGGAGGTATGTGTCATTATGTGTCTCCAAATGTCTTCGCACTCGTCGCGGAATCCCGAAAATTAATGGCCGGTGGTTTATGGATTCGGAGATAGCACTCGGTGCGGTTTGTTCAGATCAGGTCACCGGTGGCCAAGACAGCATCAGGAATTCACTTTGAATTCACTTTTAATTCACTACAAAGCCAATGAAATCACAGTAGCACCATTCTGGCGTTGTGACATGGACAGTTACCTCGCTGGAAGGTGCAATCGGCGTCAGGAAAGAGATCAAGCACGAAGCGGTGTAGCTGACTGCAATAATGTTTACCCAGTCGGCAGGCTGTCATGTTGCCATTTCTACGGCCCATGTAAATGTCCCCCACACCATAATCCCGTCCCCACCGGCCAGTGTCTTACGTCTGTCAAGCTGTCCAAGATTCGAACAGCTTCCGCCTGGATGATGGCGTATCGAGAATCAATAAAAGGCAACTGCTGTACTATGAATGCCTTTCATAAATCACTTCCCAACGCACCACACGTATGTCACTTGTCAACTTACACATGATGGGTCACTAGCCGACTCTCTCTGCAGGAGCAGTACACTCTATACCAACAGAAACAAGGAGACGCTAAGGCTATGAAAATTGCCTTCCCTTTCAAAAACAATGATAGAATGAATAGTATTCTGCAGTAGTCTACATGCTCAGAAATGTTGTATGGTACACTGCTCTTCACGTCTGCTTGAGATTTCATTACATCAATCTATTCTCCAGGGAATTGCTAACTGATTCAGTTCCCTTTCCGCGTATTTCCTGATGCGGATTGTGAGTTAATTGTCTAGGAAAACTAGCTTTTGAAAGTTCCGCGTATTTCCGTATACCAATCAAATGTAAGTTAAACTTGCATACTATTGACAGGAACTATCTACTAATTATTTTACACAACTATAGTGGTCGAGTTGTAACACTGCGAGCGGCGAGTCCACTAAGTATTGTATAAAGTACACTACTGGCCATTAAAATTGCTACACCAAGAAGAAATGCAGATGATAAACGGGTATTCATTGGACAAATATATTATACTAGAACTGACAAGTGATTACATTTTCACGCAATTTGGGCGCATAGATCCTGACAAATCAGTACCCAGAACAACCACCTCTGGCCGTAATAACGGCTTTGATACGCCTGGGCATTGAGTCAAACAGAGCTTGGTTAGCGTGTACAGCCATGTACCCATGCAGCTTCAACACGATACCACAGTTCATCAAGAATAGTGACTGGCGTATTGTGACGAGCCAGTTGCTCTGCCACCATTGACCAGACGTTTTCAATTGGTGAGAGATCTGGAGAATGTGCTGGCCAGGGCAGCAGTCGAACATTTTCTGTATCCAGAAAGGCCCGTACAGGACCTGCAACATGCGGTCGTGCATTATCCTGCTGAAATGTAGGGTTTCTCATGGATCGAATGAAGGGTAGAGCCACGGGTCGTAACACATCTGAAATGTACCGTCCACCGTTCAAAGTGCCGTCAGTGCGAACAAGAGGTTGTAGCGTTGCTCTTGGGGAACGAAAATAAAAAGAACTGTTACTTTTTTTTTTAATGTCGAAAAAGTGAATATTTTGGTGGGCCACTTGGCAACAGAATCAGGGATTGATTACACTATTATAATAACATACGTTGAGCATTAAATACCTGAATAAGAGCAGCATATTGATATATATATATATATATATATTTGAGATCGTTCGGAAGAAACATTATCATTTCTCTGCATTTTTATAGTCGCGATGTAGTCATACCCGGATCAACACTAAGGGACCAGAAGATTTATAGACTTTAAAAGAAATGCAACACTACACAATTAAAAAAAAAGGAGTTGGTTCAGAAATAATAGGAAAACGATAATGTTCCTTCTGCCTCATGCTGCATTCGGCCCATCAGCGTGATCGTATTTCTGGTGATGAAGTAACACAAAAATAATTATCATACAGGTAAATAAGGAGATGGAATCATCAAGGTTAATTTACGAAAATAAGCACACTTATCTATAACACACGTTTTTTTTAATGCTACGTACCTTTTTATATTAAATTACAATAGATGACCATTGTGGTTAGATACTTTATACATAACAGTCAAAATGTCCTCTTGACTCTGTCTGTTCGATATCAGTTACAAGAAACTACATGTTTTCTGATTGGAAAAAATAACAATTAGCATATTCACTCAATACTTTCACTTAGAATATAAAATACAGTTGCGGAACGCAGCAAGTCCGCGTCCGCCTCTCATGGAATACAAACAGTAAAAGGTGAGGCGCCAAAAGCCTCATTTGTCTTGAAACAACAGAGTTCTTTTTTACACCATTAATCGATACATGTACATAGAGATTTACTGGCACCGCGCAAGAACGGCAAAGATACAGAATAATAGATTCTATCACTGCTATGCGATTGTTCATTTCTTTTACTTTACAATTGTTCGATAACTTTAGGCCATCAGGCGTTTACTATTGAGCGTATATTAATGTTTGTGAGGCGAAAATTACTAATATTACACTGCCTCCCATGAGGAGGGAAGGAATACCGAAGGTATTACTTTCATCCTCATGCCCATTGGAATATTTGTAATTTTCGGGTGTAACATACAGGTTATTAAAAATTTCATTTTACATTCATTTCATAATAAAAGAATTAACGCTTCAATTTGTAATTACTGACGATGGATCATTGTGAATTTGTTCTGTGTTTCTATCAGTGTTTGCATGGATTCAGTCTTTCTTGATAATTCTTAAAATTAAGGCTATAAGTACACATATTTACAAACTTTATAAGGAAATAGAGTCACACTTCATTTTTCAACGTTGCAAAAGTAATTTGACTATCACAACTGGTACACAACTTTCTGTTTTGACTGTATTCATTTTATTGTCATCGTCTTGTCGATTGACTGCCTTGTCCGTTGTCGCACTTAATTATACATTTATTTTCGTCGCACATACACTATTTATGATAGACTTGGATTGTAGAGCGGCCACTGGTGATGGCTTCGACAAGGAAGTCCATATCTTTCACTTCCAGGGCTCGAGTGTGGCTCTCCGAATTATTTCACATATGAAACAGATAAAATGTCTTATATTAGAATAGCTTACAAAACTAATTTTATATACATATGGGATGGGATTTAGGAAGGATCGGATCCTTTGACGTATTTTCGTGTGCTTATTTTCATTCGTATCGTGACCTTTCGTTAAAGTTTACATTTCAACAGTGTTCAGATGTGACCTTGTGACTTATCTCTGTGTACAATCAGTCATTATACTAATTACGCTAACTTCTCTATCTTAGAGTCTCTCAGAAGGTTTATGATACATACAAAATGCTTTCAGTACTGGGTGTGAATGTTTTTGCTACAGAATGTAGCGCACAGCAACTGTGTTGGCGGTTGAACGTTTACATTATTTCGTCACGTGGTGGCTGTCCGCCTCCACTGTTGCGAGCAATCTTGAAATTCAGTCTGTGCGCGCGCACGTGACCGGAGCTTTCTTGCAGAGCGTTGATTTCGCGCTTGAGGTGCCGTGCGTCGCTTTTGTTCGGCGGATCGTGGCTTTGTGCTTTTTAGATTGCTGGAGGGAGCTTCTGCCACCGAAACTGCCTCATATCACTTCCTGTCCACTATCCAGTTACGGATTCACAGGTAAGTGGTAGCTACCGCTGCAACTGCACGTGTGGAATGACACTGATTATTACACACTGCACACATCAATGAATTTTTTTACACATATGGTGCAGTAGAATACTGCCACTGAAAATCGTCGAACTTTAAAACTTCACTTGCACTGTGGTGAGCGTCTGCGTGAACGGTGTATTAAAAGAAATTCTCGCTTCATAACATCACACGGTGTTTACAAGTTGATTTACATACTAATATTTACAAGAGTTCATTTAAATCGAGAATTAATCTAATTGACCACTTTGAATCAGAACAATTGTTTCTTAATTAGTCTTTTTTTTTTTATTTATGCCTACGGTCACAGGTAGGCTATTATAAGTCCTTTTTCTTTGACCAAATCCATTCCAATCTCCTTTACAAATTAATTTCATTCATAGTAATCTTTATCACGCTTGCTTATTCATTTTGTAGGCCCAATGCATTTTTTTTTAAAATTGCTCGTTTTATTTAGTGACTTGTGAGGGGAGCTTCATTTATGTCAAAGTTTCTCTCGAATGTGCTTGTCTTTAAAGAAAGTTCGAGGACAGATTTGAAAATAGCAATTCCGCCTCGGGATTTCGTGTAGAAATACAAACAGTCGTAAAAGAAAAGTGGGCAAAGCGGGCCTACTCACAGATCGTCGACAGAATTTAAATTACTGCTCAACCTGGTCGAAAATTTAATTTACATTGCGCATTACAAAAGGGAAAGACTAAAGGAGGAACCAGTACAGGACAGGATAGAAAAATCAAGACTGCAGTGGTATGGACACATGAAGAGAATGGATGAGGGAAGAATTCCTAAGAGGATGTTTGATCTGCAACTGGAGGGGAAGAGGCCCAGAGGAAGACCAAGAGATAGATGGGTGAAGGGAGTGAAGGAATGTGTGACGAGAAGAGGAGAGAACTGGACGAAGGTGGAAGAGGGGGAATGGTGGAAAGACAGAACACGATGGAGAGGCTTGTGTTCCCGACAGACCCAGCCAGTGGCTGGAAACTGTCCAAGATGATGATGATGATTACAAAAGCAATATGCGCGTCGCGAACCTACTCATTTTTATATGTAGTGCCTCACTTCCTAAGCACACGTGCATCTTTACAAGTTGATCCTGAGGAGTGGATAGGATCAAGGATCTTAAAGGATTTGCACTTAGGAAAGGGATTCAATAATCACATAATCACAGAGAAAACAATAAATATTGCAGTGCGCACTTAAAATAAAATCTATCACTTCAAGCATGTATATCTAATATGTATCTTACTGCAGCTTGCTTACTACTCTTTGCTCATTTCTTAGACTAAGTCAAGTTTATGCATTACGCACTTGGGTATTAATTATCATTTGTATATATAAGCCTCTCACTAGAGTGGTGTTGTTTGCTGCTGTCGCGACCTGTGAAGCTTGGGCGAGATCCTTATTCTATTTGCTGCTAGCTTGTGAATTTGCAGTATCGCTAATGCTCAATAGTACCGTGAAGTTGGCATAATAAACCATGCTACTCATATGTTCTTTTACTCAGCTTGTTTATAGTCTGGACTCATCTTACTTTGCGTTATATAATAAACTTCCTTTTTATTCCATCACGCTTTTACTTAAGGTTAACGTCAGGCCTTTTTTAGAACAATTGCACTGCGTTATCAATCTGTTCATGCTTAATCCTAGGTATCTGTTTACTTCAAAGAGATGTTATTTCATCGCTGGCACAGCACTGTGCTGGAAGTTACAAGTTAAATCTACCGACTGTTTTGCGCTAACAGGTGGTGCCTTATTTACGTCACATTTGAAAATAGGGAATAACCTCATGGAATCGAATCTTTTCTCACAACTTTCCTCTTTTGTCTGGACGTTTAAGTATTTCCTTTTAAAACAGGTCATTAACTTGTCCTCGATTAAATTTCACTTACTAATACTAAGCACATAGAATCATCATTTTCATATTACTATTTAGTGAGAGAAGTGCATTATTCGCTCCTTCCTGCTCATTCTCAAATTACTATGTACCGAGAGAAGTGCATAATTCGCTCCTTCCTCTTTCCTCATTTTAGTACCTCGGGGCTAATTAATACCTCTCGAGTACATCATTTTTCTTACATACTAACTTATAACTAAAATTGAAAATCGCCTCTAGGACATGTCCTCCTGTTTACATAAAGATTATTCATGTAAATACTTGTCTACAACTTATTCTGTATTTCATTTTCCAGACACGTTGTTTTGATACATAAGGTTTCCTTTTAGCACCGGTTAACGTCCGTAGTCAGTTCAGTTCAATTCAATTCTTGTTACTCATTGGTTAATCCTGATCTCCAATACCTTAGAATTTTCTTACAGCTTAAATTAACTTAATTCCTGGCGTTATAAAATTTTCTTAAATCATGATGGTGGAACAATCCTTTGATTTTATTCGTGGCAGGGTCAGATAACAAATAGCTACCAATGTGTGGTTTCCTCATTATCACAAAGGGACCTTCATAAATATGTTGCCACTTACGATTCTTCTTTAACAACAGGGATGGTTTAAAGTGAGTCCTGACTAATACCTTTTCTCCTTCTTTGAAATCTATAACTCTGTTTACCTTCTTATCAAATGCCTTTTTTCGGAGGTTAGCATACGTTGTCAATGATATGAGAGCTTGCCTGATTTTTGCGTCTAGGTCCAATTCGTTGTCTTGTAACTTTGGAAGGGGGTCTATCCATTCATTCCTTTCTTTTGATCTTGACATTAACTCATGTGGCGTGAATCCGGTCGACAGATGAGGAAGGTGGTTTACAATCTGTTCGAAAGGTGTTACGAAGTCTACCCACTTAGATTGCTTATTCGGAATGTACGTCCTTATAAATCTGTTAAATTCTTTGAAGATTCTTTCTGTCGGATTCGATTGCGGTCGAAACAGGGATATCAAAATTTGTTTGATTCCATGGCGAGCAAGAAATGCACGCCACGGGCGTGATGTGAAATTTGAAGCATTATCAGACAAGATTGATTCTGGAACCCCGAATCGTGGGAAATAGTCATTTTCCATGCGACGAATTATTGGATTTGCACAAGAAGATTTTACTGCGTACAGTCTTATGTGCTTAGAAAAATTATCCAGGATTGCTACTAAGTATTTAGCGCCTCCCCTACCGGTGGGTAGTGGACCTGCCAAATCAATACTAAGAAGCTGGTTTGGCCTTTCAGCAATTATTGGATTTAGTGGGATTGAAGTGGAAACGTTTAAGGATTTTGCCTTTTGACAGATGACACAGTTTCTCAATAATTTATGGATTCTCTGGTGTAGATTCGGAACATAACAGTAAGTCGAGATTTTCCTTTTACATTTTTCTGGTCCGTAGTGACCCCATGAAATGTGAGTGTACCACAGAAGATGTTCAATGAAATTTCGAGGGATGCAAACACACCACCTCTCAGATGACTCAGACGTCTTATGAAATAGCACTTGGTTATGAACTTTATAAAACTTGGACAACTTGTGGGCTGGATTTTCGTGAAGAATTTGTATAACCTTTTTCCACTTTGGATCTGTATTTTGAAGAATCTGAATCTGCCTACATAACTGAAGAAAATACTTTCTGTGAATTGGATCTTTCATTAACAAAACTTTATAATTAGACATTTGTTCCACCAGTTCGCTGGTTTCTGGTAAGCCCTCAGGTGAGCGAGAAAGTGCGTCTGCTATAACATTGTCTTTACCTTTAATATATACAATGTCAAAGTCATATTCCTGCAGGAATAAGCACCATCGAGTAAGACGAGGGTGTTGCAACTTGCATGTAAGGAGGAATGATAAGGCTTGATGGTCTGAATAGACTTTAATTTTTCTTCCATACATATAATAGTTAAATCGCCTAAAAGCCCATATTACGGCAAGTGCCTCCAACTCCGTAACCGAATAAGACTTCTCACACTCTGATAACACTCGACTCGCAAAGCTAATCACTTGGATTTGCTCGTGTCCATTTACTAATTGAATCTGAAAAAGACAAGCGCCGATACCCACAAAGGAAGCGTCTGCAGTAATACAAAATTCCTTATCCATCTGAGGATGATGGAGAATGTTACTGTTAACCAGACTGTCTTTAATTTTCTTAAATCCGTCTTGGCATTCCGGCGTCCAATTCCAATGTGAATTCTTTTTTAAAAGGTTGTGAAGAGCGGGATTGTTCAGTACCTGATTGGGAACAAAACGTCTGAAAAATGACGTAAGACCGATAAATCCTCTCAGTTGCCTTTTTGTAACAGGGGTTGGAAAGTTTTTTATAGCAGACAATTTTTCCGGGTCGGGTTTAATTCCTTCAGGGGTGATGATGTGTCCTAAAAATTTAATTTCACTTTTTCCAAACTTGGATTTATTAAGATTTGCTGTAACACCATACTCTCTGAATCGTTGAAATATCTTCTGCAGAAGGGCCACATGATCTTCCCAATTTCTCGATGCTACAAGAACGTCATCCACATAGACTGTTACCTCGTCTAAAAGTTCAGGACCCAGTACATAGTCAAGGGCAGAAATAAAAATTCCGGAACTCACATTTAGTCCAAACGGTACAACTTTGAAATGGTAAGATCTACCTGCAAATATAAACGCAGTGTACTTCCTAGACTCCTGCGCAAGTTTTACTTGCCAGTAACTGCTTTTCAAATCAAGGGTGCTCAAATACTTAACTCCGTGAAATTTCTGTAGATGCTCTTCAAGAGCCTCTGGTCTCGTTCTTATGGGTACTATAATTTTATTGATTAATCTTGCATCTAGGACTAGCCTTACGCTACCATCTGATTTTAGTACAGACAATAAAGGACTCGAATAAGGTGAATGAGATACTTCTATCACATTTCAGCGTGACATTTTCCTGATCTCGCACTTGACAGCTTCTCGTCTCGCATATGGAATGGAATAGCTTGTTCTACAGTAGGTTGAATGGGGCAGGACATCCATTCGATATTCAAAGCCTTTTATTAGTCCAGGTTTCTTAGAAAATACTTGAACGTAATCTGTTAACAAATTGTAAAGCTCATTCTTCTGTTGTTTGGATAATTCAGTGGACTCACTAGCTTTACCGTATAATTCATTCTGACCGGGAATTAGGTCTTTACACTCATCGTCATTAACACTTTCAGGATCTGTCACGTCTTCTGTCTGACTGTACTGTTGTCTTTTAGTCCATGGCCGTACTGCTATTTGAAGCACCCCAAAGTTTGTCTTCACCTTACTTCTTAACAAATTTACAGTTACTTGTTGCTGGCTCGCTACTAGAGTACAGATTCCACACTCGATGTCAATTTTAGCTTTCGTATGCCTCAAGAATTCCATACCCAGGATACATGGCACTGATAGGTTTTTAACAATAAGAAAAATGCACGTTACTGAAATAGACTCTATCTGGATTTGAAGCTGAGTCTGAAGATTTACACGTTGTGTTAGTGGACCAATTGCTCCCGATACGGTGCAACCTTGAATTGGAAATGATAAAACTTTGCATACAGAGGATATTTGCTTAAATAAACATAAAGATAAGACATTTATATTAGCTCCTGTATCTACAATGGCTGTTACTGGTATGTTGGCAATTGATACTCTTATGGAAGCTTGAACTTGTTCGTCCCATACGTCATCATTGTCTTTCGTCTCAGTGTCTGCTACTAGATCATCCCGTAAGTTTGTCTCTTTGTCATACCTAATTGCTTTAATTTCGTGTGGACTAAGGGACAGGGTGCCCCCATTCAAACCTGCAGCATCCTCTAGGAGGCTCAAAGGTGCTGCTTTTAATTTTCCGCTCGACGCTTACTTTCCTGCTGATTTATATTTCTTAAAGTTTCTTCCGTCTGGAACTGGTGTTGGTTTTGTGGTACGAACTCGGTTGGAAATGGATCTTGTTGTCCTGGCGTATTCGCTTGCGCATAATAAATTTGCGTATTATGCGGGCGTTTAGGCTTCAGACTTCCCAAAGGTCCATTCGCTTGTTGCGTGAAGTGTATATTTTGTGGCTGAAAGGTATTTTGCTGTGGCTTGTGTTGATTGTAACCGTTACTGAAAGGTGTACGTTGGTCTCCACCTTGATTATGCCATTTATTTCTTTTCCACTGACGATTTGAATAGTAAGACTGATCGTTTTGATAATTACCGTTGATCGGTTGCGTGTTTCCATATTGCTGGGGCTGTGTGTTATAATGTGCATTTTCGTACTGAGGTGGTGACGAATTGTATATTGGATTGTATCTCTGGCCGTTATTGTACTTATTTTTGTATTTGCTGTTGGAGTACGTAGTTTGTTTATTTTTGAAACCGTTGTGGGGTTGGTACTGGCTGTCGCTGTGACGCGTTTTCGCTCGGCCACCATTGTTGCCTGCATATTCTGTATTGTGCTGGCCGCCTGCACTGAAGTGAGCGTTGCCAACATCAACTCTAGCGTCCTCGTAAATCAGATCTAACGAGTCTAACACAGATAGGAAAGTGTCCGTATCGTCCTCAGACACGTTTACTAACTTTTCTCTAATCGCAATAGGTAGCTTAGTTTTTAGAATCATAATAACGTCTTTGGCGGTGATCGGCGAATCCCAGAACTTGATTTTCGCTAAATACTTTTCAAAATACCTTCTCAAACTACCGCGCTTGCTGTTAAACACTTCGGCGTTGTAAACCTCTTTTCTCAGGCGCTGCTGCACACCAGAACTCCAGAATTTAGCTAAAAACATCTGTTCAAACTCTTTGTAACTCTTACAAGAGTCGACCATTTCGGTTCCCCATAAGGCAGCATCGCCTACGATAAATCCACTAACGAATTGAATTCGCTGGCGGTCACTCCAGCTATTCGGGAAAATTCCTGAAAAATTTCGGAGGAACACTATAGGATGAATTTCTCTTTTGTGTGGGTGAAAGGTCGGAAAAATACGATGTTTGATCACGCTTTCCTCCTGCATCAAACTGACGAAAGTGGGTGGGCTGGTACTCTGGTTAACTTGTGCTTCTACAGAACTATGAGTTTGAGCGTTATCAAATGGTGAACGGTAATGTACCTGCTGTTGTTCATTACTTCGTGGTGAATTATTCCAGTCTCCTGACACGGGAGGTGGGGAATTTGCAACTTGACATTTTAGTGTACGAACTTCATCAACTATCTGTTGACGCCATTCAGGTAAATCTTGAGCTAACGTTCGTCTTATCTGGCCTAATTCTGACATCACCGTGTCTCCTGTTTTTCCAGGGGCCGCCAATATTTCAAAGGTCACGGTTTTGACAGTTTCCCTGAGTTCGTTCTTGACCTTGTTTTCTATAAATCCGTCTTTATTTTTAATCCACTCTTTGTAGTGGTCAGACAATGCTTCAGCATGTGCCTTAACAGTATTCTTTATTTGATCCTCTACATTAAGAGTCTCGATCTGTTTGGAAAGATCATCAACAACATTCTCGATCGTGTCTACTGCGGTTTTAACTCCTTTGACCTCATCAGAGATTGCAGTATAATCTTCTTTTAAGGTCGCAGCTTGTTTTTGATATTCCATCACATTTGAATTTATTTCTCCCTTGGCTGCTTTGATTTTTTCATCTAACCGTTTTGAAATATCCTCTATTTTTGACTCTACTTGTGTGTCAATTTCTAGCCTCATGGTCGTGATCTGACTACTGCTTTGGCTTTGGACATTACCCAACAGGGTATTTAAATCAGCTGTTATGTCTGCCTTTAGTTCGGCCTTTACCGAATTTAACCGTGTATTTAGGTCATTTATCTCCGTTTGCAGATCTGTTTTTACTGAATTTATGTCTGTTTTTACCGAATTTATTTCTGTTTTTACCGAATTTATTTCTGTTTTTACTGAATTTATGTCTGCTTTTACTGAGTTGCACAGATTTGTAAGGACCTGATTTTTATTATGCCGTCTTTCGGCCTTCTCTTTTTCTTCGCGGGCCTTTTCATCTAATCTTTCCTGTTTTTGGCTTTCGAACTTGCGTTCCATTATTGCTTCGATCATTGCAGCCAAGTCATTTTTTTCAAAAGCGGGAATAGTTTGCACACTAGGACCAGCTTCTAAAACTTCGGTCGAGGCTGTTTCTGCCTCCGCTCGTGTACCTATCGCGCGTGATCGTAATGGATAGTGAGGTCCATTCGCATCACCGCTGTCGTGTGGTTTTGTTTGTGTCCGCTGTTTACCGTCAGCCATGTTCATGAATTATTTGTCAAACGTCAAAATGCTACAGATATTGTTTGTCACTGCCGTCAGTCGTTTGTCTGTGACGTAGTGCAATGGCTTACTGGGACCTAAGATGAAATTTAAACTCTGGGTAACAACTGACGTTCATTTACGCCAAGAAGACAAGATGGTTCCTACTAATTACAAACAAATGAAATATCACACGTTTTACCCGTTTTGAGCGTAGTTATCCGCCATATCGTAATTTTTTTATGCACTGACAACAATGATACACTTTCACTGAATTTAACTACATAAGAATGGACTATGGACAAATTGAAATAAAGCTGTTTCAAGGCAAGGAAAGACAAGTTTACGTTCTGATCAACTCGAAAAAATGCTACGTCACTACGAAAGCTTGGCTACTACGTATAAAAATTTCACTTACTATGGCTGTCTTGATGGTGATACAGATGAATACTCGCGTTTTTTGGTAATTTCATCAATCGTTCTTCTGAATTAATTAAAAGGTTTTCCCACTTCTCTTTCTCGGTTGAATTGCATCCACATGAAAAAATGAAACAATTACTAGAACAAGCACTTAAACACATAAATGAAATGATTTTTTGATCAAGTCCCTGTTCGGGCGCCAAGTGTAGCGTTGCTCTTGGGGAACGAAAATAAAAAGAACTGTTACTTTTTTTTTTTTATGTCGAAAAAGTGAATATTTTGGTGGGCCACTTGGCAACAGAATCAGGGATTGATTACACTATTATAATAACATACGTTGAGCATTAAATACCTGAATAAGAGCAGCATATTGATATATATATATATATATATATTTGAGATCGTTCGGAAGAAACATTATCATTTCTCTGCATTTTTATAGTCGCGATGTAGTCATACCCGGATCAACACTAAGGGACCAGAAGATTTATAGACTTTAAAAGAAATGCAACACTACACAATTAAAAAAAAAGGAGTTGGTTCAGAAATAATAGGAAAACGATAATGTTCCTTCTGCCTCATGCTGCATTCGGCCCATCAGCGTGATCGTATTTCTGGTGATGAAGTAACACAAAAATAATTATCATACAGGTAAATAAGGAGATGGAATCATCAAGGTTAATTTACGAAAATAAGCACACTTATCTATAACACACGTTTTTTTTTAATGCTACGTACCTTTTTATATTAAATTACAATAGATGACCATTGTGGTTAGATACTTTATACATAACAGTCAAAATGTCCTCTTGACTCTGTCTGTTCGATATCAATTACAAGAAACTACATGTTTTCTGATTGGAAAAAATAACAATTAGCATATTCACTCAATACTTTCACTTAGAATATAAAATACAGTTGCGGAACGCAGCAAGTCCGCGTCCGCCTCTCATGGAATACAAACAGTAAAAGGTGAGGCGCCAAAAGCCTCATTTGTCTTGAAACAACAGAGTTCTTTTTTACACCATTAATCGATACATGTACATAGAGATTTACTGGCACCGCGCAAGAACGGCAAAGATACAGAATAATAGATTCTATCACTGCTATGCGATTGTTCATTTCTTTTACTTTACAATTGTTCGATAACTTTAGGCCATCAGGCGTTTACTATTGAGCGTATATTAATGTTTGTGAGGCGAAAATTACTAATATTACAAGGTGACCGAGACGTGTAACCAATGGCACCTCATACCATCACGCCGGGTGATACGCCAGTATGGCGATGATGAATACACCCTTCCAATGTGCGTTCACCGCGATGCGACCATCATGATACTGTAAACAGAACCTGGGTTCATCCGAAAAAATGATGTTTTGCCATTCGTCCACCCAGGTTCGTCGTTGAATACACCATCGCAGGCGCTCCTGTCTGTGATGCAGCGTCAAGGGTAACGGCAGCCATGGTCTCCGAGCTGATGGTACATGCTTCTACAAACGTCGTCGAACTGTTCCTGCAGATGGTTGTTGACTTGCAAACGACCCCATCTGTTGACTCAGGGATCGAGACGTGGCTGCACGATCCGTTACAGCCATGCGGATAAGATGCCTGTCATCTCGACTGCTGTCCTTGGGATCCAGCACGGCGTTCCGTATTACCCTCCTGAAGCCACCGATTCCATATTCTGCTAACAGTCATTGGATCTCGACCAACGGGAGCAGCAATGTCGTGATACGATAAAGCGCAATCGTGATAGGCTACAATCCGACCTTTATCAAAGTCGGAAGCGTGATGGTACGCATTTCTCCTCCTTACACGAGGTATCACAACAACGTTTCACCAGGCAACGCTGGTCTGCTGCTGACTGTGTATGAGAAATCGGTTGGAAACTTTCCTCACTTCAGCACGTTGTAGGTGTCGCCACCGGCGCCAATCTTGTGTGAATGCTCTGAAAAGCTAATCATTTGCATGTCACAGCATTTTCTTTCTGTCGGTTAAATTTCGCGTCTGTAGCACGTCATCTTCGTGGTGTAGTAATTTTAATGGCCAGTAGTGTATAAAAGCAGAGTATTTGGTTGAATGGTGAGTGTCTGACAAGTTGCAAATTGCCGTGAAATGGGTGAGCCAGTAAGGTAAGGAAATTTTGGAATTTTGTAGTAAGATCTTATATAACTGCTGAGGTCATCGGTCCCTAAGCTTACGCACTACTTAATCTAACTTAAACTAACTTACGCTTAGGACAACACACACGCCCATGCCCGAGGAACGACTCGAACCTCCTACGGGGAGAGCCGCGCGAACCGTGACAAGGCGCCTTTGACCGCACAGCTACCCCGCGCGGTCGGCAAAGTAAGACTTGGCGCTGCGTAGCCAGCCTATTGCAGCGAGCTTTGTGCGGATTGGAGGGGTGAGGGGAGGGGGGGGGGTGAGGCGGGTCTTCGCAGGGTACAGCGGCCGAGCCACTTTGAAATCCCGAGGTGGTAGGGGAGAACGTGCGCCAAGTGAATAATGAAATGAGGCGAAACAGCCCAGAAACTACGTTAAAACTGAAATGTTTATATAATTTATACAAAAATTAAAATTCAGTGAAACAGTCTTGGTCGCAACAGATGTTTATTTTCGTTGGCAACCGGCTTCAGTCTATGATTTAGACCATCTTCAGGCCATAAGCACCATAATGACCTGATTGCTGTTCACTGTCCATTGAAAGAATACTTTCTAAAAAAACTTTTACGCCAAAAAATGCGTTTGTATACTCAATAACAAGTGGTACAGACACACACACATATGCATATGACACACACTTACGTAGGTCTTGACGTCAGCTAGGGAAATACCATATTTCTATTATTGTTAGACAAATACAGATATATTCATAAATTATTTCTTCAAAAATCTTTTTAAAAATGCCAAAAGAAATATTTCTTTGCATTTAACTAAACGGTTACCGCCAGTATGACCGGGTTGGTCCGTTATCCTACTGTAACACTTCTGGCACTAAATGTAACTGGGTTTTCTCTTTTGATGCTAGTCGATTGTCAGGATGAGCATTACTGCAAAGGGCATTTGATTCTAAAGCACTATGTCAGGGTGAAAATACTAAATAAATTAATTTTTCTCTCTTAACAACATGTGGGCAGGGTGGGTTCTTCCTTGGCTTAAGTATGAGGTAGAATGAAACAGCATTTTACATAAGATGACTTTTATTGAAAGTTTTGTACAACTGTTTCCTTACTGGACTGTTCTCGCTGGGGGAGCGGCAGCTATGTCGTTTGCGAAGCCTTCTGCTGCGGCAGCGGCGGCGTCTGATTACGCCAGGCGGTGTGTATCTCGTGTCGCCGTCTCGCCCCGTTGACTGGAGACGCGCCTCGTGAGGTGGCCCGTTTAATTATTGAGAACGAAGTCGTGAATCGGATGGTGATACCTTGGATGTGGCGTCCCAGTGTTTCTCTTCTCTAAGCGGGCGCGTGTGTCAGTGTTGTGCGTCGGCCAGCGGAGCGGCGCGGCGGGGGAAGGCCAGTGTCCCGGACTCGAACAACGGACTCCAGCTTGCCAGTCTTCGGCTGTCTGACCTTCATCACCAGCTCACTGGTGACTGCTGATGTGAGGCCGTCTCCTTCCCGTCCTCACGAGTCACCCGGGTACGTAAAAATCAGTCTTCAAATACCTTCTAACTTCTGTCTTCTGGCGGCGAGGCTGCTGCTTGCTATTCCATTACAGTGGCGGACTTGGTGCGTCTGTGCATGATGTAGTCTCTTCTTGCATGACGGTCTTCAGCACCGACACTGACTGAAAACTACTGCTACTCTTCTTCATGTCGGGCCAACCGCGTCTCGCGTATTTATTCACTTCAGTTCACTGGAGGTGAACGACTTCACGGTCATTGTCTCTTCTGTCACCTTGGAAAGCTTCTCGGAGGATCTTCTTGACGTGAGCCGGTCGCGCGATGCCCTGACGGCTGAATCGACAGTTTCCGCTTTTATCCTGAACGTGCTAAATTCAAGCGCCGGCCGTTCCCACTGCTGCTTTGTCCGCTGTTTGCCAGCGTGTAATTCTTCTAAACTAAACTAAGATTTAATTTATTTTTTAATTTATTTACCAATCTTAAGTACCACTCAACACTACTGATCTATACTTTTATTTAGTGAGATTTGATAACATATGAAGATTGTCATTTGAGTAGCATAGAACAGCAGTGCCAAGGTGAATAAAGATATAGAAATTACTAGGTCTTCTGATTTCTGTTTGTGTCTCACAAAATTTAATCACGAGAGTTATTTTGCCGTGTTTAAAACTGAATAACCTGATATGAGGTTGTGAATCAACGAAGAGTGTATGCTGTATATGTTTAAAATGTACTAATGTTGTAACTGTATTGAGAATAGCGGTGGGTCACATGACCAAGTTTTTAGAAAGGTAGACAGAGAAGAGCACAGGGGACTTAGAAATATTTTGGAAATGAATGATAGTAAATATATTCATCATCAGGCTAATAGTGACTGAATACTTCAGCTGTGGTGAATTTTTTGTTGTATGAAGGCTTGTATACAAGGTTGAAGTTTAAGATCTCTTTGCAGTTTAAGTCACTTGATGCCTTTAGTTCACATTCGTTACTGCCCATGGACGCTCGTCTTGCACTACTAAAATACCGTTGGTTTCTTGTATCTGTATTATCTTCAGTAACTATCCATGTGAGGCCACCATTCGGAATAAATTTGCATGAGATTTGAATAAAGGAATTATTTCCCTACGTTATCTTTTTCATATTGTTTTTTCTCTTCTTAATAATCACAATCCATTTAATGATTTGTTTATTTACTTTGTCATTGTTAAATTAAGGTGCTCATCAAAGATCCATGTTTCTACAAGGGCTTGAGGAGCAGTGCATGGCCATAAGGGTATGATCACATGAACCCCACTCAAATCTATGGGTGTGTATTCGCACTGTCGTGGTTACATAGCAATAAACTGATGCTGACTGGATTTTAATTTTTAATTATTGTTACTGTATCATAATAAAATTGCACACGCTGACAGTATTGTTCTCCCACTGACGAGATGTGATATCTACATCTGCATCTACATGATTACTCGGCAATTCACATTTAAGTGCTTGGCAGAGGGTTCATCGAACCACAATCGTACTATCTCCCTACCATTCCACTCCCGAACAGCGCGCGGGAAAAACGAACACCTAAACCTTTCTGTTCAAGCTCCGATTTATCTTATTTTATTTTGATGATCATTCCTACCTATGTAGGTTGGGCTCAACAAAATAATTTCGCATTCGGAAGAGAAAGTTGGTGACTGAAATTTCGTAAATAGATCTCGCCGCGACGAAAAACGTCTTTGCTTTAATGGGTTCCATCCCAACTCGCGTATCATATCTGCCACACTCTCTCCCCTATTACGTGATAATACAAAACGAGCTGCCCTTTTTTGCACCCTTTCCATGTCCTCCGTCAATCCCACCTGGTCAGGATCCCACACCGCGCAGCAATATTCTAACAGAGGACGAACGAGTGTAGTGTAACCTGTCTCTTTAGTGGACTTGTTGCATCTTCTAAGTGTCCTGCCAATGAAACGCAGCCTTTGGCTTGCCTTCCCCACAATGTTATCTATGTGGTCTTTCCAACTGAAGTTGTTCGTAATTTTAACACCCACGTACTTAGTTGAATTGACAGCCTTGAGAATTGTACTATTTATCGAGTAATCGAATTCCAACGGATTTATTTTGGAACTCATGTGGATCACCTCACACTTTTCGTTATTTAGCGTCAACTGCCACCTGCCACACCATACAGCAATCTTTTCTAAATCGCTTTGCAACTGATATTGGTCTTCGGATGACCTTACTAGACGGTAAATTGCAGCATCATCTGCGAACAACCTAAGAGAACTGCTCAGGTTGTCATCTAGGTCATTTATATACTCGTAGATCAGGAACAGCAGAGGTCCCAGGACGCTTCCCTGGGGAACACCTGATATCACTTCAGTTTTACTCGATGATTTGCCGTCTATCACCACGAACTGAGACCTTCCTGACAGGAAATCACGAATCCAGTCGCACAACTGAGACGATCCCCCATAGGCCCGCAGCTTGATTAGAAGTCGCTTGTGAGGAACGGTGTCAAAAGCTTTCCGGAAATGTAGAAATACGGAATCAACTTGAGATCCCCTGTCGATAGCGGCCATTACTTCGTGCGAATAAAGAGCTAGCTGCGTTGCAAAAGAACGATGTTTTCTGAAACCATGCTGATTACGTATCAATAGATCGTTCCCTTCGAGGTGATTCATAATGTTTGAATACAGTATATGTGAAACGTCCCCTTAGAAAAATTTATACATGACTGTGCTTAAACTGACACACAATAATTTTAGCGCAACGCAATCTGACTATCAAAAATCCCTACAAAAGAATGGCCCAGACCAACATTAAACTATACCTTTCACAAATCACTTACCTCACAAAAATCTTCGTTACTCGAACTACTGCAATACAGCGAGCGCCACTATTGCCAGCTAAATAAAAGATTCATACTACAGAAGGCACTAACTACTGAAAGGCATAGTTAGCAATTGAAAGATGATAATAGAGAACAAACAATGTATTTACCTTAACAGTCATAATATATATAGTAGTTCATAATATCCAGTATTACAAATTATCAAAACTCCGCCATCTCTCTCCCCACATCCACCACTGCTGGCGGCTCACCTCCAACTGCGCAACGCTACGCGCTGTTCACATCCAGCTGCCGCTGCCCAACACTACAATGGCAGACAACAATGCAAACAAGCCACAGATTGCACACAGCACAGCCAGTGATTTTCATATAGAGCGCTACGTAACGTTGCCAATAAGAAAACATAAACAGCCTACTTACATAAAGAAAACATAAACAGCCTACTTGCATATGCTCCAAAACCCTACTGCAAACCGACGTCAATGATATAGGTCTGTAGTTTGATGGATTACTCCTACTACCCTGGTGCGACCTGGGAAATTTTCCAATCTGTAGGTACAGATCTATCGGTGAGCGAGCGGTTGTATATGATTGGTAAGTAGGGAGCAACAACAGTCTTCCTTATACACCTTTAACATCTGTGTAGTTTGACTTTTGTTCTTAGAACCTTCTGTTCTCCCGGTGAAATGCATC
Organism: Schistocerca cancellata; assembly: GCF_023864275.1. Lineage (NCBI taxonomy): Eukaryota > Metazoa > Arthropoda > Insecta > Orthoptera > Acrididae > Schistocerca > Schistocerca cancellata. Next base: position 1,283,040,078 of record NC_064626.1, on the reverse strand, counting down.
TTTTAACTTGACTAATGATATTCTTCAGCAATTTGGAATTCTGACTGTTTTAACATTCTGTTATTAAGTATTCCCTTCCACACGATATTCTAACGCTGTAACGAATCCAAGCTGGTTGTTTATTGGTACATTCTGCTTCTCATCGCCGAAGCCGTTCGTCAGACCACTGCTGCAGTTTCCGCATTTCCGCAGTACTAGATGGTGGGCGAAACAGTAGCGTCGGTTTGAGAAGAGAAAATCACAATTCTAAAAACACTTGAGCAGTATGATTTAAAAGCCAGCCTGCTGTTGTAATTCTTTCACCTCCACGATGTTTTCTTTCATTTTCTGTGTGCACTGGCCGTCATTCCACTGCTTACAATTTTCTCGAAAGCACGCGCAAAAAGCCTCTGCTAAACTAATTAGCCGTTCCGCCCACAGAGAACCACACTGCCCGTGCGGCATTTGTAAGCCACTGTGTGTCTAGAGAAGCGGCGCAGGAATATACGTTTTAATTTCTGAGCGTTCCTTAACCAAATTACAGCGCAAATAAACGGAGACAGTTCATATTTCTCTTGCCCGAGTAATTAATAAACATAAATCTTAAGTCCCCATTTTTTAATAGCTTAATCTCGTTTAGGTTACGGAGACTGCAGTTTGTTTATTTTACTTGTAGCGTGGCACTGGATTCAGATCCTCTCTCCATTTCGTCTCGTTACGTTTTTATCAAATTTTTTTGCATAATGGCTTTATTAGACCACATATATCAGTACCGCTACGATGTCTCGAATCTCACATTTACCCGTCTCTGCAGGATGCAGGCAGAGAAGGACGCGCTGATGCACCGTCAGGTAGGGAATGGGGCGAGAATCTGCCGCCAGCAGGAAAAGTGCGTAGGCAGTTGGCTTGAGGGATCGGCTCGTGGAATCAACGAGTACGAAACTGATCACACACCTCTTTGGGGCGAAAAAGCGGCAGGGGGTATTTATTATATAATTAGCGTTGTGCAATATGAAAGAGTATTTTTTCTTTACGAAGACCGAATGGACTCTACAAGGGCAATGGATTGAAGAGATTGAAGAATTTTATGGTCGTGGGGAAGTCGATGGTAGGAAAAGGAAGAGAAGGGAAAACAGTAGGTGAATATGGACCGGGCGAAAGTAATGAAAGACAAAGCCACCTGGTATAAGTTTGCACAGAGCGTAATTTAATCACACCTAACACTTGGTTTACGAATCATGAAAAAGCTTCTCTATATGGTGGAGACCTGGAGACACCGAAAGGTTTCAGACTGAGTATGATGGCAAGACAGATATTTCGGAAACACATTTGAAACTCTAAGATATTTCACGGAGCAGATGTGGTCTCTAACCACAATTTCTTGGTTATGAAGGGTAGATTAAAACTCAAGAAACTGCAAAAGGGGTATGAATGTAAGGAGATGGGACCTGCACAAACTGAAAGAACCAGAGACTGTAGAGGGAGCGTTAGGGAATGATTGAAAAGAACACGGGAAAGGAATAGAATAGAAAAAGGAGGCGTAGGAGATAAAATAGCGAAGGCAGCAGAGGATCAAGCTGGAAAAAGACGAGGGCTAGTAGAAATCCTTGCGTAACGCAAGAGATACTGAATGTGACTGATGAAAGGAGAAAACATAAAAATGTTTTAAATGAAGCAGGCGAAAGGGTTATACAAATGTCTAAAAAATGAGATTGGCAGGAACTGCAAAATGCTAAGCAGGAATGGCTAGAGAACAAATGTAAGGATTTAGAAGAATACAACAGTAGGGGAAAGATAGATGCCGCCTACAGGAAAATGAAAGAGACCTTTGGAGAAAAGAGAACCATCTGCATGGAAAAGAAGAGCACAGATTGAAAACCAGTCCTAAGCAAAGAAGTGAAAGCAGAAAGATCGAGGGAGTAGATAGAGGGTCTATAGAAGGTGACGTACTTGAGTGCAATACTATGGTTATGGAAGAGGGCGTAGGTGAAGATGAGATGGGAGATACGATACTGCATTAAGAATTTGACAGAGCACTGAAAGTCGAAACAAGCCCCCAGGAGTAGACAAGATTTCATTATAATTACTGATAGCCTTGGGAACGCCAGCAATGACAAAATTCTTCCATCTGGTGTGCAAGATGTATGAGACAGGTGAAATACCCTCAGACTTCAAGAAGAATATAATAATTACAATTCCAAAGAAAGAAGCTGCTGACACGTGTGGAAAATACCGAAGTATCAGTTAAATAAGCCACTGTAGCTAAATTCTAATACAAATTCCTTACAGAAGAATGTAAGAACTCGTAGAAACAGACCTTGGGGAAGATCAGCTAGAATTTTGAAGAAATGTAGGAACACATGAGGCAATACTGAACCTATGACTTCTCACAGAAGATAGGTTAAACAAAGGCAAAGCTATGTTTGTAGCATTCGTAGACTTATAGAAAACTTCTGACAATGTTGACTGGAATACTCTTTTTCAAATTCTAAAGGTAGTAGGGGTAAAATACAGAGAGAGAAAGGCTATATAAAATTTGTACAGAGACCAAATCGCAGCTATAAGAGCCGACGGGAATGAAAGGGAAGCAGTGGTTGAGAAGGGAGTGAAGCAGGATTGTAGCCTATCCCCGATGTTAATCAACCTGTATATTGAGGAAACAGTAAAGGAGACAAAATAAAAATTTGGAGTAGGAACTAAAATTCAGTGGGAAGAAATAAAAACTCTGAGGTCTGTCAATGAAATCGAAACTCTGTTACAATCAGTGGGGGACTTGGAGGATCAGTTGATTGGAATGGGCAGTGTCTTAAAAGGAGAATATAAGGTGAATGTCAAGAAAAGTAAAACGACGGTAATACAGCGTAGTCGATTTAACTTAGGTGATGATGAGGGAATTAGATTAGGAAATGAGGAACTTAAAGTAGTAGATGAGTTTTGCAGTTTGGGCAGAAAATAATTAATGATGGTTGATGTAATTTGTTAGCACAGAGTATAGATTTGAGTGTTAGGAAGCCTTTTCTGAAAGTATTTGTATGGAGTGTAGCCATGTGTGGAAGAGAGACATGGACGATAAACAGTTTAGACGAGAGGAGAATGGAAGCTTTGGAAACGTGGTGCTATAGAAGAATGCTGTACGTTAGATGCGCAGATGACGAAACTAATGAAGAGGCACTGAACAGAACTGGGGGGAAAGAAATCTGTGGCACAAGCTGTCTAGAAGAAGGGATCTGTTGGTAGGACACATTCTGAGACATCAAGGGATCACTAAGCTGGAGTACTTGAGGGAAGCGAGGGGGTAAAAGTCGTGGAGGGAGACCAAGAGATAAATACAGTACATAGATTCAAAAGGATGAAGGTTGGGGTGGTTACTCGGAGATGAAGAGGCTTGCAGAGGATAGAGTAGCATGGAGAGCTGCATCAAACGAGTCTCCGAACTGTAGACAACAACAACAACAGCAACAAAGGCAATGGTTAATCCGAGTAAAAATGTGAATAGTGAACATGCGTACGTATCGCGAATGGATTTCAGATCGACGTAGGAACATTTCCATGAACTCAAAGCACAGTTGTACCGGCGATAGTGGCAGTGGTAGGAATGGGAAGAGCTGTGAGTGAACATATTAATTTGACCATTTATTCACTAACCACATAAAATATCAGTTTACAAAACAGGGTATCCAAAATAACAACAAACATTTATTAATAAGGTAATAATCAATAGAAGGCAAATGCAAGTAACAATAGCACGTAATTTAAGGCAGTGGTGATTGCACAACACAATAAGAATGAAACAATAATAATCAATAATATTACAAATAGATAATGACCTTACACTGTTAAAACAGGATGTCAAATGAAACCGAGCTCTGCAAAAATCCATTTCACGAAATTGTTGTTGTTGTGGTCTTCAGTCCAGAGACTGGTTTGATGCAGCTCTCCATGCTACTCTATCCTGTGCAAGCTTCTTCATCTCCCAATACCTACTGCAACCTACATTCTGCTGAATCTGTTTAGTGTATTCATCTCTTGGTCTCCCTCTACGATTTTTACCCTCCGCGCTGCCCTCCAGTACTAAATTGGTGATCCCCATATGCCTCAGAATATGTCCTCCCAACCGATCCATTCTTCTAGTGGAGTTGTGCCACAAATTTCTCTTCTACCCAGTTCTATTCAATACCTCCTCTTAAGTTATGTGCTCTACCCATCTAATCTTCAGCATCCTTCTGTAGCAGCACATTTCGAAAGCTCTATTCTCTTTTTGTCTAAACTATTTATCGTCCCCGTTTCACTTCCATACATGGCTAGACTCCATACAAATACTTTCAGAAAAGACTTCCTGACACATAAATCTATACTCAATGTTAACAAATTTCTCTTCTCCAGAAACGCTTTCCTTGCCATTGCCAGTCTATATTTTATATCCTCTCTACTTCGACCGACATCAGTTATTTTGCTCCCCAAATAGCAAAACTCATTTACTACTTTAAGCGTCTCATTTCCTAATCGAATTGCCGCAGCATCACCCGACTTATTTCGACTACAATCCATTATCCTTCTTTTGCTTTTGTTGATGTTCATCTTATATTCTCCTTTCAAGACACTGTCTATTCCATTCAGCTGCTCTTCCAGGTCCTTTGCTGTCTCTGACAGAATTACAATGTCATCGGCGAACCTCAAAGTATTTATTTCTTCTCCATGGATTTTAATACCTACTCCGAATTTTTATTTTGTTTCCTTCAATGCTTGCTCAATATACAGATTGAATAACATCGGAGACAGGCTACAACCCTGTCTCACTCCCTTCCCAACCACTGCTTCCCTTTCATGCCCCTCGACTCTTATAACTGCCATCTGGTGTCTGTGCAAATTGTAAATAGCCTTTCGCTCCCTATATTTGACTCCTGCCACCTTCAGAATTTGAAAGAGAGTATTCCAGTCAACATTGTCAAATGCTTTCTCTAAGTCTACAAATGCTAGAAACATTGGTTTGCCTTTCCTTAATCTATTTTCTAGGGTCAGTATTGCCTCACGTGTTCCAACATTTGTACGGAATCCAAACTGATCCTCCCCGAGTTCGGCTTCTACCAGTTTTTCCATTCGTCTGTAAAGAATTCGCATTAGTATTTTGCAGCCGTGGCTTATTAAACTGACAGTTCGGTAATTTTCACATCTGTCAACACCTGCTTTCTTTGGGATTGAAATTATTATATTCTTCTTGAAGTGTGAGGGTATTTCGCCTGTCTAATACATCGTGCTCACCAGATGGTAGAGTTTTGTCCGCGCTGGCTCTCCCAAGAACATCGCCCTTGTATAGACCCTCTATATACTCCTTCCACCTTTCTGCTTTACCATCTTTGCTTAGAACTGGGTTTACATCTTAGCTCTTGATATTGGTGCAAGTGGTTCTCTTTTCTCCAAAGTTCTCTTTAATTTTTCTGTAAGCAGTATCTATGTTACCCCTAGTGATATACGCCTCTACATCCTTACATTTGTCCTCTAGCCATCCGTGCTTATGCAATGTGCACTTCATGTCGATCTCGTTTTTGAGACGTTTATATTCCTTTTTGCCTGCTTCATTTACTGCAATTTTGTATTTTCTCCTTTCATCAATTAAATTCAATTACTCTTCTGTTATCCAAGGATTTGTATTAGCCCTCATCTTTTTACCTACTTGATCCTCTGTTGCCTTCACTATTTCAACTCTCAAAGCTACCCAATCTTCATTTACTGTATTTCTTTCCGCCATTCTTGTCAATCGTTCCCTGCTGCTCTCTGAAACTCTCTACAACCTCTGGTTCTTTCAGTTTATCCAGGTCCTATCGTAGCTCCTTAAATTCTCACGTTTTTGCAGTTTCTTTCGTTTTAATCTACAATTCACGAAATAATAATCAAAAATCTTAAGAACAGAGGATAATGTACATATTGCAATGTTCGTAAATGAAAGCAGAGAAGCAAATAAAACCTACACAAACGGTGAAACAGATAGGAAGTTGAACCTTATTTAATAGAGCGCATGGCCCTGCTTAATTACTCACTGCAAATTAATTAGAATTACCATCACGCCTGCCATAAGCAGAAATGTAGAGCAATGCACTGCGGTGACAAAAGTCGTGTCAGATCTCCTTTTGCCCGGCTTAGTGCAGCAAATCGACGTGGCATGGACTCAACAAGTCGTTGGAAGCCACTGCACAAATGTTCAGCCTCTGTAGCCATCCATAACTGCGGAAGTGTTGCAAGTGCAAGATTTTGTTCGCAAAGGGACCTCTCTACTATGTACCATAATTGTTCGATGAGATTCGTGTGGGGCATTGTGGGTGGCCAAACCATTCGCTCGAACTGTCCAGAATGTTCTTCAAACCAATCGCGAACGATAATGGGCCGGCGCCATGGCGCACTGTCAACTATCAAATTTCCATCACCCGTGAATCGCTGAAAATGGTCTCCAACTAACCGAACCAACCGTTTTCAGTCAATGATCAGTTCAGTCGGACCCGAAAACCTAGTCCATTCCATCTAGACACAAACGACACCATTATTGAGCCAGCACCAGGTTGCATAGTGCCTTTTTGACAGATTGGATCCATGGCTTCGTAGGATTTGCGCCACACTCGAATCCTACCATTCAGCTCTTACCGGACTCAATCTGACGAGGCCACGATTTTCCAGTCGTCTATGGTCCGACCGATATGGTCACGAGCTCAGTAGAGGCGCTGCAGGGAGCACCGTGCTGTTATCAATAGCACTCACATCGGTGGGCTGCTGCCATGGGCCATTAACGCCAAATCAGGCCGAACTGTCCTAACGGATATGTTCGTCGTAGGGCCCACGTTGATTTCGGTGGTTATTTCACGCAGTCAGAATTGACAACTCTACACAAACGCCGCTGTTCTCGGTGGTTAAGTGAAGGCCTTCGGCAACTGTATTGTCCACGATGACAGGCAGTGCCTGAAGTTTGGTATTCTCGGCACACTCTTTACACTGTGGATCGCGGAATATTGAATTCTCTTATGATTTCCGAAATGGACTGTGCCATGCGTCCTGCTCCAACTACCATTCGGTATTCAAAGTCTATACAATCCCGTTTGAAACCTGTTCGCATGAATCATGAGTACAAATGATAGCTCCGCTAATGCACAGCCCTTTTATACCTTGTGTACGCGATACTGTCGCCATTTTTATACGCACATACCGCTATCACACAACATTTGTCACCTCGGCGTATATTACTCAGATGTGTACGTAGAGTAAGACAGACAACTTTGTTGCACTGCGCACCATTTCGTAAACGTGTAATTCAACTTAAAGGTTGTGTTTACGATCAGTCACAGAATCATTTGAAAGCAGTGTAAATTAACGTAGTCAAATTCACACAGACAAACCAATTTGATTCGTTGCGTACCATTACCTAAACTGGCAGTTCGCGTAAACCTTCAGTTCAAAATACGGCATAATCGGTTCGTCACATAATAATTTGCCGACAGTGGAGTTAAAATAGTCAAGCTCACACCTACCGACTGGATATACACGCCATAAGGTAGTACCATATGCATCATGTCTGCAGGATACCACCCGTGCAGTAGGAATATTTACAAGAAGCGCCGGAGCCTGCAGAGAACTACATGCTAACCGTACACACACAGTACAGTGTCTAATCCCCGGTCACACACTTCAATAAGTTGGCAAAAAAGGCTGATTTACTCAAAACCCGCCTGACGTGCCGTACTTGTGTACACCAAACAGCACGCCCACCACGACCTTATAGCCAAATGTCCGCTAGTGTATGGCTACCCAAACGTGTGTTCCAAAACTTCCTTCTTGACCACTCCGCAACATTCTGCCTCCTCGAGGTCAGCATTTTTCTGGGCTGTACATAGCGTTCTCGTCTGTAATTCAGTTCGTGCTTACTGGTAGCACACAGCGTTCTGTTCTTCCATCACAGCCGGCTTTGCACGTTGGCTAGGGCCTGCACTGGTATAAAGGCGCTACCACTGGCAGCGCCCTCTGTAGGGCAGCTGCAGCTCTGTTCGCGTTGCCTTCGATATTGCCGCGAACGTCCAGTGACGGCAAGACAAGAAAACCCTGCGTATATCGTAAACTAACGTTAAGATTTCTTTTTTCACAGTACAAACACCGGCTCCCTCAAGGATCAGTATTAGCTCCATTCTTTTTAATGTTATGTTAGTGATACGCTGGACACTAGGTCACGTAAGTTTTTGTCCACTGACAATACGGCTATAGACACTCAAAAAAGGGCTAGAAGGAGAAACAACTCTAACAGCTGACCTAGAACTACTAAATCAGTACTACAAAAAAAGACTCCTTCCAAATCCTAATAAAACAAAGTCTTGTGCCTTCCGGTTAAACAACCGACTGGCAAACACAGAACTAAACATAATCTTCTCCGGAGAGAAAGTCAAACACAACAAGTATCCCATATATATGGGTGTAGCTCTTGACAAATCACTTACCCCATAAAAAACCTTGATCTAACTACCGAGAAGTTCAAAGCCCGAAATGACATCATTCAGAAATTAGTGGGTACCACATGGGGAGCAGATGCAACTGCATTACGCACTGCAGTACAAGCACTTCTCTACTCTGTGGCGGAGTACTGTACCCCTGTGTTGAGTAGGAGTACCCACGTAAGGAAAACTGACGTCCAGCTCAATGAAACTATATATCAGGAAATGGAAATGAGCGTATGGCATCGTTGGCTGGGACGTCCCATCCGGGGAAGTTCGGCCGCCAACTACAAGTCTTATTTCAGTCGACACCACATTGGGCAACTTGCGCTCCGGTGATGAAAGGATGATGAAGACAGCACAACACCCAGTCCCAGAGCGGAGAAGACCTCCAACCCGGCCGGGAATCGAACACGGGCCCGCTTGCATGGAAGGCGACCACGTTACCACCCAGCTATGCAGGCGGACATAATAACAGGAAATTTAATTCTACATGTACTGTCAGAGACAGCTCCACCAGAAATCCGAACACAGCACGCAACAATCCACGAATGTAAAAAAAAAAAATAAAACACCCATGTGGACCAAGATTGCTTCCCATACACCAAGTATTAGAAAACGCCTGAAATCAAGAGCGCCAATATGGAAAGACAGATTACTTGCCCTAGGAATGCCTATGACAGCCAGGAACACTGGAAAATAGCAAAACACATTCGCGGTGAATGAAGTTCTGCCAGAAAACATCTCACCGTACGCAGGCTCTTGGATCTACAAAATTCCACCCGTCCGAAGGTCTATTCCGATGAAAAACGCTTAATGATTCTTATGTCCAGTATCATTTGGAATGGAAAACACATTCGCCTTTTCCCAACTAAGAAATACTGTATTTTCATATGTTCTTCTTGCACAGTACATTAACAATACTGCTTGTATCTAGTAGATCGTTCAACTTGCTGAATTCAAAGTTTATCAAGGTGGTTAACTGTAACAATGCAGAAAAATAGCCTCAGACAATAACTCAGTAACACGTTCACTCTACAGAAGTACTCGCACCAGAGTCCTATTACATAGCTTTAATCGTTCATTAGCAAAAATCCAGAGGGAAAATCACTACGCCATAGACGGCATGGCTTCTCTCTCGCAGTCGCTCATTTTTTGAAAATCACTGCAATGGAATATAATTTGTCAGTTTACTAATGTGGGAATATACTATAACCACCTACGCATCGTCCCTTTAGGTATCGTCAGGCTAAGATTAGAATAACTGTTGCGTGCTCAGAGGCAGTCAGACACTCATCCTTCCCTCTCTCCATACGTGAATGGAGCGGAAAGAAACCCTAATTATTGGTACAATGGGACGTATCCTTGGCCATGCAACCCATGGTGGTTTGCTGAGTATAAATGTAGAGTAGATGCAACCACATACGTAATGAGCCCCTTGGAGCCGAAATGTAATTCATGTTATTTTTGTGTTAATATATTTAATGGTTTACTAGGAGTGCTGCACAAAATTTTATCGTATACGTTATCAAAATAGTTTTTCCTCAGAATGAGATTTTCATTCTGCAGCGGAGTGTGCGCTGATATGAAACTTCCTGGCAGATTAAAACTGTGTGCCCGACCGAGACTCGAAATCGGGACCTTTGCCTTTCGCGGGCAAGTGCTCTACCAACTGAGGAGAGCTTCTGTAAAGTTTGGAAGGTAGGAGACGAGGTACTGGCAGAAGTAAAGCTGTGAGTACCGGGCGTGAGTCGTGCTTCGGTAGCTCAGTTGGTAGAGCACTTGCCCGCGAAAGGCAAAGGTCCCGAGTTCGAGTCTCGGTCGGGCACACAGTTTTAATCTACCAGGAAGTTTCAGTTTTTCCTCATATTAACAAAGTCAATAAATTTACTCCAGTTATAGATGTGACATAAGGACCCAAATGAAGTTACACCTCTTATGATATGAGGAGGTAAAGGATTTTATTTACTACGAAAATGTAGATGGCAATCAACAACACTGCATTTACGTAATGCCAGAGCGCGTCTGGAAACTGGTGAATAGTAACTAACCTGGTCTGGCATCTCACAGCAACAATTCTGACGCAAAAATGTACTACGAATCGGGAAACAACGCTAAATACATCGACGATTAGATTTTGGGAAGGTGTCTCGGAATCGCTAGTAGGTCAAGTTACTCGTAAGGGCCAGTAGACAAAGCAACACAGAGATAGAAGGAGAAGCTTTACTTGAGATGTCAGAGCGCGTTTGGAAACTGGTGAATAGAGGTGTGGTGTACCCCAGGCAAGTATGTTGGATCCTTTCCTGCTCATGCTGTATATTAGCGATATTGCGGACAATATTGATTTAATACTAACCTCAGACTTCTCGCAGATGATGCAGTCATCTACAACGAAGTACAATCTGAATCGAAGCTGTGCAAATATTAAGTCAGACCTTGGTAAGCTTTCGAAGTGATGCAATGAATGACAATTTTTTTTAACTGTTGAAAAATGTGAAGTTGCGCACTTCATAAAACGAAGAAACATAGTATCCTATGAATATAAAATGAATGAGTCACTCTTGGAATCTGTAAACTCATATAAATACTAGGGTGTAACATTTACTAGGGACATTATGTGGAACGATCACATAGGCTCAATCGGGGATAAGGCAGGTAGCAGACTTCTGTTTATGGGTAGAATACAATGGGAATGCAATCAGTCTATAGAAGAGATGGCATGCAAACCACTCGTGCGACCCATCCCAGAATATTGCTGACGTGAGTGGGACCTGTACCAAATAGGACCGGCGGGACACACTGAATGTGTACGGAGAAGGGCAGAATGAATAGTCGCAGGTTCGTTTGACCCGCGGGAGAGTGTCACTGAGATGATGAAAAAAGTGTGCTGCCAGACTGCCAGACTCCTGAAGATAGACGAAAGCCATCCCGAGGAAGTCTGCCAACAAAGTATCACGAACAGACTTTAAATGATGCCTCTAGGAATATACTAAAACTCCCTATTTATAGCTCATACAAGGATGGCGAGGATAAGATTAGAATAATTACTGCATGCACAGGGGCATTCAAACAATCCTAAATGTAGAAACAATGCTGTTATTTGAAGTCAAGCAGCGATTAGTATAAAACGATACAAATCAAACAAGAACATACTTTTACCGACCTCGCTCCTTCTGCCGCTACCAGCAGCCATAACACTGGACTCGCATTCGGGAGGACGACGGTTCAATCCCGCGTCCGGCCATCCTGATTTAGGTTTTCCGTGATTTCCCTAAATCACTCCAGGCAAATGCCAGGATGGTTCCTCTGAAAGGGCACGGCCGACTTCCTTCCCCATCCTTCCCTAATCCGATGAGACCGATGACCACGCTGTCTGGTCTCCTTCCCCAAACAACCAACCAACCAACCAGCAGCCATAATGTCGGGCAAAAGCTTGAAGATGGTATGAGGAGTGGGCCGAAACAGATTGTTAATGTATAAAGATTTGGAAACGCGATCTTGACTGTTTTTATTTTATTTTTAGGATTCAAACTATCATTCTTCCGCTCTCCATACGTCAAAGGAACGGGTAAAATTCCTATTACTGGTGCAGTGAAATGGTCCCTCTGCCACACACTTTACTGCGGTTCGCAGAACATAGAGGTAGGTGTAGGTACAACACGGAGATGTGTCTCTTCGACACGTCACATCACCTTTTCTTGCTGCTCACCACACGTGAATAACGCAGGCCATGGCGACCTGGGCCGGCCAGTGTTCGAACTGAAGACCACAACAACGACAGCCACCGCCCCACAGCGCACGGCCGCTGCAGTCGCCTCAACTCGCGTTTGGTAAGCCGAAGTGGCGTGACGTCACGGCCAGAGGGCGGCAAAGCCGTGCGGAAGTTGGCGCTGGCGTGGCCTCCGCAGGCGATTAACTGGCTGGAGCTGGAGCTGGGGCTGGAGCTCGAGCTCAACTCAGCTCAACTCCGGCCGCTTTGAGGCGCGGCTCCGCTCCGCCTAATGAAATCCCCAGCGGCTGGCGCCTCCAGGGGCGGAAGCGTGCCCTCCATCGTTAGCTGCACACTTCGCTGACCTACTTCACAACATTTATCTTTTCCTTGTGGCTACTGTGTACAGTCTGTTGAAGAGTGCTTAAGGATTAGCAGCTACGAGGGAAGTTATGGCGTAGGAATCATTCCATGTAGGCTTTCACGGCCAGCGTCTTCATCAGTAAACTCTTCCGGGCTAAGTTGCCGCGGTCGATCTGTAGAACTTCTTCTCCCTGACGTTTCGTTCTCAACTACGGAGAACATCTTCCGAGGTGAGTCGACGACCGGCTGCTGGGAGCTGGGGCCGCCGCTTATATAGAGATCGTAGGGGGCGCCACCACACGTCACGTGGCGTCGATGTGCAGCTATCTCTGGCTATCGTCTGTTCTCTCGATTGCAGGCAATCGATTGTCACGTGATCGATGCAACGTCGACCGCCATATCTTATCCAATTTTAATCCTTCTTCTTTACGATTAAAATTGTATTGATGTTTGTGGATTTCAATTGCCTCTCTATACATACGTGTATAATAGTGCGACGTCCTCGCTAGCACGCTTGTCTCACCAAATTTTATTTCGTGATCTCCATCCTTAAAAACATGTTCCGCTACTGCCGATTTGTCGATATGTCCCAAGCGACAGTTTATTTTGTGCTCCGTCAACCGTGTATTGATGCTTCTTTTTGTAGTTCCTATGTAAACCCTGCCACAACTTATAACGATATGTTTACATAATGTGTATACATAAACATACAGTTATAAATGTCCCCGTTCGTCGTCTGATCAGTCGGAAGTTGCATTGCATAGGAGAGTAAATGCCTATTCAAAATATAATTATTTTGGATAGCTCAACATGAATTTCCTAAGGGACCGTAGTTTATCATGCATTTACCAGTAGAATATGGCGCGGAGAAAGTATTTCGCCGCATGCAACTTCCGTCCGAACTCGACGAAAGAATTCGTGACTGTGAACTCTCTATTTGGCAGAAACATAAAGAAAATTAAATAACTTCATGAAGGAGTGAGACATAGATTCTATATTAAATACATAGTCCATACACCAGTTCCATTTAAGTCTGAATTTATGGCAATTAATAGACGAACTTACACTGCAATGAAGGATTTAACATGGATGCCGTTTTGACTGGCACTTCTCTTAATGAAAACAATTCCTTCGACGTTTTCACATACACGTCGCACAATAAATCTACTGCTAGGCACTTTTAGTATTACACATTCACTTTTCACTAAAACAATATTATTTTTAACGATAATAATACGGCGGCAAGACATGCGCGTCCGACACAAGAGACAAGAGAAGAATGAGTAACTGTTCATTGAGAGTATCTCGTACCTCCAAAAAAAAAAAAGTGTAAAAGTGTTCTTCTTCTGTCCGTTTTTCGCGCCGCGGTTTTCAAAGTCAATAACTCACTGCATCTCTGACGGCGCTTCGACAATAAACAAGTTACGTCACAGGTCGTTCACCTTTTACATTCTCGCAACATTATTTGCTAACTGTAGCTGTTGCCGAGCGACTGCTCGATTAGTGAATGATTTAAAATGATAAGACAATCACATAATGTTACATTGACTTCCATGGGAATCTTGGAAATCAAGGAGTTTACCAAGATTCACATGTCGCCGTTAACATTATGGGATTGAGTACTTTACAGATTTACATTGATCAAACACAGTATTCCTGTCATTTGATTATTAGGATTACACAAATATGGTGATCTCTCATTCATAGACAAAGACAGTTCTTAAGGTAAAGATACACAAAAAAATTAAAAAAAACTAAGACAGTAAATCTACGAAGTTTACAATGGACATTATACATTATACTCATTACAGTCTTTTTTTTTTTTTTTACAGAGTTCATACCGACCATCTTTGTGGCCTCAAGTTATTGTCCAGAGCTCATAGGCTCTTTGCTCCTGAAAGAAAACACATAGGATTCATCTTTTTATACGCACATAATTCTCACACATGGAATTTCTCACACGTGTCCATTTTTATACACATATAATTCTCACACATGGAATTTCTCACACGTGTCCATTTTCCATTGCTCACTAGTTGTCATGATTTTTACGCTTTCACTGTTTGTGTATTGACAGGTAAGTTAAAATTTGATTCTTCTCCAGGTGAAGCTTATGCCTTGAGAAGTTGGATCGCTACTTTGCGGTCTCCAAGTAGAAAACTTTTCATCAGCTCTGGCGGGCGAGTCTCACTCGCACGTTACGTACACACGTTACATGTAACAAAAGAAATATAAATACCCATTAGTCTAAAAACTAAGCTTAAATCTATTTTAGGACTTGGGATTCATAGGAATTTGACTTTGTCACTATTCGCGTGTGGTTTGGCTGTTCACATTTCATCCACGGGATATAACATTAGCATAGTATGTGATATGTTGTGAACTCATATAAAAGTCTTTTATTTTGGGAGCGGCTTTCATGGAAAGTCCGTTTCGTCGAACTGCAGCGGGAGTGCTGTGCTAGTACGTCACTTTAAATTTAACGCGTTTGTTGCGTCGATGTACGTTGACACAGGCTGATTGTTAGAGCTGAATCGCAACTCGAGGCGCTCACTAGCCTCCACGCGGTACTTCAGCTTTTCCGCGCACGGTTCAGTGAACACGTTGCGTCGATGGTGTTGTGGTATTTTGTGGTTTGCTGAGCTGGTGAGGAGGGGCGAGGATTGCCAGGGACAGAGACTACATTGAAACCATCCCTGTCTCCACATTTTCCAGCCGATTTTGAAGATTTTAAGGTAGGCTAGCGCTCGCACTTTGCAAAGCAGCTAACACACTTGGTTTCCGGTGCACTGCACGTAGTCACATCACCGCCTTCGGTTACACAACCGGACTATCATTGTCCGTCGGCCTATCTGCACGTTTAACACTTTTTATCTTCACCGTGAATGAAATTATCACTTACTTATAACAACGATGCATTGCTTCGTGTCTGTGGCAGACTTCCACACCATTTTAAGCCTTCACTTATACACTACTATGTACACAATTTTTTTACAGTTTATAATCAAATAGTTTGTCTCACTTTGAAGCTTGCTAAGTCAGAGCTTTGATTATCATGTGCATTTCAATTTCTGTTACTTTGTTGGTAACTACCTTAACATTTCGCTTTACATTGTTCCTCATCTTTCTCTAAGACTAAGTATGCTTTTAGTTCACAGTCACAATACATTAGTTTCTCCGATCTGTTAGCAATTATTATTATTATTATTTTAATTCATTTGAATCGTTCTTTCTATTTATTAGATTCATTAAAGTTATCACTGTCATTTCAACAAAAATTCTCTTTTTACTAGATGTGAGGATCAATCAGTCACATTTGATTGCCCTCTCACATGAGAACAGAACACCATTCAAGAAAATTTCAAATTCCTTATCGCGATCTCGGTTTGCGTCTCTGATTGACTTTAAAAGGAAAAATAAAGACATTTCAAAACTAGCTTTTCCCGATTTCGTTCACGCGCTTCCTTTTGAAAATCGTATGCCAAACCAGCCTTCCACGTCAACCGCATTTCTCAATCTGTGACGTCAAGTCTACGGGACGGGTTTAGGCGGGTTAGGATATTTACACAAATTCAGAAGAAAGACATAGATATAATAGTACATAGAAGAAGAAATCTAGCAAACAACTCCTTGTTCCTTATGACTTAGAAATTAATTTTCCTTTGCGCCGTACGTCTGCGTACACGCTCCAATTACAAACTAGCTACTTTGTTTTGCCGGCGGTTTCATTGTCATTTTATTCTCGCCTTGACGCCTGCTTGCGCTACACTGCATTGGCCTCTATATATGACCTTAAGTCATAATTGCTTTGTCCTTGCCACTTACACTCTTATACTTGGTATTTATTTCACTTACGGCTTTGAATGTATCTGTCCTGCGTATTGCAATTACAATTAATGCTACTTTGTTTATCTAGCTGAAGGATAGCGCTTTCGTGGTCATGTTGGTACTTACAAGTAACTCACATGCTTCGTAAACATTACGTTATTTTAATGCAGAGATGAACCTGTTCCAGATTTCTATGTACATTGGAACTTAATCTAGACATATCTGACTTAGAAACTAGTTACATGTTTTCCTTTTTAGTGGGATCAGGAACCAATAATTGTCAAGCGACCCTTGTCCTTGACGAAATAAATTTCGTTTCTGGATCATTGCTCCTTGAACTTAAAAAAAAATTCTTACATACTATGTTTTATTTTCACTTCTTTAGCATTTCATATCGCAGAAGCCGGCTTGTTAGGCACATCCTTCGCTTTATATTTCATTTCTCTCTCTTAAATATTATCTCCTTAAAACTAAATCTTAAAACTAGAGTTCTTGGAGTTGATCACTTTCTTTGTTAAACAAGATTTTTTTTCAGCTTGTCTGTACTTAAATTATGGCTCAAGATAACATATTTTAAATTGTCTGCTGTATAGCAAGACCGACTCACTGTCGTGTAATATATTCTAAGCATTTTTTTTTTAACGAAGTCAAATCAGTTGTCACTTAGTCACTAGCGGCTAACCTTCTCTTGTCATTATAAAGCTTTCCTTTTGACTTATTCTGTAACATGATATTTTTTAAGATCAGAGTGATGGTATAATCCTTTTATTTTTCCATTTGCGGGATCAGAAATCAGATAACAACCTGTATGCGGTATACGAAGGATCTCGTAAGGTCCCTCAAAAAGACTTTGCCATTTTCGATTTTTGTGTAAGAGCAACGATGGTTTAAAGTGTGTTTTTAGCAAGACCTTTTCGCCTAATTTATAAGTTAACACCTTATTAATATGTTTGTCATACGCCTTCTTGCGTAAATTGGCTTGGGTGGTCAACGTTGTTAGAGCTTGTCTTATTCTGGCGTCTAAACTAGCACTTGCGTTGTTACACTTAGGAATTGAATTGACCTTGAACATCCTTGGACGGGTAATGTTGGAATTTTAATTAATGTACTAATTTGCTTATAGAAACATAAGGACATAGCATTAATATTTGCACCTGTATCTAGGATTACAGTCGTCAAAATTCCGGCTATAGGAAGTTTTGTCATAGCTTGCACTTGGTCATCTATCGGTTCATCACCGTCAGTTATCTCTTTCTCTTGTAATAATTATTGTCTCATGTCAATCCCGTCATTGTATCTCAGTACAAGTACGTCATGGTTAGTCTCTCCGTCGAAGTGGTGGCCCCCATTCTGTCTCACAGCATCACTTAGGGAGCTTTCAGATGCTGGACTTAGTTTTCCTGTTTGTGTGGTTTTGATTGGCCTTCATCATTAGAAAGTTCGACCAATCTGACATTATGAGAACACTGAGGAACAAAATTACTGTTATGCACAAACCTCGTGTCAAAATGTTGCTGCGTTTGTTCTGGTGTCCAATACGTGTTACTGTCTTCCGCGTTTGCGAAAAATACAGGGGGATTGTAATGCCTTCGCGGGGTCTGATGATTTTTATTACTATTATGATTTCCGGAATTGTTCCTGTGAAATCCACCTTCACACTGTGGGTTGCCGTTAAACTGTGTGTTTCTGTACATTCCCTGCGCTTGATTTTTACTAGGCGCGGAGTTGTATTGGTATGAGTGGGCGTTATCAGCTGTTTGTTGCTGCCCGTAATTTGAGTGTTGGCTGCGCGAGTACGGTGCATTCCATTGCGATCCGCTCTGCTGTTGCCAACCTTTTTGACTGAAACCGTTTCCAAACTTCTGCTTGCACGATTGATTGCCGTACTGGTTACCAGTCGTGTTATACACGGGATTGAATCGGTTGTGTTGATTATGTCTATTCCTTTTGTGCGGATACCCACTGCCTTTATTTCCGTTTTGCCAATCGTTACTATTTTTTGAACCGTTCCCTGGCTTTTCATAGCCGTTACTGTCGTAATGTTGTGGCCAAGAATTGTGCGGAGTATTCCGCGGTTTGTTAGCTCTCATGTCCTCATAGATCAGGTCTAGGGAATCTAATATCGACAGAAAGGTATCTGGATCATCATCTGGTATGGCTATCAGCTTTTCACGAATCGAAATGGGTAATTTAGACTTGAGAATCATAATTACATCTTTACTATTGATAGGGTTATCCCAATACCTAATTTTGCCAAGATATTTTTCGAAGTACATTCTCAGGCTACTATTCCTGGGGTCAAATTGTTCTGCATTATAGACTTCTTTACGAAGGCGCTTCTGAACACCTTCGCTCCAAAATTTGCCGAGGAAACAGTGCTCAAACTCCTCATATGTTCGACACTTATCAACCATTTCTGTTCCCCATATTGCCGATTCGCCACCTATATATCTGGTAACAAATTGGATACGCTGTCTATCAGTCCACGAATTTGGAAAAATGCCGGAGAATCCACGAAGAAAGACAATTGGGTGGATATTTCGTTTTTCTGGGTTAAAGGTTTGAAAAACTCGATGCTTTATCATGCTTTCTTCCTTCATCATTTTTACTACTGAGTCAGATTCTTGATTTCGGTGACTAACTGGAATATGTGGTGGTGAAGTGTGTTCATTAGATACAACAGGTATTCGGAATTGCCGAAATAATTCATCTTCTTCCTCTGAGGCTAAAGAGTTAGGATAGTTCGGTCTCTGTATTCGGGAACTACTACTCACTTATGCCTTCAGGTTATTTAGCTGTTCCGTTACCTCTTGCTTCCAATTTGGTAATTCTTGCTGAAGGGTACGCCTAATGCTACCGAGTTCAGACATTACGGTATCTCCGGAGCTTCCAGGAGCTGACAAGATACCAAGAGTGGTTGCTTTCACAGTCTCTACTAGGTCTTTGTTAATTTTATCTTCGACATATTTGTCCTTTCCAGCAATCCAGTTCTCATACTTTTCTCTAAATTCTCTCTCATGACTATCTAGCCTCTCCTTTACTTTCGTTTCCGTTTCCAGAGTCAAATTTGACATTCCCTCAGTTAGTTTTTCTACCTGCGTAGTTACTCTGTCTAATCTGTGATTAACCGTGGTTACGGTTGAGTCAAGATTCTTGGTTGCGTTTCGGATGTCAGCTGTCTCGCTTTGCATGGTAGGTAAAGTGTCATTCAGTTCGAAAATTATTCCACTTCGCATTTGAGAAACAGCACCCTTAACTTGCTTTGCTACTTCTTTGGCTACGTTTTCTCTAACAGTTTTTATTTCTTCGCTTACTGTAGAAAGTTTATCTTCAATTACTGTAGAAAATTTATCTTCAAGTGAGGCTAACATTTGTCTATTTTCGTCTTTCAAATCATCTTCAAGTGAGGCTAACATTTGTCTATTTTCGTCTTTCAAATCATTTTTAATGGAATTCACCATTTGGCGATTTCCGTCCTGCATCATTTGACTTATTTGACTCAGTAGCTGTTTGAATACATCGTCTGTCACTACCCCTGAATTGCTTTCACCTGCCTCCCTTG
Source organism: Schistocerca cancellata (assembly GCF_023864275.1). Lineage (NCBI taxonomy): Eukaryota > Metazoa > Arthropoda > Insecta > Orthoptera > Acrididae > Schistocerca > Schistocerca cancellata. Next base: position 1,283,020,175 of record NC_064626.1, on the reverse strand, counting down.
TAACCGGTATATGGCTACGACTACTAGTGGCAGAAACTATGTTGGCATTGTCTAGTTCAGTACCGGTAACATTATGGTGTGAGGCACCAAAGTCCGTAAGATTTCCCACTTCACTTTCTACAATTGTTTCAATTGGTGTCTCAGCCCTACTAATTACCGTGCGGGACCGTAAGCGACGCGACACTTCATTCGTTTCATTCCGTTCATTTGAATCTAGTGATGACATTTTATCGTCTGCCATAGCTCACTTACAATCGCACCAAAAAGTATTGGCACAGTTACATTTTAGTGGTTGTAGGTTAAACGAAACATATATTTCAGAACAGAACCCATACATGTGACACCTTACATTACATAGTTTACAAATATGTCAAAATCACCTGTCCTTAAAGTAACATACAGTGTCATGAAAAAAAACATCGCTCTTCTGCACCCAAAAAAGTATTGGCACACGCATATGAATCGGACAGTGTGTTCGTTTTCTTCATTGATGTTCACCATCTAATAGCTAGTGTGCATCCCTTTAGCATCTATAACAGCACGTAAACGCCTAGGAATGCTTTGTATTAAATTCCGGGTGATATCAGGGGTAATTTTCGACCATTCCTCCAGGAGCACTTTCTCCAAGTCGTTTTTACCGGACGGACGCCTTTTTCTGACTTGTGTGTCAAGATGAGCCCACAGGTTCTCAATGGGGTTCAAATCAGGGCTCTGAGGTGGTGTTAGAACCCTTCTGGGGGCATTGTACAGTAACCACTCCCGGGTTTTCATGGCGGTATGTTTTGGGTCGTTGTCTTGCTGGAACTGAAACACCCCAGTAAGGCCCAATTTCTGTGCACTAGCGTGTAAATTACCTCGCAACACGTCAATGTATCTCATATGATCCATTGTGCCGTGAATTACAGCTAGATTTCCAACGCCGGAAGCCGCCATACAGCCCCAGACCATGATACCGCCCCCACCGTGTTTGACTGTGGGATGCATGTGTTTGATGTCGAGGTGCGTATTCGGCTTGCGCCAAATTTTCTTTCTTGCATCAAATCCGAACACATTGAACTTCGATTCGTCGCTAAATATCACAGTGTTCCAAAACTCCATCGGCTTGCTGATGTAGTCCTTGGCAAACTGCAGGCGTTTCTGCCGGTTAATTTCCGAAATGTATGGCTTCTTCCTGGGAGAACGTCCATGCATGTCAGCCTCATTCAACACATTTCGTATAGTCTGAACACTAACCGTCTTGTCGGACGTTGTCTGAACAATCTCAGCAATAGTTGCTGCACTTGTAGCAGGTTCCTTCCGAGCAAGTGCGATGATATGGCGACGCTCTCGGGTTGTAAGCACTTTTGGACGTCCAGGACGACACTTATTCACTGTTGTTCCAGTCTCTTTATATTTCTGAATGATGGCTCTTACCGTGGTGTAGCTCACAGACACCTCTGCTCCGATTTGTCGATAGCTTCTCCCTTGTGAATGGAGCAATACCACTCTCTCACGCAACGCCACTGAATGTTCCTTCTTCTTCGGCCCCATGCTGACCACTATCGCGCACTACAGCAACATACTGGCGACCGGGCCGTCAACAACACGCAGTGTCTAATGTGTCAGCAGATGGCGTTCCGGTACCTGAAAACCCAGCAATATACCGAGATGCCATGCTCTGTGCCAATACTTTTTGTGTGCAGAGGAGATACGTGGTTGCCCATAACACTGCATTTCTTTGTTAATGGTAGGCACTATGGGCAGAATTGTAATGTCTGGTATGTGAGGTAGCACGTACATGTACTGTGTACCGGAAAGTGCGGCGTTTGTAACCAGCAACGATAAATACGCACGTGTGCCAATACTTTTTGGTGCGATTGTATTTACAAACAGTAAGTCAATGAAGTTCGTTTGAGCTACGGCCGTCAGCTGTCGACAGAGATGTAATTTATCGGTTGCGAGTCGGTTGTCACTGCTACGTCACAAGATCGGAATGTCGGGAGATGCACGTCACGAGAACAAGAGACTATTCTGGACCGTAAAGAAAGTATGGCTGCACACTGTTCAAAATAAATGAAAACTGAGGCTGGTCAGCTCCGTGAACAGGCAGCGGACATTTAAAAACAAATGATATGCAATACACAACAATGGAATTTAAACAATACTTGAAGAAATTACTAATCTACTAAATGCAATCTACTGAATTCAAAGCAAATTTTACTGCAACTAATAAAGATCGTCACAAATTGATTAATGTCGGCTGAAATTAAGGAAGCTTGGCTACGGCTAACGAAATTTTAACTTACGTTACTGATGACTTGGGCGTTGCAACTAGATTTTCGCACAAATTCTGTTCCAAAAAAAAATCACTCTTCCATAATTTTCCCTGAATATCTCGTTTCTTTCGCTCAATGGAAATTTTATTGGATGGCGTTTGATGTCATGTAACAAATAAAAAGCACAAGATTAGCTACAATTATTTATGAATATTCCCACAATGCGTATCTTATATAAATTTTTATTCCTTTGAGTATATATATTTTTTTTTAATTCATGTCCCTGTTCGGGCGCCAATTATAACGATATGTTTACGTAATGTGTATATATAAACATACAGTTATAAATGTCCCCGTTCGTCGTCTGATCAGTCGGAAGTTGCATTGCATAGGAGAGTAAATGCCTATTCAAAATATAATTATTTTGGATAGCTCAACATGAATTTCCTAAGGGACCGTAGTTTATCATGCATTTACCAGTAGAATATGGCGCGGAGAAAGTATTTCGCCGCATGCAACTTCCGTCCGAACTCGACGAAAGAATTCGTGACTGTGAACTCTCTATTTGGCAGAAACATAAAGAAAATTAAATAACTTCATGAAGGAGTGAGACATAGATTCTATATTAAATACATAGTCCATACACCAGTTCCATTTAAGTCTGAATTTATGGCAATTAATAGACGAACTTACACTGCAATGAAGGATTTAACATGGATGCCGTTTTGACTGGCACTTCTCTTAATGAAAACAATTCCTTCGACGTTTTCACATACACGTCGCACAATAAATCTACTGCTAGGCACTTTTAGTATTACACATTCACTTTTCACTAAAACAATATTATTTTTAACGATAATAATACGGCGGCAAGACATGCGCGTCCGACACAAGAGACAAGAGAAGAATGAGTAACTGTTCATTGAGAGTATCTCGTACCTCCAAAAAAAAAAAGTGTAAAAGTGTTCTTCTTCTGTCCGTTTTTCGCGCCGCGGTTTTCAAAGTCAATAACTCACTGCATCTCTGACGGCGCTTCGACAATAAACAAGTTACGTCACAGGTCGTTCACCTTTTACATTCTCGCAACATTATTTGCTAACTGTAGCTGTTGCCGAGCGACTGCTCGATTAGTGAATGATTTAAAATGATAAGACAATCACATAATGTTACAAACTACACGGAATTTTATATACCCTGGGGCGGCTAGGGGGTGACGAGCATCTTTTGTTGATCTTAGGCATTCACTAATTTTCTTAGTAGGTCTAAAAATGGTCTCTACCTGAAACTTGGCTAGTACTTTTCCAATGCGATCCGTGATATTATGGATGAACGGAAGAAATACTTTTCCAGCTGATGGTTGTTGCTGTCTCCTATTTTTAGGCATTTTTCTATTTGGGTGAAGTGCTCGGTTAATCTCGTTTTCCGTATAACCATTTTTCGCAAAGGCCATTCCTAAATGATTTAGTTCTTCTTGTAAGTAGCCTGGTTCACAAATATTATTGGCCCTATCCACTAGTGTTTTTATGACCCCCTCTTTTGCCTAGGGTGGTGGTTTGAGTTCTTATGGAGGTAGCGACCAGTATGTGTACCTTTCCTGTAGACCTTATGGCCTAAGGTCCCATCTGCCCGTTTGATAACTGATACATCCAAGAAGTTAAGTTGTCCATTCTTCTCCTTCTCCATAGTAAATTTAATCTTTGGGTTGATGCTATTTAAGTGTACCAGAAAATCATTCAAGTCTTCTTCCTCATGATTCCATATTACAAAGGTATCATCCACATACCGATACCACTTCGAGGGACTTTTTTTGGCCGACTGCAGTGCTTGATGTTCAAAATATTCCATGAATAAATTCGCAATTGCGGGACTTTGGGGGCTTCCCATGGCTACCCCGTCGATCTGTTCATAAAATTCACCATTGTACTGAAAATAGGTTGAGGATAGACAGTGTTGGAACAAGGCTACTATATCAATAGGGAAAAAATTGGCTATATGGGAGAGAGCTTCATCAACTGGAACCATCGTGAACAAAGAGGCTATATCAAAACTGACAAGTATGTCATTAGGATCGACAGTAATTTCCCTCAATTTATCAATGAAGTGTAGAGAGTTTTTAATATGACTCTCAGTTTTGCCTATGTAAGTTTGTAACAAAGAGGCAAGGTGTCTGGCTAGTTCTTGGGTAAGGTTCATGAGAAAGGCACGGCACGGTTGCAGTCAATCTCACCAGGGCTTAAGGGTTAAGGCTACTAGGGCGTTTCTTAAACAACTGTTGTGCGAGAAATAATGCGAGAAAAGAGGACCACGAGTTGTGGTAACTGCCGGGGCTACGGGATAGGAGCATTTTTAGAGTTCGTAGCACAGACGGATGAGCCTGTCCCGTTTTCTTGAGTCAAAAGGCGCCAGTGGCAGCGGTTACACGTGAATTAAATAACGCAGTGTTTCGGTCAGCGGACGCTGGTGACCACGATTGATGTGGAATGCTGTTCTACATTCAGAATACTATGTGTGGGTAGCCAGACACTCACAGTGGCGTTTACTGGCAGTTAAGTACTTGTAATTTAGGATGAAAAGCACAAATATTTACTTACTGTTTGCGACAGTGATGATCAAAATTGTTATAAGAAGATTCAACTCATACACACTGAAGAACCAAAAAAACTGGTACGTCTGCCTAATATCATGTAGGGCCCCCGCGAGCACGCAGAAGTGCCGCGACACGATGTGGCATGGACTCGACTGATGCCTGAAGTAGTACAAGATGGAACTGACACTATCAATGCTGCAGGGTTGAATCAGTAAGAGTGCGAGGGCGTGGAGATCTCTTCTGAACAGCACGTTGCAAGGCATCCTAGACATGCTCAATAATGTTCTTGACTGTGGGGTTTGGTGGCCAGCGGAAGTGTTTAAACTCAGCAGAGATGTTCTGAAGTCACTCTGTAGCAATTCTGAACTTGTGATGTGTCGCATTGTCCTCCTGAAATTTCCCAAATCCATCAGAATGCACAGTGGACATGAATACATGCAGGTGATCATACAGGATGCTTAGGTAAGTGTCACCCGTCAGATTCGTATCTACACGTATCAGGGGACCTATATCAATCCAACTGCACACGCCGCACACCATTACAGAGACTGAACAGTCAAATGGTTCCTATGCCTCTGAGCACTATGGGACTTAACATCTGAGATCATCAGTCCCCTACTTAAACCTAACTAACCTAAGGACATCACACATGTGCATGCCCGAGGCAGGATTCGAACCTGCGGCCGTAACAGCCGCGTGGTTCCGGACTGAAGCTCCTAGAACCGCTCGACCACCGCGTCCGGCTCAGGAAGGAGGTACACAGCTAGTGTTGTCTGTAGTTCAACCATGCCCAGATTGTCAATACCGCGGTTAGATCGCGTCCACATTGTCACTTCGTGCCAGGAAGGGCTCTCAACAAGGGAAGCGTCCAGGCGTTTCGGAGTTAACCAAAGCGATGTTGTTCGGACATGGAGGAGATACAGAGAGACAGGAATTGTCGATGCCATGCCTCGCTAAGGCCGCTCAAGGGATACTACTGCAGTGGGTGACCTCTAACTACGGATTATGGCTCGCAGGTACCCTGACAGCAACGCCACCATGTTCGTGCAGCCACAGGACGTCGTGTTACGGGTCAAACAGCACAACAGGCTGCATGATGAGCAACAGTCACGACGTCCATGGCGAGGTCCGTCTTTGCAACCACGACACCTTGCAGCGCGGTACAGATGGGCCCAAGAACATGCCGAATGAACCACTCAGGATTTTAATCACGTTCTCTTCACCCATGAGTGTCGCATGTGCCTTCAACCAGACAATCGTCGGAGACGCGTTTGGAGTCAACCCGGTCAGGCTGAACGTCTTAGACACACTGTCCAGCGAGAGCAGCAAGGTGGAGGTTCCCTGCTGTTTGGGGTGGCGTTATGTGGGGCCGACGTACGTCGCTGGTGGTAATGGAAGGCGCCGTAACGGCTGTACGATATGTCAGTGCCATCCTCCGACCGATAGTGCAACCACATGGCAGCATATTGGCGAGGCATTCAACTTCATGGACGACAATTCGCGCCCCTATGGTGCACATCTTGTGAATGACTTCCTTCAGGATAATGACATCGCTAGACTAGAGTGGGCAACATGTTCTCCAGACATGAACCCTTTCGAACATGCATGGGATAGATTGAAAAGGGCTGTTTATGGACGACGTGACCCACCAACGACTCTGAGGGATCTACGCCGAATCGCCATTGAGGAGTGGTAAAATCTGGACCAACAGTGCCTTTGATGAACTTGTGGATAGTATGCCACTACGAGCACAGGCGTGCATCAATGAAAGAGGACGTGCTACTGGGTATCAGAGGTACCGGTGTGTACAGCAATCTGGACCACCACCTCTGAATGTCTCGCTGTATGCTGGTACAACATGAAATATGTGGTTTTCATGAGCAATAAAAAGGGCGGCAATGATGTTTATGTTGATCTCTATTCCAATTTTCTTTACAGGATCCGGAACTCTCGGAACCGAGGCGATGAAAAACTTTTTTTGATGTGTACAATTACTGTTGATGAGGATGGAGAAAATACAAAACGTTTTGCCCTCTTCTGCTCCGTCTAGTGCCATGAGAGATATACCCACAGTGTCTGTGTTTCATAGGATGTCCGGTGCCAAGACAATGTTCTGCAACGGCGGAGTTGCTGGGCTGTTGTAAGCGTGTGTGCCGCTTATGCCCAGTACGCCGGTCCTCCACACTCCAGATAGTCTGACCAGTATATGACATGCCACAACTGCAAGGAATACGATAGACGCCCGACTTACACAACCAGTATCACTCCTTACCGATTCTGAAAGGACCTTGATCTCAGATGGAGATCGCGAGACACACTTCACATCATACTGCCACAAAAATACTACCAATCCTTTTCTCTGCGTAAGGCGAAAGGACTGCAGACTATGGTGTCACCTCGGTATTATCATCACTCACGCGGTGCACAGCTGGTCAATAGCTCAACGCACGTCTCTTCTGTCTTTCACCATAACCATTCTGATGAAAGGTGAATTCGAGATGGGCAGAGAGTGTGTTACTGTGAACAGTTCAGTGACAAGGTGGTCCTTATCAGAATCGACAGCATACCAACACCAACGACGATAGGTTGAAGATTAGGCTGGTGCATCGCGTGACTAATGAGGAGGAACTGAATCGCATTGGGGGCGGGGGAATAGGGACATATGACGCAACTTGACTAAAAGAAGAGAACTACTGATTACTTCCTTCATAATTGGTGGAAGTGTGGTATGTAAAAGTTGTAGAGAAAGATTGAGGCTTGAACACAGTAAGCACGTTCAAATAGATGCCGTTTATTGTAGTTGTTCATAGGTGAAGAAACTTGCACAGGACAGAAATGCCTGGAGAGTTGGATCAAGCCAGTCTTCGGACTGAAGACAATGTCATCAACAAATAGCTATTTGAAGTAATGCATTGCTATCCCAAGCTAATTGGTCACACAATGCGTCAAGAACGTCTGACCACAGAGCGAACATCATGCCAAAGACACTGATATTTCAAACCTGCATCAGGTCCCGTCTTAACACCAGTCCAGAAGACAACGGTACACCTGGTCCAGCTAACAGTTATGGACATATTCTATCACTGACGCAGTTTGGAGCCCAGACTTTGGGCATGGACACACACACACACACACACACACATACACACACACACACACACATACACACACACAAATACTAAGCTGTGAGAGCTGTTGTTGAACTGTATTCTGAGTTATTAACAAAGAAGAAACTACAAATGTATGTCATCGTAGTTAGGTGTCAGACTTTTTTGTGATGAATCAGCAAGCATAAAGCTGTGTTTAAGATACATAAAGTCAGCATTCCACCTCTAACGCAATCCATGTGTGTATTTTCGCCTATAAAGGTTGGATTCAGAAGTTAGAATTCCCTGTTGACTTTTTTCTGGGTTGACATTTGGAAGAAGAAGAAGAAGAAGAAAAGGAACGCGTGATCTTTCAGCAACTTCAAAAGCTTGTCTAGATGGATTAAATGCCAACTAAAAAGCGTTTTTAAAACTGTGCCCACTGTACTCTGTATCGATTCCCCCGCATGTGGCGGTGTGAATTATAATGCAGACTCCAAAAAAGACGAAGTATGTATCATACATACGAGTCTTGTTAAAGCTGGACAAATATAAAGTCTATATTTTTTCTCAATCCAGGACATTGTTCTTCACAGTACCATCAAGTACAGTTATTATCGATTTATTATTGGTTCCTACACACAATGTTATTCCACAGATGTTAAGAAAATTAGCCAACGTCAGCAATTCGCTAAAGGAAACATATTTTTTCTCACTCCAGGACCTTGTTAAAGTGATGTTCCACGCAACAA